>NC_056695.1:51113568-52313568 GCF_018350215.1 Panthera leo | reverse complement strand
CAAATAACTTCATTGTCTGTCTTTTCACTTGATATTCCCAGCACATTCAAATGACTGATGAAAACCCTTTTCTTTCTTATCTTTTTTTATGTTAAATAACCTCAAAACTTAATTGTGCTATGGATTTCATAACCATTTATTTATTTATTTATTTATTTATTTATTTATTTATTTATAAACGTTTATTTTGAGAGAGAGAGAGAGAGCTTGAGCAGGGAAGGGGCAGAGAAAGAGCAGGAGAGAGAGATTATCCCAAGCAGACTCCTTGCTGCCAGCGCAGAGCCCAATGTGGGGCTTGAACCCAAAAACTGTGAGTTCATGACCTGAGCTGAAACCAAGAGTCAGACACTTACTGGACTGAGCCACCCAGGTGCCTGTCACAACCCCTTTACTGAAAATATCCTCTTCATCCCTCTCCAAAAGTCCATGTCCTCCATATCCTCCAAAGCTTATCTCTTCCACTAATTTTTTGAACAGTTTAGCGTCTTCTGAGTTTTTCTCTCACCCTTTTTTCCAACAATACTAATTATTTGTATACTTCCCAACGATGTCTTCATAACACCAAACAAATGCTTAATCTTGCTAGAAGCCTAAAACAAAAGCTCTTTTCTCTATATATGTTTTGACAAGAGATACATTGTCTTTATTTTCAGCAGAAGATGCCACCTGTATGATTTACACTCCATCTAAAAGACATGCTTTGCTAGTCTCTTTGCTAATGGTGCCCAGCTCTTTCGGTAAGGACAGGAGGGAAGTTAGAGCCGAGACAGCCCTGGAGCAGGAGGAACTGGGAGAGAGCAATGTTGGAAAACTCAGATTGAGTCATTGTTACCAGGCTTTGAAAGAAAACCATGGAGGTCATTTTGCATTTTCTTCAAGTGATTGTGAGGAAGACAAACTAGTTCCATATGGTGGCAGGGCAAGAGCTCAGAGCAGAAGAGAAATCTGCTGCATGAGATCTGCTCAGCTTGTCAGTTCGAAAGACCTTAGAGTTCAGATATCTGAGAGTCTTTCTACTGTTTTAAAGAGCCAAGGCCAAACTTCAATTTGTCATACATACAACTCCCACTGCCTTGGGTAATGAAAGAGCCTCTTGACTTCCTGAATACCGTAAAGATGTAAGAATGGAAGAAGCATAGGAGTCTCTTAAGTAGATAAAATTAGTGAGAAACCAACTTCATGACATTGGGCTGCCTATTTTAAAGAAAAGAAAGTTATAGAATCATTTGTATGATCCATAACTATTTTGAAGTCTTTTATTTAATAATAGAACTTGCTATTGTCCTACATTTATTAAGAAATACAATTTAGCCTTTCTGGTTATTGAAATTTCTATAAGTGAAAGAAAAGGGATAACTATGTGTGCATTGAGGATGACTAGAGAACCATCTCAGATGACTAGGGAGTAGTGACTAATTTCAACGTGCACCTGTCTGTTTCATTTTTCCTTCAGATGCTTATTGAGGGCCGCCTGGGTGGCTCAGCTGGTTAAGCATCCGACTCTTGGTTTTGGCTCAGGTTGTGATCTCAAGGTGGTGAGATCAATCCCTGTGTCTGCTTGGGATTCTCTCTGATTCTCTCTCTCCTCTCGCTCTGCCCCTCCACAGTCATGCACATTCAATCTATCTCTCCCTGTCTCCCTCTCAAAATAAATAAACATTAAAAAAGACGCTAATTGAAAACAATCATAATGCTGACATTCTGTACAGCCACTGACCAAATCATGCTAAGAAATGTGGGGGTTTTATCCTCATTAATTAGGAAAAATGGGTTTAAAAGGATGAATACCATCATTTTAGTGGCTACCGTTTTAATCATATCTAATCATGTTCTTTGGAGTTTTTGTGTTATTTTAGGTGTTTTGTTTATTTTCATTTTGGGTTTTGGGGGGTTTTTTAGTGTTTTTTTTTTCATCTTCCATATTTCTGTCCCTAAGCCAAATACTTTACTCTGGAATAATGTTTGGTTTTTATCTCCTAACACATCATCCTTCATGAAAACCACATCTACACTGGCTGAACATAAGAAATAAATGTCCAGGATTCCCATGGTGTTATTTTGGGGGAGTATTCTTTATAATGACTCACACTTCAATTTTCCTTTCACTACATTCATATGCAAGGCCAACTTTGGCCCTTCTGTATATTGACTTCTCTTTTGTTAAGTGAAGTATCATTAACATAGAAGAGAAAGCCATGGTTAGTTAACTATACATAAAGACTTCAGAAATTAGACAGAACCGCTGTGTAAAAGAACCACCTAAATATTCTGTTTGAACCTCAATTTAAATAAGTTTCCTTATCTAATTAGAAAAAAATACTTGGTGTTGGTGAATGGCCAGCTCTTAGTTTGCCTGTATCAAATAACTAGCTAGGAGTGTTGGCTTTGGGTCAATAATTGCTGTTCTGTACTAGCTAAATAGTTGCTAAGAAAGATTGAGCCCCTTAACTGTTCAGATGACCTACCCTTGACTACACAGTTGCTCCCAGAATCCTTGTGGGATTCCACAGAAGCATAGTTGTCCTCATTTGTAAATTTCTTAAAATAGTGGTGAGAAACATATTTTTATGAAACACCATCCCTGTTTCTCAGTGCAAGAAAATGACTCTCCATGGTGCCTCTTCCCTAGAACATTCCCCTGTGACATGCTAAGGATATAGACTCAGACATAGTGAATACTACTATATATAAAATGCAGGTTTAACTCAGTCTTGTACAGTGAAAATCCTCTAAACGTTGATCTTTTCACTTTTATTTATTTTTCATTGAGATATAATTGACATATAACATCATATTAGGTTCAGGTGTATAACACAGTGATTTAATATATGCATATACTGCACAATGGACCTTCTAGGAATGTGCACAGAAATGAGAATATGTTGATTTGAGAGATAAAGTAATTGATAAGGCTGGTCAGGAAATGGTCAGGAAATAAGTGATGATATGTATGGAGTTAGGTGGCATGGGAAAAAATAGAGGATGGCAAGATCTTCCAAGTCTTTGTAAACCACAATAAGGCATTTGGACATTATCTTTCATGTGTTGGGAGAACAACTGAGGGATTTTAACCAGAGTAGAAGAATAATGAGATGCAGGTTTTTGAATGAGCCTTACAGAGCATGGATTTTAGGGCAAAGGGGAAGGAGCAAGGTTCAAGGCAATGAGACCAGTTGTAAAACTTTTCTAATACAGAAGAACTGCCAGGACTAGAAGACTGACCTTTTGATGTTGATTAAAGGACCTGCAAAAATGTTTCTTTTTACTTACAGACTCTACCATATAGCAATAATATAGTTTGTAGAGGCAAAGGTCAGGAAAAGACATCGTTGATGTTTATTCTACCCTTTATATGCTTGCATACATATTTAGAGATATATGAAGGCATCCTTAAACTTGTAACAACTGATGGTATAGTCATACAATAGCTCCAAATGAAGGTGGAGAAGGATATGTAATAGCATGAAAAAATGGTTATAAAATTATGTGTGGAAAGCATGGTATAAAGAAATATGTAGAATACAGTTTGTATTTATACATGAAAAGAAACTATTTTGAAAGGTGCAAAACTAATGTAAGTGATTACTTCTAGACAGGTAGTTGAGGCAGGCCTGTGGGCAACAACTTTATGTGCATTGTTCAAAATTTTTATAAGAATATGATTAGATATTACATATATATTTTAAAATAAATATTTTCAATTTGGAAGGGGAAAACAAGGAAAAGACTAAATGCACATAAACCATAATGTCAAGAGTAGTTATATTCAGAGATGAGATTTGTGTTACTTTCTGTTTTCTTCTTTTTGCTTTTCTCTACTTCCTAAATTTATAATTGGGCGTTCCTATTGCCATGGTAACACAAAGAAACCATTGTAAACTATGAGGTTTAAACTGCAACCCTCTTGTGAAAGGATAAAAGTATAAACTATATCCAGCACATAGCAGTCACTTACTTAATATCAATAGAACATTGGTGCTTAAGTTACCTGCAAATGATAGTGTAGAAAATTATCATGTTCTGGAATCTCTAGCCCCATTGGTGAGCTTAGAGCTACTAACAGGATACTGGTATTGACTTACCTTTTGAAAAAAGAAGGAAAGTCATCAGTAATCATAGAGAAGCCAAGAATTAGAGTTGGAATTTAGCATGGCTCATCCAAGAGCACCTGTGGGCAAAACTCACCCAGTTCCAGTGGAGCAGGAGATTTTAGGCCTGCAGTTGCAGCCACATAATTTTGGAATCATTCATCTTCTTCCCCAAACTGATTCTGTGTTCACTAAATAAGCAACTTTCCAATTATAATTTGGCTTTCTGTGTGAAACTCTAAGAAAAACGAGAGCCTGGATTCCACAATGTTCCCATTTTGAGTGTAAGTGGCGAACTAACAAGAGTCTCTCTTAGCTTGGAGAATGCGTGGCTGTCTCTGAAAGGCTGAGAAAGTGATCAAATCTGGAAGGTTGTGAATTCACACAGGTAACTTGTCCCAGGCTCCAGCTGGTGACCTCTCAACCTTACTTTCCCCTGATGAAACCCGCCTCCAAGTGGGCTGTCTACAACCTGAAATGTAAATCCACATTTAAAAAATTCTACAATTTTTGGGGTGCCTGGGTGGCTCAGTAGGTCGGGTTGGGATCTCATGGTTCGTCAGTTCAAGCCCCGTGTTGGGCTCTGTGCTGACAGCTCAGAGCCTGGAGCCTGCTTCAGACTCTGTGTCTCCCTCTCTCTCTGCCCCTCCCCTGCTTACACTCTGTCTCCCTCTCTCTCTACTCAAAAATAAATAAAACAAAAAAAAAATCTACAATTTTTGTCACCAGTGATTTTTAGCTGGCCCTTCAGAGTTTTAAAATACAGGCTTATATATGAGAATTTACCTTTAGAAGCTTCCCCCAACCTATTATTAACTATAGGTTCTATTAATCATTGAAAACAACAAAATTTGAGTAGGGCTTAATTGTATATTTTGCTCTGACTCAAAGATCTCTGCAGAATATCTGTAAAATGTTTTCACACAACCATATAACATTACTGTTATTTTCTAAAATTAATATCAACCTTGCAAAATAATAAGGGGACCTTTACATATACTTAGGTGCAAACCCAAGTCAAATATAGGTATCAAAGAATGAAAATCCAAATATTAATTGATCTGTATTATTTTTTTAAATATTTATTTTGAGAGAGAGAGAAAACGTGAGTGGGGGAAGGGCAGAGAGAAAGAAGGAGAGAGAGAATCCCAAACCGGTTCTGTGCTGTCAGCAGGGAGCCTGATGTGGGATCGATTTCACAAACCATGAGAGCATGACCTGAGCCAAAATCAAGAGTCAGATACTTAACTGACTAAGCCACCCAGGTGCCCCTCATATTATTTCTGTTTAATAATAATGTAACATTTGTTCAGAGCTGGCCTAAGTCCCAGTAGTGTCACCCTCATACAGAGATATTAACTATATTGTGAGTGGATAAGATTTATAAATAAGACTCAGGTACAGAAGTGGTAATACACATGGATATTAAAAGAATATTCCTAGATGATTTTGATGAATAGAACTGAGGAACCATGTTAGGTAGAGTTGGAAAGAAGGTAGAGGGTCTACTAGAGAAGACCTTGTATATCAAATTGACAACCTGACAACATGAGTGTAGCTATTCTGAGCCCCAAGGAACCACTGAAGGACCTGAGCAAGTGTGCATTTGTTCCAATTGCCCAGATGAATATAAAACAATATATATAGGGTCAGTAGGAAATGACCAGACATCAGAGAACTAATTACATTAGGCATCAAATGTGATTTATCCACTAGTTTTTGAATTATAGACTAGTATTCTTCAGTCTGCAAAGAGTAATATCAGATACTAATTGAGAACATAAATTCCCAGTCCTAGTGAAAAGGCCTTTTTCACAAATAACCAGATGATTTTTTATATGTACAACTGTTGCAGAGCCTCGGATGTACGTTAATTTAAATTTTATATAAGAAATGTTTCTAGAGAGTAAGGTAGGTTAGGTTCTTTGAAGAATTCCATATTTGAGGTTAAACAGTTGGCATTTTGAACTTAATTTTAGGGATACTCCTAGAATATAAGCCCCTTAATGGCATGGCCCTTTGGTATATCTTAAGTGCTTAGAAAAATTCCTGGTATGTAATATGTGCTCAACAAACATTTCTTCAGGGAATGTATAATGATTAAGAACTTGGATTTTAAAGTCAAACATAGCCAGATTCCAGCTTATTTATCTTCTCTAAATCTTGGAATGCAAAATTGGTATATTGATGCTTAGATCACAGATTTAATATAAAAGTAAATTAAAGAATAAATGGAAAGCATTTAGCAGATTGTTTGGCACAGAGCAAGTCCTCAGTCAATGACAATTATTATTAGTATTGCTGTTAAGAATAATGTGTACACATCATCACTGTTTAACATTAACATAGTTGTATGCTGTAATGGCACTCTACAAGGCATTTTTTTCTTTGGAGATTAATACTTGTAGTAAAATCAACCCATTTTCCTTTTGTGGATCCTGCACTATCAGAACCATATGAGTTTGAGTATGCATTGTGAAAAAACACCAAACACACAAGCCATAGAGAATTTTGCTATCTGTCATTTGGAGTCTTCCTTTTCTTTCTTTCTTTTTTTTTTCTTTTCTTTCTTTCTTTCTTTCTTTCTCCTTCCCCTTTCTCCCCCCTCCTCTTTCTTTCTTTCTTCCTTTCTTTCTCTTTATTCTTTCTTTTTCTTTTTCTTTCTTTTTTTCTCTCTCCTTCCCCTTTCTCCTCCCTTTTCTTTCTTTCTTTCTTTCTTTCTTTCTTTCTTTCTTTCTTTCTTTCTTTCTTTTTCTCTTTCTCCTAGATTGGGTCTTGCAGTAGTTTGTTAAAAGGGCTGAGTGCAAAGAAGGGAGGAAATAATGAAAAAGGCAAACATTCAACAAACTGGTCTTATGGGTTCTGTAATTCTGTTGAATAGCTTATCTTTTTCCTTTTCTTAACTTCAGGTTGTATTTAAAGGGTCACACTGGGACAGCAGGAAAACAGAGCAGCCTGATCTTACATGGTGCTGATTTCAGCACTAAAGATGCAGATAATGACAACTGTATGTGCAAATGTGCCCTCATGCTAACAGGAGGTAAGTCCTATGGGGCCATTCTCTAAGTTATGTTTCATTGGTTTGAGGCTTGAAGTTTCTTATCTATGAGAAAGGACTGTGATCTTCTGGTCAGGAAACTTAAGAGCAAGTCCCTAGAGATCATTTTGTTCTGCCCACTAATTTACCATGTGTTCTCGTGCAAGACATTTCTAGCATATTTATAAGTTTGCCTCCTCCCCCATTGTCTGTAAAGGGGGCATGCTAAGCTTGGTTCTGAAAAAATTCTTTAGCTTCTTAAAGTGCCAGTTATTCTACCTTCTAAATAATCATAATGATACCCATAGTGGAATGGATAACAATTTGGGAATTCAGCATACAGGGGAAAGCCAACAAAAAACAAAAAAAACCACCTTCTTACAAAGTATTTTGCAACTATGTAGTACAGTTCATTGGCCATTCTATTGAAATGGAATAAGAAGAATAAAGAAGTGTACTGAGATCTAAAGTTATAAAATTCAGACCAGCAACACTAGGGCTTTTCAATGTATGGTATTGACTTCTGCAAGACATTTGAGCTGGTATAAGAGATACCATTAAATAGTACTATATCACCAAGTAAGAAAGATAAATCCTTTTTTAACCTTCTCATTGTCTTTGAGCCTTCTGATTGTGTCAAAAGAGAAATTCTCAGTTTGGTGCTAGTGTATCTATAATACTTCTTGAACACTTACTCGATAATCATTCAATAATCTTTAGAGCAAAGAAGGAGAAAACCCTTAGGCCTCAGGCTCAGGGCCTTGGTTAGACAATGGAACCTACCTAGAAGTGAATAAAGTGATCTTGTTTTAATTGTATTGGGTTTTATATCTCCCTTTTATTGTAGCAAGTGGTACTGTTTTCTTCTTTAAAAGAATTATATAATCTTTGCATTTTTAAAGTAGTCACAATATTTGATCTATAACAAATTATTGATTTAAAGAAAAAATTAAATATTAATAAAAATTATAAATGGATGATGGCAAAAATCTGTGAAGTTGATGCATGACTGGCTGAAGTTTGAGAAACATGTGGCTGAAACCCAATGGCAAGCAAGTTAGCTCAAGTCAAGCTATAGGTTCTGGCAAGGAAGGAGTTGGCACCCAGCAAAACTGTAAAGGAAAACTTTTTTCCTGTGCTTCTCTTCTCACAGTTTTTGTGTTCTTTCTCTCTCTGAATGGAATAGCAGTCACTCCAACCCTCAGCTTTCCTGGTTCTCCTTCTGTGTTAATCTACAACAAACCATGTTTTCATTGACAGTAAGGAAAAAAAACCCTCGAAATCCATTATTATATATTAGTATATGTTATTGCATAGGTTGTACTCCCTTAGTTGAATGCCAAACCAGCTGTGTGAGATAAGCAGGGAGACAAACTCTATCTCCGCTTTGTACATAAGGAAAATAAAAGCAAGTTAATGCTTACCATTTTATATTTAACACCCAGCACAGATGTGGCACACAGGAACTCAATTAAAAATATGGCACATGAATAAATGAACATTTTGTAACCCTTGAAATCATGTTCAAATTTTGAAGCCAGTGAAATGGATCATTAGGTTGACACTTTGTCATCAGTTAACAGAGCATGGAAGAATAGGGAGGGGTGGTTTTACAGAAATCTTTCCACCTTCCTCCCATCCCCACGTCCTCCATTATTACCACCACCAAATCACATCCCATCGACCCCCCTCCACCGCACTTACATTAACATCATTTCAACATGGGACCAACTCTAGTATTATCAAAGCCAACCTGTTATGATTCTTCTTCTATCATATCCTCCTCCTTAAACTTTAAAATGCTATTCTGGCATCATTTGCAACCTCATCAAATAGGCAAAAGTCCTCTATATGTAACTTTATGACCCCCTCCTCAAAACAGTTGTTAAAATTTAGATTGGTACCCACAGGTTAGGTTTTAAACTGTTTTCCTGAAAGAAAAAAAATTTTTCATTACTTCCCTGATCCCATAAATGGAATTGTCAACAACTTTATACAGAGACAAAAGGACTTTGATTGTCTAGTTTGCTGTTCATTTTAATATTGAAATGTGCTTCATTTTCTCCATGTCTATTTTTACAGATAGCTTTTCTTACCAAATAAATGCAATGCCTGAAAGAACAACAGTAAAATATTTCAAATGTTGCCTTAGAAGAGCATTCCAATATGTTCATATTTCTGTCATAATAATGAGAAATATAGAGCTAAGCAAAGAGGAAAATGCACCTCTTGGTTGTTGGTGAGAAAATTTCATTGCTCAGATTTATGATTTTATTTCTGCTTCAAATGATTGAACTTTGTCATGTTCTTTCATCCATAATCATTCCTGGACCTGCTTCTTACTCACCAATAAACACATATGTTGGGGAGAGAAAATTTCCACTTATTGCTTGGGCTGGAATGGTCTAACTAAATGTGTTTTTGTAATAAATGCCATTACCCTATCAAATATCCTTTTGAAAGAATCCAGGCCTTGCAAACCTATTCACTCTGCAAAGCTAAAATGTGGAATTTCGATGGCTAAGAACTGGAGAGCATAAGGATGAATGTCAATGACAGTCCAGGTAACTTGAGTATTGCCTGGAACGTTAGGTCCTACTTAGCTACTCCCCACTACCAGTATTTATTCTGTCATAGTTTCCCTTAGAACCATTTTCTTCATCTAATGGTTTTTCCTTTCTTTTTTAATTTGTATTTGAACTTGCTGCCTATTTTAAATAGTTTCCTTTAAGCAATAAGATTTTATAGTCTTTGAAGCTAATAATTCATAGTTTTCTGTCACCATCAATTAAAGTTTTATTTCATCTTGTTTATTTACAAAATTTTTCCTTTGTTTCTTCTGAAAGAAATTAAGGGTAGAGTAAGATTTATCGCCCACTAACTGTCCTAAATAGTTTTGTGCAAATACATGCAGGGATTTGGGTTGGCGAATGTGGTATCGTTGCCACCTTTATATGACAGAGATTGAACAACAAGAGATGAGCTTAATTGAAAGCAGAAGGTATTTCAGTTAGGCATAAAGTAGAACATTTTGATCTTTCTTTATTCTTTCCCAATATCCTAACTTCTTAACTTTCTTCTATCAATTTAACATATTTTTAACAAGTAACTATTACAGATCAACTACTCTTAGAGAAATGAGCAAGACAGAATAGAACTTGCATCTATTGAGGGAGACCATCAACAAAAGAGTAAGCAATAAATAACAATTTCAAACCATAACCAGTTTCGGAGGCAAAATATAACGTGATGGAGTTGTTGGAGAAAGGGGAAGTAACTTTAGATGGAGTGTCCAGGGATCAAATGCTGCCAAGGAGGATTGTTCATTTCTAGTGGTGGACATCTTCAAGAAGAGAATATAAAGCTATTTTATCTAAAAGAGCTTACTTATGCATGTTCCTGCAGTTGAGGGTCTAGACAAGAAAGTCTCTACTTTCTTCTGGTTCTGTGATTCTATTATTCCATGTACTCACTGTGGCTAATGTAAGGAAAACCATGTGATATTATTTTTCAGTGCATGGGTTGTGATTCGTAGTATAGCGTAGAGTGGAAAGGAGGTGTAATGGGCTGAGAAAGTACATTTACATCAATAGAAATAGATACCACAGTGCTTTATACCTCCTTTCCCAGAAGTATATGTACTTGTTTCTACCTTACCAGAAAGCCAGCAATTCTTCCATCCAATGTAAATGTTGAAAATTTTTCATGTTTTGTTACAGATTTCTTCTGGGACCAGAATATATATTTCAAGGTCAAAATTGCCCCATACAGTTGCTTCTGTGCAACTGCCCTTTTAATTAATAGTTAAATAAAGGTGATTTATCAGCCCAGATTTATAAGCCAGAAATGTCTTTGTTCTATGATGGAACTGACCTTAGGAAAATTTGTAAGTTTTCTCCTTAGGTTTCCTCCTATATGTAGGATATTGTGAAAAATCCATATACTTCAGTATTGGGAGGGACCAAGTTAAGAGATGATTGTAGGCAATATTTTCAGTCCTGTAGGACAGTTCGTTTTGTGCCTTCCTGAGCCCAAAGAAAGGAATCAGTTTCTTTTAAACTTAACAGTTTTATCTAGTATTTAACATTAAGAAAATGAAAATGTAATCTCATTCAATGCATGCTTTTGTTTTATAGGGATTTATTGTATATAAAAACAAATATGTAAAAATCTTCTGACTCCAAAATTCTGAAAAGGAACAACTTAGATTGTCACATTCAAAGCGAATATTACATTTCAAGAAAACGGGGTCTTTAGTACTAAATTAGCATTCTTCAAATAGTCTTTCTAAAAGACTATTAGAAACTACAGTTACTAAAGGTTGCTGACAAAACAAAACATGGTATTGTTTTACATTCTGTTCCTTACCTTACTTTTCTTTCAACACAGTTTCCACATTTAGTGTATAATATAAAAACTATGTAAAAATGTGACCTAACCTTCTACAGAAAGAATCTGTTGTGGTAGAAACTCTGATCTCTTTTCCCACGCATAAACTATGTCAGACGACAGACAAGACTTTGCTAAAGCTAACAAAGGATATTTCTCAGTTCAGCCCTTAAAAGACAGGATAAAGCCATACACATAAATTTCTTAGTACACCCTACAACTTCCCAGATGCTAACAGCAGAATTGATAAATGCTTGCAGAAAGAGTTGATATTGCCTGCTATATAATCTTGAGGACAAAGAAAATGAAAGAAATTAGCAGCTTCTCCAACTGGCAAATGACGCTAAGTGACAAGATCTTTGGGAAAATATAATCATCTTAGAGTTTTTAATAATCCAGGAAGGATGTGCTAAGCATTGCCAGATAACTGGCATTCCCTAGGTTTTAAGGCAAAAATGTTGAGGGAAAAGATCCATATGGATAATTTAAGGTTGACCACAGAAATCTACATTGCATTACTTTATTTCAAAGCAATTTCTCATTTGTACATATCCAGTACACAAAATGTTCCACAAAATGTGTGTTGCAGAGACTCTGTGCTGTCTACTACTATATACTGAGTGCCTAGCACAGTGCCTGGCACATAGTATGTGCTCAATAAATATCGGTCGAGTGAATGAATACTTTATCACAGGCTCTGAAAGGGCATTACAAAGTCACAAATGATCCCAGTGAGAAGGCATAAAAGTAAATCAGTGTGAATCTGAATGTGACTGTTGCTTGAACTGAGGTTTAAAATACAGAAGTATGCATATGTATTTGCAGGCACACTCGTGAAACAATTTGATGAATAGAAGATATGAGAATTGGGACTAAATTGTAAGAATAACTAAACCCCAGAAGACTAAGCTCAAGAACTGGAAAAATTTATTAGATTCCTGTCTTCCAAGTAAATATGAACATTTCTAAGTACAAATTTATATTCCTATTTTCTGAAGGAAATTTTTGCTTATTGGGAAAAGAAAAGCAGAGAATATCAGAAAATGTCTTTCAAATGGTAAATTTGGAAAAAAAAAAAAAAAGTGAACCAGAACTGATAGTCCCATAGTACAAGTCTGCCACCGAAGGTTAATAATTGACAATGCATGAGAAATCATCAAACGCTTACTTTTGTGTTATTTTACTCTCATAATAATATAGCAAATATTACTGCACTCATATGAACAGGCATTATTGCATTATCTTAAATGGTTTATATTTAATAACTTACATGACACTTCTAAAAACCCTTTTAAATCAGCACCACAGTAATGCTTTTGGCAAGAAATGAGATACAGAAACATTAGATAATTTACCAAAGGTCACAGAATCAGCACTAAGGGTAAGATTTGAACACAACCTCCAGATAAGCCATCACTTTATCTGCTCCTTCTCCGGCCTCTTTTAAAATGAGTGGCATTCAAAGGCAACAGGTATCTATTTTACTGTTTGCAGCGCGTTAGCAGGGATTTCCTCATTTAAACCTTAAAAGTGAAATGAAGTGCAAGGGAGGGAAGAGACAGTAAGAGAATACCTAAAGGTTTTAAGTGAATTCAAGATCACTGTCCAGGATCAACAACTTTTCATCTTTGGAACAAAAAGAAGAGAAAGGGAAAAAAAGCCAAGTCCTTGGCCTGAGAGGGATATAGTATGAGGTGACAGAGAGAACGCAGACATCTAGGAAAGGTCCTTTGCCTCCTGCGTGCTACTCCTTGAGGCTACCTATGGATAAGGCCAAGTTTGTGCACGTGAACTCAGTAAGTGATTTTCATAATGAAAAATGGCACCATCAGTTTTGTGCAGCCTCATTCTTAGTTAGCAAGAGAGGAACTCTTATGTTCTGTGCAAGTTCTGTTGTGCATTGCTGACTAGAATGTATGCATTGAAAATGAATGAAAGAAATCCATAAGAACAGATATATCTTTACAGTTTGTTGTACTTTTTACCTTAGAAAGGAAGTGTTGAGAGACATTTTGTTTAGGATCAGAAGAATTTGAGAGTTAGGTTTCCTGATTTTCAAATAAATTTGGACTTCCTGAGTACAAAGTTTAGAATCAAATTCCTACTTTCTGGGCAACGTTTTATTTATTGGTGATAAAATGTGAGTTTTCTGCTTCAAAGATAAAAGACTGGAATGATTTTTAAAGGCCGGAGAGCCAGGCATAGTTAGGACAAAGCTAAATTTTAATGAGTTAAGTGTAAATGAATTAGAAACATGCATCTCAGATTTCTTATTAAAATATACATGAGGTTACAGGTTATAAAGAAAAATGCTTGGCAACGTACAAGCCAGCAGTTGCCAATCTTAAAACATTTGAGACATTTTATCAGTTGTCCCAACAGCAGATGGACACTGCTGGTTTCTTCTGTCCTTTGCTTGCATCACTGCGTTCTTTTAAGTTTAAAGTGTCTTTCCTAGATTAACTTCTTTAGCATATTGGCGCATTTGTTATTCCTAGGCACACAGAGTTAATATTTCCCCAAGATTGTAAAGCACATATAATATTATCCAGCTACTTGGTATCTTATCAGAGAGGAACTGCAAACCCAGGCATATTCTCTATATGTTCACAAAGAACACCTTCATTCCATGCAAATTTACATAGGTACTGGTTACCCATGAGCACACAGGATTATCTATGAATGTCAAGGAGTACATACGAGTAACAAGGACTCCACTATACTTTTGTCTGTTTTCTCTAATCATGCTTTAAAACCTTGTCTTTTCAGGATTTATGTTTAAAAGAGCTGGCCATGTTCAATTTTTTCAAAGAAAAGTAGAAAGTAGAAATTCCTTTGTTGTTTTACTGCATGTGTCAGAGGAAATGGAATACTTACTTGCACACAAATAGCTATTTTTGTTTCCTTGTAGTTCAGAATATCTTATAAAGGACACTGCAACAAAAATTGTCCTGAGAAATAATCACCCTTTCTTTTCGTGTCGTGCCATCTTAATTCGTCATCTTTATTATCATCAACTGCTCTGCGATAGTCCATTATGTGCATGGCCCACTGGTCTTAAGATAAAGCGTCAAATACATTAAGGTCTTTGGTTTCAACATGATGTCAAAAGAAATCACTGAAAACAATTGTTCAAATCATGTTAGTTACTTAAATGCCATTGTTTTTACAATGCAAACGTTGCACAACTTACTCATTTGGGTCCAAATTATTGCATATTTCTCTAAGAGACCCTACCAAGCAAATAAGGAGATATGTTGGCACTGATGACCTGGTCTTTATTATTAAATCATTATGGTGCCTGCCCCACAAGATGTAATCCTTTGTGTTCGTTCCTACCCTAAACCTTCCATCTTCCTTTCCACATAACTTACACTAAGCACTTATTTAGGATTTTACAGGGCCGAATAGTCAATGTGTCATCTTATTTGGGCCATACGACTATGCTGGGGAAATGGTTGGCCAGACATTATAAACCACATCTTATGAATGAGGAACTAAGTGACCATGACCTTGGAACCATCTCCTTACTGCTAGGCATCAGTGTCTTTATTACAGTACTTGCCACATCAACTCAGGTTGTTTGAAGGATGAAATAAGAGAATGCATATAAATGCTATAGCATAGTCCCTAATGTATATTAACTATTTTATAAATAGCAAATATCATTATTATTACTGCTTAGGATCTCTTGGTTATTAACTGGTGCCATCAGCATCAAAGTCTGGGTCTTCTAATTTCTTGTCTGGTACACTATAGGCTTTCCATTGCCCACAAGAAAATTTCTGAAAATAAAATAAAAACCTCTGTGTTCTCTCTCCTGTTTATTTTGCTAAGCTTTTGTTGTCTAACCCCTTACCCACTGGCAGTCCAGTCAAGCCAGGCTGCTGACAGACACTCTCTCCTACTCTCTCAGGGTACACACTGTGTTCAGAATTTCTTTCTGTTCAGTGAATTCACATTCATTCTCAGGACACAGCTCAGGTGGTAAATAAGTCAACTTTGTGGACCCACTGACAGGACGTTCTGCCTCTGTATCCGTAGATTTCCTTCTTCTCTGTTTAACAACCCTCACCTCATTGTTAAGCAGTTTATTGTCTCTCCCATGAACAAAACTGTGCAGTCTTTGAAGACAGGATTTCTGTTTTATTCAACCCTGACCTCTATATCTTTCTGTTGGTTAATATTTGTTGACTTGATTTTAAAATCATTTTTTTCCCCTTCATCATTCTGCCACATATGCTCAGGATGACTTTGGCAGACCATAGTTACAGAATGAAGGTTCTCAATAATATTTGATTAAACATTCAGCCTGATAGATCTGGTTCCCTTGGTTAAATATTGGTTCCTATTTCGAGAGAATGTTTTGCTTATTCATCTGATGATGGACAAGTAGACTGGATAAACTCTAAAGTTTTCCATGAACGTTGTTCAACTTTCCACCAAGACTGCCTGTTTCTTTACCTTTATTTCCTGAGAGTTTCCCCCGTGTTCACTATGTTCTAGTGAACAAGCTACACTGATGTTCTTTTAGTTTCTAACCATGTCAAGCTCTCTTTCTTCCTCAGAACATTGGCATGTGCTATACTCAGCTTAAAAGAGTCTTTCCACGTCTTCACATGGCTGCCTCCCTCTCATCCTTCAGATCTCATTAAATACCAGCTTGTTCTGTGAATGTGAAAAGTCAAGTAGGTCTCCTTTTATTCTCCTTCATAGCTCCTTGATTCTTTTCTTTCTCTTTTTTTAAATCATGAAGTATCGTAAGTATTTTACTTATTCGCTTGCTTTTTGTCTGTTCCTCACATGAGAAGTAAGTTCCATGAAGGGAGGGACCACTTCTGTCTTGTTGAGTATTGTGTTAACAGTAGTCACAATAATTACATATTGAAGGAATAAATAAAGAATGAATGAACGAACACAGTAGGCGTGGATGTTATGTATTGTGGTGTCTATCAAATATAACTTTTTAGTAAACTAAACTACTTCAGACTCTGAAAATTTGTAAGGAGAAATAGTCAAAAACAGCCAATCTGTCAGTAAGCTTATAGTCACTCCCCCAGTCATTTGTTAAGCAAACTGTTAGGTACGGTGCTAAGTACATGAGGTAGGCCTGTAAATAGACCATGCCTTTACATTGTCCTTAGGATATTGGATAAAAGACTGTGATTTGATCTTCTGACCTTCTCAGCTTGAGGCTGCTATTTTCTCATGTTAACTATGACCCAGCCATATGGTCTTCTTTCAAGATATCCAAAATGCCATTCCCCTTACCACAAACATTACCCTCCTTTACTCATCAGAAAAAATACAGAAGATCAATTTGTCTGATTCTCTCACGTGCCCCTACTGTTTCTTGTGTCTTTGCTAAACTCATCCAAAATTTCCTAATGAATCTACCCTTCAGCCTGTGCCCTTTATTGCCAGGCTGCTGTTGGAAACAGACTTCTGCCTTCCCACAGTTGTCCAGAACTCTTGTGACTTTCTCTAAACCAAACAAAAATACATACTTTTACCTCGAGTACCTAATGTAAGTTGGAGGATCATTCTATGATTCATAGAAGTTCCTAATAATAGAGTAGCTGCCTTTCCTTCAGAGACCATGGTGGATATTTGAAACACTATGAAAGGATCATTAACATGATGGAAGAGTGCATCAAGAAAGTCAGAGAAAAGGAGGAGAAAGTCGAAACACTGGAGCAATCAAGTTGGGTTTCATTTGGTGTTTTGAGAGTCTTTAGGGCAAATGCATTCCCTAATATTAGAATGCTTTTTGTAGCACAAATAACACATTTTTACTAGTTGTATTTATCAAAAAAATTTAAAGGAATTAATCTTAAGAAAAAAATGTGGAATTTTACAGTTCTTCCTTCCTTGCCAAACAAGAACTTTCTCGTTTCTCATGTTTTGACTGCGTTAACATCTATGTTGTCTGCATACAGTTGGAAAAATAGCATTGAATACAGTCTTTCCAAATTCAAGACATACCTTATTCTTCTCTAATATGCGCTGTGATTAATACAGCTTGCTATGTCTCTAGTATGACTTTATAAACACAACCTTGCTGTATTCATCTTCCAAAATTGAAAAATGAGAACAAGCTTTTCTCCATTTAACTTTTTCTAAAGTTTCTGCAAAATGATGCTTGTGTTATATACAAGTTAACATCAGTTAAACATCAGTTGTACAGCTTTCTCTTTCTTTAGCTATTAGTCCCTTAGGTATAACTCTGTAATCAAAGGGAGGTCAGCTGTATCCAAATAAAAATATGCCAGAATGTCTCTGGCATAGATCTCTCCCTAAAGATTTCAGTAGTGTTACTTCAGGAGACAGAGAAAAAGTACTATGTTTTATCTAAAAATCTAAGAACTTAATTCATTAAAAAAATAAATTACTAAGTTACCCTTACAGAGAACTATACAAGCATAGGATCTCCATGTTGCTCATCAAGTTGTTTTTCTTTTTAATAAGTTTTGAAAGAGCTTGAACAATCACAGAAAAAAAAATACTGCTGTATAGACACTGTATGGCTACTATTGATGAACACTTCCCATATAGCTGTAAAATATAGGGAGAACACAGTAATTCAAATTCAATTTGTGCATCGTAGTCATTGCCCAGTATCCAATTAGTTTCAGAAGCAGCTGAGGGCCAGTTGTTGGCAAAAATATGAAGTAGATGGAGAACATTTCTTTCACTCTATGTAGATATCAGTTGTCAAAGCTTCTGAACTTCCTCGCTAATTATTGTTCTAGTCCTAATAACAAGCTTAACATGGAATGACTAAGGGTATCTGCATTTTACTTGCCCTACATATAAATCTAGGTCTGAAATAGATCTTATCTTGAATCCCAGAAGTTTCCCATCATTACAATGGGAAATGAGTCCCAATGGAGTGACCCTGAAGCTTGGTTTCCATGGTAGCTTTCCTCTCTACTCATACATTGCCTAAATTGGATGTCGCTTAAAACAGTTGCACTTACCCAGAAGCTTTTTGTTGAATGCCTCGTATTTGCAAATTGTCATAAAAAGTATAAATGAATTCCACCTTGGTTAATTCCACTAATTTCCAGATGTTCAATTTACTTATAATTGTTTCTTCTCCTTCTTTTCTCTTTCATTATTAACTAATTTTTCAGGCTGGTGGTTTGATGCTTGTGGCCCATCCAATCTAAATGGAATGTTCTATACTGCTGGACAAAACCATGGAAAACTGAATGGGATAAAGTGGCACTACTTCAAAGGGCCCAGTTACTCCTTACGTTCCACAACTATGATGATTCGACCTTTGGATTTTTGAAGGCATAATGTCGAAAGCAGTCATAAAAGCAACAAAAAAAATCTGAAGCTACCAGATAAGAAACTGCTTGAAAACTTCTGAAGCAAACAATATTGTCTCCCTTCCAGCCACAAGTGGCATTTATGTGAAGTCACCAAGGTTCTTGACTGTGGACTTGGAGCCTTTAGAGTTCACAAAAGTCTCTAGATGGGATTAATCGTGTTCATAAGTCTTGACTGTGGGGAATGCCACTCACCATCATGTTTTAAAAAGGGAAGAAACTGCTCAGTTCACTGTGCTTCAAACTACTACTGGATCTAATTTTAGAACTATGGTAGCCAGATTATAAATACGGTTAATTTCATATAAAAACTGAAGAAAAAGAAGAAGAAAAGGAGGAGGATGAGGAGGAGGAGGAGGAAGAAGAGGAAGAAGGAGAAGGAGAAGAAGAAGGAGAGAAGGTATAGGAAGAGGAGGAGAAGGGAGAAGGAGGGAAATGAACAACAACAAAGAAAGAATATACATGAAAAATACAAACAGGCCTGCCGTAATCCTTTGGAAAAGATGTATCACACAAGTGAAATGGTGTTATTTCTATGCAAACCTACTAAAAATCAGTTTATACTTTTGCACAATTTTGATAAAAGTTTAAGAATAATAGCATTGCCCTCTAAGTTGGTTAAATGTTAATGGATTTCAGAAGCCTAACTCTTAAGTCATACTTACTAGTTGATTTCAGTTAACCCATCTTCAAATGTAAATTCCATTTTGGTAAACCATAATGACTTGTAGTGCATGAAGAATAATAGTGTGAGTTAGAAACATGCTCCATTTACTCTGATTTTTTGATACAGTTTTCAGAAAAGAAATAGACATGACCAAGTATGGACATATAAAGCAAAAAATTACCCCCCATGCTACAGTTTTCATTTACTTTAAAAACTGAGTGACATATAAATATATTTATAGCGTGAGTAAAATTTAAAGAATGTGAAATATACCATCAAGCTCTTAAAATAATATACATGCATTTAATATTTCCTTTGATATTATACATGAAACCAGTATTTTAGAGTGTATTCAGTTGGAGTAAAACCAAATAAACTGGAACAGTTCATTTTACAATATCTTCTTGCATGTGTGCACTTAAGTGTAACTTCATTATTTTTAAAATCACCATTTCAATTCCTCATTCTGTTATTTCATGCTAATTTAATTTTTGCTAATTAAGTGAAGCATGTTTTCCAGATTCACCCTGTTCCAGTTTCTAGGAGAGATACACTTTGAAGTCTATAAAAATAAAAGAAGAATTATAAATACCATTGTACGTAGCATGTTTATATCCATGGTAAACCTAATAGCTGTTTAATCTGGAATATGCAAGATTGTCCTTCATTGAAGCAAACAAACACAAGTTTTGAAAGAAATCTACTATACTATTTTACATTATTTCTTCACGTTTTTCTCTCTCAGGCTCTGTCTTCATAAGCAACTTCTGATTTTTAAAAAATTATTTAGTGGAGAAAATTGTCAAAATTCTGTATTAAACATAAGGAAAACACCCCAAAAGAGAAAATTAATCAGTTATCTAAAAAATTGTGACTTCTAGCTACTATAATTCTCTCAATGAAAATATTCCTATGGGATAATCTATCTTAAGTGAATTTGGGGGCACAAGTTTTTGTGGCAATTTGAATTTACTACAGTATTTTATCAAAAATAAACACTGCCTCTAAGTGTTCAGGGTTACAGTAGTGAAGCATTTTTATCAAAATGTGAGTTATTATGAGGTAAGAAAACTGAAATACATATTAAGTGTCCTTTCTTAGAAAAATAAGTTTGTTCAAGGCAACAATATAGATTTCCTCTATTTGAGAGAATAAAGCTATTCCATTTTTAGGAAAATATTTTCTAAATTTGCCATCAAGTCTTCATTTTTATGCATCCGTAACAACCCCATTTTGCCTCACAAGTGACATTCTCCCATATTATGCAGTTGTTCAGTTCTTGGTGACTCCTTCATAGCACTGTTCAGCCTCTCCCTCTAAAGTCCTTCTTGATAGTTTTCATTTAAGTGAATGAAAGTGAGTGTTTTGTTCTTTTGTGTTCCTACAGATTTTTGTTACCAGTCTTTTGATAAATACTATTTCCCAACTCATATTACAAAAATAAAATGAAATAATGAAAAAAAAAAGAAAGCATGATATTTACTGTTTTGTTATCTGGGTTTGAAAAAATGAAATATTGTTTCCAATTATTTATAATAAAGCAGTATAAAATGTTTTATGACTTCATTATGTGTACTGTGTAATGCTTACAGCTGTGCAACTATTTAATATGTGTATCCTTTACATTTAATTATTTCAAGATAAGATAATTAGGTATTAGGATCTTGTCTTTATGTTTTTATCTCATTAAACTTTATGTGGTTTCTAGACCATTTTTCTCACATCAGTCACAGATTTATTTGATTTTAAATAAAACTGAAAATGTGTTCATGCAACCTCATCTCATTTTCAATAAATGTTTTACAAATTTTAAAATTAGAGATCTGTAGAAGTATGGAATCACTGGGAGGAAAAAAAAAAAAACTACTAAATTAACTAATCCCTCAATCTCTGAAAAACTTCCAGTCTGGGATGTGATAAGAAAGCTTAGCTCCATTAGAATGTTAGATCAAAGCAATGGGTCTCAGTCCCACATCTCTGTATGGTTGTATGTTCTACCAGTTATGAATGCCATATTATCATATAACAATTGACAATAAATTCTGGGAGCTCTGAACTGGAATAATGGGAGATGTGTTGAATATTTGAGAATGGAATAAAAGGGAAAGCATAAGGAGGTGCTACCAGCCCATCATGCCTGTAATCCTATCAGTGGTCTTATAAGGTCAGTCCTTAGAAGGAAGTTTCTTACTTTGCCCCTTGATCCTGCACCCACTAACACCACACTGATTTGAACATTTATTAACTTCCATGTACATGATTGAAAAACATATCCTTTCTCCCATTTTCTGCTTCTATTTACCCATATCCACATAAGCTTATTCTTAGAGCCAGACTTCTGAAAGTTTCTCCCCAGCCCAAAACCCTTCAGTGTTTCCTCACTACTGCCTAAATTTGAAATAAATATGTCAGGTTAACCCCAGCCTACATCTCCAGATAACTTCACTCCACCTACTCCATATTTCAATCAAAATGAAGAAGCCTCTGTGGTAGACTAATTACAAATATGACCACTACCATTCCCCTTTCTCTACTCCTGCCCTTACAATGTGACTTTGCAGTTCATCCGATAAAAAGGTGGAGTCTACTTCCTAAATGGCTGGCTTGAGACTTGCACTAGCCCATAGAATGCAGAAGTGCCTATATGTCACTTTTGAGCGAAGGTCTCAAGAGTCATTCAGCTTCAGCCTACTTCTCAAGGTGAAAAAGCCCCAAGTAACTTAAAGGAAATTTGGAGATCACAGGAAGCAAGTTTACCAGCTGAGACCTCTGCCCCTAGTCCCAACAGCCCCCACCTGACCTGCCACATGACACCAGATACATGAGGGATCTCAGCTGAGATCAACTGAACCCTGCTCAGATGAGCGGAACTGCCCAGAATAATCATAAGAGACATTAATGGATGGTTGTTTTAAGCCACTACATTTTGGGGTGTTTTATTAAACATCATTGTAGCCATAACTAACTAATACAGAATGAAATAACAACCAACCTCTCGACACACACACAAGATTTTTGTGAATCCTAAGGTTTCAGAACCACTCCCCAAAATTATGTTCTCTTCCTTCAGATGGGCAAATGCTCTAACAGTCCTCCATGGTGCATCAAAATTTTAGTTCCTTCCTGATACTTTTTCTGATGTCTTCTAATAATCATCACCCTCTCTCCACTCACAAAGCTTTTAACACATTTTGCTTGAGCTTTGTTTTCTCTTTTCTACTGTTTTATAAGAAGCTGTCTCCTACTCACTTTTTTAATTCCCCACAGTACCTGTTAGACTCTTGTTATTTGTTCAATGGAACTGAATTGCTCTGAAAGATGAAGAAATCCCTTCTATCTATACAAAATCCAATACCTGTAGATTTGACCACTATCTTAAGCCATTTAAGATCTTAAGCCATTTAAGATCTTAAAGCAGACTTTAAACTTAGCTCATTTTCTTCCAGAAAAAAAAAGATGTCCAAATTTATAATTTATAATTTTAGTCAGCTCAGAAATTTATTTCATTACCAACTTTGCTGGAGCATTTTTATTGTGTAGATTGAAAGAGGTCTATGTGTTTCTTTTAACTTTAAATTATGTAAATATAAGAAATGTGCTAATGAATAGTAATTATTCACCTTTATTACACATTTGCTATTGTTATTTTAACGTAAGACAATTTTGAATTTAGATATATGGATTTAACCTTTGGGATTTTGCTCCTCGAATAAGCATTGTCTTGTCTAACTCAAGGTCAGTACATTCTTATGAATTCTTCTGATCATTACTGTATTGATTTCTTACTTGATATCAGCCATTGAGGTTAAAATTAAAATTGAACATACAAATAAAGGTAAACATAATGAAAAAATTCCTAGGAAATATTGACGTTAAACAAGTCGTTACATCTCTTGCATTCTTTCAAAAAAGAAACCAACAGACTCACCTGAAATAGCAGATAATGGTTAAGGTTTAATAACTCCCAGGGCTTTGCCTTTTAACCAAGGAAAAAGAATTGCAAACTCTGCCATATTAACTCTCATTTTGATGAAAAATGTGAAAGTATAGTTTATTTTATCTTATTTTCGTGGAGGGCAGAATGACTCCTGCTATCCTCTTTTACAGGCAAGCTCCTACTTCATCCACTCATCAGACCAGTGTGCCTCCTGACCATCCATCCAATCTATCTTGGCCTCCATGGGGAATTGGTGTTCATGATGTGATGGTGGGAAGCAGAAAGGTACCACTATCAGCTAATTTTGCCACAGAACTACAACTACCCTAAGTTTCTCTTATATACATTCTTTTTTTTTTTTTTTTTAAGTAAATACACATTGGCTTCCCAGATATGCTGTAAGGAACCAGAATCAAACAAAAGAAAAGTGAGGGGGGGTACTAAAACATTTTAAGTTAAAAATGGATTTAAAAGAAATTATAATCAAGGAATATTCATTTGTATGCATTGTAATACAATGTGTAAGCATCAAAACAGTGGTATAAAAGGTTAGAGAAGACATTATTAAGGTTCTAAATTAACTTAAATATATTTCCATTAGGAAAGGTACGACCATAATAGTCATAATGAGATGCTGGATTATACTTATATAAGCTCTTCCTTTGGGAAATTATTTTATAGCTGTAATTTAATGGTAGAATGGGAATTATATTTAACAAATATACTGGATCATTACTAGCATCCAGATGAAGCATTAGGCAGAAAAATTTTAATTAATAGGATTAAGCTACAAAAAGAAGACTGAGACAGGAGTGATTAAGTCCACTAAAGGTTGTGTTGTAAGATAGCTGTGTATAATAATGATTAGTGTGTAAAGACAAAAATGAGTAACTATAACTCAATAGTAAATTTTATATATACATGTTTTTAAAATTAAAAGAAACATGTAGGCCTCTCTGAATTCACATAATCGATTTCACAAAAGATGGCATCTGAGCTTTATTTTGAAAGTTTATTGGGAGTTTACAGAGAGACAGAGGAACTACAAAGGCATAAAAATGTCAGAAAGCACGGAGTTATGGGGAACTCCAAGTGGTTCAGTATGAATGGACTATACAGTTTCTTTGAGGGAAGGGTAAGCAGGAGATGAGGCTGGAGATAGGGCCAGATAAGGAAGGACTTTAAGTCATGTTCTTAAGCTTAGGCTTTATTTTCTTGTTAAAGGGAGACAGTGCAGGATTTTACACACTTTAGGAAGACTAAATGTGCCGCAATTAGTAGGAATTGAAAGGGAGTAAGACCAGAGAAGTTTGAGTCAGTGAAGATGCTATTCTATAAGCCTGTTAAGAAGAAAGACCTGATCTATACAGCAGTGGCAGTAGGAATGGACTGAAGAAGTTGGATTTTGAGAGATACTAAGGAAAAAAAATCCAAAAAATGTAATGATTGGATGGAAGGTGGGGAAGAGATGAAGGTCATTTCATATCTTTGTCCTGATTAATTAAATAGAAGGTGGTACAGATGTCCAAAAGAGGAATCACAGGTTTTGAAGAGTAGCTAATGAGTTAATTTTACATGTTGAACTTGAGATGCTAATGATTCAAGTTTTGCAATTGGATACATGAGTCTGAGCTCGATCAGGACCGAAAGGGAAGATTTGGGACTCTATAGTATCCAGGCAGAAATTAAAATTACTAGATGAGATTGTTTCAAGAGAGTATACAGTAAAATATAAACTGGATGGAACATAAACATTTTTAAAAAACAGGTAAACAGGGAGAATTCAAAAAGAAGATGAGAAATTGTGGTTAGACAAAAGAGAAACCAGGAGCAAATAACATCATAGTGGATTGCATTAACAGTCAGGGATGCTTAACTCCCCAAAGAGGGTGGGAGGTACTATGACTGCAAAGTGTCCATTGGGTTTGGCATTCCAGGGAGAATTGGTGATTTTTTATGGGGGGCATTAGAGGTATAGAGGTTAGAAGCCAGAGGGTAAGAGGGTTCTGAATAAATGGTAGATAAAGACATAAGGGGAACTAGAGTTTAGACCTTTGCTATGCAGAATGACCTCTCTATAGCAGCATTACAGATTGGGGACTAGGTTGAGGTGCAGGATCTCAGGCCCCATCCCAGACTACTGAATTGGAACCTTCATCTTAACAAGATCCTCAAGTGATATATGGATATTAAAGTTTGAGAAGCTTTGGTTTAGAAAATACTTCCAAGGAAATGGATGAAAATGGAAGGAGATAGGGAGGGAACTAGAAGGACAAGGACAAGGATAGGGATGGTTTTTAGGATGAGAGGTGTGTGAAAGAATTTTAAGGCTAAGGAAAAAGAGCTAAAGGAGGAGCTGAAAGGAGGAGCGGAAAAGTCCTTGATGGAGCAAGTACTTTGAGATAGCTAAGGATCTGGAGTTAAGAATAGAAGGGGTAAGGGGTGCCTGGGTGGCTCAGTCAGCTAAACATCCGACTCTTGATCTCAACTCACGTCATGATCTCATGTTTGGCAAGATTAAGCCCCACGTCAGGCTCTGGACTGACAATGTGGAGCCTGCTTGGGATTCTCTCTCTCTCTGTCTCTCTCTCTCTTCCTCAAGACAAATAAACTTAAGAAGAAGAACAGAGGGGTGAGAGGAGGCTGAATTTGAGTAGGAGAATTATTCCTTCTTCTAAGAGAAGAGGCGAGGAGGGAATGAAATGCCATAGGACGAGCAGCCACCTAATGGCCTGTTTTATAAAGGAAGTGGAAGAAAAGGAAGCTTTATGAGAGTATAGGCCGTTCAATTAAACACTGTTTGAAGATAGGTCTGGAAAAACCACTTAACATAATGGAAGAACTAACTGTCCAGAAGAGTTACAACTTTACCAAGCACTGTTAAAGACTTAACTGAGATGGGAATCATGAATGTGAAGAGACTAATCCACTCTTTCCAGTGATTTCTATATGTATGAAAATGGTGTAATGCATAGCACCACTTAGTGTAACACCTTCACACTGCCACACCCAGGTTTCTTTACACCTTCTAGTGTCTAGTTCAGCCAACACCATTTGTGCCTGTGAATGTTCACACCCAGGAAACACTGCCTCCTCTTTAAAGGCGACCCAAATTCCCATAAACTCAATTACTCACCCTTCCGCTGTGCTGCCACAGCATCTTACTTCTACTTATATTGCAGGATTTTTACAGTTTGACTTGTGTTCCAGTCAACTGCTAACATACTTGTTCTTGCTCCAGATCAAGAGCATTTGGGGTCAGGTATCAAACTTAGTTTTGTGTTGGTAGGACCTAACACTACCTAAAATATTCTTTGAATCACAATTAAGGGCAGGTTATTTGCACGGTCTTTTTCCATTCCAGATTACAAACTCCTTGAGTTCTTGTTGTGACTTATTTTATTTGGTTGTAAGTAAAGGTTTGTTCATTGGGTGGGTGGATGGGTGGATGGATGGATACATGACACATGAATGAAAACAGCAGGAATTCAAAAGGATCTACCAAATCATTTTTTCCCTGAGAGTTTATATTTTAAGAAAAATGCTTTCCTGCTTTCAACAAGAAGATTATGAAGACACATTTTTCCCCAAACATCAAAGAGCTCATGTAAAAAGAACATCGGATTATTTATATACAAATGAGAATCATGTGGATTACATTTCTTCAAAATTAAAGATATTTTGTTTAAAGTTTAAGGAAAACCAGGAAACAAGCACTGAATCCTAGCATAACAAACCATTTGATAATCTTTGAACTGCCTATGTCCAAACTAGTGATTAACAGTGAGTCTAGGGCTCAGAGAGCAGCAATACCAGTCTAAGTATTTCCCTCCAGGAGGGAAGAGCTAGAGAGCAGGATGACAGCCTTTCTTTGGCCTGTGAAAGGGGGAGAGAGGGACTCAGGGATTTCCATTATTACACAAAAAGACAGAAGACTCCCCTGTAGTCTCTCTTGTTTTGATGTAGTGCTTTTGTGAGACTTCTGGTTAGGAGTGGGAATGAGCCACTTGGAGAGGGTGCCTGGGTAGACAGGGATCTGTAGAAATTTGTTTATTGACTGTCACTGAGCCTCAAGAATCTGAGAAGTCTTATAGCAAACACTATTGGTGCCTCTCCATATTGACCTCAACAAAGGAAAAGATGTTTACTGCGACAATCCAGCAAAGAGATGTTTTGTTTGCTTTCATGTTTGTTTGTTTGCTGGCCAAGAGAGCATGCTCAGCACCTGGATGCGGCGAGCTAAAACTAAGGGATAATTAATGTCTCAAGAAACAGACTTCAACAGATGATAGGTACTTGCAGATAAATGCCTCCGCTTCTTTTCACCTCGATTGAAGTGACTCTGAGGTGTAGAATACACCTGCTCAGATTCCCCAGCAGAAATGAGCTCCCGTTGCTCACACAGGCAACTAGCTTGATAGCACACAATTTATGGACTTATTCTCTTCCATGTCTTATCTCTAATCCTTTACCTGTATTTCCTGGAATCCCCTCCTGAATAAACTACTTGCCCTTGATTCCTTTTCTCATGCTCTACCTCTGGTAGAATCAAAACCAAGCAAAGTCTACATGTGTCAAGATACATTCTTGAGAAACAGATGCCTCCAACAAGATA
Organism: Panthera leo; assembly: GCF_018350215.1. Classification (NCBI taxonomy): domain Eukaryota; kingdom Metazoa; phylum Chordata; class Mammalia; order Carnivora; family Felidae; genus Panthera; species Panthera leo. Next base: position 52,285,498 of record NC_056695.1, on the reverse strand, counting down.
AAGTCCATTTGAATAAAAGCAATCACAGAGGAGTTTCTATGAGGACAGATGGAGCTTGTGATCTCTCATCTAGTTACCAGTTATGAGTTATATTTTATCTCTGTTACCATTATGCTTCCTTTTGCATGGTTTTGTTAAATATGCCAGGCCAGAATCAAATATATACTATAGGTAACTGAGAGAAGGATATATGCCCCCTCTGTGTTAGAGCAGAATAGTGAAAAATGATCTTCCCTGAGGCAATTTTGGGGTTGGCTATGGGGACTGAGAAGTTCTCTGAGGGGGAGGTGAATCTGAAGGGAAATGAATTAGAATAGCCAAGTATTACCGTTCTTCCTCAGGAGAGAATGCTTCCTCTACTGTAACCTCAGAGTATTTCAGATTAAGGGAGTCAGCCGATTTCTTTAGTGTGTCTTCAATTTAAATGTACCCTACATGTAGTGGTTGCGTCAGCCCAGATCCAAGCCAGTGCCTACGCCCACCCTATTCCTCTAGTCTTCCATTTCAGCATTTCTCACTGCTCCACCCCTTTCGCTGCCAACTTTCTATTGCTCCATCCTTATTCCTTCCCAGCTATATAGACCCACCACATTCTTAGTCCTGTAAACCGCATAACTCAGTCTTTCATATTCTGAGACGTGATTACATGCAAACTCAAGCTGGTTTTCAGCATTACTCTTTCAGTGGGAAACATCTATTTGGCTTAAAATATTTTAGTATGTTTTATTGTTTTCTAACATAAAGACCTTATTTATTTTCTCCAAGAAATATTTTATCAAAATATTTATTTCAGACTGTTATATCCTTTTGCATTATTGCACTGAACTTTCTGCTCAGAGTCCACAGGTCCAAATCAATGCTTCCGTAGGCTGCTTTCTCATCTAGAGCTGGGGATCCCCTTCCAAGCTCATTGTTGGCAAAATTAAGTTCTCAAGATTGTAGAACCGAAGTTCTGTTTCCTTGCTGGATGTGAGCTGGAGGCCATACTCAGCTCCTGGCTGCTCTCAAAGCACATTGTCTGTATGGGCTTGACATAATCACAGGAGCCCTTTAAATCAGGTCCTAGATGTCAGAGACAAGTGTGAAATCCATCGCATTCACAGTCTGGGAGATTATATAGAGTAAGTACAATAAGAACAGGGAATCTTTGGGGCCACCACAGAATTCTGCTTACCATTTGTGATAAACCAAGGGTATAATAATACTCTGCTTATCAGGAAAAAGATCTAGGCTTTTGGAAATGGTTGATGTGCAGTGACACATTGTCATATATGGTTAATAACTCAAGAAACAATCTTCAACAGATGACATATCTGTAGATAAATGCCTCAACCTATATGTATATATACATATATGTATATGTATATATACATATATGTATGTGTGTGTATATATATATATATATATATATATATATATATATATATATTCAGAAGATCTAGACCAGTGACCTCGCACTGATATATTTTCCCTGGAAATCTCTTACCCTCTCTGAAATTATTTCCTCAGTTATTAAGCATGGATAATGATAATCTTTATCTGCTTTTTTTTTTTTTTGCAGTATCACTGTGAGAATCAAATGAGATAATTTAAGTATCTATTATGGGTATAAATCTCAATTTCACACTTGCAAGCAAGCAAGGAATATCACAATAGTTTATATTGTAATAATATACAACACACTATATGTTTTAAATCACCTTAATTTTATCTTCAAACCCCATCAGATCAGCAAGAAAATCATTTCAGTCATTTTGGGGGCTGCCCTATCCCAGCAGATATAATGGTCCAAGAGATTTATGGAGAACCAAGCTCATGAAGACCACATCTCCAGTCACTCTCCATATCATTGACCCCTGAGGCACCCATTCTCCCTATCCCAATCGTCTTCATCTGGTCCTGGGATGTTGGAGGGCTGGGAACTGGACCAGAAATATATCCCAGCCAAACTGTTTTAATTTGATTCCTCAAACACAGAAATCTCCCCTGTCCCAAGTCCTGTATCTTTGTGCATTTGGGTCCTGCTGTCCGGAATGCCTTCCATTTTCTGCTCTGTGTCCAGGGCTATTAAAAATCCCAAAATATTCTTTAAGAATTTACTCAAACATTACTTATTTTATTATATCTTCTTTGATCCACAGTGGCCTTATCCCTGTGCCCATGAGTCTATAATACTTTTAAATCTATAGAAACACCTATTACAAGGTATTATAGCTACTTGCTTGTGATTGTCTTTCTTCCTCACTAGATCATGAACTTCCTGAGAGAAAGAATTTTGTTCATTAATTGCCATATTCTTTAAATTTAGCACAAAGCTTAACCTTGCTGCACATCCAAAAATATATTTGTTGAAAGAATCTCAGCATTTCTCTCCCTCTCTGACACTCTGTATTCTAATTCTATTGAATTTTTAGTCCATCCTGTTGATCTAGTTCTCTTCTGTTCACATGCCTTTGTGTACTATGTGTATCCATATATTTGGTATATCATATGCTTTATGTATATGATACTGCAGTCAATACTAGGGAACAAAATCATCATGTTGAAAACTAGTAAATGAAGGGAAAGAATCTGGCATTTATCCCGCCTATCTTCAACAAACTTTTCCTCAGGATAACCAAATAGTTGATGTAAATACTTCTGCTTATAAAATGATAGACTTACAATATCACCATTTTGCAGCCCCTAATAAACCAGTAGATCTAAGCAATGGCTGTTAATATCTATAAAAATAAAGAACTAAATATCATGTGACTACTGATTGAATCATATTGTTTACAAAAGGCAAACCTGAATCTGATCCAGCCTCTAGATCTAACTACTAGCTAACAGGATCCCTTTTGATTCTTTTTTTAATTTTATAATTTTTTTAAAAAATTTATTTTTATTCTGTTGAATGAGAGATAGAATGCAAGCAGAGTAGGGACAGAGAGAGAGAGAGAGAGAGAAAGAGAATCCCAAGTAGGCTCCGCACTGTCAGAGCAGAGCCCGATGCAGGGCTCAAACTCACAAACCATGAGATCGTGACCTGAGCTAAAATCAAGAGTCAAAGTCTTAACTGGGCACCTTAACACCTAGGTGCCCCTACTGGATGGATCCCTTTTGAAATGAACAAACTGTAACATATTTATAAGACAATCAGGGAAATTTGAAAGATAAATCTGTTTAAGTTATTTTTAATTTTTTTTAACATTTATTTATTTTTGTGAGAGAGAGACACACACACACATAGAGTACAAGTGGGGAAGGGGCAGAGAGAGAGAGAGACACAGAATCCGAAGCAGGCTCCAGGCTCTGAGCTGTCCGCACAGAGCCCAATGCAGGGCCCGAACTCGCAGACCATGAGATCATGACCTGAGCCAAAGTCAGACGCTTAACCAAAGAAGCCACCCAGGTGCCCCTTAAAGAGAAATCTTAAAAAGATATGCAAGTCCAATGTTATTACAAAGGCATCAAAAAGCAGGCTTACCCAATAAACGCATTTTCAACCTCATTTATAAGTTATGCAAATATTTTTGTTGAAATTTGGCTAGTGACTTTTCATCTTCCTCATGAAGTCATTTTTTCTGGCAAAAAATAATACCTTTGACTATTTTAATAAATGGATTCAAAGCCCACAATAACTTTTTATTTGTAAGATTCTTAACAGGTGGAAAAAAGTTTCCAATATATTTTTCTTTAATTCAGAGATTAATGTTTCAGAGTAAACACACTGGTAATTACCACTTTCAGAAACAAAATATCATTTTGTTATTATTGAACCTGGAAAAATCTCTTAGCATCTTTATTTTTTTATTTTATTTTTTTTTATTTGAGAGAGAGAGAGAGAATGCACAAGTGGGGGAGAGGGGCAGAGAGAGTGAGAGAGAGAGAGAATCTCAAGTAGACTCCATGCTAAGCACAGTGCGTGACATGGGGCTCAATCCTGCGACCCCGGGATTATGACCTGAGCCAAAATCAAGAGTCAGACACTTACCAACTGAGCCACCCAGGCACTCCTCTTAGCATCCTTGTTTAAAATGATTTTTCCGGAGCACCTGGGTGGCTCAGTCTATTAAGGATCTGACTTTGCCTCACAATTCATGAGTTTGAGCCCAGTGTTGGGTTCTGTGCTGACACCTGAGAGCCTGGACCCTGCTTCAGATTCTGTGTCTCCCTCTCTCTCTATGCCCCTCCCCAACTCTCTCTCTCTCTCTCAACAATAAATAAAAATAAAATGATTTTTCCATAACAAAATTTTCTTTGAATTTCAACTTTTTTAGAATAAGTGTGTGATTTTTAAAAATAATCCATTAGTTATGTTAGTGCTATCCATTTATCTTCAACAAATTTAGAATACTCTTTTATGTAGAGTAAATGTGTAGATTAGCTTTAAGTCCACTTAAGTCCAACATTCTTGAGAAGTTCCTTTAAAGTATTAAGTCTCTCTAATTGTGCCGTGCTTATACAGAAAGATTTTCATGACCGCTCCCTATCTCACTACATAGTATTTTGAAGATTCTGCTGTATCTCAGATGTCTTGCTTTTATATAGAAGGTATTCTTTAAGAGTTTATGTACCAAACATTTCTGGGTTTATGTACCCTTTTGCCTAAATCGCTTACCTATGAAGGATTTAAAAAACAGTGTTCTCTGCTCAATATTGCATTGGAATCCTTCTGGGAAATTCCAGGAGAGCAGCTGCTTCATCAGTGGTTGCACTTCACAGTTATTTCCACAAAACATTGCTTTTATTAACAAAATAATATTCTGCTGAGAGTGCATCATCTTTGCTACATCTTTCTTTTGGTGGTTTACAAAAATAAGTATTTCTTTGTGTATTTCATTATTGAACTAGAATTTAGAAAATACTGTCAGCTGAGACATGTTAGCAACATTTGTGCTTTCCTCCAACAGCATTGCAAAATTCCCAAGTTGGGTGGCTTCTTTCTAATACTCAAGTCTATCCATCTGTATCAATCTTGTTCATCTTTGGATGATTTTATGACAAAGGCATGCATTTAATTATGTAACTACATTTTCATGTTATTTTCTGTGTATTACTGTAGCCATTTTTGTTGTGGTAGGAAGAATAAGCATATCCTTAAAGGCATTTGGCTTTCTGTTTTTCATTATTAAGTAACAAACCTCAAAAAACATCCTTTAAACATTGATTGTTTTATTTAGTAAATTTTGCAAAGTGTGGTTGGGTGTCTCGCAGCTTTAAGCAATAAACAAAGGTATAGATATTTGTTTTTATGTTCTGACTGTTTCCCCCAAAATTTCTCATACTAAATGTGAGAGTCAAGCAAGGCACCAGAGGCCATGGAGATAATTAGTAAGTCTTAATTTCCTTACATTGGATATCTTTGAATTTTGTATTTTACTAATGTATTCTTTATTCTTTTCAAATTTTTAAATGTTATCAACAGAAGTAGAAGTTGTAATATTTCTCCCTGTAATCAAGGCTTGTCTTGGATAGGTCTGGTAAATGACTCCTACTGTGAAACCAATCTTCTCTCCTGTAAGTGCCCCCAGGGGGGACCAGCTTATATTCATGTTTGTAAACCTAGATTGAATTTCAGTGTTAGGCACAAGCTAAAAAACTGTTTGTAGAGTTAAAAAGAACTGAACTACTAGATTTTAATTAAGCTACATATATTCTTACTCTTTCAAAGGAGGACATTTTCTCTAGTTTACTGCATTTAGTTCATTATCTAAAGTTCATGTCCCTCTCCTTTTAATGAGATTGATTATAGATCTATCAGTGTTTAATTAATACCAGTTTCATTAAGGTGAGATATATTTTATCATGATTCTTAAAAAGTAGACTTTATCCAAGCATTTGAAATCTTAGTTAGAGATCTGCTATATTTAAAAGGTAAACTGTAACCGTAAAAAAAAAAAAAAAGACTTATGTTACTATTCTCAGTGCCATTTTCTACATTTAAGGAAACAAGCGTCAAACCAAACAAAACCATTACTGGGGCATGATATGTGTCCTTCCCTTGGATATTTAATGACTAGGACTAAAACAAATAATATTTCTTTGCCTCCACTTAATAATATCATTAAGGTTAGTCTCTAGAAACATGCCTGAAATTTAAGACTTCTCTATTATTAACCACTATTTATTGGCCTTAAATAATAGAGTTGGAGCTATTTAAAAAAAAGAGAGAGAGAAAAGGATAATTTCTACATTGAGGGTTTGCTGTGTAACTTGGACCAGAAGCTGAATGGAAATGTTTCAAGGTAGAGATCCAATTTTAGCTATTAGCTACATTTGCAGTTCACAGATACAATTTTAAGAAGGCAATAACTCCCTACGTTATGACACTTGAAATTTCAAATTCCAGCCAGTCAATATTTATAGAGTACCCACTGTGTGGAAAATGTTGTAATGGCACCATGGATAGCTAAAAACAAAGTAAACATTTTATGACAAGGAATGAACAATTCAGTTCGGTCACCCTGTGTCAAACCCTCAATATCATGCTGGTCACTCTGCTATGAAGTTGAATGGTACATTAGTAAGTAAATTCACTCAATTCACTCAAGCATTTTTATTTTTCTGCAATGCTGAGGTCTTGTCCCTGATTCCTTCATACCCTGAGTGCTAATTGCAACATACTGAGCTCATCCATCATTTCCATCCAAGGTTGCTGGGATGCTGAGGCAAATTTCCTAGGCTCTGTTTGCATGCAGTCTCTTACTTCCTCTCCATACACTAATGAGTGGGAATTAGAGCCCTGTTTCCAAAGAGCAGACTGAAACTCTCAAACAAGGAAGTAGAAAGAAACGCTGTTCCTACATTTTTGGGAGGATACCTCAAAAATTAAGAGTAAGCAATGATAAGTGAAAGGGTCATCCCCAACCAGAGGTTAATATACATCACTGAGCAAGCATGCTAGGATTGGTGGAATACTCAGTCTAGAAAGACAAGATTGTCCGAGAACCAAAGCACTAATTAAATGTATTCCAAAAACAGAATCAATAATTATACTAGCATTATAAGAAGGCCTTTGGGGCTCCTGGGTGGCTCAGTCGGTTAAGCGTCCAACTTCAGCTCAGGTCATGATCTCATGGTTCTTGAGTTCGAGCCCCGCCTCAGGCTCTGTGCTGTCGAGCCTGGAGCCTGCTTCGGATTCTGTGTGTGTCTCTCTCTCTGCCCCTCCCCCACTCACACTCTGTCTCTCTATCAAAAAATGAACAAATGCTAACAAAAATTTAAAAAAAAATGAAGAAGGCCTCAAATACGAGTATATATATATATATATATATATATATATATATATATATGTGTGTGTGTGTGTGTGTGTGTATATATATATATATATATATATATACATACACTCATATGTATATATACACTCATATATATATATATATATATAAGTGTATATATATACATATAAGTGTATGTATGTATATATATATATATATATATATATATATATATATATATATATCTGGATAGGTGTGTGGATGGCACTCAAGGAGACTTTGACCTTGAAAGGGGGTAACCATATTAACATTTTAGTGGAGTCAGGGCAAATAGCAGACCACCCTGAATTATTTCAGGAAATCTGAACATAAACAAGGCAGAACAGTAGCAAAGCCCAGTCCAGTACTGTAGGAAGTGAGGCTGGAGAAGCCTAGCAATAAGTTAGAAAAATAGTTTCAGGAAGTTGTCATGGATAATAAAAAAAATGTATTATTTGGGATGATGTTTCCTCTGGACAGAGGACAATCTCATGTCAAAAACCCTGGAGAGGAAGTACTGACTTAGAAGGCAATTATTAGGTTGTTGAGAGGCAATCTTTCTTTCTCTTAGGCCCTATCTAAAGCACAGAGATGGAGATGGAGAGGGCGAGCCCAATCGCAAGTGTGAAAAAGTAGTTAGAAGCCCTCTTCTGCAGTATGTCTTTCTTTCTTTGTTTATTAACGAATGCAGTAAGTAAATGCTGCATAGCTGGTACAATCCTAGGCTGATCACAAGACCCATACATCCTCTACATCACTGACTTTGTATTTTTCTGGGGGAGATTAATTAGTACATAAATAATTTAATGATAACTAAAGATGCTATTAAGAAAATGAAGCAGCGTAGGATGTCAGAATGAATGGGCAAGGGATGAGGAGGCCATTTTGGAAAGTGATCAGACATACAGAGGACTTTAATGCGAACAGTGAATTAGGCAAAGGCTCCGAGGACAGAGCGTCCTAGATGAGGAGACTGCAAATAAAAAGGCCCAGAGGCTAGCATGAACTTAGCATGCTAGGGAAAGAGCAGAGGTCAGCATGGAGGTTGTTGAGGGCTGGGAGAGGTCACTGGGCTGCAGAGGTCTGTAGCACCCTACCCTGTAGGTGTGGATAGTGTGTGTTAAGGATTGAGGTTTTATTCCAGGTGCTGTGGGAAGCAGTGGAAGGTTTTGAGCAGAAAGCAATGTAATCTAATTTAATTCTGTAAAATTATTTCATTTTTCCTTGCTTTATGATGAGAGCTATTGCTGGATCTTGATACTCTACACCTCTTTCCTATCACTGACACCACTCTGGCACAGACCATACATCAAATCTCATCCTAAGTATTATTCCAGAACGTCCACCAGTCAAAGGTATACATTCTCTCGAGCGTATCATACTGAGAAAAATTTTAGAAAGGTAAATAAATAAAAATATAACCAATTATAGGGACACCTGGGTGGCTCAGTCGGTTGAACGTCCGACTTCGGCTCAGGTCATGATCTCACGGCCCGTGAGTTCGAGCCCCACGTCGGGCTCTGTGCTGACAGCTCAGAGCCTGGAGCTTGCTTCAGATTCTGTGTCTCCCTCTCTCTCTGCCCCTCCCCTGTTCATGCTCTGTCTCTCTCTGTCTCAAAAATAAACAAACGTTAAAAAAAATAAAAATATATATAACCAATTATAAATAAAAAAATAAATAAATAAATAAATAAATAAATAGAAAAAACAATCTTTAAAGGTGAATTCCATGGAGAAAAAAATTTTAAGCATAAAATGTTCCTAACGATAGTAAAGTTCTTCTGTTGGTACAGAATCTAGTAGCAGTGGAGTTAACTTCTTCTTTTAAAAACAGGGTGCCAAAAATTCCTAAGTGATGATCAGAATAAAAATAATCCATTGGAATGGAATTCTGGCAAAAGATGAATGCTTCTTGATTCAGGAACTGCTCCTTGGTGTGTTCTCTCATGACTGCCACCTCCTTTTTGACACATTTCCTATTGCACCTAGAGACACCTCTCATTTGCCACCAGGACAGGCACCATGATTTAAAAAAGAAAAAAGAAAAACTTCCATTCTAGGGAGCCTGGGTGGCTCAGTCAGTTAAACATCCAACTCTTGATTTCTGCTCAGGTCATGATCTCATAGTTCGTGAGATCAAACCGCACATCAGGCTCTGTGCTGACAGCATGGAGCCTACTTGGAATTCACTTTCATCTCTCTGTCTGCCACTCCCCCACATTCTCTCTCTCTCTCTCTCTCTCCCTCTCTCCCTCTCTCTCAAAATAAATAAATAAACTTAAAAAAACCTCTCATTCTGTAAGCTTCTTTTATTTTCATAGGGGTCACTTGCGTGGCTATGTCTCTATATTGATAAAACTTCCAGTTAATTCTCACTACCAAGTGATCCTCTTTTTAAATCATTTCTATGCCTATACTAAGAACTATATCTAAGGTAAATAGATGAGCTTTTGGAAGACAACGTTTTCACATGCAGAGAAAGGAATGAATCCCTTCCACTTAAAGCTATGGGACTTTGAGCAAATTACCTAAACTGTCTGGACCTCAGTTTCCTCATAAAGCTATTATAAAGGTTGAGTTAATATATATATATATATATATAATATAATATATTATATATATATTATTATATATATATATAAATTTATTTCACATGCAAGCACCACATACATGGTATATATAATAAATGGAAGATTTGCTGTTAATAAGTTGTCAAAATAACAATTACCAGTGCAGCCTACTATTTTAATGAAGAAAAGAACATAGTGAAACTATAAGCATTTCTGGTCCCAGAACCATCTCAAGAAATTCAGAGAACCCTTCAAGAGGGTTTGTAAGAAAGGTTATGAAGTTATTTGAACATATGAATATTTTTAACTAAAAATTACATAAACTCACCATGTAGTAGCTCAAGTTCCAAATGTGTATTTTAAGAATTAAATAAGGAATGCAACGAATAAAATAATATGATAAACATTTATGAATGAGAACAATCTTTCAGGATGATTTCTCTATGACTATCTGTTTTACTTATGTTCCTCTGTGGGCACTCTTAAGTAAAACCCTACAAAACTCAAGAGATTACTTTTCCAAGGATTGGCATCTAGATTATTTTAAAATGACATTTCTTATTTTTAAAAAGAGGTCACCTATTATTTCCAAAGGAGTAAAACAGTTTCTTGGCCTTCACCTCTGAACTCTCACCTTCCCAAAACACATCTCCAGCAATCTGCAAACCCGTCCATATGGAATGATTTAATTTGACAAAGGACTAAAATACCAATTAACTTTATTTTAATTGACTCAACTGTGTGATGTCTGGAAAAGTTGATGACTCAAAAGAAAATATGACAAGAATGTTTTCAGATCAGAGGGAAATTGTGAAACTTTTGGCTGGGCACCAAATAGGCAAACTTTGGCAACATCCTGTAATAAACACCAGGAGAAAATTGTGAGGTATGCAACAATTTATTCAGGACAATTTTTAAAAGGTTTCCATTGGATAAAATGGCCTTTTCTTTTTTCATTTAATCTTGAGTGCCTGTCTGTGTTTAGTATTCTTCACAATGAACTACAAATTAGAACCAGACCTGGTACAAGCATCTCTGAAATTCTCCTCAGTCACTGTTGACCTGTGACACCCTTATGATTTCTACTGTGAGCCACTATTATGAGCCGCTTGCCTTAAAAAAAAAATCTTTACTATTTCAGATGGATTAGGATTGAGCTGCAAACTTGAATTCTCCAGACCAGTTTTGTAACTTTCTGGAAATTTGAGTTTCCAGACCAGACGGCATCATACTCACCTAATGTGTGAAAGGTGAGGATACTGAAAAGGTATTAGAATGGTTCAGAGCTTGGATTCTAGCACTGGTTGAGATCTCCGTTTTAGTAACAGATTTCTTACGTAGTAGCTGGGTGTCCTTGAGCCTGTTAGTTAACCTTTCCACGCCTTAGTTCTCATCTGCAAAATGGAGCTAACAGTATTAGTTCCTCCCATTTAGGGTTATAACAAGGATAAAATAAAATAAATCATGTAAAGTGTTTAAGCACAGTGGACCTAATTATATTACGTTTTATAGCCTTCTCAGTTTAGAAGGGAAAAAATACTGATTTTATTTATATGTATTGGGTCAGATATTTAACCATATAAACAATTCCCATTGCTTCACAGGGTAGTTTAGCTAAACTATCAATCCCTCCTGGCAAACATTAGTTAGTTTTAGTCTGTGGAGTGTATGAGAATTTAGTTTCAGCATTCACATCAGTCAGAATGGGTGCACCAATTTTGTTTGTAAACATTACCTCAGGTAAACTTGATTCTGAAATCACGCAATTTTGTTGTTTTTTTTCTGAAGCCTAATTCAGTAGCAGTCAGGAAACCTAGACCAACCAACTATAAGAAAAATAATATAACATTAATTTTTATGTAGGCCCCTCATTTCTATCTATTCAGATTGGTTTACATGCCTAAAACAATGATGAATTGATTGTAAAGGGTCCCATGTCTTAAGCAATTCATATATATTAAAAGACACAAATTTTTATATATTAGATGACTTCTAAAAAGAGGTAAACTCTCTGGACTTCCTAGCAACAGGTTACCTAAAATTATATGCTCACTGTTTTCTAAATATCATCCAGGAGACTCCAAAGGACAATATCCTCACACCAAGCTTTCAAAAACAATGGAATCCAACTGGGGTGAGCGAAATGATTAATCTTCACGGAATGCAGAGGGGGAGCAGAAGCACCGCCAAAGGTGAAGAGTTATATATAACACAAAGATGTGTGGTTTCAGACTGACACCTTGCATATTATCTAGGAATGAGTAGAACCAAAATAATGACTGCAAAACAATGGTCCTATTGTGTTCCAGGAATTTAATAGAAAAGCTTAGGAGATACAAATCTTCTGGATGGTCTTCCAGGGACCTTCAGTAATATCCCGCAGGGCTTGGAGACCTTTGGAAGACACGACATAGCTGAAAATGCACAGTAACCAAAGAAGCACTTTTTACCTTCTCAGCTCTTTGATACCTCACCAAAGTATAGTCAGATGCAGCATTGTTCTAAGGGAAATCAAACTCAATCACTACAAAAAACCTATTTCCTAGAAAGCATTTCCACTTCTCTCTTCAGATTTGGCAAAATTCAGTTTAAATTTTATCTTTAACTCGAGCTCTTGATGATACATTGAAGAAGTGTGAATGGAAGGAAAGACTCAAACCAAAGACTTTATGTGGCTCACAGCAACAATTTTTCTTAATTCAAGTTGGTCTCCTCCCTGATTCTTAAACCTGGATGTTGATGAATGTCACAAGGCAAAAAGTAAGTAAAAAAATGCTTTTGTATCTTGCCATAATAAAAGGAGATGCTTAAAAAATTTGAGAAATGGTCAAAATAAGGATTTTATAATTCAGTAACCCGACCAGTTTTGATATGCAGGAAAGATGATGGTGATTTTCTAATACACAAGGGGTGAATGTGTCAATAATTTCAAATTCTAAATTTGTCTAAAAGAAGTAAATATGCTTGGCACAGTGCTTGATATGTTATATACCAACAAATATTTATAAATATGAATATATATTTTTATATATAGAAGGAAGGAAAGGAAAGGAAAGGAAAGGAAAGGAAAGGAAAGGAAAAGAAATGTGTATACACACACACTTAATTCATGTTAGCAGTTGCATAACAATCTATTACATTAGTTACTATCTATTTACTAATTTCCTATAGATCGAAATTCAGATTGTTTATATATAATGCTGAATTAAACTTTCTTACACCCGAATCTTTATGCACTTATATGAGCTTTTAAAAGTGGAGTTCTTGGATCAAAAGGTACAAATAGTAGTTTACAAACTTGTATCCCTAGATATCCCTAGATATGTCCATATTCAAGTTCAAATCTTAAAAATATCTCAATTGGGGCACCTGGGTGGCTCTGTCAGTTAAGTGTCCAACCTCGACTCAGGTATGGGTTCGAGCCCTGCGTCAGGCTCTGTGCTGACAGCTCAGAAGAGCCTGGAGCCTGCTTCAGATTCTGTGTCTCCCTCTCTCTCTGTCCTCCCCTGTTCACACTCTGTCTCTGTCTCTCAAAAATGAATAAATGTTAAAATTTTTTTTAAAAATCTCATTTAAATAAATGCAGACCTGAATAAAATACTCAGAATACAACACAACACAAATATAAAAGAAAGGTAATGAGACATAGAAGATACAGTGAAGTAGTCTAACATGTCATATTAAACAATCAGAAACAGAAAATTCAGATTGTATGGGAGAGGCAAATTTTTTTTTTAATTTTTTTTTTAACATTTTATTTATTTTTGAGACAGAGAGAGACAGAGCATGAACAGGGGAGGGGCAGAGAGAGAGGGAGACACAGAATCGGAAGCAGGCTCCAGGCTCTGAGCCGTCAGCCCAGAGCCCGACGCGGGGCTCCAACTCACGGACCGCGAGATGGTGACCTGAGCCGAAGTCAGACGCTTAACCGACTGAGCCACCCAGGCGCCCCAAGGGAGAGGCAAATTTTGAAGACAAAGTTATAAAACTAATGATAGATATAAATGTTTAAATTTTTGAAAGACCATAAATTGATAACTAGGGCTATCATAATAAAGCTAGAGAAAGCTAAAATAAAATTTTTTAAATGTAAAAGCAAGTAGGGAAAAAGGACAATATAAAAGGGAAGTAAAGTTAGACAGTAAACAACCAAAGAGCAACATTGAAGGTATACTGTGAATTGAAACACAGCATAAGTTTCAAAACCACAGGCTTTTGAGTTGAGAGTAAACTCAATTTCCGCCAAAATTAAGAAGCAGCTTCCAGAATAAACTAATATAAACTTAGACCTTATTTATAGAAATCCAGTGACTATATTACAATAAGGGGAAAGGGTTTAGATTTGCTATATGATTTATTTGGTATAATTACATTAAGATTGTGGGGCTTAGTTCTCGTACCATCTTGTTTCAAGTGAAGAAACTCAAAGTTCTGTTATTCTAGGGGCAAATGAAGAAACTGGGGATATTCAACAGGAGTAACATCTAGAGATCTAGAGAGTTAGTTTTAATCAGCTGTCAATATGAACAGCTGCCACAAGAGAGACAAATTAGCTATGTCATATAGGATAGATCCGAATGCTTGTCGCCTAGAATAGGAATTAAATATGTCTGTACCTGGGAACTACTTGTGCATTGTCAGATTTTGAGGAAAAATAACCTGATCATTAGAACTAAACACAGATGGAATGACCTCTTTCAAAAGATAATGAAACTCCTATCATTAGAGATATTCAAAAGAAAACCTAGAAAGGACTTGGCAAGTAAGCTAAACAGAGAATTTAGGAAGTATGTGAAAAAGAAAAAAAAAAGAAAAAGAAAAAACAGCTTTAAGTTATGTGTTAGTTGGCCTGGAAGGAGTTGAGCCACCACCGAGAATATCTCTGGAGGAAAAAATAGAAATGATTGGAAACTTTCACAATGTCCCATCTTACCCAGGAAAGACCTCAGCCTGACTATATTCGAGTCAAAACAATCAAAATGAAAGTTAAATATTGGCCCCTTTTCTAAATTTAAAAGAAAAACCCCAGTTCCTACTATATTATGGACTTTTATTTGAAAAAATCTGTTGGGTACATTTACTCACTTGTCTATGATGAGAGTCCAAGAAAAAGTATCCAAGATCTAATGGCCTATGATATTATTGGGAGTGCCGATTTCCATATTTTCACTCTGATATTTTGTGAACTGCACTATACTATTTCTTTGGATGAAGTTAAATCACTTAGTGACACTGAGGAAAGGAAATTTGGCCTGCTGTATTAAAATTCTATAAAGCAGAGAGAACACTAAACTCAGCAGAGATGTCAAAAGACAGAATCAGACCTGGATTCAAGTGCTCACTCTGCCATTTACTGATTTACTAGTTGAGCAAGTTACTTCACCTCCCTGAGCCTTCATTTTCCCATCTATAAAATGAGGATAATAGTAACTACGTTAAGGATTATTGGTAAGTTTAAATAAGAAGGGAAAATTCTAGCTCAGTCCTGGTACAGTTAATATCTGAGATGTGTTAGTTTTCCCGTCTTGGACTCATTGATTCTTAATTTATTTGTTTGTTTGTAAGGAATGAATAAAATAGTTTCACAACACCTAAGCTGCATGAAGGTAAGAACCAAATCTGTTGTTTACCATTAGATACCAGGGCTTGGCACAAAATAGGCACTGACAAATAAGTCAGTATTATAATTTAGAGTACTTTAATTATATCATTAATCTGAAAAACAAAAGTGAAGATCAACATTTCCCTGCCACTTTATGACTTGAATTATTATGCTAAAGCATAAACTCTCTCTCAAAACTCTCTCAAAACTTATGAAATAGTAAATTCTTTTTGTACTTTTAAATGCTATGTCTCAATAGGAGCTATATTTATTATTTTCCAATGTAAGAGGCCACATACTCTATAGGACAACTTTTTGGAATAGGCCAAAACCCCAAAAGCCCTAACATCTAACCAACTAAAGCTGCCTTTTAAGTGTGTATTTGTAGATGTCATTTTTTAAAAAAATCAACTTTCCACTTCAGCATAAGAGCCGAGGACCACATTTTCAATAAAATCCATCTGGTTTGCATTGCATTTCAGAATTCAAACCCAGGTGTCTTTCATGTGTGTTTAATTTTAGAGGGAGAGAGTACCACAAGAAACAGAATGATTTGAAGTTGTTTAATAACACAGATAAAGGATATGCTGATACTGTATTGCCAAAATACAATTACCTCTTGTTGTTGCTCTTATCGTTGTTGGTATGGACTGAATTTAAATTTTCTTTTAAATTATAAGCTTGGGATGTAAGGCAGTAAGCATGATTTTGGGTATACATTGTGCTTCATGCATTCGTAGGTGTTCATAGATAGAATGCACTTGATGAGAATTTCAGACACTAGACCCCTCCCCCCAAAGAAGAGAGTGGAAAGAAGGGAGGGAAAGTGGGGAAGAGAGAAAAATTCTTCACTAATATCTTTATCAAACAATTACTCATCCTTGGGAAATGTGGTTCAGTTTCTTTGATAGTGTAATGTTTAAACAAAAGAATAATTATTACACTAGTTACAGAAATCAAGCTGTCTTGGGGGAAAACTTTTTGATAAATGAAAGGCATTTCATCTTCTTGTGTACAGAGTGCTATAAAATGATTTCCCTTGGGAGAATGAGTCCACTTTTAATGAAAATAAAGCCCATGCTATGAGTCCATACACAGTGCTTTTAGCCCTGCCCCCAGTCATCAGAAAATCACTAAACATGCACAGCTCTCCAGTGTTAACATAATAGATGACATTTTATTTGCTAAAGCAAGTAAATACCACCAAATGTGTGACTGTCAAAGACAAATTCCTGATTTTGCAGAATCACTAACACTCAGAAACTTAAGTTTTCTTGAGAATGTTAGTAATGGTTTTTCTTGAACGTCCTAAACAGAAGTGGACAGGACACGACAGGACAGGCATCCATGTAGAATTAAGATGATACACATTAAGAGTATTTTTAAAAATTAGTAAACTAAATAATATATCCAAAAACCCTAAAAGTATAATTTATTACAAGTAAACTAGCTCTGAATCTAAAATTTCCTCTCATAATTTTCTATACACTCTATGTTCTGCCTTTAGGATGAGCTTTCAACAAACACAGCCCTTAGTTGGTAAGCACAAGCTCTCCACATTCTCAGTTGAAAGAGAACACTTCTCAGAATGCAAAGATACAAAAGTCAAACTTATCAGGTACAATGATTCATATCATGCCTTAAAAAAAATCTCTTTATCATCTTATTTCTTACTATGCAAATAATCAATACAAAAGCACCAGGAAATATTTTGGTGGTGGAAAAGCTCAGGTACCTTCTGGGAACCTTCTGGGCACCTTCTTGCATTGCGTGACTCATGGTTACAGGGACTGGGGGAGAGGTGGCTTTGAGACCTCTGTGGAGCCACCTCTTGGGTATATTCAGCAGCTTACACCCACAGGTAAGAAGGGTGCAGCACCTTGCTTCTATGCATTGGTCATATATCTGGCAGACTTTCAGGGAGTCCAGCTTTGCGTCCAGTTCATTCATGCAACACCAGCTCCATGGCTTAGCAGGTATGTGACACTGAGAAATAACATCACTTATTTCAACTCCACTGGTAAAGTATTAAATAAGACAATGTACTGCATACACACAGCTCATTTTTTGGTCCATAGTAGGCATTTAGTATGCGACTACTAGTACCATTACTATTCTTTTTCTTAACCCCCCCAACCCAAGATGAAAATTGTTGCTTAATGAGGGCTTATCAGAGTGCATTGGGTCAAATATAAGGATTGTCAACCAACAAACAAACATTTGCAGTCATGTTCAAATTATAAAATACAGAAACATTCTTACAAGCGAACTAAGACAAAGGATCACATTTTCCCTTAAGAAAGGCAGAAATAAATTGGATTTTTCTGACTATCCCAGTTTAAAGACTATAAGCCTTATTAAACACACAGTAAATAATGGCTTTTCATTAATTTGATTTATTTAGATGTAAGAAACTGGAGAGATGCACATCCTGAACTTATTATAAATCCAAAACTCCTGAACTACAGAAAGAATGGAGTAAGCATATAGTCCATACTTCAGAAGCAGAAATCAATGTTTTAAGGGTTGAAACAATTTCACTAACACATGGAAAGGATTTTTTTCCAGATACACTGCAAAGATTTGCAAATAAAGATTGATAATAGAAATACAACACAGACCTAAGGTGAACTTGGTAGGTAAGCCAAGATTCAAGAGGTCAGAGAGTTATTTCCTTATGACTTGATCTTCACCTACCTAAGTTCCCAAGAGATCTGCAGACCTTGTAGTAGTTGACTGGCAGCAGCTGGGGTGGTTATCAAAGTTTTCATTGGATAAACACTTATTCAGTACCTATTATATTGTCAGATACTACGCCAGACTATAGAAACACGAAGATGACTAAGATCCTTCTTTTTTTTTTTAATGTTTATTTTACTTATTTTGAGAGAGAAAGAGAAAGCATGAGAAAGAGAGGGGCAGAGAGTGAGAATCCCAAGCAGGCTCCATGCTCAACTCAGAGCCCGACATGGGCTCGATCTCACAACTGTGAGATCATGACATGAGCTGAAATCAAGAGTCAGATGCTTAACCAACTGAGCCAACCAGGCACCCCTAACTAAGCTACCTTAGAATTCTGTAGCATCCGGTGGCTCTAGAAACATGCAAATGAGGAGTTATTGAGCAGCATGGTAACAGAAGTTATCAAAGAGCTGCCAGAATGCAAGGTGCCATGTATACCTACAGCAAGGGGGCAGTTCCTTTACCCTAGGGAGAGAAAAGATTTCACTGAGGTTGTAACACCTGAACCAATGGCTTTGGAATAGCTGCCTAGGACAATCTGGTCACAAGTGGCTGACTTGAAGTTGTATTTGTATAGCACTTCATACAAAATTGATAAAATGTCATTTGTTCACAAGAAAAAAAATATGGAGGAGGCAAGACAGGTATGAGGGATCACTCTTAGTCTCTCTCCCCTCTCAGTATCATGACTAATTTCAACTAAGTACTTTGAAATGAAGTTTTCAAGATTGAAATGAGAAGCAAGGCTATCCCTGGCAGAAAAACAAGATGAAAAAAAAAAGAGAA
This sequence comes from Panthera leo, assembly GCF_018350215.1. Lineage (NCBI taxonomy): Eukaryota > Metazoa > Chordata > Mammalia > Carnivora > Felidae > Panthera > Panthera leo. The sequence goes on along the minus strand of NC_056695.1, from coordinate 52,266,557 downwards.
TTGGGAGAATTGATAAGAACTGGATCTCATTCTGGTAGTAAATTAGAATCTCTTGATGGGTTATAGAAAAATACCAATGTCCAAGTTTCACCTGAACTCAATTAAATCACAGGATCTGGGCATGGGGACTTGGCATTGGTCTTCGTTTAAAGCTTCTAAGGTAATTCTAATGTACAGCCAGACTTCAGAACTATTGCTCTAGCAAAATGCATGTGGGAGAGGGAAAAGGGGTGCAGAGGTAGCAAAAAGTGATGCTGGAGATGGGCATCTCCCTTACAGATTATGAAAATTGGGTCTCATCACATAAGCAGAGGAGAGAACTCTTCATTAATTTTTAATGTTTATTTATTTTTGAGAGGGGTAGGGGCAGAGAGAGGGAGACACAGAATCTGAAGCAGGCTTCAGGCTCTGAGCTGTCAGCACAGACCCCGATGCGGGGCTTGAACTCTTAAACTGTGAGATCATGACCTGAGCCGAAGTCGGATGCTGAACTGCCTGAGCCACCCAAGAGCCCCTCATTAATTTTTAAATGGGAGGTGGTATGGTAAGATGGGCATTATGTCATTTTAGAAGTAGTGCAAAGATTGGGCTGAGTGGGAAGTATACAGAAAGCAGAGAGACCAGAGTCTATTGACTCAGGTCAAGGGATGGTACCTGCGGCAATTGCGGTTGGGGTGCAGAGAAGGGATGGATTTGAGAGACGTTTAGGATCCCAGAACCCAAGTCCTGGGAGTGTGAGGGAAAGAGAGAAGTCAACAAAAATACCAATCTCAGGTTTGAGCAATCTGATAGATGTTTTTTCAATCATCGAATCATCACATACAGAACAGAATAAAAGGAACTGGTCTGGAGGTAAGGAGATGAATGAGACAATGGACAGTTTGAGGTCAGTGTGCACAAGCAATAATCAGCTGGCATTTTTCAGAGCATGTGTAGATTCTTGGTGGTGCTCAGAAGAAATATCTAGGTTGCAGGCTTGGAGACAGGGTGATGTGGATATCAGCAGGATAGCAATGGACAGTCTCAGGGGAGGATGACTTCTCCTGGAGTGAAAGTAGTGAGGACAAGAGATGGCAGAGGTCAAAGCCACAGAGAAACATGACTTTAAATGTCTGCTTCAATTAGGGGCACCTGAGTGGCTCGGTCAGTTAAGCATCCAACTCTTGATTTCGGCTCAGGTCATGCTCTCATGGTTCGTGACTTCCAGCCCCCAGAGGGTTCTACCCTGACAGTGCAGAGCCTACTTGGGATTGTCTCTCCCTCTTCCTCTGCCCCTCGCTCACTCTCTTTCTCTCTCTCTCTTTTTCTCTCTCTCTCAAAATAAATAAACTTCCAAAAAAGTTTAAATGTCTCCTTCAATGAAAGAGTGGCTCTGGGCCATATAATACTTCAGTTTGAGCACCTGATCACATACAATATCACTGTAAATAAAATGTTGCTGGTTGAAGAATGCACAGTGAAACACTCCAAATTAAAACGAGATCCCCCTTTTTTAACCTATGTAATTAACCACCTTCACAGCTCTTTTTAAATCTGAGCTGCAAATATATATTTTTTTCTAATAGCACATCCTTATTTACAACAGGTAGGCTTGGTAAAACAATTTTAGACAGTATCTTAGGAGTATGAATCAAGAATCTAAAGAAACAACATTGTTTTACTAATGCACCTCATTGCTGATTGTCTATCTTAAGGAACAATTATCCAAACACACAAAATTTTTTATTAAAAGGGTATTTAATTCATAGTAACACTCACTGTATACAGGATATTATTTATAATACTGAAAAAATCAGAAACAGAAATACCTGTTATTTGTGCTTTAACTAATGATGCACAAAAATGGCATATTTTTGTATTATAATAATCAAGAGAACATGTTCTGAGATAAGATTTTACTGCCTGTTGGCTCTGTGACTGTGAGAAATTACTAACTTTACTAATTTTCCTAGCCTTCCCTTACATTATCTATAAAAGAAAGATAGTAATACCTATTATGTACGCTTGATCTGAGCATTAACTGGGGGAAAATGAAAAGTAAAATGGCTAACATTTATTGAGTGCATACAATAATCCAGGCACTCTTCCAAGGGTTAATATTTTATATATATTTTAAAATTAATCTTCATAAAACCATAGTAAATTCCTCATTTTAAAGATGAGGAATCTGATATACAGTGGGTTGAGCAAGGTCACACAACTGAAAGATGTAGGAGTGTGGATGCTGACCAGACAGACTCCAAAAGCCTTGCCTGTAACTGCTGGGTGTTTGACATCTGGGAGGACTCAATAAATACAGATGATTTTTGCTATTGTTATTAATTTAAAACATCATAAAGAAATACAAGAGTGCTTGCCTTTGGGTGGTAAGCCGATAGATACTATTTTTATTCTTCTATTATTCTGTGTTATTTTTAATTTTTTAAATAATTAACTCTCAACTCCACAGTGCAAACAAATAAAACAAACTTAAAATAAAATAAAACGCAACAAGAGTCTGAGTTCTACTTCTGCTTCCACCAAGTCGAAAGTAATTTTATTGAGTTGTTCACTTCAGTGTTTTTTCAGTATTCTTATATATAAAATAAGGGTGATATTTAACAGTGATTTTCAATATTTCTAACAATTGAATTCTTTAAGAAAATACATTTTAGGAGGCACCTGAGTGGCTCAGTTGGTTAAGTGTCTGACTCTTGATTTCCACCCAGTCATGATCTCACAGTTTGTGGGATCACGCCCCACATCAGGCTCAGCACTGAGCACAGAGCCTGCTTTGGATTCTCTCTCTCCCTCTCTCTCTACCCCTCCCCTACTATGTTTTCTCTCTTGCCTAAAATAAATAAACATTTTATTAAAAAAGAAAATACATTTTAAAAGCCTAGTAAACAAATCATCATATGTCTTCTCTGATTATAGTAGGGAAGAGTAGGAAATTTAAAGAGGGAGTAAACAGAATGGGGAGGCCTGGGTTATCTTATCCCCACAACACACACACACACACACACACACACACACACACACACACACACACCAGAGGGTTAGTTATGTTGCAGTAACAAGCAGTCTCAAATTCTCAGTCACTTCAGTCAACAAGAGTTTCTTGCTCATGCTATATGTCTAAGATACATAAGTGGGGGTGAAGAGATGTGGGAAAATGGAGGTAGTGGATTGGTCACTCAGAAACCCAAGTTAAAGGAGTCTCTTCCATCTTACTGATTTACCTACAAAAATTCTTAGACTTCTTGGTTGTGAGGACAGGGGAAGAAAGAGACTAGATAATTGGATAGAGTTTATTCTTTACCAGGAAGTGAAGTCTGTCACTTCTGTTCACATTTCCTTGGCCAGTACTGGTCACATTGCCCAGCCAACAGTGAGATGACTGTGAAGTACAATCTTGCTCAGGCCTGGCAGAGTAGGAGAAGCATTCACTGACGAGACCCAGCAATTTCCTTCACAAGCACCAAGGAGGCCCCAAAAGACCCTCAGAGCACAGTCTTAAGCCATCACTCAATGAGATGCTTAATCGTATCCCTCACACTCAAGGAGTCTGAGTCTTTGAGGTCTGCAAAGACTTTCAATAGCTGCACTTTGTTAACCTGATATGAAACGGGGCATGAATCTATGTTATAATGCTTCATTGACCCTTCCTGTCCTTACATTTTTAGGTACAAACAGATATCCATTTTCTTTTTTCATGTGAACACAATCAATAATGCAGTTCTGCACTTTGCGTTTCATTCAATGTCACCTTAGAAATGAAAAATGGATTTGATGAGTACAAGGAAGTCTATGTTCAAGTAAATACTAGAAATACTGGAAAAAAATAAGTAGGCATATTTATTGCAGAATTATTTACCTTTAATATGCTAGCATAGTTATAATTTTCCATGAGGTAGTTAAACCATGCAGCATTTCCCAGTATCAAACTCTTTTTGCATTGAGCTATTATTCAAAAGTCTAAAATCTCATGCTCCCTAGAACACATTTAAGAAAATGCCACATATTGTGAAATATGTTATCTATAGTACAACCAGTATTTTGATCCTCATAGATGTGCTATATTTTGGCTTATCTTATTGTTTCTAATGCCTTCAACAGCCATAGGAGTGAAATACAGATAAGCAAGTCCCCAAATCCCAAATCCCACATGATAGTGGGTGTGAAGTTGCTTAACAGTGGTGCCCCTGACCTGACTATAATGGTGTTACCCAAAAATCCTTGCATGGTGCTACGCAACAGGGGAGCTAGTTTTCAACACTAACCCTGATAAGTGAGAACTTCTCCCCCACCCCCACCATCTAAGGGAGGAGAATATATCATCATCTGTGTCAACAGAGCACATCCAGCAAAGAGAAGACAAAAAGAACTGAGCATTCAGGCCACAGAGAGCTACAGAACCAAGCAAACAAACACCATACTTGGGACACTCCAATATTCTGCAAAACCTTTTCAAGATAGGATTCTGAAGAAAAAAATTGCTAAAGATTGCTAAAGATTGGGTGACTTTTCTAAGTATAGAAATGAGGCCTGAAAGTAAAGGGTCTCAAAAAGAGAAGTTACAATATTAACCTAAATGGTGATCCTTTGTAAGCTAAGAATGTCATGTATCACAAAAAATAGTTTAGCAGAATTCAATAGATTAACCCACTGTTTTCCAGAGTTTATATCCCTAGACACATTGACCATGAGCTTCTGCTGACTTATTTGTGAGAAAAAGGTAACAGTTTTGTCAGAACCACCTCTGAAGCCAAGAAGGTAATATAGCCAGAATCCAGGAGTAGCCCCCTCCTGCGTAGGTGCCTTTTTCCATCCCTGGTCCCCAGAGGGATGCCCACCCACTTGACATGTTAGGCAAAAATGCTCTTTGTTACTTGATACGCCTTTGCCCTAAGTCCTTCTTGTTCTTCACAAGCAAAGAAAGGCACACTTTCGGTAACAACTTGTTACAGAAGTTTGAGCTTTCTGGAAAGACAATTCTTGGATTACAGAGTTCATACTAGAACCAGGGTTACTACTGGCTCTAGTTTATAGTCAATTATGCATGTTACCAAGAATCTACAGTGAACACTACCAGGGTTCTCCAAAAGGTCTAAGTGTCTAAAGAGTTTCTACCACTGTTGTGTATTCATAACATATGGTCAACTCCAGTACATATTTGACCTGTCTATTCATTTGTGAATTATGAAATGGGCTTAAATAATTTTCTTCCTAAAGTATGTGTTTTGTAATTTTCACGTCACATTATTATACTTTTAAGAATAGCAATTCTATTTTAAATATTTTGGAAATTATAATGTTTATTTTTTGCTTTTGCATACATTTGATCTAAATGCCCATGCTTTTCTTCAAATCCCCTCTAATATATTTATGTTTTGAATGAAATGAAATATAACTGCACGTAGATATAGAGAGAGTAAGAGATGTAGATAGAAATGTGTCCTCAAACAGGAGCACAATCCCCATATCACAAATGCAGGTATAGCAAAATATATATTGGCTCCATCTGGGCAGACACTATATTTCTCTTGCTTGCTAGAACAAATCCTATGGTAAGTACTCAAAAAATATTTGCAAATTATTTAAGCAATTCCTTAGGAAAATATAGAGCTAGAAAATTTTTCTTTTTCATCACATTTCTATAAAACTCTACCATCAAAGATAAACTATGATTAAGAACTTGAAATGAGTCAAACTGCTTTCATTCAAATTCCAACTCCACCATTGAAATACCTGTGACCTCAAGCCTTACATTTACATCTTCTAATGCTTCAGTTTTCTTTGCCTTTAAAATGGGGAAAACAGTAACCCTAACTCAAAGGGTCATAATGAAGATTAGGTTAGAGTTATAATGAGGCTCAGGACTGAGGTGTTCAAGTATGTAATAAAAAAGCACCAGGTAAATGTTTACTACTATTACTACTACTACCACTGTAAGGATGAGGACTACCACTGCTGCCATTTTCCCTGGACTGCAGTTTCTTCACTTATGAAACAATATGTATGGATAATGAGTAGCTTTCAAACCCTTTCAGAATTACTATTACAGTTCCATTAGGGAAGCAAACCCTTTTGAGTGATGTGGACTAAGGGGCTTATTTTCAGTATGATACCATATCCCAAGATGTGAGTTGTAGAGCAGTCTATGGAAGGCTAATGCATCTGTTGGGTAGTGGGCCTGAAATGGCTGTAGGTCAGCAGAATCAGCATCTGGGAAGAATCCTAAACATGAAGCAGGGAGAGCACGGACTAACAGACCCTAAAGGACGACAGAAACCCATGAGGTCAAAGTGGAGTTCACCTCCACTTCTTACCACCTCCAGCAGTGGTGATGTGGATGACCTGTAGAAGAAGCCACCCCACTGCATCACATGTGAAGCATATATACTATGCAACAGCAGAGTTGCATCAGGACCAACAGAGAACATGGAAAAGCTGAAGGAGCTATGGAACCAGTTGTGCCCTACGAATAAGGTAATCTGGCAGATCAGTGACAGTATATATGTGATGGCCTCTCCACTGAACTTCAGAGTATGATGATACCTCTGCATTTACCTGCCAGATCTACACCAACCTTCTCTTGCAGCCAGCCCTAATCTGGAACTACTCAGGGAAGGAGAATCTGGAGAATGTAGTTCTAGTCAAGCTTCACTGACACAGTCCAAAGCCACTGCATTTAGCAACAGTAGAAGCATTATAAATGCTCATAAAGACCTGCAATATCAGAAAAAAGGGGAAAAAAGTACTATAGCTGAAGGGGGCAAGGACTAAGGAGCCTAAATCTTTTGGCCTATTCCTTGTATCTCCTCCACAGCTTGCCCTCCCCAGAATTCTTCACAGTTTGAAAGCAAACTTTAGTTGACCTCTCTTTCTCTGGGAAATACATATCAGTGTGTAAAATATGTTGGATACGTTCTATCACATCATAGACGTATGATGTCAATTAGGCATGAGACTCTTAGGTAACATAAACTTGGATTTACAGTCAAGATAATACAAATTATTAAAATCAACTCTAGATTCCATCATTTTTCAATAATAATCCAACACAACACTCTGAAAAACTATATGGGCAGCAAATGTCCAAATAATGACTATGCTGATGCTTCAGTCTAATGTTGATGCTTAGTCCTTAGGGAATAAGGAAGGAGAATATGAATGCTTCCTAAACCACTGCAATCAATTTGTGACCCCAGGATTTAAATACATTTAATCCATGGGATTTACATCTGCATGATATGCTGCCTTTAGTTGTTGTTGTTTTTAACTAATCATCTTCAAGGTAAAGATAGTTTTCCTAATAATTTTTAAACTTAAAAAGAATATCTAAAATACGAAATGATATTTCTCATGAATCAAAGTGTTTGGAACATACTCAGGGTGCATTGTGTGTGTGTGTGTGTGTGTGTGTGTGTCTGTGTGTGTGTCTATGTGTGCATTTCAGTAGCCATCTGGGATTTAGAGGTTACTATCTCTGGGGTCGGCAAACATTTTCTGTAAAGAGCCATATAATGAATATTTTCAGCTATAAGGGCCATATGATTTCTGTCCCAATTACTCAGTTCTACTATTATACTGCAAAAGAAGCTTTAGACTATATGTAAATAAATGGGTGTAACTATGTTCCAATAAAACTTTACTTTTAAACACCAAAACGTAAATTTCAGATAATTTTCACATTATGAAATATTATTCTTTAACATTTTTCCAACCATTTAAAAATACAAATACCATTCTTAGATCACAAGCACAAAAACGTCAAAAGGCTGGATTTGGCTCATACGCCATAGTTTTTACCAACCCCTGACCTATCTCAATGGAAATCATTAGCCAATTAAGAAAACTAAAATGTTTTAACCAAAACCTGCAAATATTTAACTAAATTTTCTCAAATAGATTTAAGAAACTTGAGATTTTTAAATAGCCAACTAACTTTCTACCATTAAAACACAATGATTGAAAACTCAAATCCATTTGGATACTCAACATTGCAATGTTTTATTTCCAAGGTTGTACCAAAATAGTATATATGCTTCACATGCGTGCTGTTGGGCTGAAAAACCTATTATTTTATTAAATAAGAAAAATAAATTTTTGTATTTGAGTTTGTTTTTAAATCAATGCAGGCCTTTAACAAAGTTAAGATTACTTCTTGGCTACATAGGAGCATGTCAAGAATAATTAAATAATCTCTTGTCACATCATCACAGTTAGTTGCTGAGTATCTTACTTTTTCTATATTATGGAAAAAATGAAAACCTAAGCATTCTGCCAATATGTTTCTTTTCCTAGTGTTTTGAAAGTTTACAAAGCCATCAGTTGCCATGGAAGCAAAAGAATATAAGTTGTAATGCATAAAATATGTCCAAACATGGTATGGATTATCAGATCAATCTAGTGTGTGAGAAAGACCTTCACAACCCTGCCAGTTGATTATGGGTTTTGTGTCCCATGAGGGATAAGCTTGGTATTCCATGAGGAAATATCATATTACGGTGTTGATTCCATTGTGTTTATCTTCAGCAAGTGTTCTGGGCAATGTTATCAGAGACAACAATTTTTAAAAAAGGGTTTCAATCTTTTAGCAAGAATCAAACTACAAATAAATCAAGATTTAAATTTTCTCTAAAATGAACCTGGATTACAATTTAATGTATATTTCCAGGGAAGAATAAAAGTATTAAGTTCATGTTAAATCTCTTTTGTCTATAGCCATGCATTCTAAAATTATGTGTTTTATGCTAATTAAATAATGATAATAATAATAGTAATATAATAATAATATAATGTGAAGAAAACATTTCATCCAAATAATCCAATTATTAGTATAGAAGACTATAATCCAAACCATTCACATTATTTTATTTCTCCAAAACTCAGATATGCCTAAGTTGTTTTTATTTATTTATTTTCCGTAGCTCATCTATTTTGGTTCTTAAGTACTTTCTCATTGAAATATTTTTATGTTTGTGAAAACAAATTGGTTACTAAAAATAAGTACCTATTTTTACACACCTTTTGTTTTGACTGGAAAGAAGTCACAAGAGTATTGGCCACCATCAAATAATAGAGAATGGAAATAATGCATCAGGAAGTTAAAATATTTGAGGGCTTTAAAATTAAGACAAAATGAATAAAAATATACGAACAAAATATGGTATTTCAACCTAGTCATTGGACTCTTCAACCTCTTCATTAAAAGTGAAACAAAGTTGGGGGGCCTGGGTGGCTCAGTCGGTTAAGTGTCCTACTTCAGCCCAGGTCATGATCTCACAGCTGTGAGTTCGAGCCCCACATCAGGCTCTGTGCTGACAGCTCAGAGCCTGGAGCCTGCTTTAGATTTGGTGTCTCCCTCTCTCTCTGCCCCTTCCTGCTCATGCTCTGTCTCTCTCAAAAATAAACATTAAAAAAAAAAAGTGAAGCAAAGTTGAGAAAATGGTCAATAAAATACAAGTTTTAAATACCACTCCAAATTCTTTTTGTTATCCAGTAATTGCTTTTCATAAGGATGATAAATGAAAGTGTGTATATTTTCAGTATAAAATGTGATGTATATTCATCAGACATTCTACAGAAATAAGAACAAAAAGAGTATGAAAATTATTTTCAAAAAGATAATTGGGGTGCATGGGTGGCTCAGTTGTTGAGTGACCAACTCTTGATTTCAGCTCAGGTCATGATCCAGTGTCATGGGATCAAGCCCCATGTCAGGCTCCATACTGAGCATGGATCCTGCTGAAGATTCTCTCTCTCTCTCATCCTTTGCCCCTCTCTCCCTCTCATGTGCTTTCTCTCTCTCTCTCTCTCTCTAAAATAAAAAAAATAAAAAATAAAAAGAAAGATATCTTATACCAGAGGTGAGAAGTTACGTAATCACAAGTATAGTCCCAAAATAAGTTTTGTTCATTACCCCTAAGCATAAATATAATGCCTCATTCCTAATCTACAGTTACCTATCTATTGCAATATTTCTTTCTACAAGATATTATAAGATGACCACTTCTTTTTCCTCCATAGAAAACTTGATCACCCTTGTGAACATTTTCATTCTCACACTTTTGGTCCTCTCTGAACTTCAGTCTCTTTATTTGTAAAATGAAGATAAGCACATCTACATCAACATGCTTGGGAGAAGGAAGTGAGACTACATACATGAAAATATTTTTCAAACAGGAAAATACACAGGATAAGTCATCTATTATTTTTATGATCTGTAAATATACTATTTCAGGTTTCCTTCACTACTCACCCACTCCCAACCACCACTATAGTGACATGATTAAAATAAATGAATGATGGGGAAATTCAAGCCCCCTTGATATGGTTGCATCATCAATAATCTTTTGTATATGTTCTTATTCATTTTGGTGAAACCAACCAGGGGATATAGGACCACGTCTAGAGTGCAATGGTCATGAAAAAGCAAGGCAGACAAGAAGAACCTTCTTGACTACATATTGCATCAGGCATTTTGCTAGAAATACATAATTTTTTTAATCTTTAGGAAAATACATACATAGCAATGTAATGCCCATTTTAAAGATGGGCAAAGTGATGCTGAAGATTCAGGATTTGTGGTAGAGGGTACTGTGTTGATATTGGTTCTGTCCAACATGCCTGCTAAAGATACAGTTTTCAAACCCTTAATACCTCCAAAAAAAAGTCTCTCTGTTGATAACTTCCCATCTAAATGGAGGAATCAGACAATGCCAAGTGTGGTTGTGAACAAAATCTGTTGAGCATCAATTAAGCAGGACATTTTTGGCAGTAAACTAGCTGTGAGTGAATGACTACACAGGTGATTCAGTGACTAAAAAAAAAGGTGGCAAATTGTCATTTTAAATAGCATGCACCATCACCCAGAAGTTAATTCCTTCTCAAATTCTTTTCTTCCGGCCCCTCTTGCCCGACCTTAGCCTTGCTCATACATACAACAAAAGTTCCCCTTTTTGCTCCACATGCTGTAGTCACTTATCTTTCATCTCCAGTGGAATGAGTTATTTTTCAAAACAACATAGTCACTGTAATAAAATGGCCATGTGGTTAGGTTAGCACAGAACATTTTTGTACAGAATAGACCTACTTTGTTCCTATCTATTATATAACCAACATTCATTACTGAAGCCTTAAGTTTACATTTTAGATATCTAAGCAAAAATGTCAGAAAGGAGTTCCTTTATCTTTTTTGTCCTTATTGTTAAATGGCCCTTATTCCTTTCTAATTGAAAAACAAGCAGGCTCAGTGGTAGAAGGCACTTTCTTTCCTGATCCCTTTCATTACAGAAAGAGTTTGGTTCTTAAAGAGCACAGGCTTTGAACTCAGATCTGCAATGGCTACTCAGGATCTCAGTATGATCTTAGGTAGGAATCTTAAACTTCAAAGCCCTAATTTCCTCATGGGAGTAATAGCCACAACCTTGACTAACTGCTGCTGGGGCTAGCAAATGGGACATCTGTGTGAGAAAGCGCTCTTTACTTTGTTTTTTAATGTTTATTTATTTTTCAGACAGGGAGAGGAAGACAGAGAGAGACACACAGAATCCAAAGCAGCCTTCAGGCTCTGAGCTGTCAGCACAGACCCTGATGTGGGGCTCGAACTCATGAACCTCTAGATCATGACCTGAGCTGAAGTCGGATGCCCAAACAACTGAGCCACGGAGGCTTTAAATGGTAATGTCTTGACATTTGACACACTTTCCACCATGACTTGTTCTTGTTTGGCCACTTGTTCATGGAACAAGAAATGTTTCCAGAGGGCCTAGTACATGCCAGATGTTGTCTATCTGCAATGAATGGTGGTATCGCTTAATACTTATGGAAAATTAGAAAAAGGTGAAGTGATTGGTGTCTTTAAATTCTAACACAGGTTTTTAGGGAGAGGCAACTTGAGCTGGAAAATTAGAAAAGAATCCAAAAAGGGGTATTTATATGGACATGATGAAGAACATGAATATATGTTATGGTATGAAAGGAGATGAAGGTTTTGGCAGTGAACAGTGTGGGATATACCCAGGAACACCAGACTTTTCTGTCGTGGTTATGGTGATACCCTATGGACACAAATCATACAGGACCTTGAAAATCAAGCTAAGGAATATAGATTTCATTTTAGTAGGAAATAGAGAGCCTTTGACAATTTTGTATATAATAGCGGTATGATCAGAAACGGGGCTTTGAGAATGATGGTCCGAGGAGCTCAGGGAATACTTCCCCAGTGAAGCAACCATTTAAATCATGAAAATTATAAAAATTATAAATAACAATTTAAAAACCACATGTCTCTGGAAATATTAAATGGGGAAATATTTATTCAATAAACTCTATGAGCTCTTAGTAAGAACAGTAAGAGTCTGTGGCATATTAGTCACAACCTACTCCTGCCGCTAATCAGCCTAAGGGGAGCTCTACTCCAGGCAGGTGTGGCTGAGAAGTTGGATGAAACAGTGGAACAATTTATGCCTGAGGGCATTGTCAAAAACAATAGAGCAATTACTTAGAAATTAGTGGGAGCTACCATTCGGAGGTTATGTTGGGGGCCCTCAAAACTGCCCTCAGTTCCACAATTCACTACGACAAATCAAAGGGCTCAGCATACAGTTGTACTCAAGGCTTGATTTATAGTTCAGTGCAAGGTGGCCAATTAAAATCAGCAAAACAAAAGGTGAATGAGGTGAGGCCCAGGGAAAGCAGGTGTAAGTTTCCAAGAGTCCTTTCCCAGTGGAGTCACACAGGATTTAGTATTCCTTTCACTGCAGATTGTGGTGACATGTGAAAAGATGTTTAGCAGGGAAGCTCTTTAGAGACTTTGGTTTTTACCGGAGACTCGTCACCTAGGCACTCTGCCTAGCATGGACGAAAATTTCAGAATCCCAAAAGGAAAGCAGGAGAGACGCCTGGGTGGCTCTGTCTGTTAAGCGTCCAACTTCTGCTCAGGTCATGATCTCATGGTTTGTGGGTTCGAGCCCTGCGTCAGGCTTTGTGCTGACAGCTCAGAGCCTGGAGGCTGCTTCAGATTCTGTGTCTCCCTCTCTCTTTGTCTCCCCCTCACTCACGCTCTGTCTCTCTCTCTCAAAAATGAATAAACATTGAAAAAAAAATACCAGACAAAAGGAAAGCAGGAGTTTGGCATAAACCACATTCTTTGTGCAAACAGTTTAGCCACAGTGAACCTTTATTATCGGTTCTGGTAATAGTGGAAATCCTCGCTTAAATCCAAGTTCCTAGATATGAATTACATCACAAGAAAGCTGTCAAAAATAATGCAATCAAACCTGAACTTCTGAAAGGTTAATGCAGATTTAATGTAGTGGGACTAGAGTAGAGAAATACTGAACACAGACGAGAGAGTTAGGGGGGTTCTGCAATGGCCCAATCAAGAGGTACCGAAGAGCTGAAGGGCAAAGGAAGGGAATCACCAAATAGTGAGCAGTGATTGTGCCTATATCATGCTTGATGTGGCCCAAACCTTCATTCCAGGAAAGGCTTCTTTCCTGTTACTCCCCTCACGTGCCCTATACTGCAGCTAAACTCAATACACCCTGACTAAGGTGGTAGTAGTAAGAAAGGTAGAGGAGATCATGATGAAAAACGTGCAGTTACACTTTTACTTTTACCATTTCCTATACACATTTCCTATACTTATGCAACAAGTTAAAAAAATCACAAAGTATTAGACAGGAGAGACTAGATTATGCTATTGCAGTGGTACTCAAACTTAAGCTTGCATAGGAATATCCAGGAGGGATTGTTAGTATATAGATTGCTGGGCCCCAGGCTGAGAGATTGTGACCGAGTATTCTGGAGTGGGACTTGAGAATTTGTACTTCTGATAAGTTCCTTAATAAGGCGGATGCTCTTGGTCAAGGGAACACACCCTGGGAATACCTGTGCTATTTTAGCAAACATTCCTCCAAATCCCTGTACTTTATCACAAGGTAAAGTCATACATGCTACTTGTCCATCACAGGACACCTAAGATAGGATAGACGTACGGGAGGGTCTCTGCCCACATAGTCACTCAAGGACACAGGCTGGACTCCATATAGCTGCCCCATATAGAACCCCCCATATCATTGGTTGTCATAGAGGAAGAGAGCCACAAAATCTCATGGCTACTCTTTCATGTTTGGCCTAGAGATGACACCCATCAGGTCTGCTCACGGTCTATTGGCTAGAATGAGTCATATAACCCTTGAAATCTTCAGATTGCTGGAATGAAAAGGAAACTGGATATTAGTTAGATCCAATTCTCTAATATTGGAATTACATGTTTACAGTAATTAGCTCTAATTAATTGAACTGTGTTTAATGGAACACAAATGATCTACCTATACAAAGCTGCTGACCAAATCTTACTGTGGCTGATTAGAATATAGTTATAAATATCATTTTCTACAGTAAGGAAAACAGTGTGATCTGCCATAAGGATACACATATAGACTAATAGAATACAATAGAGAGCCCAGAAATAAACCCTTGCATATTCGGTCAAATAATTTTTTACAAAGTTTGCCATGGTGAAAGAATAGTCCCTTCAACATATAGTGCTGGGAAAAATGGATGCCCACATGTAAAAGAATAGAGTTGGACTCTTACCTTCTACCATATATGAAAAAAATCATCCCAAAATGGATTAAAACCTCAATGCAAGAGCTAAAACTCTAAAACTCTAAAAATAAAATATAGGGCAAATCTTCATGACCTTTGACTTGGCAATTGTTCCTTAAAGATAATTCTGGATATATAGGCAACAAAAGAAAAAAATAGGTAAATTGGACTTCATTAAAATTAAAACCTTTTGTGCATCAAAAGATAATATGAAGAAGTAAAAAGATAACCCCTCAGAATAAAAGAAATATTTGAAAATCATAAATTTAGCAAAGGTTTAATACCCAGAATGTATAAAGAATACATACAACTCAACAACAGAAAGACAAACAATGTGATTAAAGAAACATACAAAAGACTTTAATAGATATTTCTTGAAAGACATATCAATGTATAAATTACCAATAAGAACTTCAAAAGATTTCAACACTATTAATCATTAGGGATATGCAAATCAAAAGCACAATGAGATAGCACTTCACACCTACTAGGACGACTATAATTAAACAAAATCCAGAAAATAACAAGTGTTGCTGACAATATAGAAAAATTGGAACCCTTCTACATTACTGATGAGGATATAAACTTGTGCAGCTGATGTTGAAAACAGTCAAAAAGCTTAACAGAACTACCATATGACCTAACAATTCTAAAAGAATTAAAAACGGAGACTCCAGCAGAAACACATATATCAATGTTTATTGAGGCATTATTCACAATAGCCAAAGAGTGGCCAGAACACCCCAAGTAGCTATCAGCAGATGAATGGATAGACAAAATGTGGTATATACACACAATGGAATATTATTCAGTCACAAAAAGAATGAAGTTCTGCTACATTGTAGATGAACTTTGAAAATATGCTAACTGAAACAGGCCAGACATAAAAGGACACAAAAGGACTCTATTTACATGAAATATCTAGAGTAGGCAATTTCATGGAGACAGAAAGTATATTAGAAGTTACAGAAGGAATAATGGGGAATTATTGCATAACAGGTACATAGTATGTATTTGGGGTAATGAAAAATCTTAGATAGTAGTGATGGTTGCAAACATTGTGAAAATGCCACTGAATTGTGCACTGAATTGAATGTATGAAAAAAGGAAGATAAAATTTTATGCTATATTATACATATAATATAAAATGATATGTCATATTATACGTATAATATAAAAATTAAAAAGAAACAAATATTGATTTTATAGTGCCTATGTATCATAGTAAAAATAACAGGAATAACATTCTAACATGAATATCAAAATTGTGTCTGGCATAATATATACCAGAACATGGACCATACCCTCAAATAATAGGAGAAATTCTTTTTTTTCCCACTATTATTAATAAAACTATCCTATTTTTATGATTAATGATATTTAATGATATCATTACATTATCATTTATCTGTAACTTAAGTTTCTTTGAGAAAAACCAGATGGAGTTAGGCGGCCAGCCAACAAAGTAGAATGGCTATGAGCACAGATCTTGCAGTTGGAGTGTAAGGGATTTGAACCCCAACTCTGCCATTCATTACCTGAGTGACCTTGGGTAAGTCACGTAGCTCCCTGTGTCTCAATTTCCTCATTTTGAAACAGAGCTAATAATAGTACTTACCTCTTATGTTGCTCTGAAAGTTAAATAAATTAATACTTATGAAGTACATAAAATGGTGTGCCTGTTTCATGGTAAACATGCTATGTAAAATAAAATTTCTCAGTATAGTGGTTGGCTAATTTAATCTGTAACAGCCTAATTTCCAAAGTAATGCTGATACAGCAGCTATAGGGGTAATGCCCTATTTTTCACCTGGAACAAATTTTGCAGAGGTTATACACCTGAAAATCTTTTGTATGATGGTGATACAATGTAATTACATTGGTGAGCAGAATAAAAATGACTGAATTACGTTAAGCCATCTCTGTACATGAGAGAGACCCAAAGACAGGACAGTTTGCTCTAACACTTCTCACCTACTTAGATACAGGATGATGCCCAAATCTCTCTCCTCTCAGGGAACAGGGGAGTTGGACTGCACACCTCCCTGAAGGGTTCTACAAGGTGGAGATGGAAGTAGGAATCTCTTGACATTGAAACCCCAGCAGTCCACCAAAGCAGTTGCTGAGAGGGTTTTCCAAGTCCAATTGGGCAAAAAGCTATGGCAGGCAGAGGGAAGCCAAGAGGAATGGCCATAGACTCAAGAGCCAAAAAATAGAAAAAAAAAAAAAAAAAAAAAAAAAAAAGTGAACCTATGAACCTAAGAATATCAAGTCAGCTGTTAACCGGAAGAGGTATGGGTCAACTGCCTATAATTTCACTTCTTGTCTAAAAGTTGCTTTTATGTGAAAACCACAGCTATTGAACTAAGAGGCAGATTCAGTCATTTGTTCATTCAATGAACACTTACACATACATTGTGCTCTGCACTGAACACCACATTGCATGTGAAATGAGATGTGGAGCCTTCAGATACACCGATATATTGTTACAAGGAAAAGAACCTTTGAGACATAGGAGGGATCCCATGGAACGCTGACATTATTGCTCTTGTTTTTAAAAGGAAGTGAAAAAGGATACTGAATATTTCTTGCATGATGTCTCAGCAAGGAAATTCTTACACCTAGCTTGAAAAAGAAAAAAAAAAGGAAGATTAAATCAACTGTGGGAATAAATCTCTTTTGACCCGGTGACTTATCTAAGCAGAAAGTCGCTTCCCTTGATGGTAGTTGAGATGCCTTGTTTGTACTCACTTGATCCCTGGACTCTTACCCTGCCCCAAACTCCCATTTGCCTGAAAATAGTTAAAAGGCAAAGCAGTAAATCAGGAAGTCTCCAAACACAGCAGGGTTCAGCTGACAGTACAGCAGGGTTAGGGCTGAAAACTGAAGTCGTCTAATTTCATTTTCAAAGCTGAACATCTAATGGTGGATTATCATTAATGGCAGACAGCATGGTGTCAAAGGGTTGTGTCAGGCTCCAGACCTTTTCGTGCTTTACATTCCTATGTTTAATCAAAGGTTAACCAAATCATTGCTGGTAGCAACCTGCAGCTTCAAGGGTCTGTGGGTGGTCTGTCTCTGCCACTGAGGCAGCCACTGCTGATAAGAAAAAGAATACACTTATAGTCCATATATACACATTCCTGGATGTTTACCGCTTTACAAAAACCGTAACATGTAACTGCCTTATGAGCTGCTGGGGCTGGAGAGGCTATGCCATTTTATCTTCAATTGGGAACTAATTTTATTATTTGAATGTATGATTACTGATTTATTAAATCATTTCTTTAATTTGTTTAGTCAAACAAACAGAAAAGTATCCGAAGTATTTATTATTATTATTTTTTTAATTTCTTGCTTCTTTCCCAGGCCTTACTTCAGCGGCTTCTCCAAGTGGCTGGTAACTTTTTCCTTAAATTTTTTTAATGTTTGTTTATTTTTTGAGAGAGAGACAGGGCATGAGCAGGGGAAGGGCAGAGAAAGAAGAAGACACAGAATCCGAAGCAGGTTCCAGGCTCTGAGCTGTCAGCCACAGAGCCTGATGCGGGGCTCGAACTCACAAACCACGAGATCATGCCCTGAGCTAAAATCTGACGCTTAACCAACAAGGCACCCAAGCATCCCTGCAAGTGATTGATAACTTTAAGGAGTTTCCAGCTAAGCTCTTTGCTAGGCCTCCAAAGACAAAAGTAGGAGAAAATTCCTGCAGGTGAGTTCTCAGCTGATGGCAGGGACAAAACCTGGGCTGGTCTACTCTATGGTGTGCTGGTCCGGTAGGAATTCAGTGGCAAAAGTAAAGGGAGATAAAAATTTTCTTAAATACACAGCTGGAGGTTTTTCAATGTTTATAGGTAGGGAGGCCAATCAGCAGTGGTTCTCAAACTTCAGAGTGCATAACAATCACCTGACGGCTTGTTAGAAATGCAGGTTTCTAATGTTAAACCTCCTGGGGATTATTTAACCTGGCCCCTCATTTCACAGATGCAGAAATCAGGGCAGGACAACAGAGGGTCAAGCCCTCTGCCCAACAGCACTCGTTGGTCAGCAGAACTGGGATTAGAATCCGAGTGTCCCGACTCTCTGATGTGGGTAAGTATTCAGAGTTGAATGAAATAAGATTTTGTCCTTAACCTTGACAGACACATAAGCAGAGCATTCAATTCATTGTGATAATTACTATGTTAGTAGGGTAAACAAAGGGCTTTAGGACTAGAGGAGGGAGTAACTGCTGGCCACAGCCAGGAGATCTTGAGGGTGTACTTGAAAAGTGGGGTCTCTCTCTCCCTCCCTAAAATAAAGAAGGTCGGGGGGCACCTGGGTGGCTCGGTCAGTTGAGTGTCCAACTCTTGATTTGAGCTCAGGTCCTGATCCCAGAGTCCTGGAATGGAGCCCGGTTTCTGGCTCTGAGCTGAAAGTGGAGTCTGCTCTTCCTGCTCATGCTTGCTCTTTCTAAAATTAAGGAAAAAAAAGAAAAAAAGAAAAGTAAGGCTTTACCAAACTGAGTGAAGTGATAGCAAGCATTTAAGAAGAAGTTTGGGTGGGACGCCTGGGTGGCTCAGTCGGTTAAGCGTCTGACTTTGGCTCAGGTCGTGATCTCGCGGTCCGTGAGTTCGAGCCCCACGTCGGGCTCTGTGCTGACAGCTCAGAGCCTGGAGCCTATTTCAGATTCTGTGTCTCCCTCTCTCTGACCCTCCCCCGTTCATGCCCTGTCTCTGTCTGTCTCAAAAATAAAAAATAAACATTAAAAAAAAAAAGGAGTTTGGTTAGGAGAATGAAAATTATGCACGTGTCTGTGATACACTTGTGCTCAGTATCCGTGCTGGGTTGCAGGACAGGGCAAAAGCTGAACATGGCTGGAGAAGTAGGTTAAGAAGTGGACCTTAAAGAGCCTTGTATGATATTCTAAGGAACCGTCACTGAATCCTAAAGGTGAGTAGTTCTCTACTTTACCATCAGGAGAATCACCTGGATGGCTCTTTGAAACACAGATTGCTGGGCCCCACTTACAGAATTTCTGATTAAGCAGCCCTGGGGTGGGGTACAAGAATGTACATTTCTAACAAGTTCCCAGGTGATGCTGTTCAAAGGATCACACTTTGTAAACCACCGCTGCTGATCATAGCCAGAAACAGTTTTAAAAAATAAAGAACATAATAGCATTCAAGTTGTGGAAAGAAAATCCAAGGTGGGGTAGAGAAATTAGAGTATGCTGGTTTCAGGGAAATAAGAATCCACATCGCCCGTTTGTTGCCATTTATCCTGTAGAGCATTGTGTGCTAGGAGCTAAATTTCTAGCTTTCGTTTAACATACTTAAAGTATACAATTGCCAAGTCTTAAGCATAAGGCTTTGGTTTGACTAAGTGTTAGAATTACAGCTAATAGCCTCTCAAAGATAAGAAGAGGTAAGGATTGTTGGGCGGTGCTGGGACCAGCTCTTAGCTGCTGATGCAGAGAAACATTTCCACTGCGGCGAATGGAGTTTGGGCACAGCTGGCTCTACATTAGCTGTGGTGTGGGAAAGGACACGTATCTCTCTTTCACTTCTTCTAGGCTCCACTGGTCCTGTATATCAGGATCCTTAGCAGCCTCAATTTGACCTCACCATCTAGCATAAAGGAAAGTCACCTAAATGTACCTTAAAATCTGAACTCCTCATCCCAGCTCTCCAAATTCTTTTTCATCCAGATAACTTCTGTTACCACAACCTTTAAACATAACTTGTTTATGTTTGAGAGCCTGGTTATCTTTCCAAAAATATGCCATTTTTCAAACCAATAATACTACTGCCTTTCTCCATCCCTGTCCAGTCACAAACCCTACCCATCCTTCAAATCCCAGCTCAGAATCCTCTTCCTTGGACCCTCCCCGTATTTCTCTAGCCTGCACTGATCCTGCCAATTGTGAAGTTCGTTAACGGCAATTGACTTGTAACTCACACTTTACTCCTCAACTGTGCATATTTCTGACTCCTGCTCAATGTTTCTTTATCCATCTTAGCTTCTCAGCCAGACTGCCAACCCCAGCTCCTCAAAGTCATCTGTGCTACCCAGGAAATCAGCAAGGTGCTTTGCACAGAGTAATTAGATTCTCAAGTACTGATCCATAATACCAGTCCATGTCAATGAAAACAAGTACAGCTAAAACCTGAATCAAACATACATTTTAAGTGGCACAGTAAGGCATTGTAGCAAATTACCTAAAATTTTAAAAAGTAAAGTAACCTAAACGTCTTTGGTGGACATTCTATTTGCCCATCCTCACCGTGTTTTCTCTATGGAAACATCATCATTACACCATTATGTTTGCTTGTCCCCATTTTTACAAACATTTTTCTTCTCTTTGCTTTTTTTTTTTTTTTTTTTGGTAGTTTTAAGCTTCTGAATTGCAAGCCCTCTAATCATAGAGAGAGGCAGGATTAGTACAGATACAAAATCTTGAAACTCCAGACAGGAGTAAAGTACCCTCAACATTCCCACCTCAGACCCCCCTCTATCTGTGTCTGGGACCAGCTCCAACTTGGCTCTGCTCCTGGATTACGTGGCGCCCAGACCTCCCTCTCCCTGGCAGACCCCTACGCTCACCCAGCTACAATAGCATCATTTTGCAGATCATTCCCAGATCTACCTTTCTAAGCCAACCTTACTACTCCTCCTGTCCAGACCTGCACTTTAAGCTTTCAGATGTTTTTGCCCACATGTTTAACAGCCTGCAAACCTATCATCATATGGATAAACATAATGCTTGCTGTCTCCCCCAAGGCCACATTCCTATCTTGCTTGTCTTCATTTGTAGTATGAGCTTCACAGCCCTGCAATTGTCATAGACAGCCAGTGCGGAGGTCACTGTATTTCTCTTGGTTCATTTTGTCTTCTGTACTTTGTCGATAATATTTACAAAATATCCACATTTATCATAAAAGGTGAAATCCATGCCTTGCTAACCACATGGAGGAATTATGCTAATACTGATCTCCCTTTTCTTTTGTCCATTTGATTTGGATTGTTTTTTCTGTCCACACAAAATGTGGCTGTCAAAGATTCTAACATGATTAATTCACACACATGTTCACACCATTTCTCTACAGGATTTTATAAACTCTTTAAAAAATGAATGGCTTCAGGGTTAGCCACATGTGTATCCTTATTTGCAGTCTTTGTCTTCTTCTTTTGGACTCCTGGAATCGAGATAAACATTGGGTTACCTTCAACCCCTTCATTCTCTTTATTAGTGCTATACTTTCTTTTATGACATCTGAAGTCTAGTGCAAACTTTTTCTTGAGTTTAGAAACTATTTTAAGACGCTTATCCACCAAAGATCAAGAATTCACTGAAGCATCCTACTTGCAACACCAATCTTAAAAAGACAGGGAGATATACTGATTATTTTTAACTTTCCACTAATAATGAACCTAGGTTAATCATTGATACATTTAACTGGAACTTTTTAGATTGTATGGGAAAACAAAAAATCATGGGCCAAACACTGTAAGAACTTGGAAGGAATACCTTGAGATGATGGGAGAACAGACAGTTGCAACGTTAGTTTTCCCTCCCTTTTCTTTTTTGTGTTCTAGCATTTATCATGGTCTTTGATGCATAATAGGTACTAAATAAATATTGGTATAATGTATGAATTCACATGAAAATAATGCGTAAACAGTAGTAGCACATGGAAGTATTCCTAGTGGTTCCAAAATACGCAGTGTTCTTAATTCAAAATGCTATAGTTGTAATTTCTGTGTTTTGAAAACAACACTGAGGATGCAGCCAAAATATATCATGTTCTCTACATTTAGAAAATCTTGTTAGTTTATGTTTCATCTTAGAAGAATGGAATTTCTAATTTATTTCCCAGAGTTTTGTCAAAAGGGTGGTATTGATTACAATGTTTTATTTATACTTGGGAATCTAAGGTTTAAACTCAGCTTGAAAGCAGGGTCATGAATCTGTTCTTGTGTAAGTATAACACAAAGTTGCTATAATCAGATAACTTTAGTATTCACATTAAAATTAAAAATAACATTGAAGTCATTTTAGGTAGACAGTTTGCAATGGCTCCCCTGAGTCCCCTTAAATAATTTTATGTTCTGGAGACATCTGAAACTTTGATTGATGCATTGATAAATGCTTTCTTCTGTTTTAGATAACGAAGAAACCATTGACTAAAACTAAAGCCAAGTTTTGCCTTTAAAATGTCCTCCAGTGAATGTCAAACTGTATCAAAGCCTAATTCACACTGCAGTACATATCATGAATATGGTATTGATCATAAATCCCAACTTTAAGTCCAGATCTTATAATGACAAGTCTGCTTTCAAACATTTATGTTGTTGGTGAGATCTCTCTGAAGACTGACTGAAGGGATTACAAGGTCATCCTTGGTTCCAGGGAAATCCATAAACTTGTGAATAAGAAGCCCTTATTTTTCCAGGGTCTTAAGTGTCATGATAAGGAATATGTTAATAACCTGCTCTGTAGGTTTCCTGTCTTAGATGTCTGGGTTTGATCACATCTCGGGTAATAATTTTGCTTCATAATTATTTAAAGTGAATCATTTGGAAACGTGGATAGCTAGAGTGACTTTGGAAATAATATTTGAGGTTACCTAGAACTCAAGCTGATTCATTAATTTCAATCTGTTTTAACTAATGTCAATTCCAACCAAAGTTAGTGTATTTTCAGCATTTCCTTGATTATTCATATTATTATTAATGCGTGTTTGTCTCAAGTTCTTTCATAAGTGAGCTTAAACTAATACTGACTATTAAATCTAATTCAGATTGCAGTAATGATATACACAAAAGCTTTCTCTGCATCAGTTCTCTGATTGAGAAACTAGATTTTCTCTCTCCCTACAAATTTCATTATTCCTAACCTGAGAATAACTGGTTCCCTAGCCCCTTGAATGATGCCCTAGTTCTCAGCATTTGCAGCGAACTCAGCCTTACATTTTCAGTGGACATACTTGATCTTTCTTGCTTCTGTGCCTTTGCCTTCAATGCCCTTCCTTTCACTTGCCTCAAAGTCAGAAAACCTTTTCCTGACAGTTTCAGTACCAAGATCTCATTCCCTTTATTTTTAGTTTCCTGACACATTTAGCTGTTGGTACGACTTTTTTTTTTTCCCACATGTCATTCTCAAAAAGACAAAAACAATGTGGTTTTTCCTGAGTATTTCACCCAGAGCCAACTGAAATACTCCGTATACAGTAGATGCTTCCCACATGCTGATGAGCAAGGGGACATCAATGCATTTGGGAAAACTTCTTAGTAAAGTTGCCTTATCCCTTCACAAATTCTCTGTTAATCTCCTAACCAACTGTTTGTGTTGAAAACAAACAGTAACATGAATTACTATTACATGGTACATCCTACCACTCTCCTTTCTGATTATCAATCCAAATAGGAACAATCTGGAATGATATTGCCCAAGGGCAGGCACTTGGAAAGAAAAGGGAAGAAATTCAGGAAAATGGCTCATCCTTAGGCTGATAATTCAGGATTGATCTTATTGATTAACAATCATAATTTATTATGTAATTCTGATAGAAAAAGGATTTTTAGTTTAGACACAGAGCTTGAAAGAAGTTACTCTATTTATAAAATTGCAAAAAGAAAGAGCTGGGGAATTGTGCCTGCTTGGTGCTATGTGTTAGATTTTTCTAGCTAAGTTATTCCTGAAACAATCTAGATATGGAAGTCTAGTTACTCTTCTGGAAGTCTGGTATTCTTGTTTCTTAGACTAGTAGCAAAGCAGAAGCAGCCTGTTGAATTAAGTGGAGCTGAAACCAAGCCTTCCTGCACCACACCTGTTAATCACTGAAATGAAAGGCCAATTCAAAGATGTAACACAACACTGTTGGTCGTCAAAACCTGCTTGAGTTACCACAGATTCATTTATGACTCTCTTGGGAGCATCACTGCTGTGAAATCTATCAAATTAGGAACTGCCCCCAAATTCTGCTCAGTAAAGAATGCAAACATTTCACTCAAATGGCACTTGTTTGTCAAATGGGCAAGGGCAGGGAAATTGATGAGGGTACTAATTATTCTTGAAAGAGCCAGAAAGGAGTGAAGAACATTCAAAGACTTCATAAAGAAGTGAGGAGCAAGAGAGTGAATTTCCCCAAACTTTAAAAGGCTTCAGATCCACAGACAGCAGGGCTGGTAAGCAGGGCAGGGCTTCCTCAATTAGAAACAGGTCTCCTCCTCTGTTGCAATCCTGACATTTCCCTTTACAGATTAAGACAGAGTTGAATTTTTGAAAATTGTGAAATTTTATGTTTTCTTTCAAACACTGAATATTTATGCATAATAGGGGTATATAGACCATAACTATTTTGTCTAATCTTGTGTTCTTGGTGGGTTTTATAAAAATTAATGTTATTTTGCCCAAATACCAGAAAGGAACACCATGGTAGTTTAAGTGGTGAAGCCTTTCAGGGAAAGTAGGGTTCAGCTACTCACTATTTAAGCTAGCTATGCTAATAAGCAACTCTGGGCCTAAGTGAAACGACTCAACCTAGACATGGCTAAGTAGAACTTGGTTTTCAATCAACAGGTACTTGACTCTAACAAGTTAAGAAATTCAAGAAGAGTTGGAATAAAATTCTTTGACTTAATAAACTAATACAAACTGGCAACTAGTTTTATGTTCCACGCAAGGGTAAATAAAATATCCATATTATCTTCTGGTTCCCTTCTCTAGATATAAGATAAAGAAGATACTAGAAAGCAAAGACCTGAAAGAGAAATACCTTGAGAAAGCAGGCATCCATTGATATAGGGGAGACCTTAGGCTCATTCTGTCTAGGTGTGTTTTAGTTTTTAATGGGACATAAAGATGAAGAAAACTTCCAAGCCTAAAGAAATGAGTCTTACTGTTAGGAAATCAAGTGGTTTAACTGGTGTTGAGGATGGAAAATGTATTTAGATTGGAAAATACTTAAATGCATGCCAGAGTAGGATGAGCTATCTGATATCCATTAAATTTTGCCAGTGAGAGAGCAAACAGTTTTTGATGAAAGTTTGCCACTTGCAAAGCACTGTGGCAAGATCTCTGAGGACTTGTGCTTGCCCTCAAATTGGTTATAATTCAGTAGTGTTGTAAGAAATACATGGCAATCTAGTGAGATAATGTTTAGTTTAAGACATAGCATAGGAAGAAATGTCATGTGAAAGTATGAAGATAGGAAAACCAATTCTCCATGCTGAGATAATGAAGAATGTTTGTGGCAATTAAACATGCATGGTTGCTTACTTTGCCTAATTGTAGAAACATTCTTACTTGTTGAGCTATGCTCCTCCGCTTCTGAATTGACCCTCAAGTCTTTCATTATTGATTTAATGGGGAGTATAGCGATCTTGCCAAATCCTCTTCTCCCCTTTCTTACCTGCTATGTCACCTCTTGACCATTATGACACGGGGTGGTTGATATAAGGTTTTGCACAGTGACCATAATTATTTTATCCATTATAAAATATTTAAACTACATGAGGAACTCAGATCTAGGCATATTCAGATAAAAGGTAGGTTTGGGTTATTAAAAGAAACTACCATGATGAGTTACTGTTGGATGACCCCATTTGAACTAAGGAATTATCTTGGAAACATGCTCACATAGGACAGAAACGACATGTTCTTCCAAGAGGCTTTGCCAAAGCTTGTTCTAGGCCAGTACATTTGATCTCCGTGATCTCCCACAACTGGGACTGTGGCTCAGTAAAATGGAATTATATCATCCCTAGTTTCCTAAAATAAATATAAATTAGGGGTGGACATCTGGACATGCACTGGTGCCCATCAGGCCAGGGCAGTAGATTCTAAGGATGCCCTGATCATTGTTTCAGAGATGCAACCTAAGGCAGGAAACAGTTTCCCAGACAGGGTGGATTATTCAACGGACTTATAAATGTTTTATAGCTATTTAATTTCACAACCACAAGGTCTGGATTACAGGGAATTATATCCAAACTAGGACAGAAAATCTATAATAGATACAATCCAGATCGATTGCTGGATAAAGATAGTGACTTAAATCTTTAAATAATGTTTTGTTTTGTTTTGTTTTGTTTTGTTTTGTTTCTGAAAGAGCTGCTAGATTGGCCAAGCATAGGTCCATGGAATAGCAGAGTGCACCCACTATCTCAGGCAGATTATTAACATTTCTTTTCTTTTCATAATAAGTCTTCACTCTGACTGAATACTTGATAATTAATTACATGTGTTGTGCTCCTTTCTTTTTGGCCATGTCTAAAGCAGTAATTGATAGGTTGTTGTCTGGCTATTTTCTTGTATGTCAGAAAAGAAATATCAAGCAACTAACTGACACAGAAATTTTCTGCCCAGTTTTGTGTGCCCAGGGGACCTCAGTTGTAAGAAAGACTCAAACAGAGAGTGAAAAGTAGGTAGGAGAGCACTGTCCTTGGATGCCTTTCTATGAGAGTTATTGGTTATAATGTTACCTCTCTTCTGCCATTTAAATCTTCCCCTCTCTTGTGTTTTCTTTCCCCTGCTTTGAACTTTGGGCAATAATCAAGACTTCAACCTATTCTTTCTCTCAGCAGTCCCCAGAGATATTGGAGAAGCTGAAGGTTTGGACTGGCCACAAACAACCTTATGCATTTGCCAGATTAGCCCACTCTTGTCAAAACTGTCATGTTCTCAAATCTTTTTTTATAGAAGGACAATTCCCTTGGTTGGAGGAAGATTTTTCTCACCAGAATTTTAAAGAGTTAAAAATAATTTCCTCATACAGATCACTCCTGCAGAAACCAAATCATTCACAGCTTGTATATGATTATAAAGGAAGTCTCCTCTCAATAGATAGTATCAGCTCCAAAGCCAAGCAAACAAGCTGAGTTCCATTCAAAGCCACAAGAACACACACTCTATGCTTCCTCTTTTCTGAAAATAGCTTAGCACCTTCAAAATAATTATATCCTCAAAGAATTGTGATGAGCCAAGGAATGAGAGCATGGGGCTGGTCTCCATCAAACCCTGGGCTTGCTAAGTATAGCTCTATTGGACTGCTCAAAAGACTTGTACAATATCTCTCCCAAATGTGATTAGAATAGATCAATGTATAGTTTCTGAGTAATTTACCAGCCCTTCCCCCTTTTTATCATAATGGATTTATGTTAATCATCATCTTTGTCTTCAGGGATCTCATTTTGAGCTCAACAAAGTTGTGAAAATATCGACTGACTTCTCCAGTTTCTGCTCTAACATCCTTTATCAGTCTTGGATGTATAATGTTTGGCTTGGTGCCCTGTCAATTATAACATCTAACACTTGCAGAGTTCCAGCCAAAGCTGTTAGCACAGTCTTACTCTCCATTTGATATCCAGAGCAATTTAATCCCCACTTAAGCTAATCTCACTCCTCCCTGTCCACCATGATTTTGGATGGGGAAAGGATAATTTTTCTGCTATTTTCCTACCTCCTTGGGTTTCATTTCATTTCAAAATTATGCTCTTTTTTACTCTTCTGAAAACAGTGTTTGCTATCACTAGTTACTTGTTGTATATAAAAGAAACCTGATAAAAGTTTAATGAAAAGAATTGCATCTTTCATTAAACCAGAAGTTATCTCAAGGTATAAAAATATGTATTGTCCTTGCAACTATAGGTTTGAGGAAATAAAAATTAAAATAATAATTATAATTTGGGCTTATCCACTTGGCAAAATAAAAAAAGAGGATAGATTATTGATGGAAATATAATTGGTATACCCTTTCTAAGAAAAAGCAGGAAGGATGTATCAAGAGTTTTTAAATGCTCATTTATTTTAAGTACCTTCACCTTAAAATGGTTACCCTGAGATGATTATTAAAATCATGGGCAAAGAGACTGATGAACAAGGAGACTTTGCTAAACCATTCCTTGTAATCAAATTTCATATGATAGGAGATTAATCGGTTATACTCATGGAATAAAATATTATGTGGTGTTAAGAATCATGCTTTAATGTAAAATTTTTTTACCTTTTAGTAAAAATTGAGCAGATTATAAAACTTTCCATATAGAATAAGTCTCTATCCATGTAATCATACATATATTTATACTGAAATAAAAATTTTTGTATCTTTACAGGGGAAGTTATTTTTTTCAAGTGTCAAGTTTTTAAATTTTGTATACTCTTTTATGATCAGAAATGTAACATAATTTCCCTATTTAAAAATATACAGAGCCATTATATAAGCATTTGTAAACATTGATTGTAAGTGTAAAGAGACCATCATTTGCAGGTTTTGACTTTTAAAATCAAGTCTATCACCTTAGACTTCAAAAGCAAGGCTAACAAAAGTATGTCCTATAATATATTATCATAATACACATTTTTGAAAACTGGTAACTGATGTTGCTCTAAAAATAGAAGACTAAAATAAATTATTCAAAGACAATGATTCTTTAATATTCAGTCATTCGGTATAAAGTATTCTTTTTCAGAAATACTATGCTATAAAATTTTGCAGAGTGGATATGTGGGAGTTGTCTTTGTACAACTAGTTAACAAAATTACCAGCCAGGTCTCTGGGTGTTAAGAAGATGACCTAAAGACAAATGCTCTTGCTCTGTTTAAAGCACGTGCAGAAAGGCAAGTTGACAGCCTTCTTCCAACTGAACAAGCACAGTAACATATGAACACTGGACCTTCATTAAAGATCTATTCATTTCGACAGTTCTTAAGTGAGATTCTCCTACATTCCTAACTCTGTCTTAATCATATAGATAAGAAGAGGTGTAAGAGTGGTTGCATTCTAAACTCAGGGATTAAAATCTTTCATTTTTAAATGTTTATTTATTTTTGAGAGAGAGAAAGAGCCCGCAGCAGGGGAGGGGCAGAGAGAGAGAGGGGATAGAGGATCCAAAACAGGCTCTGTGATGACAGCAGAGAGCTCGATGTGGGACTCGAACTCACAAACCTTGAGATCATGACCTGAACTGAGGCCGGTCGCTTAACCGACTGAGCCACCCAGGAGCCCCAAGAGTTAAAATCTTAAATAATAAACAGCAGCATGAAAGACAGATATTATATGATTTCACTCATATGTGGAATTTGAGAAACACAATAGACAAATATAGGGGAAGGGAAGGAAAATAACAATAAAAACAGAGAGGGAGGCAAACCATGAGACTTAAATACAGAGAACAAGCTGAGTGTTAATGGAAGGAAGGTGAGTTGGGGGTGGGGTAAAGGGGTGATGGGCATTAAGAAAGGCACTTGGGATGAGCACGAAGTGTCATAGTAAGTGATGAATCACTGGGTTCCACTCCTGAAACCAAGACTGCAGTATGTTAAGTAACTTGAATTTCAATTAATAATAAAAAAGAAGTGTGACACAGGAAAAAAAGAAGAAACAGCACAAATGAAAACATTAGTAATAAACATACTTGAGGAGGTGGAAAAATCATGGAAATCAAAGGCATAGCAAATCATAAAAATGGTCAAAAGGGTATCAAGAAAAGGTTACTGGAAAGTCTGAGTATTGTTAGTATTGAGTACGGTGGAAATGCAAACTCAACCATAGGGCCGTGTGTAAGGAGAACAGACACAAGGAAAATCAAGGAAAAACTGGAGCCTGTAAGGTTGATGTGAAACCCACATGGAGGAAACTGTGGACTGACTTGCTGCTCCTGAGCAGCTGAGCCAGGATGTAAGGCTCACCTGTGCAGCTGCAGCAGCATCTTGGGCTCTCCTCTCACCTAAAAAGATGCTTGTGCAAATGCATCACCTTCCTGGTCCTCGTTCAGCTTCTCTACTCTTGGGACAAATGTGTTAGCTTCTTCTTCTTCTTTTTTTTTTTTTTTCTTTTAAGTTTATTTTGAGAGAGAGGGGGAGAGAGAGAATCCTGAGTAGGTCCCGCGCTGTCAGTGCAGAGCCCAATGTAAGGCTCAAAACCACAAACCATAAGATCATGACCTGAGCCAAAATCAAGAGTCTGAGGCTTAACTGACTAAGGCACCCAGGTGCTCCCAAAAGTGTTGGCTTCTCGATGAAGAGTACACGTGTTTCCTTCAGGACACTTCCATCCTCAAAGCTGGAGTCTTAGAAGAGTGGAAGAACTTGGATGAAATGTTAAGCAATTTCAGTTCTGGACTTTGCTCTTTTCTGGGATTAAATGACCCCAGGCCAGTCACTCAACTTCTCTGGTGATCAATTTTCTCATCAATAAGATGAAAGAAGTTGGGGCACCTCTAAACTGGCAAGCATTACTAGGAAAGTAATGCCTGTAACAAGGAAAGGAATACACAAAAATTATACTGGGAGAGGCTGTTCACAGCCTGGTTACTACTAATGGAGTTTCTGAAATTCAAATCACAGGCAGGTCAATCAGAGGTGACCATATGAAACAAGGAGAGACAGAAAGATGGAGTGTAGTGGAAATAATAAGATGGAGAGTTGGGAGACTGAGGCTTTTGTCCTGGCTTTATCACCGTCTCCTTGAGCTAAACTCAATCGTTTAGCTTAGGAGAGTCTGTTTTCTCCTCCACAACATGAAGGCAAGAGGCAGTGGTGCTTATCATGACTCACAATGAAATCCCCTCAGGAGCTTTAAAATATGTTGAAGTACACGTCCCATCACCAGAGATCTTGATTTAATTGATCTGAGATGTACCTAATCAGGATTGTTTAAAGCTCCCCAGATTGTAATGGGCAGCTAAGCTTGTGAATTCTTTATTAGAATTTGCTTTGGAAAATGGCAGTATGATTTAAGGGTTGTGGGAAGGCTTCCCCCCCACCACACGCCAAGTATGTCTGTTACAAACCTGTCAGATTGCATGTTAGCTAACCCTTAGAGATTCATCCCTTTGGGTATTGAAGCCTCTTAATTACTTATTAAAATTCACACGCTCCTGCTAAATGTGACACCTTGAATTTACAGTAAGTATATCTTACTTAGAATTGTAAAAACTAACTTGGAAAAAAATCTCAGAGGTCACAGTTCAAACACACAAGTATTTTTATTGTGATTTTTATAGATAAGAAGCAAATGCAGGGATGTCTTCAGTGTTAGGCTTTTCAATAGCATTTATTTTGGTGTGGATGTGGGAGGGGTTTTAATTAATGTTCTCTCTCTTACATAAGATTTTTTTCAAATAAGAGGTTTGGGACTGTAATTATGTGACCATGCATTTTAAAACGCCAGCTGGGCTTTTATCTCAATCTATTCTAGAGTTTAAAATCCTTTTTTGGTTGGGGATTCCCACAAATGACGTTTTAGCCTTTAATGTGTCTCATTTATCTAAATAAGCATTTCCTGCTCTGATTTATCATCACCCTGTGATTGCTTCCTATGATCTACCTTTCACTCTTTTTGCCTTTCATCTTAATCCACAATGTATCTGCTCTGCTGACCAGAGAGAACATGTCACTGCCAGATTCCAAAGCCAAATGATCTCCCCCCTTATATCAGAAGACATAAACAGTTGTCATGTAATGTACATGTCTGTTCTCAAAGACATGTTGGGCATTTTGCCTGTCTGGGAATTGTTTGGGGTTCTTTTGGGGGGGGAGGGTGAATGGATCCAATTCTATAAACTTGTAACACATTAAATTAATTAATACCTAAAGGTAATGTTCTAGTCTATTTAAGGTTTGGCTATTCTAACTGGAGCACACCCAACTCTCCCCTCTAATCAGCATGGTCCTGTCCAAATCTGAAACTATCTGAATAAAACTGGAGGTATCTTAGTACCACATGCTGGTGAAGAGATGTTTGCAGAGGGACGACCGCATCAGGAATTCCACTGGAAGGAATTCTAACCAGCTCACACAAGCAGGAGGCTATGACCAATGCATGTACTACTTTGGGACCTAAATTATAATTGGAATCACACAAATCTTCTTGTCAAAATTCTATTGCTGGTTTACTCCTCCAACAGGAGAAAACAATTCTTTTTCTGCACAAAAATAAACATTTGAATAATTTTTTAAAATCTTCATCGGCCTGCTGTTTTTCTTCCTTTAAAGATACAAAGGTTAGTGCAGTATTATAGTACATTATATACTGTTTACATTAAGACATTTCATTTATATAAAGGACACTGCTCTAATGTATTCAGCTCACAAACTACTTAATATGTTATACTCTCCAGTCTGAGAGAGAAACAATCCCTTAAGATTTTTCATAAATATGAACAAGAGTTTTCCATTGACTGGTCTCAAGAAATCATTTTTTAAATAATTGAATGAGCAATAAAAAATTGTTGATGATACCTATCCAAGAAGAACTAAAAAATGCATTACTTTCACTTGGAAAAGTTATTAATGTGACCTAAGGTGCTATAGTTTTAAGGCTTAATATTTGAAGAGCCTTGGGAATTTTCCTTGGAATCTTAGGATTTATTCATGAATTAATGACTTCTCAAATTTCAGTTCTCTCCTTTTCATTTGAATCAAATAATGTGCAAAAAGCATTTTAATAAAATGTGTTTGAAAACCCACAGAGTTTTCAATTACAGTCATCAACATAGAATGATATGATAAGCATTCCTGAATTCTAGTCTTTATTCCATCATGTACTCCTTGTATGAAAATTGGAAATTACCTCTTTACAAAGCTCTCATATTCTCATTTGTAAAATTTGTTGTGTGAGAATGAATGATGATGTATGTAAAACACCTTGAAAAGTGCCTGACAAAATAGCAGCTACTAAAGAGAAAGAGCCTTTTAAAACAAAACGTGTTTATCCATGGGATATTTGCTACTTAATAAAATACCCCTCCATTAAGGATTCTATCAAGTTTTATCTTCTCCAGAGTAATGTTTCCCCAAACATGGCAAAACCTGATCTCACCACTTCCTTCTCATTCTTAAAGTCTCTTCACTCTTTGCTACTTGATTATATTCAATTTATCACTATAAAAATCTTTATTTTTTTCTTTGTTCAATATTCCCTAAATATGGTATGACCCTTTAGAAGAACCTTATAAAATAGTGTATTTCAACAGGGAAACATGTATTGTGTGTTTGTGCATTTGTGTACATTTTGTTATAAGGGCTGCATTTATTCAATACATTTCATTTGCTAATTTCAATATAACAGTTTTATGGATATGTAACATCCACATACCATATAGTTCACCTGTTTAAAGTGTACAGTCCAACGGTTTTTAGTATACCCAGAGTTGCACAACCATCACCACAATAAATTTTAGGGCATTTTCATACCCTAAAGGAAACATCCACAGGTATTAGCAGGGACTCCTCATTTTGCACCAACTTTACCATCCCAAGTAACCACTTTTTTTAAGTTTATTTATTTATTTTGAGAGAGAGGGAGACAGAGAGAGAGAGAGAGAGAGAGAGAGAATGCATGTGAGCGCAAGGGAGCGTCAGAGAGAGGGGGAGAGAGAGAATCCCAAGCAGTCTCCACAGTGCAGAGCCTGATGTGGGGCTTGAACTCACAACTGTGAGATCATGACCTGAGCCAAAATCAAGAGTTAGGCTTTTTAACTGACAGAGCCACCCCGGTGCCCCCAAACCAGGTAACCATTAATCTAATTTCTGACTCAGTAGATTAGCCTGTTCTGGACATTTCATGTAAATTGAATCATATATCACACATACATATGTGTGTGTGTGTGTGTGTGTGTGTGTGTGTATACCTATTTTGTTTGTCATTTATTAGGTGATGGACTTTTGGGTTGTTTCTATTTTGGGGCTATTATGAGTAATGCTGCTAGGGACATTCACGTAGCGGTTTTTGTGAGGACATATGTTTGCATTCTTTTAGGTGTATTTCTAGGAATAGAATTGCTGAGTGATATAGTAACTCTGAACTTTTGAGGAACTACCAGACTATTTTCCATCATTTTCCATCCCCAACAGCAATGAATGAGTGTTCTAATTTCTTCACATCCTCATCGTCACTTATTATTATTTGAATTTTTAATTAAATCAATCCTAGTGGGTATGAAGTGGTATCTCGTTATGGTTTTGCCTGTGTCTGCATTTCCGTGATGGCTAATGATGTTGAGAATCTTTTGATATGCTTATTGGCTATTTGCATATTTTCTTTGGAAAAAGTCTATTCAATTCCTTTGCCCATTTTTGATTGATAAAAAATTTGTTTTTTATTATTGAGTTGTAAGAGTTCTTTATGTATTCTAAACACAAGTTATTTATCAATGCAATATTTTCTTGCATTGTGTGGGTTGTCTTTTGACATACTTGATGGTACCCTTTAAAAAACAAAAGGTTTTAGGGGCACCTCGGTGGTTCAGTCAGTTAAGCATCCAACTCTTGATCTCAGCACAGGTCTTGATCTCAGGGTCCTGAGTTTAAGCCCTGCATTGGGCTCCACACTGGGAGCCTACTTAAACAAAATAATAAAAATAAATAAATAAATTTTCGAAAAGGTTTTAATTTTAATGAAAGCCAATTTATCTATTCTTTCTTTTGTTGCCTATACTTTTTTGGTGTCACATCTAAGAAGTCTTTGCCTCACCCACGTCACAAAGATTTACTCATACTCAATTACTTTAATGGTATGTTCACTATTTTTGTGGTTATTTCTCAGTGGTTACCTTAGGACTTACCGTATATACCTAAACTTATTAGAATCTGCTTCAGATTTATACTAACTTCATTCAAGTTAGTATAAATAACTGCCTTGTTACCCTAGGTAGCTCTTGTCCTTCTTCCCCTTTTTCTGTGCTAGTATTTCCTCCATCTCTATATCTTGTAAGCCAACAACACGTTTTCATACCTATACCCTTATGTTATTTTATGACTTCTTAAGAAGCTGAGAGAAGAAAGGAGAACTAGTGTATATTTATGTAATTTGTTATATTCTCTTATTTACTATTTCTTGATCTCTTTACTTCTTTCTATGGATTCCAGTTTATCTGATGTCATTTCCTTACTATATTATACCTTGATTCCTACCCACCTTCTTCCTGCTGTTATTGTAAAATATATTTTGGTTCCTTATGCCATAAGCCAATAACAATTATATCCATTTCTATGTGATTGCTTTTTAGCTCAATTAAAAGAAGACAGTGGAGAAAATATGTCATTTTTACTGTCTTTTGTAATTAGCTACATAATTACCTTTATTAGAGCTCTGTTTTTTCACATGGGTTGAATTACTTACTGTCTGGAGTCACTTGCTTTGAGCTCGAAGAACTTCCATTAGTATTTCTTACAAGGCAGGTCTGCTAGCAATAATTTTTTTAGGTTTTGTTTGTCTTGGAATGCCTTTATATTGCCCTCACTTTTTAAAGAGTTTGCTGGGTATACGATTCTTGTAACTTTTATTTTTCTGGAAATTTTAATATCATCCTACTGCTTC
This sequence comes from Panthera leo, assembly GCF_018350215.1. Taxonomy (NCBI): domain Eukaryota; kingdom Metazoa; phylum Chordata; class Mammalia; order Carnivora; family Felidae; genus Panthera; species Panthera leo. The sequence continues at coordinate 52,230,651 of NC_056695.1, read as the reverse complement.
TGGCCTCCATTGTCTTTAACAGGAAATCATCTGTTGATATCTTTCTGTCATATGTGATGGGTTGTTTTTCTCTTTTAAGATTCTCTCTTCATCTTTGGCTTTCATTATTTGCTCTATAACATGTCTGAGTGTGGATCTCTTTCCGTGTATCTTATTGGGAATTCTTTGAGTTTCTTAGGTATATAGATTAATGTTTTTCATCAGATTTTGGATAGTTTTCTTTGATTCTTTTCTCTAACCTTTCTGCTCCCTCTCATTTTGGCCCTCCACCCATGAGTGAGCTTAGTGGTAGCCTGCATTCTCCTGAGAATGTGTTCCTTTTTCTTCAGATTACATAATCTCTACCAATTCATCCTCAAGTTTTCTGATTCTTTTTTCTGCCAGTTCAAATCTACTATTGAGCCCCTCATGTGAATTTTTCATTTCGGCTATTATGGTCTGAATTTCCATAGGTTCTTTTGAGAATGGCTGTCTCTTTATGGATATTCTCTACTTGATGACACATTGACATCCTATTTTTTTCTTTAATCGTGATTCCCTTTAATCCTTGAAAATGTTTATAATAGCTGCTTTAAAAGTTTTGTCTGTTAAGTCTGACACCTGAGCCTTCTTATAGGCAATTTCTTTTGCTTCACTTTCTGGTTTCTTTGCATTTCTCATAATTTTTTTGTTAAAAATTTGACATTTTAGAACTTCTACATTAATGGCTCTGGATACTACAGCCCTCAACCCCCCTGCTGCCAGGCTTACTGTTGTAGTTGTTTGCTTATTTATTTGTTTAGTGACCTATTGGACAGAAGTCTATATCCCTCTCAGTGTGAAATCTCTGGATGTTGGCGTCTCAGAGGGTAAATCTTGATCATACGCAGCTCCCTACTATGACAGTAGTTTTAGCAAGGTCTTTGCCTTTTTCCCTGATTTATGTTAAGCTACCTGCCTCTTTTGGTATCTTTTGGTATCATGCCCAGCTCTTAGCTTCCACTCACTGCTATCTGATTGCTCTATTGTTTTCAACAATTCTCTGGGTCATAAACTGCTCTGCAGCCTGGCCTAATTAAATTCAGATGTCTCTTTGAAGGGGTACATTTTGAGGCCAGGCTTTGAGGTTTGTTCTGGATCCCAGGAGTGCTCTTCTTAGTTGTCTTTTTTTTTCCTGCTTCTCTCTTTGAACTAGGTGGCTGAGGATTTAGTCTGTTGATTTCATGGAGCTACCAGCCCACTCTTAGATCTTACCGTCTAAATCTCCATGGTTTTCCAGCATGCCATTAGGCTGAACCTCCCATAGTCTATTCTAAAGAAAGTCATTTCCTTAGGGAGAGCTTTGAGGCTCATTGTTACAATGACCTACCTCTCCCCTCCTTGGGAAGAATCTCTGAGCTTCTCCCCCAGGGCTGGAGTAACAGTCTGCTTTGTGAGCAGGTCACTTAGCAGGGACAGTAGCATCTAGTCTTATCAACTTTTCAACCAGTCAACTCTCCCACAGTGGAACCTCTGCCATACAACTGAGCTGAAGTGTGGTGAATCGGGGCCCCCAATACTTGGCCTGCAGTACCTGGAATAGAGCCTCCACCCCTATGAGGGGAGAAGCCTCCTCCCCTCAGCCTGTCAGCCTCACTCACCTAGAATACGGCCTCTGCAACACAAAGCTGAAGGGGATGAGAAGTGTTGTTGTCCTACCTGACTTGAGATACCATAGCCCTCAAGGGAGACATGGGGGACAGGGAGAGAGAAAGCAAGAAATTCACGTTCTTGGCTACACTGACCCAAACTAGAGCTTCTGTTGCATTGAGCTGGGGCAGGGGGGAGGGAGTGAGTCATACTCAAGCACCACAGAGCTTCACTGTATTACGGAAATTTAATACATTTTCCTGAGTAATTTTTTTTTTTCCTTAGCTCTATGCCCTCAGGAATATCTGCAGGGATTTTAAATCATTGTCTTTTTATCATTTTCATTAGTTAATAGTCATTCTATGGGGAGCAGATCTGCAGAGCTCCTCACAATGCCATGTTAGAAGTAAATCTTTTATTCAATAATTTTCAGCTCTACAAGGAAAAAAAGTCTTTGTCCCAACACAAATAACTGTTGCTAACATTTTGATATATTTCTTTCCAGGACATTTTTCTAGACTCGATTACCTACATTTGCCCTTCCTTCCTTCTGTCCTTTTTTCTTTCTTTTCTTCCTTTCTTTTTATTTAAGCATTAGAAATCACCACCTTTGTGCAGTTGGATATATTTTACTAACAGTCTAAGATAATTTTATGCATTATTCCATATTCTTTATAAATATCAATATTAATAGGCACATACTATTCTATCAATTTGATCTATCAAATTAACTTAATAGTCATTTCCTATGGCTAGAGGTGTATTAGTGATGTTTTATTGCTGTCATTTACTGAGCACATGAACTCAGAACTTCATAATCCATCTCAGTACTCACGACTGAATGAGGTAGAGCTTCTTATCATGTTTTATAGAAAACAAAACTGAGGCTTACTCAGAGAGCAATAACTCTCAAAGTCATAGAAATAGTCAGGGAAGGGGCTAGGGTGACCACAGATCTGTCAGATTCAGTGAATATGGTTACATATAACTTTTTTTTTTGCCTTTATTACTATTTCTCTTTTTAGGCAGGTTTCTAGAAGTAAAATTAGTAGGCCAAAGGAGATTACTCCTTTACTTTTCTTGACAAGAATTGACAAATTGATTTCTAGAATAACATTTTTTATTCATCACTCTTCTGTGCTGCAATTAGTGGGGCCAGAATATCCCTTTCGTTTTTCAACAGAAGAAAATAGCATTGCATAATCACCTTCATTTATATTCTGTTATTCCCAATGTTGACAACATTTCCATTCTCTCAATATATGTTGGTTATTGTACATTTTGTACATATGTCTGTTGAGACTCTTGAGGCTTTCTTACTATTTTTATGAGTCCTTTACATAATATAATATAACAGCCATCAATATTTGCTGCAAGTAATTGTATTTAATATGTTTTCCACTGTTTTATTGTAGCCAAACATATTTTTTATTATCTGAAGAATTTATACATAGTCAGATTTACTAGCAGAGCATCTATTTGGTTTTTGATATGACAAAGAAAAAAAAATAGGAACAAAGAGAATTATCCTTGAGATCACAGTTCTGAAAATTATCATCAGTCCCCTTTGGTTCACGGGGCGCTTCCTGGGGAGTGGCTCCCCTCACACTGGCTGCGGGAGCACTACCCCCTCTGTAAGATGCACCTCTCCTTAGAGGTCTGGCAGAGCCCATTAGTGGGTAGCTCATCAATTTACTTTTTACTGGTAAACTCTCTCCTAAGTAGCTATGCTTAAGATTCTAATTCCAGTGGGCTGGGCTGGGCTGTCCTCCCCGCCCCCACCTTTTTTTCTTTATAAACCAAAACACTTTAGGAACTATGATATTATGTATTAGAGACTTCAATTTTCCTTCATCCAGGATGCACATCTTTCAATTCACTTGATGGGTTTGAATGAGTCACTTGACCTGTTTGAATGAGAACAGCTGAATGCATCTTGAGTAAGTTTGTGGTGATTAATCTCTTAAATATTCCTTAGTAGGCGGGCACGTGTATGTGCCCTCTAAAGCACATACTTCATTATTAATTTAGGATCTTAGTTCTTGAGTCTTTCTGAGACAGCATTCTCACCTATTTAAATGCTCCTACACAAGCCTCCACTTCTTTCCTTCAAGAGGGCAGCTATATTTAGTTAGTCCTTAGTGGTGGACCTGTCCATACAACTTAACCTAGAGTGTTCTAATGACTACATGCTTCTAAGTCAGCTGTGTAGATGCATAGTTACTGTCGATTCTGCCCCCTCCCGCCCCCATTCAAACCAACAGGCAATGAAAACATAGCACATACCCTGCAAGTTACCTACTTATTAATTTGGGATAGGACTAGTGACAAATGTGACTTTATTCTTTCTTTAAAATATCTGGCTAGTAGTGGTATTCATAGAAAATATTGATCAAAATAACTAATAGTCTAATTCATTTGAGAGAGAAATCAGCTTTTATAAGAAAATAATTTTTCTCTTGTGGTATGAAATAATATATGATCATATTAATTTAGTCTAGAAATAAGTCAAAATTATGTGTTATCCCACATTCTCCCTAAATACACATCATGGGCTATAATAACTTGTAGTTTTCTTCTGCCATGAAAGAAAAACTTTCTAACTGAAAACTTTAGAGTCATATAACCTATATTTTATTGGCGGGGGTAGGGGTGTCTTAAATATGGAAATTCCAAACTAGCATTTTTTCTAAAATGCAAGAGGGCTCATATTTCAGATGTGACCTTATCCTGAACTATTCTGAAAGAGCAAAAAGAATGTATTTAACCCTATCAATTCACTGAAATTTGAAGCTATCCATCCATCCATCCATCATCTATCTATTATCTATCTTGACAGTATATCTATCTATCTATCTATCTATCTATCTCTACTATCTATATAATACCTGGTAATCAGGTATTGTCAGCAAAACGATAGTCCAAAGGTTCAGGTATTTAAAACCTCTTCACATGAAAACATGAGTGATTTTTGGTACTAAATGAAAATGTTCTGCCTGTTTTATCAGCTTCTATGTGAGTCTTTCCTTTATAAACAAAATCATTAAAAGATTAAAAAATTAAAAAAAAACATAATTACTCATTGTAAAATCCTCAGAGTATACTGTTAGCCTATATCTACTTTGAGGAAGGGAAAGGAAATCAGTTACCAGTTTTGTTTTAGGTAATTGCTATGGCCACAGTTACCACAAAGATTTCTCAAAAGCAATCTCACAGACAATGTTTTTATCCTCAGTGAATTCCACCAAGTAGGTATTTGACAAAGGTCCCACCCAGTAACAGCACAACAGAACCATTCTCAGTGGCTCAGAGACAAAAACAATATAGATTCCTCTGAGTAAGAATATGAGCCAACAGGTCCTAACCTAGTGGAGAATGTTTGGTAATACCAGCCTTGAAAAGGTTTATTATTTTTATGAAAGTAGCTTTACAAGCTTTAATATATAGACTCATACATTTTACTAGTGATATTTTTCAATAAATATTCCACCAATTTAGTTTATGGATACAACTTTTGACAAGACTGAGAAAAAGTAAAACCTTCCAAAAGGGCAACATGTCCTCCTTTTGTTGTGAATACTCATATGCCTAAAAGCATCCTGTCGAGAATACCACTTACCAAGCATACTTGGCCTAAACATCTGTGCTCTATTGTGTTTTCCTGAACAAATCAACCCATTCAGGGACTATAAAACAAGAATCCATATAAAAATGTACGTAAGGAAGACACACTTCTCTTTTTAAAAGCTCATTTATCCATGGTGAAGCTATAAAAAGAAGGTTCAAGTTAACAATAGAGAACAAGAGACAATTGTGTGGATATCTGGGGAGGCCCAGACAAATGGCAGTGTGGTTAGAATGATGGAGACCCAGTGACCAGACAGACCACAGGGATGTCCTCTGAGGCTTATTTAAGAATAAAAAAAGAGAGGGGGATCTACACAGATGTGCCAAAGATTCATGGTAAACAGCTGGCAGACATTTCAGTTAGTGAGGAAATCGCAGTGCCAGCACGTCCTGGGATTATAAGAGGAGAGGCCAAGCAGAGCACCAAGAAGGTGGTGGAAAGGGATGCGAAGTAAGCAACCCACAAAAGTATAGGAAGAAAAGCAGTCAGGACCTGTAAAGTATAGCTATAACATGTACCAGGGGAGATAGGTTCAGAAATAAATCTCTGATACCACAAAGAATGCAGGTGCTAGAGAAACTGGAATAATAAGGAGGCTTACAAATCCGGGAGTAAAGCACAAGTGACCCTGCTTCTGAAATCAAAGGACCTTAAAAGCATTCCCCAAAATGGTAAGGGATCACTCCCCTCCCACCCCCAGAAGTCTAGATCAGAACGTGCTTGAAGTAAGAACAAGCCATTTTGAAATTACACAATTACTCTGCCCCCATCCAGCCTCGACTCTGTTTTAACAGGCCACTGTTACTGATAGGAAAGCTTCTTATTGCACAGGTGTACTGGGGCAAATAAAAAAGGTAGAATAGGGGCTTGGTAATAAAAAACAAAAAATAAGAAAACAAGAACAAACAAACAAAAAATAAGCAAGGAGCTCACTGTTGCTCCTGAGCACAGTATCAGAAATACAGTTGCATTAAAGTCTATCTTGATGCTGAGCTGTGAACACCAAGCAGCTGATACAACAGGAAGCTCATGCACCTTGGAATCAGTTGGCCAAGGTTCAATTCCCAATCTGCTGCATACCACAGGCATGTTTTTAAACTCACTGGCTCTAATTTTTCTACTATTACTTTAGATCCACACAACCATGTGTTTAGAGAAAAAGTATACATCTGGTGATCCAACTTGGAACTCCAGAAATACATTTTCTATGGTACTTCAGTTCTTCAGTGGCTTTTAATGTCCTTCCCACCATTCCTCCATTATCTGTTCCTTCCCAACCAGCTGGAAATCCACCCCCCCGCCCCGGCCCAACATGGGCCCCAATCTAATGCTCTGGGGATGAGTCTCAGGCAGAGGATGTTGTGGAGGAAGCAAGAGATATTGATGAAGAACAAATTGGTAGTTGGATGGGAGAGTAATGATCATGAATACAGGCTCTCAGCAAGTCCTGGGAAGGAAGTGCTGAAAAGGACCTGGGGCCTCTATGTAAACCCCAAGAGGCAAGTGTTCTGAAATGGCCAGATGTGAACCACTGTCTTTGTGCTCTTCTCAGGTCCCTAGCTACCACGGGCCATCTATGATGAAGGTCTCTTTATCCCTTCCCTCCTTGGTTCTCTGAAGAATGAACTATTGTTTCAAATTTTAAAAATAATAAATAGCACAATAAGTTTATAATTACAAATCAAGATAAGTGCTAAGTAAGAAAAGAAGAAGATGCAGTGAGAAAACATAATAGGGATCTGATTTAAATGTAAGTGTTGGGTTTGAGAAGTGGAGAAGTAGAATATGAGGAAGTTAAATGTGTAATGAATAGAAGGAAAGGGGTTTCTAGGCAGAGGGAACAGCAAGACTTCTATTTTAACACCATTATGATAATACCTCTAAGAGGCATTATCAGTATCTTTTACTGTTATCAGGAAACCAGATGAGCTTTAGAACTCTTTGACCCATGAATGATTTTATGCTTACAAATAAAAAAAAAGAATAATAAAATGAACAACACTTAATTCTTAAAGAATGAGGCTAAACCAGCAATATAAACTGAGAAAATAAAATACTTTAAATAGTAATGTTATGGATGTAGTCATTTCCATTGTGATCTAATAAGTGTCCATCACTTTTCCCAGGCCTCAGTGAAGGGAAAGAGAAGAGAAAAAGGTAAGAAGCACTCTGTGAAATTTTCTTCCCCCACCTCCAAGTTTTCCAATCTGTCACTGATGTTTAAGGACTTAGACCCTCTCACATTCTTCCAGAACAGCACTGGAAGTCCTGGGCAGAGTATCACACATGTGATCCCTAACCTGGGATCTGGCCTCTCTCAGTTTCTCCTTCTTCACTGCCTTCTCCCGGTTAATGAACCTTAAAGCAGCACTTCACCTTCACTCCTCTGGGGTTTGGCCATAGGTTGATGGGCACCAAAGGAAGGCTTTGCCAGTCTGTATTATCTGTCCTGAGGCAACTAATTTACATAAAGGGCTCTACTGAATGTACCTAAGAGTGGCTGCTGTCATTAGAGAAGTTTCTGACACTACTTCTCATCATCACAAGTAGTTGTTAAAAGCTTCTGATATCACTGCTTCATAGAGATTATACTGGAAAATAAGCTAGGTTTTACTGAATTCTGGAGAGCTCTTCACATGAGGATCGACGCATCAGTCCTTTGGGACTGTATGGGGAAATGGCTAAGACAAGTCCAAATAATAAGTATAATAATCATAAACAGGGTAATGCCTTAAGCATTATCAATATGCTTTTCCTTTTGCCTTTCTGAATACAAGCGCTCCAGCCTCACTTACCCAAAACATCCATTAACCTCAGCCTCCATTTGGATATTATGAAGAGAAAGAATAGGATGCTACCTGGCCTCTGAGACTGTTGTTATGAGAATAGAATGTTCCAGTTCCATAGAGCCTTTTTTGCCCTTTGAGGTTATAAAAAGTATGCTCAAAGGACTCACTATTTTGTGGAGGGGGTGCTCCATCTGAAGCAAATGAATGTAAAGAAAAGATAAGATCTGGGGGAAATAGAAGAAATGCCCAGTGCGGTGTTTGAGTGGCTCAATGGGTTAAGTGTCCAACTATTGGTTTTGGCTCAGGTCATTATCTCATGGTTCGTGAGTTTGAGCCCATGCAGAGCCTGCTGGGGATATTCTCTCTCTCTCTCTCTCTCTCTCTCTCTCTCTCTCTCTCTCTCTTTGTGCTCTTTCTCTCAAAAACAAATCAATAAATGTAAAAAAAAAAAAAAAGAAATGCCAAGCCCTTTTCAAGTCTAGGAAATTTGTGGGAAAGAGTAGGGAAAAATGGATGTTAGTCAGACAGGTATCTTCTGATGTCCTCTCTGTGGTGAAAAGGAGAGAACATTCCATAGAGGTGAGGGAAACACTGAAGGCAAAGAAGAAGTTTTCTCTCTCCACATTAAGACTCCTAGAAAGATATCATGTCTAAAACATCTCCCAGTCACCAAGATGGGCAGTGGCCACAGCAAGCTGGCAATGCTAGGAGGTCAAGTGGGAGAAGTCTCCAAAGTTTAATGTTTTGGTGTAACCCTGGGTTTTAGAGCAAATGAGATTCTGGCTGGGGAGCTTGTCATACTGGTTTGACCACATGACTTACTGAGCAAACCACAAGGCTCAAGGTCAGATGAGCTAAACCCTGAAAGGTCTGTACATAAGCACAAGTCAATATGAGGCTCATTTGCCAGTGATGGCTTCTCAGCCCTGACCACAATGAGAAAGACCAGCTCATGAATCTTACCAGCTGCAGACTTCAGCTGCAAATGACAAGAGGACTGGGTACACAGCTGGATGAGGATCATTGTCCTAGAGCCCAGCATGACATATAACACTGAGCCTGAGGGCCTGGCCCTTCTTATTAACTTAAGGTTTCGTGCTCAGCCCCTCCTTCTCCCTATTCTCAGACACTAACTTAAGGAGAGTAAGAGTATTTGAATGACTATTTTATGACACTTAATGGAATATTTAAATAAGACTAATATTGATAGCAGATGGTTCATTTATTCTTGTGATTGATTGACTTTATTATCTTTTGGAAGATGGTGAATTGTGTAAGCACCTTAATGTCAAAGGCTATATTTCATTCATTTTTGTGTCCCTTCTAGTAACTGACCCATGACTCTACGTGTAAAGGAAGCTCAAAAAAATGCTCTATAAATTAACAATGAGTAAATAGATATTTTTACATCTCAGTGGTTCACAAAATTCTAGAGAGCAGCTCATGGTATCCTAAAGTTTCTCCCTGTTTCTATACTTTCCTAACTCAGTACTCTAGAGGTAAATCTCCTCGAGTAAGAAAAAACCACATCTATATGACTGGATTTCTAAACTTGAAAAATTTTTGTTTTCCAGTCATTTTTGTATTGGAAGGAGGGAATCACATCTAGTTTGTGAAACCCTGGCTAGAAGAGATTTTTCAGTCAACACACAAAGGTTCACAGAGGTTGTTCCTTCCAAGAATAATCTCCCAGGGCCCCATTCAACAATAAATATTGCCCAACTTCCCCATGCAGAAGTCAGCGTAAGGCTGCAAACACTAAGGAAATTACCTCTGCGTCCAGCCAGCTGATTTGGGAGGCCGAGAGCCAATGCACAAAGAAGGTCTGTCTCTGTTTGTTTTCCTCATACTTTTCCTCCTTTCTGAGCATTAGGCCATGGAGAGTTATGGGGCAAAGCCTGGGAAGAATGTGTTAGAGACTCTCTCTTCCCGCAGACCCCCCTAATTACAAAGAGCCAAAGGTTTTGCTTAAACTGACTGGGTAGTCATGATTCTGACCACTGGACATACTGCTAACATGGACTTCTGTAAATGTCCCCTTGAAAAAAGTCTTGGGAGGAAGACCTCAGAGTGTTTGCTCACTCTGTTTCATCTTCAGGCTCCTTCTCCTAAGAAAATTAAAATAAAGACAACAGCCATGTAATGACTCATCGGCCTTGTTACCCAAAGGGACATTCTTCTTCTTCTAGTGTCGTAGAAGAGCGCCAAAACAGCAAGCAGTTTGTTATCTTAAAAGACCAGGATTTAAGAGATGTAGCTTATGATTGTAGTGTGAAAAAAGCCGCTGGATCCCTGCATGACATGGACCAGGTCCTTTTACTTGTCTGGGTCTGAATTTCCATCCTGAAAACAAGGAGACCTTAATGTGTTTGAAATTGTCATACAGAATACTTTTAAAGTTATTAGCTGGATATAAATCTTGACACTTTGGCCTGAGTTGCAATTGTTTTCTTTTGTTGTTGTTGTTGTTGTTGTTTGTTTTTTTGTTTGTTTGGTTTTTGTTTTATTTTTCAAGAATATATTTAGGTGATTTTCTTTCTTAAGTTGATTAGTTTGTATTATTCTCAAATAAAAATTTTCCTTCACTAGCTAGCTGTATATATTAAGATAAAATTCACACAGAAAATGTGGAATAAATATTTGATTCTTTCCAAGTATCATGCATTGTAATATCAATGCCAAGAGAGCCTTGATTTATGCATAGAGTTGTTTGGTGGCAGTTTTTTCTTTGGAGTTGTGAGTAGCTGTCTCTTCTAGGTCACTGTGTTTTTATGCTAACAGATGCAAGCTGTACTTTGTTGGTGAAATTCAACTAAAATAAGATATTTGCTGGAGTCAGTCTTGGTTCATTTACTAATTTCAGAATTTCTGAATTCTGAATTTTAAAAAAGCTAATATTTTCATTAATCAAAGGACTGTCATCCTGTATAATCTTCATCTGGGCCATAAAAAATCTATTCAGACAAACTAGGTGGTCTCAGTGAGAGAAGAAAAGTTTTTGTAAATAAAGAAATAACATCAGTGAGATATTGAAATGCTAGCTCAAAAATAGTGACTTTGTATTAAGAAATGCCATAAAAGGGGTGCCTGGGTGGTGCAGTCAGTTAAGCATACAGCTCAGGTCGTAATCTCACAGTTCATGAGTTCGAGCCCCTGCTTCAAGTGAGCAGGAGCCCCGCATTGGGCTCCTCAGTCTCTCTCCCTCCCTCCCTCTCTCCCTCTCTCTCTCTCTCTGCCCCTTGCTCACTCATGCTCTCTCTCAAGAAAAAGAAAAAAAAAAGAAACACAATGAAAAAGAGGATTGCCATATACATTCGGAAGTGATAAAACAAAATTGTTCCCATCATGTGTACTGTGTGGGCCAAATGTGTGTCAATTTGTTTGAAAATTGTATAGATACTAGAGGGAGGACATGTTTTTAGATATTTTAACAAAATTATTCTATTTATAGTTTTTGAAATATTAGTTTCTATTATATTAAATATTAGCTCCTATTTTGAAATAGAGCTACATAGTCTAAACATACTGTTCTATTATCAATAACCACTTGATTTTTATTAACTTTTCAAGAATATCTAGGTTAGCAACATCCTATACCTACACTTGGGTCAAGTAAGTGCAAATATCTAACAGAAATCAATAAAGAACACAACATATGGAACCATTACTTTTCCACTTACAGGTGATTATGTTCAGAAAAGAATGCAATAATTCCTTTAATGGTAACTCTACTTAAATTTCCATTTTCCACCTTTGTCTCTTGCCAGAAGCATAATAATTATTCCAAACCTGGGCTATGTAATAAATGTCTGGGAATAGTTTACTTGCTTGAGCTGTTTCTCATACTAAGACATAGAACATATGGTATCCCACCATCTGGGTCCTTTATATGTGACTTTTCCTACTTCTCCACCAGAGTTACCCCATGCTCTGAAATATAATAATGCAAATAATAAGATATTATTTCACCTTTGGCTCAACCTATTATTCAAAGAGCCTAAGGAAGTCAGTTAAACTGTTCATTTTAAGTAGCATTGAAAAAAATGCTATGTTGGAAAATAATGCAGAAGTGCATTTGTATTTTAAATGTCTAAAACTATTACCAGAGTATTAGGAGTTTACAGCTTGATGGTAATCCTCCAACAAAAAAACAAGTAGAAGATGATATTTAGGAATCAAATGATCACGTTTTAACCTGTAACCTGGAAGGGTGATGAAAGCTTATTAAGATTTTTTAAAAAGTAAAATACTAGCAGATGTGGGATATTGTACAAAGTACAAACTCAGTAGGCATCCACATAGGAAAGAACCATGACAATGTAAAGCTAAAAGGAGTTTCCTGAGGTTGTTTTTGTATTCAAGTAGGATGTACTCAGCCAAATTTGCCTAGAAATTTGGTCTGCCCAAACTGGATGTCTGATAAATAGGTCTAGAATGTGGAGATAAGTGGTCAACCTAGTGCATGCAAGTATGGCCTGGAAATTACAGAGAGAAGACATTCTAAGTTCTGAAATATACAACACTGTATATATTACATTATTACAATGTACTCTTGAAAATGAGAACACTGGTTCTTCTGGATACTTCTTTGTGGACTATGGTCCTGAAAATGGACTTTCTTGAGTTTCTCCCCTGACCCTCATTCCAGGTCCAGGCTGAACATGTCTATACCTAATCTACTAAGCAGATGATTTCCTTGAAATTATCCCCTGGTTTTTCCAGGCAACCTCCAGAGCTCTCACAGAGAGATATCACAATGAGTCTAACATTGTTCTTCATGAGTTTGCTATGACCTATAGAGCTCTCATGTGATCTGACCCCAGCCTCCTTCATCTAGCTCAACTGGAAACACTCTGTGTTACCCTCCAGCTATGCTGGATTTCAGTCAATCTCTAAAATACCACAAACTCTTTTCTGTTCTCATCCTTTCCCTCTGCCCAAAATGTTTCTCCCAAGTTCTTTGCATGTTCAAGTTGGTCTCATTCTTTAGATCTTGGCTTAAATCCAACTCTTCAGAGAAAACTCTCCTGAATACTAGGTAGAGTGCTTTTACTTAAGCTAGAAACAATCTGTCTCCATTAGGATATATAACAGCAACCCATTACTCTCTTGACTATGGCTTTTGTCACATGTGTACTGTTGGTTTTCCTCACTGGAATGTAAACTAGTCAGGGAGAAGTTCTGTCTTGTTCATTATTGCATCCCTAGTAGCTAGTATAGCCTCTGAAACAAGGGAAGCCTCAGCATAATGTTGTTAAATAAGTTAATGAAGAGAAGATTTCACAGTGAAATGAAAAGATAAGAGAAGTAAATGGGAACAGTAAAGGACAGGAGAGAGAATAAGGGTGAGAGGTTGATTTTCTGTGGGTCGTTTTAAACCCTTAATTTTTCCCAGAACCTAAGCAGACAAGATGAGGTGACATAAGCATATCCCAGGATTCTTTAAGGATAGAACTATGGGATTTGACTTAAGGAAGCAAAGGAAAATAAGAGGAGAATGTCCAAAATGCCACAAAAATAAAAGTCATCAGATACTCTATAAGAACTAACTAAGCCTCTTGACTCACTCATAAACTGGTTACCTTAACCATCTACTCTGTTTATAAATTGGGAAACTCAGCTACAAGATTAAAACTTAAACACCTTAGGTGGGTTTACTCAAATGATTAATGAAAATCAAGGACAAAACTGGAACACAGTTTGTTAGAAGAAAGAAAAAGACAGTGAAAAGAATGCTTATTATATCCACATTATCAAACCTTCAGGAATGAGGTAAGATTAGAGATGTACATATGAGAAGGTGAGTAAGAGCTCGAGCCAGAATATGGCTGAGATAACCCTGTGGTGATGTGTGCTGAGATCCCCTCAGTTACAGAACACCTACCATCATCCTGTGGGTTGGTTCAGGAGTTCCATGACCTTCCGTGAAGCTATGTTGGTACAATGTACCAGTGAGAATGACTGTTTCCACTGCTACTGAGGATGGAACAGCTTTTTCCTGACGTCTATTAAATGCAACGTGGACTGTAAAACAACAGCAACAAAAAGAGAGTAGACAAAAGCATTTTCCTATAAGCACAGGGATCTCATTCGTCCCTGCCAAGGGCTCAAAGTCAGTCTGCACTGAGCAGCAGGCTGAAACCCGCTGAGCAGACAGCTGCCGCTGGCCTGGAGCCCACTGTGGACCTGAAAAGTATAAGCCCCACTCCATTCAGGGCTTAAAATAGAGCTGACTCATCACTTTGGACATACACAGCGTGTCAGCCTAGGGAGGGCTGAGATCATTGCTTGAGATGTCTAAGGTCGGGCAGGAATAGAGAGATGCCTTCAGAAGATATGTTAACCAAGCCACAAGCTATATTATTACTCCAGTTCACCAATTTGAATTATTGTCCTGTTCACTATGCAAAAGAGGGATAGGTGGATTTTCCAAAATTATTTTTGCTTCCCCGCTGATTTCAGAAAGTTAAGGATGACTCTCCAGACCTAAAAATATTTCTAAAATAACACTTTCTAAAGAGATTGTAGAGACCTCCTAGACCAGTGTGTTTATGGTCCTAAATATCTAGGGGCATGAAGGACTCAAGGATCATTATCAGGAACCCCTCTATTTCTGTTCCCTTATGCCCCAAGGTGGTGGCAGGACTTCAAGAAATAGATTCCACACATATTTGTACAAACAAAATTTATCAACCAGAGAAACGATGACACCATAGCTTTTAAAAATACCCAAATAATGTAATTACAAAGATTTTCTGGGATGTAGCTCCCAGAGATCCATCTTCCTTTTTGACAAAGGATACTTAAACACATATAATTATTCACCATATCCAAAGACTGCGTGTCATCAGAAACAATTTATGAAGCAGTAGGAGGTTGTATGTGGCAGTACATTAAACACTTCTCAAATAGATAAACAGTTGGGGTTTTTTTCATATGCAAGTAATTTAAGTTTTCTATTAGTCATCTCATGAACTTTAGAGGAAATTGGACACCATATAAATGATATGGAAGCACTAGAAGACACTGAAACACCAAATGAATATGTCTAAGAAACTAGATAACATTTTTATGATGTGTATTTTGTTATAGACTGTTTTTTGAAAATTGGCAAACTACTTCTGTTTTTAACAGAGGGATCCAGATGGACCAGAATGTTCCAAGTTCTTTCTATTTTTTTTTTATCATTTCATTTATTAAGTATTTGTTGACATCAACTATTTGCCAGGCACTGTGCTAAGAACTAGACGAATACAAATTTAAAAAAGACAAGACCCATGCCCCTGTGCAACTGGTTACCAGAGGAAGCAGGCTAATTTGCATATTTAATTATGTAATTCTGTCTATGAAAAGTGCCCCCACCCAAAGAAATAGGTGGCGTTAAAAGAACTTGTAACAGGATATCCTGACATGCTGGAAGATCAAATGAGGGTTCTTTGATGAAGTGACATTACTCTAATTTCTGAAGGGTATAGTTATTAGATAAAGAAGGAGAGGAAGAGCATTCCAGGCAAAGGAACAGCATGTGCAAAGGACTTGGGAATGAAAGAAGCTTAGCAAATTTAGCAAGTGAAAAGTGCCAAAACGTCTGGAACATCAAAAGCCAAAAGGGGAGTGATGACAGATGAAGGTAACCAGGATCTTGCTGACTTTTTATCTTAAAACTTTGGGATTTTAAAAATCGTTGGGAGGGTTTTGAAGTATTAGATACACTGGAATGCTACCATTAGAAATAGATTTTTTAAATCTTTTTTTTTTTTTGCTAGTTAAAGGAAATGAACTGACAAAGGAATAAAGGATGTATGTAGAGATGTATTCAGCAGCTATTGCAAAAGTGCAGAAGAGAGATAATTGTAGTATTGAATGTGAGTGCTAGTAGCGGTGGAAATGAAAAAATAGGTTACTCTGCATTAGAATGAAGAGAGTTTGATTTACCTGGCACACAGTGGGCTTCAATAAATATTTGTTGGACCAACGAATGATTAGTTGTGCATTTAGGAAGAGAGAAAAATCAAGGATACCTCTTACATGGGTCTAATTGAGAACTTTTTAAACATAAAGTTGTTCTCTGTTCAGTGTTGTCCACAGAACCAGCAGCATCAGCATCACCTGAGAGCTTATTAGAAACACAGAATCTTGAGACCACAAGGAATGGGGCCTTTAATGAGATCCCTAGGTGATTTGTATACACATTAAAGTTTAAGATGTGTTGCAAAGTGAGGCAGCCTTGGGGCTGAGAGACACACGCAGTTAAGAGAGCAGGATAGAATCAAAACCAAAAGGGGGAAATGCAGGGACGTATTTAAATTATACATGGATCAAGAATAATAAGCTATTAAAGATGGGCTTGAATACATAATTAGGTGAGACTCCTTACAAAAACTCATCACCCAAATAAGCAGGTTAAATTTTCAAATTCCAAAATGTGGTAAGACAATGCTAGTGATAACTATTTCTCTGCCTAATAATAAAAATAATAATAATAACTATGATAATAATAGTAAGTTATAACAGTAAGACTTGTATTACTTGATGGTTTTTCAGCTTCCTTTTATATACTCTTTCTTTTGGAAAAACTCTTAAGAGTATGGGAGGAAATGGCATTGTATTTTATGGTGTGTGTAAGAAAATGTTGAAATTCTTTACTCCCATGTATTTTAACAGAGGCTAACTTAAAAAACGAGATCAATACTGAAGCTATACACAATAACCTCATAAAATCTGTATGCCCTGTGTATAAGGCAAATCATGTTGGGCCATTTCTATAGAGTAAGCACAGAAATGCTGGAACAAAGAAGAAATGTGTATCCAGTATGGCAGTTGCTGTGTCATTATGAATCTCAATAGGAAGAAAATGCCAGAAATAGTTCTAAGCTACACTCTAACTCAAAGTACCATGCAACCAA
This sequence comes from Panthera leo, assembly GCF_018350215.1. Taxonomy (NCBI): domain Eukaryota; kingdom Metazoa; phylum Chordata; class Mammalia; order Carnivora; family Felidae; genus Panthera; species Panthera leo. The sequence continues at coordinate 52,213,720 of NC_056695.1, read as the reverse complement.
AATTACTAGGCTGCTCACCATTATGCACTAGATCAGTTCCATATACCCCCAAAGTATAGGAGGAGGTGGAGGGAAACCACAATATTTCACGTATCTTTAATATATTGCCAAAAAGAGATACGGTTCAATTGTGCTCAATGCGTCTTGAGGTTATGGAACATCATTCTTTTCTGAAGTTCCAGTTGGCAGTTGCTTTCCCTCACTCTCATCTGCTCCCTTGTGTTTATTTTATATTCATGCACATGACAGCAGAGTTACCGAATCAGCCTGTGCGATCTTGCAACTATTGTTTTCAGAAAAATGCACATGACAGTTATTAGATCAACAATTGAATAACCGAAAGCAGTCACTTAATATTAATGTCATGTGTGTGTAACTTGAAGAGGGCACAGAGAGGAGCAGCAAGAATGTTGCAGGGCCTAAAAGTTTGAACTTGAGGGAAAAGGTGAAAAAGTGACTTGTTTGACCTTGACAACAATAGGCTGGGAGAGTAATCAGAAGCCTAAGAATATGGAGAAACAGGCTTGAAAGGAAGAGGTTCTAGGACTTGGTCAGCAGGGGAGCCGAGGGACACAGTGGAAATGAGTTTTAATGACCACAACGAAGTGGAAGATAAACATTTGAGCGATTAGAGAACCTAGTGTAGCATTGCTAATACCAAGCTTTGGGCTTTAGTGTTCCTGAATTTAAATCCTGGCTGTTCCAGATTAAAATAAAACTGACCAGAAAACTGTGGATGGAGGGAAGTTGTGCACTTCTGCTTTTGTAATTGTTTGGAAAGGGCTAGAGCATGAAACGTGGGAATCAGATTATTTCAATGTTCTTATGGTAGAAGATTGGAACACATAATGTTTGCCTCCGTATTGGTTTTGGCAATTACTTGGTAAATTCATTTTTTTCTGACTTAGTGCCCCCTCCCCTTTCTTGGGGCGCCTTCCCTGAGGTCACACCACCTGGGTTTGGGTCCTGTGTTGAAATATTTACCAGTTATTCATTCTCTTGAAGTCTCAAGTCTCATACTTGTAAAATAGAAATAATAATAGTACCTGGCTTGTATGTGTTTTAAAGGATTAAATGGAAGTTTTCAGACCGATTGGCACATCATAAACTCCCAATAAATGTAAGCTGTCTGCATTGTTATTCCTGGCCGGTGTAGAGCACTCCCTAAGGTCTATGAAGAAGTTGGAGATGAATCAGATAATGAACCTGAACTGGGAGAGCTTTTAGAATCAAGTAGAGGAAAGAAGGCATAGATTCAGATGGCCATAATAAAGAGGAGTAAATCTGCCTCAAGAAAGACACAGGTAATAATCTGAGCATTTACAGAAGAGAACTGACTTTAAAGTGCGGAAGAGGAGAAAGAACATGAGGGCGCAGTTTGCGGGGACGGTGGTATTTGAGGTGGATTTAGAAATACAAAAAGAGTTCGACGGTCTGGAAATGAGTGTGTGGCAGGAGTGGTGGGAGTATCGTGGGGTAATGCATTCCTAGCTAAGAGAATATGACAGGCGTTCATTTTGCAAGGTTTTCAGATTCTAATGCTGACTTGAAGATTAGTTTCAACACATTTTTCCAGCCTAAGATATTCCAACTGTTGGCTAAATCTTCAGCAGTCAGTTGGCCACCCACACACCAGCCTCAAAAGCAGTGACATGTCAATTGCTAAGAACAACTATTTCAATGAAATACCATGGTCTTAGCATCACTACAACCCTCATGAGTTTTCATTGTTATTCCATTATGGAGTTTACTTCCAAATTTCATCGTTTAATCTTCCACATTGTGCAAGAACAGTAGTTTATTCATGATTGTTAAAAGGGAAGAAAAACCTCAAATATTCAAAACAACCTATTTGGATTCAAACCAAGTACAAAACTCACAGTGTATCTTTTTGGAACTAATGTTTTATTTCATACTTTGATTAAAATTAAAATGTAGAAAGTCATGAACATCAACAAATTAAAGATGCAAGAAAAGAATGGATTCATTTTCTGAGACACATAGAATTTATTGGGATTAAAATACTAGAGGGAAACATTCTTGGCAAAATATAGTCTAGATTTTCCTTCAGGCAGTTAGTTTGGAAACTTTGCATAGCTTTAAGGGACTGACTCCTAGACATAGTTTTTTTTTTTTTTGTTTTTTTTTTTGGTTGTTGTTGTTTCTCACCTCCTGCTTATACATACAGTGTTTAAAAATTGGGGCTCCTGGGTGGCTCAGTCGGCTAAGTAGATGACTCTTGATTTTGGCTCAGTTCATGATCTCACAGTCCATGAGGTCAAGCCCTGCATCTGTCTCTGTGCTGACAGCACGGAGCCTGCTTGGGATCCTCCCTCTCCCTCTCTTTCTGCCCCTTCCCTGCTTGCACTCTCTTTCTTCCAAAGTAAATAAATAAACTTAAGAAAATTTTAATACATATATGTTAATATAAATTAAATCTGTCACATTTGTGCATTCTAATAAAAAGCTTACTTGTGTAGCATGGGGATTTAAATTCTTAACTCTATCAAGAAGGCTTTATTTTCTGAAACATGGCTGATTATTAGCCAGTCAGAATTAGGTACAAGAAGGGAAGGAGGGCATCAGTTCACAATTTGACACGTCATTCAGATTGAGAGAAAAACAAGCTATTAAAATTGCGCACACTGGGAAACACTGACAGCCTTAGCTGGGGTGTCCAAATGAATCAAATATGCGTCCCTGAGTCACATGGAATCGGCAAACAATTGAACTCAGGTTCTCAGTGAAACTGTTAACTTTGTCTATAAGCAACGGCACACTCCCTTTCTTTGGAATGAATTGAAGTTTCCTCTGAATTAGAGTATCACAAATTATTCAGAATTAAACCTACTGCATGATCACATTTCCTATGATAAAAATCAAATTTATCATTCCATCAGAACTGATAAGAATTGAATCTACCTGAATACAGAATCCCCTGATTGGTTTATATTTCTACTGATTTATAATACCCTCTCTCCTTTTTGTGACTGAGACACAATTTTATTTTGATTTTTTTAATAAAGGAAGATGTTCAAAGAATTGCTTAAGTAGGATAATGTACAGATTTATGAGGAAGAAAATGACTTGGGAAACACATTGTGTCATAAACATTAAAAACATACTTGTGTGAGGCTGAACTGTGTACTGTGGGCAAGGGAAGGTCTTGCTTTTATCTGGATGCCGTATGAGCTGATAGTGAATGACTGTGGTATACGTAAGCATTTCTTCATATATTAAAAGTGATGGCTACATCTGAACTCACATTCTAAAGAAAACCACATTGAGAATCATCACATTGTAGCAGCATACTGAGGTTTATCTACCTTGGATGAGGACAAAACTCTTCACTGGGGATTTCATTTTATAAAAATATCAACGAATTCTAACTTCTAGGTCATGAGAAGTGCCAAGCACTGAAAAAGGAATGCTTTGCATGTATACGTCAAACAGAAGACACAACATTATTTTCTTTTTTCATCGTCAACAGGAAGACAGTTATGATGTACAGTGGGGACAACTTGAACTTTAGAGTCTGAAATAGTTTGAACCCCAGCTCTGCAACTTACAAGAATCTCTGAATTCCAGTTTCTTAAACATCTAAGATAGAAATGATAATAATGCATATTTTGAAAGTTAATTGTGGATGCTAGATATGATCACTTGTATATCCAAGGTGGTTCTGGGTTTCACAAAACCATAAGCACTTTGGAGTCTCATTAATCATAACAATACAGAGGTGCCTGGGTGGCTCAGTTGATTGAGCGTCTGGGTCATGATCTCATGGTTTTGTGCCTTTGGCCCTCTGTTGGGGTCTGCACTGACAGTGCAGAGCCTGCTTGGGATTCTCTGTGTCCTTCTCTCTCTCTGCCCCTCCCCTACTCTCTCTCTCTCTGTCTCTCTTAAAATAAATAAACTTAAAAAAATCATAACAATACAGATTTCAGCGGCTCTGGCCCAGCCCCTCATAAGGGAGGACGTGCAGTTTATCGAAGTCTCACCCAGTTACTTCTTCATGTCCCCAGAGAGATCGCCCCCGAATATTTAACACCCCAGGGCTTTCCTTCATCAATATCCTCTGAACCTAAAGCCTTTCCCATCAGTGCTGCTCTATACACCAGGACAAGGTCTACACACGTGCTGAGAGTGCCGGCTTCTAGTGCTGCGCAAACAGGATGCTCCAAGATAGATGAGCCACTGCCTTTCCCTGAATCCTCACTGGACTGAAGCCAGGATGAGATCCACTCAGCAGTGTCTCACCATGTTACCTGCGCCCAAAAGCTGCCTGTGCTGCCCTGGTTTTCAGAATCACTCACAAAACCAGTTTCATCACCTTTTGCCTATGGCTTTGCTCTCCATAAGGCTCAAAGTGATGCACCCAGGCCATGAAAGGCCAGCTGTGTGACCATTCTGTACCTCAGTTTCCTTTTGTGTTAAATAAGTATTATACTAATATCTACCTATAGATATTGTCATAACCAAATACATTAATATATGCAGAGTGCCCATTGTGAGTAGTACATTAAGGGTCAATGGTTATTAGAACTTTTAGTATTCTCAAAATTGTTCTAGAATATAGACCCTGGGAACAAGAGGAAATTGTTGGAAGAGGTTAAAGGATGACTCAAACTATTTAATTTTATTTAACTGAAAGATGAAAAGGAGATGTGACTTACACTATACCCCTGCTGGTATAGTTATTGCCAATCAGAAGGTGATAGTTTAAAAAAAAATCAGACTATTGTGGGAACATAGAGGAGAAATTAATTTGTTCTGGGGATGCTTAAGGGAGAAGGGAGAGGATTCACGTCAGAGTTAGTGTGTCCTAGAGGTTTGGAAAAATTAGTGTGACTTTGAAAAAGAAGATGAGATGGTACAGCCAGACTGGCAGCAAGACATGACTATAGAAATAGCATGAACACCAAGCACACGCGAGAATGGTGAGGGCGCACAGAGTAACAGAAGAGGGGAAACAGTGAGTGCTCTAGCTTGAGAATAAGCTGGGATTTTAGGTGATATGGAATAGCATGCTTAAAAGTTTAGATGTCTTGTTAAGGGAAGGAAGAAACACCGAGTTTTTGTAAATAGAGCCCTTGACCATTTTAATATTTTTAAACAACACTCACTTTCAGACAGTATGTTCGAAAACCCTAAAGTTGCTTTTTCATGTTCTAAATGTATGTTTGTACCCCATCTGGTATGTTACCTTTTGATGGTAGTGCTTGCTCACTGAATTCATGTCAGCATCTTAGCACAGAAATTTAAACAAAATTGTAGTTTTATTGCCTTTCACTTCTTACTTTACAAGCAAATATTACCCCAAAAAAGTTCTGAGATTAGAGACAACGAGCAAAGATCTCATCAACTTAATAAACTTGAGATAAAGATGGGACTCATTAGGCTAAACCTAAGCTTATTGACTACATTCATAATTAGGAAGGAAAAAAACAAAGTGAAAGGACATGCATGATATGTTAGTTATAAAATTATAGCAACCCTTTCTAGAAGGTGAGCTGTAATTAGGAATTTGGGATGAATTTTTAGTCCTCTAGGGAGAGATTTTCCTTATAATACATAATTCCATTGGTGGCTTGCACATATTTGACTTTGGTAAATTTTCAAGAAAATCATCATGTTAGAGAACAGTAGACTGTCTGAAGATATTGTTTTAGAATGTTAACTTGAGGGGCTCCTGGGTGGCTCAGTCAGTTAAGCATTGGACGTCGGCTCAAGTCATGATCTTGCAGTCTGCGTTGGGCTCTGTGCTGACAGCTCAGAGCCTGGAGCCTGCTTTGGATTCTGTTTCCCTCCCTCCCCCCCCACCAACCTCTCTTTGCCCATCCCCCACTTGTGCTCTGTCTCCCTCTGTCTCTCAAAAATAAATAAATATATTTTTTAAAAAATTTAAGATGTTAACTTGAATAGCTATATGGCCAAGGGAAGAAACAATTTGGGTAAGGCCAGACAGAATCCTTTGTTAGAACCCAAATTAAAGATGGTGGAGATCTAAGGCAAAGGCAGAGAGAATGAAAAGAGATTTCACAACAGCTGCTCAAGGAGATAGAAAAGAGGGCCAGGAAGGATAACCTCCTGCCTTATCTCTCTCTAAAGCCCTGTACTGTTAAGGTTTAACTCATGACCATTGTCAAAGGAAAAATATTTAAAGGACCCATCTCCATTTTCACAGAGCAGGCAAAAAAGTGTACGCTTGGAGCTGAGAAAAAAGGAATTGCTAACCGGCAGAATTAGTAATGAAAATCTAACAAAAAATATACAGTAACAATTATAATTTATTTTAAAACACTCCCTTTAAAATCAAGAACAGGGCAAAGATTCTAGCTATTACTGCTTCTATGCAACAGTAGCTGGAGGATCTAGCCAGTACAATAAGACAGAAAAAGATACAAAGCATATTAGCATTGTAATCCAAGGGAAGAATTTTCTAGTGCTCTATTATGAGAATCATAATATAATAAATAATTATAAAATTAGAATTTGCAGAGATTTTAACCTAGGCTGCTAGACTAAGGGTTCATATTTTTAATTACCTTAACATGTCCTTTTAAGTAATATTCAAAGGCAATTCAGGCTTTAAATATTTGTCTGTGACACATTTTCAGACTCATGCTACTAAGGCTGGAGGAAATACTCTGAGTATTCTCCACAGATATAGAAGTTCAGAGGACCCTGCCGTGGCCCGGAAGCACCTCGTCTCCAGCGATGATACCTGTGAGACTGCGTGGCTGACAGCCGGGATAGGAGCAGGCCCAGTGCCCAAAATCTCGGTGGGCGATGCTTGAGTGTGGCCTGCACCATGGCCACCTCTGCTGCCTTCTCGGAGCATTTCGAGAAACTTTACCAGATCTTCCGCTGCCTCCATGAAGACCTGCAAGGGGTGCCAGAGCAGCTCCTGGGGACAGCAGGGGCAGAAGAAAAGAAAAAGGTGATCAGAGATTTTGATGAAAAGCAACAGGAAGCAAATGAAATGTTGACAGAGATGGAAGAGGAACGACATTATGCACCTCTGTCTTTCTGTAACCCTATGATGTCTAAGCTTGGAACCTACCGGAAAGACCTTGCTATACTCCATCGGGAAGTGAGAAGCACACCTTTGACAGCCACACCTGGGGGCCGAGGAGACATGAAATATGGTACATACACTGTAGAGAATGAGCATATGAATCAGCTACAGTCTCAAAGGGCATTGCTTCTGCAAGGCACTGACAGCCTGAACCAGGCCACCCAGAGTACTGAGTGTTCTTATCGGATTGCCACAGAGACTGACTAGATTGGCTCAGAAATCATAGAAGAGCTGGGTGAGCAATGTGATCCATTGGGACGTACTAGGAGTAGGCTTGTAAACACAAGTGAAAACTTGAGCGAAAGTTGAAAGATTCTCCGTTCAATGTCCAGAAAAGTGACAACCAACAAGCTGCTACTTTCCATCATCATCTTACTGGACCTGACCATCCTAGCGGGTCTGGTTTATTGCAAGTTCTTTCACAGGCATTGAACTTCCTAGAGGGAAGGGTTTGTGGACCAGAACTTTGACCCTGTGAATGAATGGTGTTAGGGATGGGGAATAAGCGTAGTGCTGCTGTAAGGTAATGGTTCAATGATGCACTGTGTAGCTAGACTGGGAGGAGGGAGGGAAGATGGAAAACCACCTAACTGTGAAGGAACAGCAACAAGACCAGTATGATATACCAAGGTAAAGAAAAAAAAAAGAAGAAGAAGTTCATTAATCCTCCATTAGTACACAAACACACACATAGATACAATGTCCACAAATATACAAATAAATATATCAAGGAAAGAACTTGGAAATCAGATTATAGTACCCAGGGGACCGTGGCCTGATTTTCATTTCATCTGGATATCTGATGCAGTGCTTATTTTTATGGCTGAGATATAATATGTAACTTAAACATCCAATGAATATTCACTGAACACTTCTCATGGGTCAGTCTTTAAGATGCTCTGAAAATAGCTATAAAAATATAGGCTAAATCCTTGCTCACTTCAACTTACATTCAAACTGGAAAAGCACTGTGAAGAAAGTAAAACAATCATACACTAAGAGTGTCTTGGTGAACTTAGCAAAAGTCTTTCCTCCAACAAAACAACTCATTATATATTGGAGTGCTATCATCAGTCTCATGAGTTTACATTCTGGTTACAAAGCTAAATTTGATAAAGCATCCCTTACCCAAATTAACATTCCAGTTCATCACTTTCAAGATTATGCAATGCCTAATGGGATCTTGAATAAGCATGCTTTGATTGGTAGTCTTGGCCCACCACTTATAAGCTGTTTATGAGAACTATAAAATAACAATGATAATACATATCTCAGTACATATCATAATGTATAATCTCATAAGGTAGTCATAAGAATTAAATGAAACACCACATTTAAAGTACTGAGTGCAGTTGCTAGAAGATAGTATTCAATAATTATAAATGATAATAGTGATTACTTTTATTTTTATTAAAAGTCATACAACTTGAATCACAAGAAGCCATACAACTTATCCTATCAAAAACATGTAGCCAATCCAATGCCATAACTATCTGATATTCACTGAGCTGGGTGAATGAATTTGTTGGTCTACATCCAATTACGATCTAAAGGAATCTTCTGTTTAAAAAATCATTAAAGCTAGGGAAACAGAGTTCTACATGTTTCTCACCATTGGGTATAGGCTGTCCAGATTTAGTGGAAATGCATTTGTGGGCAAGTTTACATAGAACTGTAGTTTAAATTTACACTAAACTATATTTTTCCACACTACCATGACAAAAAGCCAAAGCTGTAAGTCAGCTGTGTATGGGAAATACTTACAAATTGACTCCAATAAACAAATTAAAGGTGATTCCAGAAGTTTTAGGGGAAAGAGGAAAAAAAAGTCCCAGAAATCCCTATGTGGTATTTTTATTTTTAGTTGAATTGTTAAATCGTCTTTTTGTGGTAATCGTTTCCGTGAGAGTATAGTTAAGATTGCAGAAGTTACCTCATGAGTCTTTTGCCAATAGCAGATACCAGAGAGTGGGTACTGGTCTCAAAATAAAATTGAAGAGAGAGAGGTAGAGAGAGGCAAATCAGGGAAGGAGGGATGCATGAAGAAGGATGAGGAAAAACAAAAGAGATTCCTTCAGTTAATGATAATGATTCATGTGTTGTCTTCCGCTTAAAGCTGCTGCTGAAGCATTGTTGTCAATGGAATTCTTTTCCTTTCCTTCTCACACCCCACACTCTCTTTCTCCTTCTCTTACCCTCCTCTTTCTATATCCCTTGACTTCTCTCTAAACTAGGTTTCTTATGTTCATTTATTTTCTATTTGTTAGTAGAAAAGAATTGTCCAGTTCGGCAGAGGAGCTGAATATCAATGCTGTGTTCTCTTCCCCTATGCAAATAATATAGCACAACTAAAGCTTTGCATAGGAAGAGGAATAAAGTAAATTGTCTAAGAAATTCTTTCTGGATGGAAGGATTTGGATAAAGATTGTTCTTCTGTTTTTGATCTTTAGAAACAGGCTATAGTAGTATTCTCTAATAGTACCTTAATGATATCTCTAGCCCTAGGTAATAGTATATATAAAATATAGAATCATAGAGTTGTGGCAGACAGCCTAGTTATTGTACCTGACCAGGAGTTCTCATTCTTGTTTGTTTGTTTTTTTAAGTTTGTGTATTTATTTTGAGAGACAGAAAGAGAGAGAGCATGTGTGCTGGCAAGCCAGAGAGGGGCAGAGAGAAAAAGAGAGAGAGAGAGAGACAGAGAGAGAATCCCAAGCAGGCTCATGCAGAGCCCGATGTGGGGCTTGATCCCATGAACTGTGAGATCATGACCTGAGCCAAGATCAAGAGTTGGACGCTTAACAAACTTAGCCACCCAGGCACCCTAGTTCTCATTCTTCATCGCATCTTCATTTCCATTCTAGGAGTTGTCCTTTCCCCATTGTGTATAATCTTGGTGGGAAGTAGCGTCTGCTTTCTATTAAAGAGTCACAGGGAAGCGATAAACCCTCTCCACGGCCCTGTGCATGCAGTGGGTGTAATGTGAGCTAAGCCAGGCCAATGAGATACTCTCTCCCTGGACCTGAGTAAATGATGCAAAGATATGAGTCATCGCCAGAAGTTATTCTTTCCCACTGTAGGATTGACAAGCTACCTCAATTCTTGCTGTATGCTGTTCCATCTGTGAGCCCCAGATGTGATCCAAGTAAACCCTTTTGCTTAAAATAGCCACAGTACATTTTTGTAGCTTACATTCAAAACCTGAATTTTATATTGTTTATTGGAAGAGATCTTGGAAATTCTTAGGAAAGATATAAACAAGGTAAGTAGTCACCTGGAAAACGGGGTTCAGAAACACTAACCCGGTCCATGTACATCCATCTCTCTCCCGGGAAGACTGACAACGGATTTGGAGCACATGGTGGTTTTATCAATAGAAGAGCATTCAGACATCCACATGTATGGATTAGGCTCACTGCCTTGGGAAAGGGAAGTCACACTCAACAGGGAAAAGAGAAGTCAATTCTCAAAGAATAAAAGGAAACTTGTAAAAATGTTAGGGCGCCTGGGTGGCTCAGTCAGTTAAGCATCCAACTGTTGATTTCGGCTCAGGTCGTGATCTCACAGTTCATGGGTTGGAGCCCCACATCCGGCTCTGCACTGATGGTGTGGAGCCTGCTTGGGATTCTGTGTCTCCCTCTCTCTCTGCCCCTCCCTGACTCGTGCTCTCTTTCTCTCTCTCTCTCTCTCTCTCTCTCTCAAAATAAAGGAATAAACTTTTTAAAAAATGCTAAGCAAAGGGTATAGGGTGTGATAAAGGATTTTTGAGTTCCCAAACCCTGACTTTTTATTAATGAAATTCAACCTGATGAATATAAACGATAGAGTTGAAAAGAATGCATATGAGAGCCGGGTTGCCGTTGTTGTGTTTGTTTGTTTGTTTTTTACCCTAAATTTGCTTTGAGAAATCAGGACTGAGGCAGGAAAAGCAAAACATGCAAAAGAGCAGTAAGAACACAGGTTGGGTAGTTTTGTGCAGGAGCACTTCATGCCGTCTTCTCCATATTGTCCCAGTTCCAGCAGAGGTTTAGTAAGATCACAGGGCAGATCATATATTCCCAGGCTCTGAGGGAGCCTACGGAGGCATGAAACCTTCTTGTGACCCTGACACCAGGGGCGGTTGTAACTGAAGTGTAGACAGCACTACAGTGTCTAGGCAGAAGGGCTGGATGTGCCTTCTCCAAGTTTTTGTGGGATCAGAGAGAATCAGAAAGTTTTTCTGGTCCTCCGAAGGGTACAGAAGTGTCCCAGAGAAGGTCAACTTCTCTTAGGAGCTAAAAGGATGCAGTATGCACGGCCCTGCACCTGCAGCAACAGATGGGAACTTGACTTCACCCCAGATACCAGCGGAGATAGATGCCAAAACATAAAGAATAGAGATGACATACATTTTAGTGACATCAGTCAAATATCTGACAGAGGTCTTCTGTGTTTACCTGCTTACCTCTGTGTTTACCTTACCATCACATTCTTATTCTGCTCAGGGCACATTAATTTTCCTTTGTGAAAGCCCTTGTCTTCATTCTCTCTCTCTGAGACTGACCCACCCCCTGGCTCTAGAGGTAGGAAAGTCACTCAGGCACAGCAGATCGGAGTCAAAGTGATTGGTTCCAAAATGAGTTCATGACAATCCAGAACAGTGAGTTATCTTGAGATATTTTCATTACAGTTACTGAAAAGCAGATGTTGGTAGGGGAGATGCTAATGGCCATCTTTCTGTGTTAAGGTAAAAACCTTGCCTGAGAGAGGAACCCAAGCAGAGAAGGAAAGAAATGGAGAAATAGTCTCCTGAAGTCATTATTGAAGGTCTTGAAGATCCAGTTCTGCCTGGATCAGATTTATCCCTTGAATGTATCTTGATTGTAGGCAATATTTTTTCTATTGTTTAAGTGAAATTTATTCACTTGAAATGAAAAGAGCCATAATGGAAATAAATTCTCTTTAAAAGTAAAAATCAAATTGAAACTCCTTAGCATGACCTGCCAGGTGATATATTGTCAGCATTTTGCCTGACTGTCCAACTTCTTCCTGTGCTCTTAGCCTTTTCTAACGAAACTCCACATGTACTAAGTTGTCCTCCTCATGCTTCTGGCTCTCCTCTCTGTGCTTCACATGGCTCACTTCTCATCCTTCAGGTCCTGGCTCAAATATTAAAGAAAGATTCTCTGACCAAATCTGTTCCCCATATCCCCACCTCAAATCTCACTTCAGCACCCAGTTTATTTTTTTTCATGAAAATAATCTGTATCTGAAATAGACTTGTCTATTTAGTTGTTTACTTACTTTTTTCTTCTCTCGCTCCTCCAACTAGAATGTAAACTCCATGAGGACAGGTACCTTATCAGTCTTAAGCAACCCATAGTGCCTGACCTTTGGAAGCCATCTAATAAATACTGCTGGAGTAATCAATGAATTTCATTTTTATGCTCAGCAATTACATAGTGCTTGCTACAATACCAGGCACTGTCCTAGAGATTTTATAATTATTTATTTTTTTCTAATTTTCATAAGAATCCCATGAGGTTGGAATTAGAATTATCTCCATTTGACCAACCATGAAGCTAAGCTACATGATGGGTAAGCCATATGAACAAGTGGGAGAGCTGAATAAGGTTCACACCTGGCACCTGGTTCTTGATTCATTTCTCTTGGCCTCTGTGCCTTGCTTCCTGAATGACTTATTGAATGATTTGATAAACAAGTTGGCTACTAAGAAACTGATCATCTCTAGGTGAGCTGAGAATGCCAAGATATGACTTTAAAAAGTAAGTATTGACCATGGAATCTGTGACTCAGCCCAGATATTAGCCGCGAGAGGTCCAGCCTCACTCCTTTAATTGCTACAGCACCATGCATGCTTGGGAATTGTTAATTTGCAGTGGTGAGTTATGAGCGCTTATAAAATATTTTACATCTATTTAATATTGTCATATAACTTTGGTCGGTTGAAAAGATACCAATTAGTTCATTCATGGAGAAAGACTGCAAAGGCTCTCAGTGAAGAAAGACCTCAAAGGCATATTTTTACCATTCCTTATGAAGCAGTATGACATTTTATAAAGTTTGATCAGCTACTTTATAGTTACTGCTATTGAACTTGTGTAGTGTACTTCAAATCCTACTCCCTAATAATTTTACAATTTTTATGATCTGACACTACTAATCATCAGGAAATATGATTAATAATAATAGAAAGGATGTTTCTCATTTAATCTTCAAAGCTATTTTTATGTTAACCAACATTAAAAAGCTGTGGGTATATTCATTTCTTTCCATTGAGAACATTAGTCTTCCCTTGTTACAGACAACTTTTTTTTTGTCCTTCTTTGGGTAAAACTTAATCCTACTGAAATGAGTTGCAGCTGTTGTACAAATTCATATTTTTATACTGATAGGAAGCAGTCAGACATTTCAACTATTCAGTTTTGTTTAAAAGTAAGTTAACAGTTCAGTTCACTCTTTAGAAGACACAGATGAAGGAATTGTACAGGAATGTGTTTGTGGCCAACTGAATGTTTGTGATTAAAAATACTTATGAAGGCAACATTGCTGGACTTGAAAAAAATTATAAGGTCCTACAGCTTGGGAGAAATTCATTGAGGGAGAATCCACATTAATGCTTGAAGTGGTAGCTTTTGACCTCTTGCACTGGTAAATACCAGCCAATGGTGCACAGGCTTCCCTTCTAAATGACTAACTCTTACATAATTTCCTTTCCTTAACAGTTCCATGAAGTCTACAATTTTTAGAATTACAGAGTCTGACATAACAAGATAAACTTTGATACCAGGCTTCCCTAAACACTGACCATTTTCTCCTCATATCTCCATTCCTGATTCAAAACCATATTGATTTCCTTTCCTGGGAAATTAGAAAGAATTAGGAAAATTAGTGCTTCATACAATTTCTCTATCTCAGATTTCCCACTAGCAACCCACATCTTACCTAATCTTATGAAATAATTGTTAAAAGCAAGAGCTGGAGGCTAAACTGATTGGAATTAGAATCCAACTAATGAAAGTCTCTTTGAAAGCAGTCTTGCCACTTAATAGCTGCCTAACTTAGGGTGAGTTAGAAATATCTTCTAACCCTCAGTTTATTCATCTATTCAAAGGGTATAATATTGCCTACTTCAAAGAATTTAGGGACATTAAAGAAGATAATCTATACTTAATGCCTAAAATCTAGTAATTCATCAATAGAAAAACCCAATAGTTACTGGAAATATTAAAAGCTTAACTTACAATCAAACACATATTTAGCTCCACCTCCCAAGCTGGTAAGAGTCAGAACTAATTCAAATTAGGGGGAAAAACAATTTTTAATGGTAATTTAAAATAATACTGGGGTGTCTCACAGAACCCCAGGACAAGAATGCCACTGGGTCTCAGGAAGAATTAGAAGAGGAACTTCAGAGCTAGCAGGAATCTCTCTGTCCCTCATCTATTCACATTTCTGAATCTCCACTTGATCCTTCTCTCTTCCTCTCTAGTTGATTCCCCCTATCTTGGCCATGTGGTGGATGCTATGACCATTAACATCTCCCAAGGGTTATAAGGTCAGCCATTCAAGAAGGGAAAATTACTTACCTCTTTACATTCCGTATCCAAATCTCTGAGGGAAAGCTCTGCTAGTCCAGTTTGGCTCATGAGCCCATAGCTGGTCCAGTAACTGAAGACAGGTTCCTCTTTGTTATAATCCTGTTGGTGGAAGGGATTAGTTGTAGGAAGGAACAATTAATTTAGTTTCTAGGAAAGGAGTTTCACAGGTGGCTATGAAAATCACCAGCGTTCTCCAACCCTGTCCCTCTGTCTCTGCTTATGTTGGGATAAATGTATTGGGGAGGGAGAGCTCCCTTCTCCCTGAGTCATTCTTGGTCATCCTGGCTGCCATTGTTGTTGATGCCATTCTATTTCCAGGAATGGAACCCTTCTGGTATATTTTTTTAGCAGTACAGCAACTGCCACTGATACAACCTATAGGTTCTCAAAAGTGCTTATCTGGTCCATGTACCTTTATCTGTCCTCATCCTAATGGATTATAGGATATTGGCACTTAGAAGTAAATTTAGAACACAGAAATCACACACACACACACACACACACACACACACACACACACACACACACGTTTTAAAATGAGAAAACTGAAGCCAAGATAGACCAAGTCCTTAGCTAATATCACATAGCAAATTAATAAATCAGGATCAGAAGCCAGGTTTCTAGACTTACAGACTAATTTTCTTCCTAAACTAAGTTGGATATTTCTTTTTCACCATCACCACTCATGATCCAGGTCTTTCTCCACAGGATATAGTTGTGTCTGGGTCTGGAGCACTGTTCTTCAATAAGAGTAGGTGCCTTTACCAGTCCACCCTGATTATAACTTTGCTGATTGTATCTGACTTCAGAAAAAGCAGATGCTGCACATGACTGTGAATTTCACTTGCTTTTAGTTTAGGGGCAACAATCTTACCTGAAGGAGATTTAAGTTACAGACTGTAATCATTTATCTTTGCTATTCATTTTTCCTTCATAAGTTCCTTATTATTAGTGCATAATATTAAGAAGCTAAATATCCCATTAATGACACTTTTGAAAGATATTTAAAGGTGAAGACAGCCAAAAAATATATAATAATAAAGAGTTTGATGACAGTTTGGGACTTATTATGACTTCGCCTGTGCCTTTGAGATATTTTGCCACTTTTGCCCATTTCTAGGTAGAAAAAGATCAATGAAAGTTTCCTGAAGGGAAAAAAAAAAGAACACTTGTAGAGAGGGCCTAATGGCCCTCCTTTCATCTACTTTTTGGTGATTCTCCAAATAAGCCTAAATATCATGTATTTGAAAAAAATAAGGATTACCCTATGATGACTGTCTAAGGTCAGATATATTTATGTCATGATGTACTGAGCTTCGTGATTAGTTATTTATACTTTACATATACTACTTCCTATTGACACAATACCTGTATATTTTTCCTCCTCTCATATATAGTTCATATTTATTGTTTTTGAGTTAGCAGAATAATACTCTAATTTTTTAAAAGCTGCCTCTTTTCTACTGCAGTCCATGAGGTTCTATAGAAGATGCCTCTATCCTTGGATCCAAGGGGTGGCATGTAACCAAGATATAGCCAATTAGAGTACTGACGTTGCCTGGCCATGGTGATGGGCTCAAGAATAAGCATGTGTCCCAAACGCAGCCAATAAAACTCAATTTTAAGACATCTGTTGGAATCATTGAGTAGAATGCTGAAAAGATAAATTGTAAGTTGAAGTTGGTAGCAACTGCCAAGAAGAGAGTCTTTCTGAGACTTGAGCTAACACAGAAGAAAGCCAAAGTGAAACAAGAATAGAATAAGATGGAGTTCAGTTGCTATTATTTGAGCCCCTTGATCTAGCCATGCAAGAAGTTTTTTTTTACACTTAAGAGAATTTTAATTATTTTTATCTGTCACAGCAGGAAGAATCCTAACCAATTCTTTGTAAAAACTTCTTTTACAAAGCTATATCTCATAAAAGCACTCTTTAGTGTATCCATCATAATTTTAGAAAAATAGAATTTATTGAAAAGGGTAATTGAAAACAGTGCAAGATTCCAAAATGGAGGATGTCGTGTTTTCCAAAATGAAAAGACTGATAATTCAATTTAATGGGCTGATACCAGAATTTGAATTTTTAAAAAGTAAACTATAGTAATCAAGATGGGAGATAAGCACACTTTAATTAATGAAGATGGAGAGGAAGAAATGAGCAATGTAGATCCTGAAGAGAAAAAACATCAGCACTTAGAAATAATAAAATTTACCTTGGGGTTTTGTGATTTTTTTTTCTGATAAGGTAGCATGATTTAGTGCATTTGGAGACTGGATGGGGGCGACAACCCTGAAAGCAAAGTTCACTGTTCAATCTTTGCTGAGTTTCCTTTGATTTCACACCAAGACAGCTAGTTTGAGGACTCTGGGAACTGGATGATGGGTGGGTAAGCCCATTTCCATGCCATGTGTGTAGAAAAGGTGTTTTACTGAAAGTAGGAGGAATTAGTTATATCGTGGCTGATAGAAATTAGAAGACAGAGCCCAGGCTGGGATGGCAGGAGTTCACAGAAATTGTGAAGAAAGCTGAATAGAACATGCCATGTAGAATCTTAAAAGGTAGAGGAGGTAACCTGGACAAGGATACACCTTTTCTGTTTCACCTATTTATGAAGCCAAGGAAGATGAACTAAAGGGAATGTTCTAGCCCCCAGCCTATGTTTTTAAGAGGCTACCCACGTTACCACATAAATTAAGAGAAAAAATTGGGGTTCTTGAGTTTTACTTTAATGTGAATTTAGCCATCATATAAGTCAGCTTTCATCATAATCCCCTCCTAGTTTGCATGTTTTACAAAATAATGTGGCACTTATGACAACATAGATGGACCTTGAGGGCATTATGCTAAATGAAATAAGTCAGAGAAAGACAAGGACTGTGTGATCTCACTTATATGTAGAATCTAGAAGCAGGTAAACAAACAACATAATGTGGCAGATTAACATCTTCATGTATGTGTTCAATGCAAAATGGGATACTAAACAAAACATTGCTGTTGTTTTCTTCTTATAAGATACCACATGATGACTATAATAAACAATTACTGTATTGTATACTTAAAATTTGCTGAGAGTAGAACTTACATGTTCTCACCATAGAAGAAAGAAAGGAAGAAAAAGGTAAATGTGTGAGGTAATGGATATACTAATTGCTTGAGTGTAGTGTTAATTTCACAATACATACATATATCAAAACATCAAGGGGGCGCCTGGGTGGCTCAGTCTGTTAAGCGTCCAACTTCTGCTCAGGTCATGATCTTGCAGTCCGTGGGTTTGAGCCCTGTGTCAGGCTCTGTTCTGACAGCTTGGAGCCTGGAGCCTGCTTTGGATTCTGTGTCTCCCTCTCTCTCTGCCCCTCCCCTGCTTGCACTCTGTATCTCCTTCAAAAATAAACATTAAACAAATTTTTTAAAAATCAAGTTGTAGACCTTAAATATATACAATGCCTATTTGTTAATCATACCTCAATAAAGCTAAAAAAAAAAAAAATGCCATGTTTCTAAACAACTAGATTCATGGATATTAGCCTAATGGGAAAATCCTCCCTAAAAAATTAGCACTGATATTAGCTAATAATATCTGATTATTTGTGGTATATGGCATTGTCAAAGTTTTAATATGCTAGTGTCTGTTAAAAAACATTTTTACAGTAATGTAACACCTTAGCATAATTTAATTTGATGAACATATATATATGGTAGTGTTCTTTCATATATGAATGCAAGAATCTATCATTTGAATTTTTAAACTTTTTTAAGTAATCTCTACTCCCAGCATGGGGCTTGAACTCACCACCTGAGATCAAGAGTTGTATGCTCTACTGACTAAGCCAACATGGCATAATACTTAATTTTTCAGGAATCACTTAGAAAATAGGCCCTTATTTACATGTGTAACTTGAATTAATATCTTAATTCTTACAAGCATTGCATTATATTAGCAGAATATCATGCATAATGTATAATTTAGGAAATAATTACAAAAGTTACATTAATAAAATAATTCTTATAGAATTTGCGAAGATGCTTTATTTACTTCATGGAGCCATGTGACAATTGTTGTTAACTAATCCCTTTACTTACAAAGTCTAAAGATACTTTAGATTCCCAAATCTAAAGATTTAGGAATTAACATTTGCAAATTTTGGATTTCAGGGATAAACTCTTGTAAATTTGGACTTTTACAAGAGCACATCAACCAAAAAAAGAAATGTCACAGGACAACTGATGGATGTATTATATACTATTTTAATACTCACTGACTTCTAGGTATAAAAGTACATTTATATAATATTTATGCTTAAAACCCACCTGCTTTCAAACTGCTGTACCTAAGCACCAAATTCAAAAGGACTTTAAAAACGCCTATTTGCCTTTCTCTTCACTTCTGAAGGCAATTTAGTTTTATTCTTTCTCTAGGATGAGAGAGAATTTAGAGGAACACAAATACCCAGAATGAAATCAGAAAGTATAATCTAGCCTTGATTGTCTAATAGTCTGGAAATGCTTAAGAGTTTTTTATGGGATCATTCTTGGGATGTGAAGGAAATAGAACCTGTTACTGATGTGGGAACAGTTAGATAGTATTTGCCAAACTCTTTCCCTCTCTATTTGACTTCCTACTGGGATTCTCTACCACGCACTTCTAGGACCTCGTTTTAAAAAAATCCCCCAAAGTCTCATTTCATCCATAAGGCTCTCTTTGACAATTCCTGCGCCGTTATGGCCCCAACTATTTTTAGATGATAGTCATAAAATGAGGAACAAAGTATAAATGACCAGAAGTGTTAACCACCATCTGTAAGACTAAAAATATGTTTCTAGTTGATGTCGTAAGGGTCATAGCTTTTCTGTGACCTGTAGGTTTTATGCAGTCTCCACAGTTTATCTCAGTCTATTTTGATCACTCAGGCCATATTATCTTCTCATAGAAGAGCATTTTTTTCCCTTTTATACTCCTAAAATTTATTTTACATGCTCAGGAGTTGGACTGCCTCTTATAAATTCCAATAGTTATTACTATCTTAAAAGTACTCTAGAGAACATTTTGATTAAAGAATCTAACCATAAAATCATCTTTTATGATCCTCAAGATTTATATTTTTGTAAAGGCATGTATATTATAGGTACACACATATATGTTATATATGAGTGTGTGAGTGTGTGTGTGTGTATGCATACACATGTAAGAACGTGCTTATAGTGAAAGGTATAGTTCTTAGAAGCACACAGTGGAAGGGCTACAGACAATAATTTAAATGAAGTACATGACATTATTTATTGAATAATTTACTAGTCTAGGTAGAATAATTTTCATGTAGATGGAAAGGACCAAAAAGAAAAATAAATAAACAAGTCATAGTTGTGAATTGTCAGTAGTAGTAATAACAGAAGTATCCTATTTCATTATTCCATAATTTTTCTACTCTTTATAACCACCCAGAAACAACAAACAGCACATTTTTTCCATGCTCTTTTAGACACTTGATTGCATTTCCTTTTTGTACTTTTAACAAGAAATAGAACATGATTATTTCAACCATGATTATATCCACATAATTGAAAACAATAAATTAAAAAAAAATCCCTACTGGGGTTTTGCTCTTTGCCTCCCCAGCATTGTCCCTTCCCATAGTATCCATACTAGATTTATGTCTGGGAATCCAAATAGTCAAGGCTGCAGATTACCTAGGCCTAAACTGTGCACATATCATATTACGAGGGTTACTCTGGTCATTGGTTCCCAGAGGAGCGTTTCAGGGAGAGGTAGCGAGAGGCAGTGGATTTCAGGGGAATGTTGTGAAAGAGGCTCCTTTTCCACTAGTATGCAGTCTGGGAGCATGTAAGGAGATGATTCAGCCACCTTGCCACCACAGTGGAAAATCTTGCAGCTTCTGAGGTCATTTTATTGGGCCTCAGAATACAACCGAAACAGGGACAGGAAGGTCTGATAGATGAAGATAGATAGAGAAACTGAGTCCTCTTAACATTTGAGCCCCAAATCCATCCACTTTGGTGACCCTACTTCTGAATGTTTCTGATACTGATAAATGTATTTGAACTGGCAAAGTCTCTTTTACTGTTTTCTGATACTTACAATCTGAGCACACAATCCTTGGTTAGGGTGGGATTTCTAAAAGTATTGGCAATATGTTTTCCAAAGATACTGCTACCAGGAAATTTCTCATCAAAAGTTTTCTGTGGTCAAATACAGTTGGGGAAAGGTAAATATGATGCTATATTTTTCTTTAAGAAAATACTATTTTAACACCAGTTCCCTCATCAGAATCCTTTGTACTTAAAATAAAAATTATCCTTTGTACAGCCTCTAAGATTCTATGTGAATCTACCCTTCATTATTTCTTCTGCTTCACCTTGGGCCTCTTATTTCCTGTACTCTGGCCACATTGGCCTTTTCTTCCTCTTGTGTAGCAAATTTTCTTTTGCCTCAAGCCTTTGGATTTGCTGTTCACTCTGCCTGGAATGCCCCTCTGTATCTGGCTAATTTTTCTTATTTGTGCTTCATCTTAAATCTCACTTCCTTTCCTAAATCCATCCTCCAATTAAATTGATACCCTTGTTCATGGGTATCAAGATGTTTATGGCATCTTATTCTTTCTCTTCATAGCATAATACAATTTATTGCAATCTAGATATTTATGTCTTTATTAATCTCTCTCTTCCCATTACTTTAAAAACTCTGTGAGGACAGAAACCATGCCTGATTTGCTGACATTTCTTTGAGCAAAACATGATGCTGTTCCTGGCACACAGTAGGGACTGGAAAAAACATTGCCTGAATGCTATCTAGAGCCACAGGACATTTCAGAACATTATAGAATTTCAATAAAGAATCCCATTTAGATATGTTTAATCCAGAATTTCCCCAAGCTATTTAAAACCTGAAATTTTTGTAAGTAGTTAACATGTGTGAATATTCCTAGATGCTAATATTCCATAGCTCACATGTCAAAGAATGCTGTTTCACATGTTTTAGGTCATTTGTCAGCTAAGAACTCAAGTCTAAAAGCCTAAGCTTATACTTTTATGAGCATTAGATGGATCTAAACTTCAGAGGTTCAAATGAGACATGGCAAAAGTGATAATTTGAGGACATTAACACCAATCATTCTGGACAGCATTATATAGCATGCACTTGTTAATTTTCCTATCCTGTTTTCAGTGAGTGGGTTTTAAAATACTCATCTTTAAGATCATCAGCATGTAGATTTGTATATTAGATGACAAGGAAATAATAAAAAGTCCCTGCACAGCAAAGGAAACCATCAACACAACAAGAAGGCAAACCGCTGAATAGGAGAAGACATTTGCAAATGATATATCCAATAAGGGGGTAATACCCAAAATACATAAAGAACTTATACAACTCAACACCAAAAAACCTCCAATCCAACTAAAAATGGAGCAGAGGATCTAAAAAGGCATTTTTCAAAAGAAGACCTACAAATGTCTAAGAGATTCTCAAAAAGATGTTTATCATTACTAATCAGGCAAATCAAAGCCACAATGAGAGATCACTTCACACCTGTCGCAATGGCTAAAATCAAGGAGAAATAGCAAACATTGGTAAGGATGTGGAAAAAAAGGAACCCTTGTGCACTATCAGTGAGAATGTAAATTGTACAGCCACTGTGGAAAACAGTATGGAGTTCCCTCAAAAAATTAAAAATAGAAATATTATATGATCCAATAATTCCACTATTGGGTATTTACCCAGAGAAAACTAAAACACTAACTTGAAAAGATATATGCACCCCTATGTTTACTGCAGCATTATTTTTACAATAGCTGAGACACGGAAGCAACCTAAGTACCTATCAATACATGAATGGATAAGGAAAATGTGGTATACACACACAATGGAATATTGTTTGCTCAGCCATAAAAAGAATGAGATCATGCCATTTGAGATAACGTGGATGGACTTAGAGAGTTGCACTAGGTGAAATAACTCAGACTGAGAAAGACAAATACCATATGATTCCACTCATAAATGACATCTAAAAAATTAATAAACAAAATGCAGAATCAGAACTATAAATACAGAGAACAAACCGATGGTCTCCAGAGGGGAGGGAAGTGGGGAATTGAGAAAAATGAGTGAAGGGGAGTGGGAGATACAGGCTTCCAGTTGTGGAATGAGTAATTCATGGAAATAAAAAGCGGAGCATAAGGAATACAACCAATGATATTGTAATAGCAAGGTAACGGGACAGACAGTAGCTATACTTGTGGTGAACATAGCATAATGTATAGAGTTGTCAAATCACTAAGTTGTACGCCTGAAACCAATGTAACATTGTGTGTCAACTACACTTAAAGAAAAACAAGACAGCTATATGTTGTCTACAAGTATACAAAAAAAAAAAAAGAAATATGAATTAAGAATAGAAAAAGAAATTGCTTACTCATTGTGTATTGAAGCCTATTGTTCTAGCTTATATTTTTTAGGCATCCTTTAAATTAGATAGTAACAGTCAAATACATTTTTATCAGGACTAAATACTACCCCAGGGCATGTTCTAAAGTTTACATAAAATTAGAATAAAATCTCAATAAATAGTGACAATTTTAGCTATGTCCCCTTTTACATTTGAAATGTGTATTCTACCAATACAGAAAATTACATATAAATGCCCTTTTAAAAAATTTCCAAAGAACATTTAAAGCTAGCTCTTGCATTGCTTTCCCTTTAGAATTTAGAGACTAGCTTTCTAACTGAGCTCTGCCAGAAACAGATGAGACAAGCCCAGGAATATGTTACATGGCCACACACATCAACAGTCAAATCTTCAAGCCCAGGTTCCTAACTCCAGAGCACGACAGAGTGCAGAAAGCCTTGAAAATGTCCATTAGTTGAGCATGTGTAGAGTGAATTATTATTTGCTCCGCCAGCTGGAAGTCTACCCCCAAAATAGGTTTCTTTGAAAAGCCACGAGCTCCTCTCTAAGCACACACATGCATGGCTTGCTCAAGGAAGTGTTGGGAAATGTCATCAGCTGAACCTGACATTCCTCTGCCCATCTGGATCTAACTTTCCCAACTTCATCTTGAGCCAGTAGATTCTGACCAAAATTTACCAAGCAATATTACAGTTTTCCACTTGTGGTTTACCTGACACCATCTGTGAACGGCATTTTTTATGTGTTCAAATTCATTTTTTTTTAATGTTTATTTGTTTTAGAGAGAGAGAGACAGAGGATCAGAAGCAGGCTCTGCGCCGATGAAACTGTGAGCCTAAGTCTGACGCTTAACTAATTGAGCCCTCCAGGAGCCCTCCAATTCATTTTCAATAGCCACAGAATGTGCAGAATTTTCTCCCCTTCTTACCCCTACTTTTATTACTTCGTTCTCAGGATTGATATACAAGCAGATAAAAGACATTGCTAAGACTGTAACAAATTTGAACACAATTAGCAAGACTGATTTAATAGACATATGCAGACCACTGGAGTCACCGTTGCAAATACATATTCCTTGCCAATATAAATAAAGTATATATATATATATATATATATATATATATATATATCAAGAATTATATATAATTACTACTTTTTATGTATAATTTATAAATCCATATATCATTTCAAAACAAATTTCAAACATCTTTATACACATAGTTGTCTATCCAAATCCAGTTTTAGAAATGAAAAGCAAGAAATAAACCTTTAAAATATTAGTACTTATGTGTCCAAGAAGAAATGATATTGAAAATTTAAAGTCCTTAAAACTGGTCATTATTTCATAATAATAAATTAGAGGTGGCATAATTAGAGATGAAGCAAAGACATAAGATATTAAAAACAACTTTTAGTCAAAATATTGGAAATTGAGGTAAAATAAATTCCTAGATTTAAAAAGTGCCAAAATTGTCATAAAAATATAAATATAAAAAGAAAAACTTTGAATAATCCTACGATAACTTGATAACTTTGATCTGTCATTCAAATTTTTCTTCCAAATACTATAGCCTTGATATTTTGGTTCACATTATTACCAAACAAAACCAAAAACAAACAAATAAACAAACAAAACACACACACACACACACACACACATCTTTTTAGTAACAAAGAAAAATCATTGGGCTACACAAGAATATAAAACAAATTAAATACACAATGATTTGAAAAGAATAAATTTTATATATATATATATATATATATATATATATATATATACATATATACATATATATATATATATATTTTGGATTCTGAGTTTGTACACACAGAAAACCCAAAATTCTAAGTGGACAAATTATTACAATAATTAATTGGAGATATTAGCAAGAATGATATACAATTATTACAGAAGTCCGATGTACTTTCTTATACCAGAAAGAAAATATTAGACAACAAAATATAAAGCCCCTAGGATAAATCTACTAAATGATCTATAAGACTATTTTGGACAAATTTATCAAACTTTTTTTTAGGAAGGCCTACATAAGTGGAAAGATATAACACACTTTTGGAATATGACACAGTAGCTTACGGACATTAATTTCAATTCTATTTAATCTATAAATTTGTATAAAACCCAATTAAAATTTAATAGGACTTTTCTTTGATGAATGTTAGATTTATTTGAAAAGGGCCAAGAAGTAAAACATTCCTGAAGAATTAGCTAGAGGGAAAGCTATAGTGAATGAGACAGAGTGATAGTAAAAGAACATTGTACACATTTTCTAATGAAACCAAATAGAGGGCTAAAAAATGACATGAAATCCATGGAAACGGGTGCAGGACAGAGATACACTGTAGATAAATGGAAAAAGGAAGGACTACTATTCAGTACATTGTACTGAAACAAATATCTACATGGGGAAAGTGGATATGGATCTCTGCCTCTCAATATACACAAAACAATTCCAAATGGATTAAATCATAACTGAAATCTGAAAGACAAAACTTTAAAAATTCTAGAAAATATCTAGAAGAATAATTTTATAAGCTGTATTTAGGGAAGAAGTTCTTTTTTTATTTTTTTAACATTTATTTATTATTTTTTTATTTAAAAAAACTTAATGTTTTTTTAAATTTATTTTTGAGAGAGAGAGAGCCAGCAGGAGAGGGGCAGAGAGAGAGGGAGACACAGAACCCAAAGCAGGCTCCAGACTCTAAGCTATCAGTATAGAGCCCAACATGGGGCTCAAACCCAAAAACCATGAGATCATGACCTGAGCCAAAGTTGGTTGCTTAACTGACTGAGTCACCCAGGCGCCCCAATGTTTATTTATTTTTGAGAAACAGAGCCCAAGCGGGGAAGGGGCAGAGAAAGATAAAGACACAGAATCAGAAGCAGGCTCCAGGCTCTGAGCTGTCAGCGCAGAGCCCAACACGGGCTTGAATCCACAAACTGTGAAATCCACAAACTGTGATGGACGAATGCATTTTCCGGTGAACCATGAAGTCAGATGCTCAACCGACTGAGCTACCCATGTGCCCCTAGGGAAGAATTTCTTAAACAAGAATCAATACAAGCTGCAAATATTGCTATAAGTATATAAGGAAGAGACAACTGAGAAAGAAAAATGACCGAAGACATGGACAGACATTTCACTGGAAACATACGTGACCTAGAGAAATGTGAAAAAACACTCAACTTTGCTGATAGTGAAATAAAATTTCACACGAACCAGATTTACAAAAATTTTAAATGTCAACCAAGTATTGATGAGATTATAAAGCAAAAGGAATTTCCCTTTACATGGCTGCATATATTAATAGAGTGAATTTCTTTGGAAGATAATTGGGCCTCACCTAGTAATGTTGAAATGAACTTGTATTAACTCTATAATACCTAGTTCACTCATAAGGCATATATCCTAGAGAAATACTTGTGTATATTTATACAGAATTATACAAATTATGAATGTTCACAACAGCATCACTTATATTAAAACACTACTGACAACCCATAAATCCACGAAGAGAAGAAATAATTTTTAAAGTGACAATGTATACAAAACAATATTGTACAGCACCCAGCTATACATATCAATGTGAGTGAATCTCAAAAATAGATAAGGACAGCTATTAGAGTGGCCAAACTCTGGATTCCTGGCAAAACCAAATACCGGTGAGGATGTGGAACAACAGGAAGTCTCTTCATTGCTGGTGGGAATGTAAACTGTCATAGCCACTTTGGAAGGCAGTTTGACAGTTTCTTACAAAAGTAAGTATATTCTTACCATGCACTCCAGAAATCACACCCCTTGATATTTCTCCAAAGAAACTGAATATTTATGTTTCACAAAAACCTGCACACAGATGTTATAGCAGCTTTATTCATAATTGCCAAAACTTAGAAGCAACCAAAATGTTCTTCAGTAGGTAAATGGAAAAGACAGTGGTACATTAGGACAATTTGTTCTTCAAATGTAGTTTTTCAGCACACACACAAAAAAGGAGCTATCAAAACATGAATACATATTACTAAGTGAAAGAAGCCAGTCTGAAAAGTCTGTATACTGTATGGTCCTACTATATGACCTTCTGGAAAAGGCGAAACTAGATCAGTGGTTGTCAGGGGCTTGGGGTTGGGGGAGAAGTGAGCAGGTGGAATACAGATTTTTTAGGGCAGTGAAAATACTCTGCATGATACTATAATGATAGATACATGTCATTATACATTTGTCCAAATGCATAGTCTGTAAAACACATAGAGTGAACCCTAAGGTAAACTATGGCCTCTGGGTGATTATGATGTGACAGTGTAGGTTCATCAATTGCAAATGTACCACAGTGATCAGGGATGTTGATAATGGGGGGTGGGTGGGTATGCATGGGTCAGGGCAGAGGTATATGGGAAATCTCTGTAACTTCTCAATATTGTCATGAATCTAAAACTGCTCTAAAAATAAAGCATATATACATATTTAGTATAAATATAGATACAAATATATAAAATATACATATAATACGTATACATTCTATACATATAATACGTATAATGAGAAAAACAAGCAAGTCACACAAGAACAAATACATTGTAATTTTCATGTATGTAAAGTTCAAAGCCAGGCAAAAATAAATACCACATTCTTTTAAGATACAAATATATATGAGAAAATAATAAGAAAGTCAATGGAAATTCAGGCTGTTGGTTATTATTCTATTGGGGAGGAGGGCTGAGATGGAACACGGCACACAGAGAGATTTAAAGATGTTAGTAAGACTCTATTTCCTAAGCTGGCTAGTGGGTTCATGAATGTTTATTTTATTATTATTGCTTATACACACGGGCATGTTATATTCACTTTGATATGCATTATATATTTTATTTCCAACTGAAGTACATGTATTCAGTGTAGGATACATTTTACGAATTTCTGTAAATGGCCCGAGAGTCTGCCATATTCTCCCTCCCCAGCATGGCGATGTCGGAGCAGAGCAGTCCGTATCATCAGGGTCCTTGCTGGAGCAGACAGCAGAACAGCAGCAAGAGAAGCATCTATGCATTTTTAAATGGTATTGGTTAGGGGACAGGAATATAACCAGAGAACATTTAGAACAAACAAGGATATGAGGATGATTAGCACAAAACTGAAACCTATGAATCCCTCAGCCTATTCCTGAATACATGGGAAAAACCAAACATTACCTAAACTGGAGAAAAATGCCATAGACCACTCAGGTTTCGGTAATATTGCTGGAAAGAGGCTATAGTCGGAAAACGATTATTTTGCTTCTGGTCTAGTGGCCTAAAGAAAAGTAAGATAAATTTGCAAAAGTAATTAAATGAGACATAAATATTTTCCACCTTGGGCTACATAAATATTACAGGTTTTCTAAATCACAGGTCCTTCATCTCTTAAAAAAACTCCCTAAGACAACCTGTATTTGAAAAAATAAGTTTGTATAGATCATTTTGAATTTTGCCATTATTGTGCAGACTTAAATTCCTTCTTACATCTGATCTGAGTTTTTTTTTTCCTTTGCATGATCTGAAAATTTTAATACATTCTCCAAGAAGTTAACCTTCATACAGGAAGCTTCTTAATCTCAGAAGAGTAAAGGCTTCCTGTTTCTTCCACAACAGCTACAATATGGGGCTAGTATTTCCTGCCTTCCTAAAGAAATGGTAGTAATTGATGGCTCAGATACTTAAAAAGAACTATACGATTCTATGGAATACCGGGCAAGTAAAGTATTGTTATATTTGGACATTTTTTCCTCTAATGAACTCTTCAGATTTTTTTTGGTTGGTATCACTCCAAAAATTATAAATAGGAAGAAATGTGTGTTCTCTCCCAAAGGGCAGTTGAACTTTGTTCAGAATGCTTAGGAAAACATCCGGTGGGATGTTTGCTGATGGAGCTATGTCAACTCATCTTCAAGATCCCCCTTCTAGAATAGTACAACCGTTACAAATGCCATGAATATTTCTGTATCACTGACATCTCACTGCGAGTGGCCACACAGCAGTTGTAACCAGCTACTGCTGGAGGCCTGGACATGTTGTTTATTCAGGAGGAAACTGAAAGTTGAAGAACAGAACAAAATCATAAGAGTTATGCTTTAGGGACAGGAACTGAAAATGAGAGACATCTTCAGCAAATGATAAATATGTGTGTGTGTGTGTGTGTGTGTGTGTGTGTGTGTGTGTGTATGCGTGAGCATATGTGTGCTTCATACTCCTTTATTGACAGATGTAAACACTAAATGGTTAATAAATTAAAATGTCCAGGAAGATCTTTATAGACAAGAGCTGAGCCATAGAATATCACGGTTTTTGCCAAATAAGAGGAAGTTGCTATTTGGCCCAGAGCTTCTCTCCCTCTTCCTTGTGTCTCACCCCACTCCAGGGTTGCAGCAACAGGCATTTTTCTGATAGAAGGATTCAAAGACAAGAACAAAGGTCATGAATGTGTGACTCTACAAAGAGAGGAATTCAAAAGGAGATTACTTGGATAGTTCTACTGTGCTTTTGATCTCTTAATCAAATTATATGTAGAAAGTTACATGGCTCAGGCATTCTGAAAACAGCCCTGATTTATTTTTCTTCATTTAATCCCTTCCAGGAAATACTATTGAGAGCCCATTACAAGCAAGTCAACTGGAGACCAAGCACAATCTTAGAATACCACCAGAGTTAAGACTAAATCTGAAAAATTAAATATAAATTGGGAAAATTGAGATTACTTGGATATTCATAAATAGTCATTGATAGATAACCTACTTTTCTCAGCATTGGACTGCACACTGGAAAACATACCCATTGCACATGGCATTTACAGTCTAGTGGGATGAGTTATTAGTACAGCCTCATATAACATTACACAAATGCATAATTAGTAACCATGAGAACTATGCAAGAGAAAGGATATGTAGCAGACAGATTTTGATCCAGACTGGACATCAGGGGGCTCTCCAAGGAAGTGGTAGTTAAGCTTATACTTGATGATGAATAGACGTTAACTTGGCAAAGGATTGGAGATGAAGTGAAGGAATCCATGAACATAGTTCTGGGCGTTTTCATATTTTTCAAAATTCAGAACTAGGACAGGCTTTATGTTTCAGGAGAGTTTTCACATATACTCATCGGAGTCATTCGTCCTTATGAACTAAATTGAATGTGCTCTGGACTGAGAAAATCTGATGGCAGAATCACTCTCTTTCTGGTCTAACCATACCCCTGGGCAGGGTCACCAGCCAGCTACACTGAGTGATTTGTAAAAGTTTGTAAGACTTTTAAGAGGTGTCCTCAAATATCCAGACATGTCGTTGTCTTCTCTGTGAACATTTCTTTTCCTTATTTCTTTCCTTTTTTGAGAGAGAGAGAGAGAGAGAACATAAGCATGAGCAGGGGAGGGGTAGAAGGGGAGAGAGAGAGAGAATCTTAAGCAGGCTCCATGCTCAGCACTGAGCCTGACACAGGGTTTGATCCCATGACCCTGGAATCATGACCTGAGCCGAAATCAAGAGTCAGCTGCTCAACTGACTGTACCACCCAGGTGCCCACCTGTGCACGTTCCTAATGGCCAGAACTCCTACTATTACTTTTCTTCCTTTGAGTTACACATCCTCAATAAATGAGGCTATAGAGCATTCTCTCTCTAAATCATAGACTTTGCCATGATTTTCGAAACCTTGGATGATGTGGCCCCTTGTCTCTACCTGCGCCCAGCTCCATCTCTCATTTCTCCCCACCCGTGCTCAGTGCAACCCAGTCAGGGGAGCCTCTTAGTTGTCTAATCCACGTGCCCAGCCACCTCAGAGTCTTTACCACTCTTCCCTCTCCCTGGCTTGCTCTTCATTTCTTTTTTTCCAGTTAACTATGATTTTTCATTTAGCTCCTATTTCCTCAGGAAAGCATTGTTTAAACATCTAGGCCAGGCTACTTTCTCACTATATACTGTGTTCACATCTTGTATTCTCCTTCTTAAATTTATCACAACTGAAATTTAAAAACGAAATAATTAACTAGTCAAGTGATGTCTATCTTCCTTGGTAGTTTATCAACTTCATAGAAGCTTATGTTTTCTTTCTGTCTCCTTGCAACAACTAGCACATAGTAGACACAGAATATCTACTAAAGAAGGGAAAAAAGAAGAGATGGGGAAGGTAGAGGGAAAAAATACACATGTGGTCCAAGAGGTCTGTCTGCCCACCATCTTTCCTTTAAATAACCACCCCTCACCATTCCAAGTGACCCAGGCGAGAGTGGTTCCACCCCACGGCTAGTGGCCCAAGCCTCTCCATACCCCAGATTCCATTGAGAGATGTGCATGTGGCTCAAGCTGGGTCAGTTAATGTTCTTCCCAAGATGTCTACCCCAAGAGATTTGGAAGAGATGCTCATTTCCTCTTAAATCACAAGATGAAAGGAAAATGCAAATGAAGAGATTTGAAGCTATTTTCATTTGCCACACAAAAGAAGTAGTCAGCAGCAGGAAAAATCAGGGGAAAACCCATTATGTCGCAATGGAGACATGGAAACAGGGAATGTGTGGAAACCGATTGTAGAAGCAAGAGTGACAGACTTTATGACGTCTTGAGGGGCTCTGACCCAGCCACACTGAAGGCTTGGCTCCCTGCTCAAAGAGTTTTCAGTTACACAAATCAATCCATTTGCTTTAAATTTAATTTAAGTTGGATTTTTGTTACTTGGGGGAAAAAACTGACAAATCGAGGAGTGAGGGGCCTGTTTGAACAACTCTAACCCTTCTCTAATCAGAAACTATTTTGTTCTTGCAACATCGCTGGTGCCAGAGCAGTGCCCAGCATCTGACAGGAACCCAGTGAGCACTCTGGCTACTGATGAAATAATGAACGGCCTAACAGTAACTGTGAATATTTTCAAAGGCACAGACGGAGAAAGGAAGTTAAGAGAACATCACTTCAACATGAGTTACAGAGCTTTTGCGTGGTCAATGGGAAGTTATGCTTCAGTGACCACAACAGGTGGACTGGGAACCAGTTAGTAGGCAGTCAGCAAGCCGTGGACTCTGGTGGAGATGACCTGGGCTCATATCTCAGCTCCGTTATCTGTCCACTGCTGGACTTTGGGAAAGTTACTGAATTCTCACATCCTCAGCTTCCTTATTTGCAAACTGCTGATAATCATTTATGATTAGGAAGACTATAGAGTTGTTGCCAGAAGGAAAACATGAAAAGGTAGAGTTCAATGAGACAGTAAAAGAAGTACATGAATCCAATCAAGTGTTCTTCACCCACACGCACACACACACACACACACACGCACGCACACACATGCACGCACACACTCACACACACACACACACACCTTAGAAGAAGTAGGTTATAATTTCAGAAGTAGATCACAGTTTTGGTTGACCACAATACCCATTGGGCACTACCTACATAAATTATGTAACATTCTAACTGTGGTTCTAGGAAGGATTATCTGGTAGCTTTTTCTCCCAGGCCCCATGTTCTAGGTTCTAATATCTGAGAAGTAACTATATTGTGGGATTAGGTTTGTGGATTTTTAACCTCAGGGTGTCCGACATGGTAGCTGTCCTTTATTTGAGACTTTTAAACTCTAGGAGGACATAGAAATAAAAATCAAACCCAATCCTTGGTAGAAAAAGATTATGTTAAATTCCTTATAATCTGGGTTTGTCATCCATGGTATTTATATATATATAAGAGAATCTGACATATGAGTTTCATAATTTTTAACTAAAAGTTATTTAGAGCATTTAAGTAGTCAAGAGTATCAGAATGCCTAAAAGAGAATTTGATTTATTACACTGCAAAGTTTAATGTCTTAAATTAGTTGGAGCTTTGCCACTTATTATCTGTGTGACTTTGAACAAGTTACTTTATCCCTTTGCTACCTCAGTTTTCCTTGACCTTAAAGTAGAACTCAGAATAGCTACTTCATGGGATTGATGTGAGGATTAAATGAATTAATATATATATATATATTAATTATATATAATTAATTATATATATTAATTATATATAATTAATATATATATATATATATATCTTAGAAAACTATCTGGCATAGAGTAAGCAGTCATATAAATGCTAACTATAAGGGTTTAGAAAGGTTTTGCAACTTAAGGTTATAAGTATACTCTGTCATATATTTGAATCACTTAAATCAACTTATTAAAATTTATAAATGCAGATAAAATACTTAAAGAAATGTGACTGAATTTTAAATATCATTGATGGCTTAAGGTGGTTTAGTCGGTTCAAATTCAGTTCATTGATTGCTGTTTTGATGCAGGGAAAAGTGATTTAGTTTTCATATCGTTAATAGTAGGTATTCAGAAAGAAGATCAAGCAATGTAGGTTGAATTAAAAGGCTAAGGGAGGGGTGCCTGGGTGGGTGGCTCAGTCCGTGGAGCGTCCGACTTTGGCTCAGGTCATTATCTCATGGTTCATGAGTTCAAGCCCCCGTGTTGGGCTCGGTGCTGACAGCTAAGAGCTTGGAGCCTGCTTGGGACTCTGTGTCTCCCTCTCTCTCTGCCCCTCCCTCACTCACGCTCTGTCTCCCTCCCTCTCAAAAATAAATAAAAGTTAAAAAAAAACTTAGCTAAAGAAAAGCTGTTTTTAAAATTTTTCAAATTTGATAAGTTGAATATTAATTCAGATTCCAAGTCACTACGAAGAGTTATTTTTGCTCACCAAGGGTATTTACTGTCTCCTAGTCAAAGGGAAATTTACATTGACAAATTTCAGTTTCTAGTTAGCCAGGATAAAATACAATGTTGCATTTTAGCATTTCCAAACTA
Source organism: Panthera leo (assembly GCF_018350215.1). Taxonomy (NCBI): domain Eukaryota; kingdom Metazoa; phylum Chordata; class Mammalia; order Carnivora; family Felidae; genus Panthera; species Panthera leo. The sequence goes on along the minus strand of NC_056695.1, from coordinate 52,179,801 downwards.
TCTTCCAATGTATGTTAGGAAACTGCATAAACTCTATATCCTTCTTGAAGAACCAAGTGCTTGTTAGCATGTTGGTAAACCTGTTTATTTATCCTAGATTCTCCAACATCACTTTCCCATGGGGCATTTTATTTGTACACATCTGTCATCCTTGTGGGCCAACAGTTTGGGAACTTTAAGCCCCAGACAAAACAGAAAGTTTATAAGTCATCAACTTCAGTATGTCTGAGATGGTAATTCTCTCATCCAGGAGTGAAGAGGGCAGGTGCTGAGGCAGAAGGGGAGGTCTGGTTGTGGGGGGTTGGCAGGGGGGACCCACTGGTGAAAAAGAAAACCAAAGTGGGGGTAGAGCACTGAGGCAAGTTTTGCTTGTGGACCCCCACCCCATCTCAGGCTGTTTACACATGAAGTTTTTTTTTTTTTTATGTAAACACTCCCATGGATGGCAATGTGACATAGGTTCACCCCCACCCAACCCTTCATTTCAATTTCTATTGCTCCTGGGGAAAATATCTGCAATAATTTTATTTTAAAATATTTTAAATAGTTTTTAATGAATGCTTTTAATAATATGCCATTTCAGTGGTTGATGTATGGAACTGGCAACATCTTTTTGCCTGATGCTACAAAATTCTGGTGCATGGAGGTCAAACTACCTTGTGGAATCTAGGGAAGTCTTTCTCTGGTATCCTCCACACTTTTCTGATGTCTGTGCTTTAGTCTCCAGGACACTCATCTTTTGGAGCTCATGAGCTCCGTCTGCTTTGGTTGTGGCCCCTTATGTCTACTAGGTATCCTAGGGAATTATCTAAAGCTCTTTGGTCCTCAGACCCTAAATATGTCACTTGAAGTTCTCCATCCATCTCCTTTCCAAATGTCTTCCCTTTTAAGTTTTCCAAACCTGGAAGTTGTCCCTTGTATCTTCCTGGAGAGGTTACCCCCCTTCTCCAATCAATCTCTACTTTCTTTTGTGAGAGCTTCCATGATGCATAGTTGTGGGCATGCTATTTTCTGATGCATTGCACTTTACATAACAATTTTGGCCACAACTTGTGTTTGCCAAATAAAATTATGCCTCCTTTCTAGTTTGTGAGTGTGTGTGTGTTCTTTGAAATTGCTCTAACTGCTTGTTGCTGTGATTTTGTATAGTTGAGGTTAGCCAGAGGAAATTTACATCCAAAAAAAGGAGATCTGTCCATTTGAAGACTTTTTGTTCTCTATTTTTAAAATTAGTACCCATGATACTGTGAAGCAAAATGACATGTTGTTAGAAAAATCTAAGAAATAAGAGGTAGTCAAGATCTTTACCGGAGAAGTGCACTTCAGAAATTGAGAATGGTTTCATATCTGAACAAAACTTCTGTTTTTAATGGTTGGTTGAGGTCATATTAAAAGGTTTGATGTCAATCAATGTCCTGCAATATATATACCTGAGACATGGAAACAACAAAGCAAAACATAGACCCCTTGTAAAATAATATTGGCCTGCAAGTAATCTAGGAGACAAAACTTTTTGTGCTAACACTCCTAAAGCACCCATAACCCATGGGGGCATTATGAACCCCACTGGGATAAAAATCGGTTCTTGCAGTGTGAAATAAACCATATATGTTTCAATGGTCTGTGGTTGCTCATAAACAGATAAGGTATATCTGTGATATTTCAATTTTATGGGGGAAAGAAGCAGCAATTAGGAAAAACATCAAAAAAGTATCCTTGGCAGGATAGTGATCATGAAAATAAGGTTGAGAAACAGTTATCTAAACTGGGACTCACGATGCATTGATGAAATTATTGAAAGTTCATCTCTCCAACATCTATCAGTTCTTGTTCTAATGTTTATGCTTCACAAACAGAATCTGCTGCCTGTATAGGTCTTGCTTCTTTGATATTAAAGGTGTATCATTTCTCACAGCTGTGAAATATTTTTTGATGTTTCTTGGATGGCATGTGGGGAAAAGGCTATATATATGGAATTCAAAATGACATTTTCCTGTGATTCATTTGATTGAACTAAATTTGACCTTTGAATTGGCCTAAGAAAACCATAAATGATGGGCCTACATTGCCACATGTTACCACTTATAATTTGTAAGTATTCATAATTTGTAAGAACTTATAATTTCCATGCCTACTCAATCTTTGAGATCCAAATCAAGCATTACTCTGGTTTTACAGCTTAAATAGAACTTCAAGGCCCAGGGAATATTATTATTCCTTCTTCTGAGCTGGCAGTATAAAGCACATGTGTCACTTATTACACTGGCCACACTGCATTATATTTGTTTCTCACCTTCCACATTGAGCGCTCTCCTGGGTGGAAAGCAGCGGCCGAGCCACCTCTGTATGTCCGTAACTTGCATGCCAACCAACAGATGCATCAGTGATAGGGTGTGGTGTTGCTCTTCCAAAGGAAGTGGCAAGAAGTCATGATCAAGGATTCCTTTTCATTTTTTTGAAGTACATTTACGGGAAATACTTCTCAGTTAAACTGTTTCAGTATCTGCAAAAATTACAACACTGCACATTTATTTGCAAGGCGCATCATTATTTTGTTCATACTGCAAGTGTTCAGAATCTACATCCCTGCTCCTTTCCCTTTCCCCCATTTTGGATAATGGCGCCACAATTCATGAGTTGCCCAGACTGGAAACCTGGAAGTTGAACTTGCTGGTCCCAATTCCCACACCACATCGATCTTTTTTCTAATATTTAATATTTCTTCAATCCTTCCTCAGCTTCTAATGTGACAGAAACAGCCTTGTAAAAGCATACTCTCTCACTGGCTAAAGTATTCAGTTTGCTACGGGTACAGAGGCATTGGCTATTTCAAGTTCTGCAGCAGGGAGAAGGGGTGGGGGCGGTGGGGTGGGGGATGCTGGAGGTTATTTATTGCAGTTCAATAATGTTTGGAAAGGAATGCACAAGAATTTCAGAATCAAACTGTAGCCATTTTTATTGCACACAGGAAGAAGAAATCAAGTAAAAGGTATATTAGTAATAATGGATTTTTTTTAATTGAAGGCCTAGTCATTGCTTGTCTGTTCCTAAGACATAAAACATTGCCACCTTTAGAAATTCTATATGCATTTCTATTATGAAATTCAGTTATGTTCTCCATAAGACATCACTACCTTTGGAAATTCTATATGAAAGAGAAAAAATAGAGCAACTATTATTTACCTGATCATAATACTATTAATATATGATCATTAGTTTTTTGGAAAATAGTGAAACACACACACACAAGTCCAGGATTAATAATGATAATAATGTAGACGATAGTAGTGAATAACATTGTACACATACACACAAATTATATAATATGCTAATACACATTATATATATTTACCTCTATTTTTACAAAAAAATAGTTTTAAAGTGAACATACTTCCCCAAACTACTTTTTCCGTTTTTAAACAATTATAAACATGTCCTGATATCTGTACTACTGTATCACTCTTTTTTAAATGATGCCATACCATCCTGTTCTATGGAACTTATCTGAGCAATCTTTCATTGTGCAACATAATTTTTAATTATATGTAACACTTTGAAGAACAACTGTATTCGTAAATCTTAACATACATCACTGATTTTGTTTTCTTCTGATAAATTCCAGGAAATTAAACTGCTGAGTCACGGAGGCATGTTTAAGTCTTTGAATGGATACAGCTGAACTTCCCTCTAGAAGGGTTGCGTCAATTCACATACAAAATATATTAAAGACAGTGCTTTAAAACCACAGTGTGACCCACCTTCATAACATGGCACAGATGTGGGCTTCCAGGCCATACCACAGCAGATTGCAGTGAGGAAGGCTCTCTTCATGGAAATGTTTGAGGCAAAGTTACAGAGTAGCTAATAGCAACAGCCCTGATTTAGAGTGCAGACCACAGACAAGTGCTCATGCCTACCTTGCAAGCTGGTCACACAGTCACGCGCTTTTTTTTTTTAATTTTCCCAGCCTGGTTAGTGCTATCATTTTTAGGATTATGCTTTTAAATCCTATAGGACAACAGCAACAGAGCAGAGAAAGAAAAGGAAGAGAGGAAGAGAGGAAGGGACAGAGAAAGAAAGAAAGAAAGAAAGCAAGCGAAAAAGAAGGAAGGGAGGAAGGAACTCACAGAAGCACTCCAAATAAACATTCTGGACTAAGATTATAAATAGTGCAAACTATGCCTGTCTCTATAGATGGTCTCTACATCTATATGTCAAATAAATTTTAATCCTGCACTGTGGAAAGATCTGGGGACTAATATTAGTTCTGTCAGCCATTTTCTCCCTCAGAAATGACATATAAACCAAGTGTAAACCTTGGATTTTATAGAGCCATTTCTTCCCAGTGCTCAAACATTTCACACAGGTAACAAATATAATCATTTGTTAATGTTAAATACTGCCTTCATCTCCAGATAATAATAGGACTACTGCCTGACATAATTTATCCTGATAGATAGAAACATATTTTCCAATCCCTCTGCTGCTCTCATTATTGACAGTGAGAGATTATCCAAATGAGGGGAAAATGTCCAAAACCAGAGGCCTGACTGGAGAGTTAATATCATCATCAACTCACGGCCCGTGGGTCCTGTGCCAGAGCTGGTATTCTAGTGGAAAATGGGTAATGTGACACCACCGGACCTCAGTCTATAGAATTCATCAGCCCAGCCATCCTGCACAACTCAATTTATAGACAAAACCCATAAAATTTTGCAGTCAGGAAAGAAACCTTCAAAGAGTTTCATGTCTTCAAAGGATCAATTTTCACAATTAAGTCCCCAATTTAAGGCAGGAGAATATACTTAGTGGGAATGCAGCCTGGTAATTATCTGTACAAAATAGCAGCTCTCAACACAGAAAGGAATTTGCACGTGCACGCTTCTATTTGTGTGAGCAATCCCCTATTTTGCACATGAGGCCATATACTGTGCAGACATAGCCCCTTAAAACTTTCTGGAGCCACTGTGATTGAGTCAGTTGGTATTCACCTAATGCCTGCAATTAGAGCACAACAACTGACCTACGGGCAAATTCAAGTTCTTTATTGTCTTAGAGCTAAACATGCATATCTTAAACCAGAGTAATTTAAAAATTGATAGGTCTGCAGTTAAAGCTTTTGGGGAGGAACACTCAAGAAATCCTGCCTCTGGAATAACACTTTTTTCTATAAACGGATTCTTTTCGAATCCCCAATTTACAACACCCGGTCCTCAAATAACCTAAATCTAGAAACAATTACTCCTTTGCACTCTGCTTCGGAAATACCTGCTAACATTCTTGCTGTGGACACCCAGATAATGTTTACAGAAAATGTGTTGCTTCAAAACCGGAAGGAGAGAATAAACTACAAAGAGCACAAATCACAAAGTGGCTAATTCTACAGAAAGGCCATTGGGCGGAAGTGGCCTCTGCACGTGCACCGAACAGAGCCTTCCTTGGTCTGCCCAGGCCAGTGGACTGACTTTCTCCCTGTGGGCGCATCACTTTGCGTTTCAAAAATTAGCCATCTTTTCTGGAAAGCATCTTCATAGCACAAATGGTTCACAGAGTTTTCTTTCTTTAACAACTTCTACATTTTTGTTAGGACCACATAAAATAAAATCAACTTTTATTTTTAACCCCAGAGACACTTTATAAATGCCCTATCCCTTCTACCATTGCCTAGCAAACCTAAGTTATTCATTAGCCCCCTCATCAGCATGTGAGAAGTTTACGGTTTGCACACACACACACACACACACACACACACAAATCAGGTTATCTAGACATAAACAACTTTATTTACTTGCCAGAAATTTGGCAACATATATGCCAAGTATGCATACATAGTCTTTTAAAAATCTGTGGAAGTAATGACTGATGAAAACAATCAGTATCTCCATGGGAAGATTAGCTTAACACTGCAGCGGTGGTGAATTAGAGGCAGGTGAGGGCGCAGGGATATTGGAAACTAACATTTTGAAAACAAAATGGCTCTACAATGCAGAGCTACTATATTTTCTTAGAAAACAGTTTTATTTAATAGTTTCTTGAAATTCTAGTGACAGATCTGACTGTTCACAAAGTAGATTAAAAAGTGATAAATGAGACAAAGCAAAGATAATAGCTAACAGAACAGGGCACTAAAATTTATCATCAGTAATAAGTACAGCTCATGAATCAAGATGTTAATGCTCTATATCATTTAAAAACAAATACTGTGACTTATCTGTTAATGCTGACACAAAGCAAGAGAATTTCACACATCTTCCCAAGACACTTCTAATACACTTTTCTCGTAAGTAGCAAGGAACAAATCATGTAATGAATAGTTGATGCTATGGGGATTTTTTTTTTTAACTAAGTGCCCAAGAGGTAAGGTAAAAGCAGCAAGAAAAGAAAGAAATTTGCTCTTTATTAACTCAGAAGACAGAAAAGGGTAGGAAGTACAGAAACAACATAATCTAAGAAACAATATTTAGGGGCACCTGGGTGGCTCAGTCAGGTGAGCATCCAACTCAATTTTGGCTCCAGTCATGACTCCAGGGTTGTGGGATCAAGCCCCACATTGGACCCCACACTGAGCATGGAGCCTGCTTAAGATTCTCTCTCTCTGTCTCTCTCTCTTTCTCTGCCCCTCTTCCCCACTCATGCTCTCTCTCTCTTTTAAAGGTATTTTTTTTTAATTTTAAAATAAAGAATATTTAACAGCTAGAATTGGTGAATAATGAAATCAACTTTGACATTCTTTGTGTTCTGTCACAGATACTGTTGTAGATTATTTGTCAAGGAAGTTGTATGACAACACCTAGTATTTCACTTTCTGCATATTTATTGTCTATTATATTCCAAACATGCTGATTAGTCAAACTATGTGCTACTAGAAACCCAAATCCATTTTGCATCACACCTGTCACTGGTAAATACAATATTCTACCAGTATTGGGGAAAATGGTCAAGCTCAGGCTTGACCTCCATTAACCCTAAAACTCTCGCCATCCTGAGCATGTTAAGATGCCAATATGACATAGAAGTCAAGACCTGCCTTTGGAACCACAATATGATAGATGTCAAAGAAATAGCAATGTGGCAGGCTAACGGTCTGACTAAATAATCATCTCAAGACCTCACCTTGTGCCTGGCAGAGCTCTTGGCACCACTGATGTTCTCAGTCACCTCTTCTTTCCCATCTGTCCCTGGTCTTGCCTGGTTTATAAACCTAAGATCACAGTGACCATATTTTTCCCTTGGGCGGTCCTGAATTATGCCTATTGTCCCCATGGGATAATAATAATAAGGCCCCCTTTCACTCTCAAACCCATTTTAGTTTGAAGAATAAACTATATTGTCACCTACCTTGACCCAGTATGTTCTGGAGTAACTAACTGTAGTTCTTGGTTTGCATGGTATTATGTTAATGGGAACCTATGCATGCTGGAACTGCTTCCTCGCTTTATACAGCAGAACCACACAAAACACTGACACGTTTGCTGTGGACACGTGTCATTGAACACAATGCTATGCCAAGTGAGGACCGCCTGTCCTTACTCTGCTTTCTGACAGAATACTTCTCCAGCATCTATTTCTGGCCAAGTGGGATTGCAGCTTCACTCTTCCCCTTACTGTAGGTGCTGTCCAAACATATGACACACCAAAGGGATTTTTCCGATTAGGAAGCTAGAAACTCTGGGCCTTGCACCACAACTGCTATTTTGTAATTGACTTAGTGTCCAAAATGAAAGAACGGGAGCCTCTGACCCAAGAGGTCTTCCTTGGATGCAGTGTAGTTAATACTGCAGGTTGGTTTACCTGTATTAGAGAATCCTGTGTCTGCAAAAGGCTGGACATCTTGGGTACCTATAAACTTCTCTGGATGTGCAGCTAAGCCGGTTCACACTTCACGAAGCCTATAAGCCGCGTGTAAGGCTGTGTCTCATTAGTTAATGAGTGGCTTACTTACGAATGCCTGCTCTGGGAATATTAGAATTAGTGTGTTTCATATTTGGACGATATTCTAATGCACTGTTCAGACTTTCTGGCAGAAATCCTCCATGTGCATAGAGCTCGGTCATCACCATTTTTAAGCTAAACCCCAGGTAACATTCCCACCCAGGCAGTGGGGTTCCTGGCCATGACCTGTCCTGTTCACTATCAACACCAGGCTACCTCTACTGAGATCACCAAAGTCCTGTGGTTTCAACAAAACTCCTCATGTTGTAAGTTCTCTTTTTCCACATTTTATGTTCTGTTGATGAACTTCTTCAAAAAGGACCCCAATGGGGCGCCTGGGTGGCTCAGTTGGTTAAGCGGCCGACTTCAGCTCAGGTCATGATCTGGCGGTCTGTGAGTTTGAGTCCCGCGTCGGGCTCTGTGCTGACAGCTCAGAGCCTGAAGCCTGTTTCAGATTCTGCGTCTCCCTCTCTATGACCCTCCCCCGTTCATGCTCTGTCTCTGTCTCAAAAACAAATAAACGTTAAAAAAAAATAAAAAAAAATAAACAACAAAAAGGACCCCAAGTAGAAACAGGGAGTCCTTTCTTTTAAGAAGGCCCAAATACCAACTATGTTTACCAGAAGTTCATCCCAGACATGGTGAGGCAAGTTCTCAGAGGATCATTAACTTCAACTTCATCTTGCCACTCACAGTTCAGACGTCCAATGAGCCAGGTTTGGAGCCAGGCTGGCACACCTGGACACTTGTCACTCTTGTTGGATCAGGTGGACCTCACTTTATTTATTTCAGTCTACTTCGCCTAAAACCACTTCACCCAGAAACAGGGTAAGGAGAAATGTGCCCCGTGACCCAATCTCCTAAAACTCAGTGCTTTTCTGAGTGTTTCTGAATCTTCTTGGATGTCTTAATTCCCTTTGTCATTTCTTCATGCTGGCTTTTCAAGATTTTTAAAAACCAATGTATGTTTACATCCAACTTAATGCTTTTTCATAAATGTTTACATAATACGTAGAATTTTAAAAACTAAAACATTGTTTTGACCTTTCATAGGTATACTTTCTTTTTTTAACCTTTGGGAACTTAATAATACATTATCCAAATTAAAAAAAAAAGAGGATTTGTCCAAATTGTAATTATTTTATATTACTTATTTTTGATTGGCTTAATAAATCCTTAAATACTCATGAAGGATTTCAATTGAAAGCTAGCTAATCATTAGAAGATTGAATCAACAAATGGCTATTAGGTGAAGAAGTGAATCTTTTGTTTCTTTGTTTGCTTTTGTTATTGTTTTTTCCCTTCCTTTCTGTCTATCTACTTACCAGGATCCGGAATCACTAGGCAGACTCCTGTGTTAAAAGCCATAGTACTAGATGGAAAGCAGAGGCTCCTCCCTCCACAGAAATCCTTCCCCTGAAAGTTCCCCACCACAGATTGGCTATGTGGAATCACATAGGAACAGGTTAGAAATCACAGAGGCAAGATGAATGTTCTTTTGGTACATAGTGATACGTGTATTCCAGTTATGTATAATCGATGTGTTTTCAAATTGAGCCCGTAACTTGTCCAACTAATGATACTTGTGTTATATTAAACTTTATTCTATTTCTCCACTGAGAGTGTATCAATCTTAAAAAAATCTTAGCTTTCTTAGCCACTAATTCATTCATAATTCCATATACCTTCACAACACTGGACTCAACACTGAAAAAAGAGCACACTACATAGTAAGATTATAATCAATATTAAATGTACCAACAAATAACACAATCAACATAAACCATAGAAAGGTGCATAGGCATGGAATATCAGGAGAGACACTGATTTTTGAAAATTTCGTGTTATGGGGCTAACAGTAAGAACTCAGTAAATATGACTCAGAAATCCTTTCTATTTGTTACATGAATAGCTTTATAAATAACAATATTTCTATTGTTATTATCTCAATTTTACTAATGAAGAATCTGGGATTCAGAGAAATTAAGGCATCTGCCTATAAATCTGTTCACTGATGTTCCTTTTCTCAGCTCTACTCAACCCACATGACTTGTGCTAATCCCCATCAGACCGTTCTTCTGCTACCCAGCAAACACTACTGGAAAGCTGGTTTTCCTTTCTTTCTTTTCTTTTCTTTTTTCTTTTCTTCTTTCTTTTTCTTTCTTTCTTTCTTCTTTCTTTCTTTCTTTCTTTCTTTCTTTCTTTCTTTCTTTCTTAAAAAAGCTTTCTCTAAGGTGCCTGGGTGGCTCAGTGGGGTAAGCATTCAACTTCAGCTCAGGTCATGATCTCACAGTTAGTGGGTTTAAGCCTTGTGTCACGCTCTGTGCTGACAGATTAGAGCCTGGAGCCTGCTTCGGATTCTCTGTCTCCCTCTCTCACTGCCCCTCCCCCTCTCTCAAAAATAAATAAACATTAAAATAAATGCTTTTTCTAAACATCTTTGACTTGGCACCAGTGGGGTTTGGCTTTAACCACATGTTCATTCTTTCCTCTGGACAATAGGCTAAGTGCTTATTGCATCTTTTTTCTTTAAGTTTATTTTTATTTATTTTGAGAGAGAGAGAGAGCATGAGCAAGGGAGGGGCAGAGAGAGAGGGAGAGAGAGAGAATCCCAAGCAGACTCCACACAGTCAGCATAGAGCCCAATGTGGCACTCGAACCACCAACCATGAGATCGTGAACTGAGCTGAAACCGAGTCAGACACTTAACTGACTGAGCCACCCAGTCTACGTCTATGTCTATATGTCTATTTTTAGGATAAGAAAATATTTTCAGAAAAATAAAATTTCAAAACCCATTGCTTTCCCATGTTCATCTGGGGTCTCTAGGGAAGATTTGACAACCCTTTCATTGCTCTTTTGGTTCACAAACTCCCTTAGTTAAAGACATTTCTTTTTTTTTTTGGAATTTATTAGTTTATATGTGTAATCAAATACCTCAGAGCACATCATGAAGTGTTCATTTTTTTAAACACAAACAAGAAACCACAAACAACTAAAGTTGCATGCTGACGACAATAGACTTCAGTCTAGAGTGATCCCTAGTTAACCATCTATGAATTTAAATAAAATTTCCCGTCCAACAAACTTCCTTTAGACAAAGCCTTGACTAAACAGAAGGGTTAATCTTCGTTCCCTGTCCAGTTTCCATTCACTATGATAGAGTTTAAGGTGACAGAATTGACATTATGAATTATGTTCTCTATGTTGCTATGACGGAGAAAGAAGAAAAAATAAAAATTAAAAAAAAAACCCAAAAAACAAAACTCACCTACCCACAAGAGACTTGCTGAGATGTCTATCTCTTCCAATCCAGTAAAAAGAGTAGGTAGGGCCAGATTAAAGAGTATGTAAAACGCGCAAATGTCACTACCCCTATATTATGGGCCAATGTACTTAAGCCCCAGCCACACTCCTACCACACTGCGCTGCAAGAGCAAATAGCAAAAAGCCGAAGTGAGGCTCCTGTGTACATTTTTATTCCTGCCTCTTGGGTAAGGGGTAGACAGCCAGTTGAAACGAAGAATCACTCAGTTATCCATCAGCTGTGTTTTCAACACTACATAAAACTGATTCCACTGATTCTTGCTCAGAGAATGGCCAAGCCATTCAGCTGATCTACCATGGGCTTCTGGTTTTAAAATGAAGTCTGAAAAGTACTATTTAAACATATTAGGGAAAAAAGAAACAAATGTTCGTGTAGTTTATTATCCTTGCTTGGGTGGTAGGAATAGCTGGCTGATCGTGCACACACTGCCTAATGTTCTCAGGTACAACCAGAAAGGGAGTTGAGGCCAAGTGAGTTGAAAAAAAAAAATGATAAAAACTTACCCAGAATATTGAACCCTAAGCATTTCAGCATTTCATCTCATCAAAATCTTTTCTTGCTTTTTTAATCCTTTAAAAGAATTACAACTATCATTAAATTAGGTATTTACTGGGGCACCTGGGTGGCTCAGTTGGTTGAGCGTCCAACTTCCGCTCAGGTCATGATCTCACAGCTCGTGAGTTCGAGCCCCATGTCAGGCTCTGTGCTGACGGCTCAGAGCCTGGATCCTGCTTTGGATTTTGTGTCTCCCTCTCTCACTTCCCTTAACCCACTTGCATTCTGTCTCTGTCTCTCTCAAAAAATTTTTTTCTTAAATTAGGTATTTACCAATAGTAATGTAATAATATCTATCAGCAGTAATGAGTAACACCTTTTGAGCATTTCTCAAGCATTCTAAAGAGTTGTCACTCCTGATATATAAATATTTTGAAAACATGTTAGGAATGATTCAGTATTTTTTAAGGAAAGAGAAATGACACTTTAAGCACCCTGGCAAACACATCCTTTACCTTTTTTTTTTCCAGTGGTGGATTATATTCTCTGACATGAAATCTCTGTGGCCAAAACAAATTTTTTAATATTATTCACTTGTGTATTCATACTGAGTGCTCACATTCTTTTAATCATTTTCTGGACAAATTAAGTATTGAGCATAAATTTATTTGCATGAGAGTTATTACTGATGAGTAACTTCAATGTTCTTTGGTTGCATACCCTTACACATATATATTCCTAAATATGATACATTTATTTTAGTATTTTCACATATGTGAGTGATTTGAAGCCCTCCAATTTTCTATATAACTTTCTATATTAATAAGCATTATTGTAAGCCCTCCTACTTTCTATAGAACTTTCTTTTTTTTTTTAATTTTTTTTAACTTTTTATTTATTTTTGAGACAGGGAGAGACAGAGCATGAACAGGGGAGGGGCAGAGAGAGGGAGATACAGAATCTGAAACAGGCTCCAGGCTCTGAGCTGTCAGCACAGAGCCCGATGCGGGGCTCGAACTCACGGACCGCGAGATCATGACCTGAGCCGAAGTCGGCCGCTTAACCGACTGAGCCACCCAGGCGCCCCCACAGAACTTTCTATACTGATAATTATTATTATAATGTTCACGCAGGTTTGGTTGTAGTTGTTAACAGTCTAATGTCGTTTGGGCTCCTCCTCATTTCTTCATGGACTGGACAGGCCCAAAGAGCTAAATATGGTTTCTTCTATCTTCATTGCATTTGCTTTCCAAATAACTCACCAGATCTCTCATCTTTGTTTTTTCCCTCTCTATTAATATAACGCTTCTCAGACTTTGCTGCATAGCCAACTTCATAGAGAAATACAGGAGCTATTGCATTGGAATCATGCTGCCATCTATCTGTCTTCCAGACTACTTCAGCAGGGCTGACTTTGAGGCAACTGCATTAGCGTCCTGATGACTGGCTTGTTCTAGGATTTTGTTCTGGGTAACCTCATCCTATTTATATGAAATTGAATCCAGAACATAGCTAAGGCTGGTGAAATGCTTCAGGGAGCTACTATCCATAAAGGATTTTCCACAGAGAACCACACAGCTCTCTAATCTTTTGGACTTAGATTTTGATACATCTTTAAATTACTAATAAAAGAAAGGCTAAAACAGACAGATGGGAATATTTCTCCAATCCATTTGAGAAATAATTGCGGGGCAACTATATCGTGCGTAGTACAAGGGGGAAAGAACATGTGTGGAGTACTAAGTGCTTATGCAAGTACTATACTCAGTACAATCCGATGAACCAGTTCATCTCACTCACTCTTAGAGATGGGCAAACTGAAGCTGAAAGAGGTTCTATGATGACCCTGGCCAGCTGCTAATAATTTGGATTTTAGGACTATCTATTTTTAAATCAATGCATTATTCTATGCATGGTATTTCAAAAGCTAAAATATTCAGTGTCTACCCTAATAAAAATAGTTAAATGACAGCCATAGAAGTAAACTGTAATGCATTAGAAAAGCATAAGACATGCCCCAAAGCATCATGACATTAAAGTGAGAGATTGAGGGGCGCCCAGGTGGCTCAGTCGCTTAAACATCCGACTTTGGCTCAGGTCATGATATCGCGGTTTTTGAGTTTGAGCCCCGCGTGGGGCTCTGTGCTGATAGCTCAGAGCCTGGAGCCTGCTTAGAATTAATTCCCTGTCTCCTTCTCTCTTTACACCTCCCCTGTTCATGCTCTGTCTCTCTCTGTCTTTCAATAATAAATAAATGTTAAAAAAAATATTTTTAATAAAAAATAAATAAAGGTCAGAGATTGATTTAATGTGATGAATGCCTGGGTGGGTGCCCTATGAAATTATCAGAAAGGAGGTGGGAGTTGAATGGGACCTAGAAATAAAGGTAAATGAAAAGGTACCTGGAATTAAAGGTCATACAAACTGAGGCGAAGGATAAAAATTCTAATAAGCGAGATGTTACAGAAATAACAAGCATGTCTCTTTCGAGAGGCAGGGAACAGTCTATACTAGTTGAGGAAAAATGTGAAACAGAACAGCGTCAGATTTAATTTCAAAGGTCACGTTATACTTGGTTATTATGTAAAGCTTTTAAAAGCTAATGGTAAATTTTTATTGGATACTACCCAATATAAAAAAGAGGATGGGGAACCATTGAATATCTGTGAGTAAGAAAATGACCTGATAAGAATGAGACTGCAATTGGTCTGGGGTAGGTGTGTAGGGTATAATGGAAGGGAAAGAAAATCAGAAGAAGGAAGAGTGCTGAGGAAGCAGATAATAGGCATGAGTGTTGTGAACCTGGATATAATGGCAGGAGCAGGTTGAAACAAAAAGTTTCAGAGAACCCGTGAAATGTTTTAGACAAGCATCTTCACTTTGGCAAAGATACATGGTCCATTCTTAAGGGTGTGAGGTTAACATGGGCGTTTTTATTAGTCTGTGTTTTTTTTCCACTGGCTGTTTCACATATATCGATGGCACATCTCATAACATGCAAGGCCACAGTCCATTATTCTAACCATGAAGTAGTTACAGACTGAAACCTATCTTTAAGGCTTCCTTACAATTTAATTCTTTACAGACTTTTAGCTGTCCTTGAAAAGGGTACATTTTTTACTCATTCTTTTGGAGGGAGGACACTAGAATTAAATGTCATATACCAATGTTAATTTGATGACCAAAAGAGTACATATCATCAGACTTCAAAAATGAAAACTTAATACACACATTATTTTTATTTTTCCATTGTCACAGACATTTAATTTTCTTACAAACGATCCTATTTTAAAACTTCTAAAAGGCCAACTAAATAATGTTACATGGGGAATTTTAGATGGAATAGTAAGTAGATTCTTTGACCATGTTACATTGTGGGTTAATGTTTTTTACTACTACAGGAAAAATAATATTGATTTCTGAATGTAGGAGTGACTCTCATCAAGGGAAGCTTCCCTTATAGAACTCACTCTGTAAAGAGATGTTTTTCCTGAATCTCTTTTGTAAGGCTCATAATCTTTTTTTAAATGCGTTCCAGGCTCTTATCATAGTGGCACTCACATTTTACATAAGATTTGTAATTTAAACTTCTCTAATCTAAATGTGACTATGTAGAGTTAAGGCTACGTGATCACAAACAGGCAAATGTCTGCTTCCTTGAAATTTCATCTAAGAGTAATAAGATGTGTGTCAGTTATGAAACTTAGCCAAATTTCTGGGTAATGTTAAGTCTCAATTTATGTAGAGCTACTTCATTAGATAAGCAGACTTCTTAGAAGCCAGACCAGCATTCGTAATAAAGAAAACCAGCATTCGTAATAAAGAAAAACAGGGCTGTAATTCCCTCATTGTTATTGGTAGAATTTTCTGTTTATATTTGTTTTGGTTTTTTCTATTTTTTTTAAATGATCACCAGGCCCAGAAGATTATTTCTTGTATTGGAATGGAGATAAGAAGGAATTTCAAAAGTAGAGAAATGAGAAACACCATGCCGTTCCTTATCCAAAATATCTATTATCTAAGTATCGAAGCCTGGGAGTTTAAAAACCAAAAATCCTTCATCATTTCTTTTCTTACCCATTATTATTCTGGATAAGAACAGCCAGTAACAATAGGATGATGGTGACGATGAAGATGATGATGATGATGATGATGATAGTCTAAATTTAAGTGTTCATATAGATGGAGAATGGAATTGCTTGAATTAAAAAAAGTGAGTATTGTCAGGGAGGTGAAGAGATTGGGATTGGTGAAATAATCCACCAGTAACAGTATTGAGACGGCTACATTTAGACTGAAGAGTGTGACGGAAATTAAATCTAAATATACAGCAAAAGGAAAACCATGCAGGGGCACCTGCGTGGCTCAGCTGGTTAAGCATCCAACTTCAGTTCAGGTCATGATCTTGAGGTTTGTGGGTTTGAGCCCCGCGTCAGGCTCTGTGCTGACAGCTCAGAGCCTGGAGCCTGCTTTGGATTCTGTGTCTTCCTCTCTCTCTCCCCTTCCCTCATTTATGCTCAGTCTCTCTCTCTCTCTCTCTGAAAAAATGAATAAACACTAAAAAAAAATTAAGAAAAACCACTCCCCTTAAGAAAAAAAAGAAGATATAATTTTATGTAAGTGTTTTTAGTCCCTCCTTTCCAACAATGACTTCTAGAAAGCAGTTTCCTCATATCATTTTTTTCTAATCTTACCACTAATTTCTGCAGTTCAGATGTTTATCTTTATGGTGCTCTGTTCTCAAATACAATCATTGCTGGCCCAGACATTACTGTTGATAAAATGAAATTTATTATACCATATTATATTACACTCTAATATATATTGTTAGATGTGGGGGAAATATGTTCTCAAAGGTCCTGGTAGGGAAACTCCCATATATTATTCCTTCTTCTCCACAAGCTTGAGTTCATCAAATATACACATGAATGTAGGGACAGCTGCCTGAATTTTGTTTTTAAGAGCCAGTTCTTCCTGAGTTCCTACATCTCAACAGACATCTTACTCTCAGACTAAAAAACATCCCTTACTCTCTGTTCCATAAAATGTAAATTTACCTATATATAACATTGTGCTCTGAATTAATCACTTTTAATCCTTCACTGAAGGTCAAATTGTTCCTGCAAATACAGATCTTGACCAATGGATCTCAAGATACCAAAATATAAAGACCAAAAACCCTGGTGATTTAATAAGAAAATTATATTTGACACTGACATAAATCCTTTTGCCAAAAATTGTCTTGAAGGAACACTAGTTGTATGATAGTCTCAAATTTCAGTTTGTCATTTTGGATATTTCTGAATGACCCCACTGATATATGGTATCTATGTCTTTGTAACTTGGATGACCCTGGAACCCATTATGAGGGACATAAGGTCGTTATACAGAGTAAGTGAGTGACCCTAGCATCTCTAAACACATACATCTTCATGAGGCTTTGAGTTTGCACATTAAAATGAGTTATTCCTGACTCTGGACAATGGAGAAGGTTCTTATAGAATAATAATAGTACATTCTCCATGCTATGATGAATAAGGTCAAGTTAGAGTGGGGAAATACACTGTGGAATCTTAACAGTCCTCCTTTGAAACACTTTGTTCTTGACTCTCAAAATTACCAATACAATCCTTAAATCAAGAAGTCATTCCGAGATGCCTTCAATGAAGTGTAGTGCCTTAGAATATATAGAAGCTAGAAATCCAATTGTCAAAATTTTAAATCAGGCTCCAGGTGACAGGAAAAAAATGATTATGACATTTAACATATTGTCCGCCTTCTTTTAAAAGACAAATTAATCCGTCTAAACTACATCTCATAACCATTTCAGCTTTCAATATAAGTCCAATTAAATTCCCTAAAGCTTAATCACACGAAGGAAAACAACTGGTAAAGTCTTTCATTAGAAGACTCCCTTACTCTCTGGTCCATAAAATGTAAATTTACCTATATATAATATTGTGCTCTGAATTACTCGCTTCATTTCTTTTCATCTCATCACACTGGCAAACACCACAATTTTTCAGTGCAGGAATTGTGTCTTTATTCAACAAATATGTATGTTGTTATTTTCCCCAGGCGAAAATGAACAAAGCAGAATATACAGATGAAACTCAGTAAGTTCTGATCATTTAGGTTCCCCTACATGGCATCTTACTAGGCTCAGACAACACTGTCAAAGGTTCACAAGTGCAGTCAAAGCGTGGTATCTCACTCAGATAAATGCACGATTATTCTTAATAACGCATAAATAAGCCCAAGATCATGTGTGTGTGTGTGTGTTTTCATTGTTGTTCCATGCTACAGCTATTACTTCTGCTCACCAAAATGCAGTTGATTTTTTTAAACATGTATGTGAATATTCTCGAAGTTATTACAATTTCTTTCCTTGTACTTTCTTTATAAAGCTGACAAATCACATGGACCTTCACACAAAGTTGCTTCTCACAAAGGGCAATTCCGCTGTGTCATCCAGGAGAGAAATTAGAGTAGCAACCCTTATTTGCAAACAGCAGAGCATTCAACCAAAAATGAATTGGTCAGAACGATTTGAACAACAAATAACAATAGGATTGCATTATAACCCAAGGAATAGCATACATATTCACGAGTCCATACTGGTACAGATAAGTGATGGAATGAAATACTGGGGAGGAAGGACAGCTCTTCCTCACAGAAGAATTCGATTAATGAAAGTTGAAGGAGGGGCGCCTGGGTGGCTCAGTCAGTTAAGCTTCTGACTTCGGCTCAGGCCATGATCTGGCGGTGGGTGAGTTTGAGCCCCGCGTCGGGCTTTGTGCTAGCGGCTCAGAGCCTAGAGCCTGTTTCAGATTCTGTGTCTCCCTCTCTCTCTGACCCTCCCCCGTCCATGCTGTCTCTCTCTGTCTCAAAAATAAATAAAAGTTAAAAAAAAATTTTTTTTAACAAAGTTGGATGAATGAGGGAAATAGAAGGAAATCACAATTAGAAAATCACAGTAAGAACTGCTACAAGCAAGATCCATGGGCGAATATTAAATTAAAGAGAAACTGGAAATTTGCAGGCCCTCACAGTATGTCCCTCCACGTAATTATCTATTACTGACATAGTTTTAATGTACATCCACAAACTCTTTGATACTCCTCTCTAGGGGGTGAAACGAATTCCTCTTTCCCTTGAGTGTAAGCTGCACTTAGTGATTCAGTTCCAAAGAACAGCGTTTGGAAAGTGAAAATTAGTAAGCTTACAGTAGTAAAACCTGGTAGGCACCACCTTAGCCATATGACCAAGGTTAATATCACTTGTTATAAAACACTGATATCATGAACGCTCTCAGAGGATGAGGACAACACATCTCTATGTATTCTTCTCCAAAAATCTATCTCCACAGTCATTCATTAAAGAAAATATCAGGCAGCGTGCCTGGGTGGCTCCATCAGTTAAGCAACAACAGACTCTTGGTTTGGGCTCAGGTCATGATCTCATGGTTCATAGCTGACAGCATGGAGCCTGCTTGGGATTATCTCTCTCTCTCTCTCCCTCTTCCCCACTCACACTGTCTCTGTTGCCCTCAAAATAAATAAATAAATAAATAAGAACAACAACAACAACAACAAAAACATCAGGCAAGGGTGCCTGGTTGGCTGTCAGTTAAGTATCTCACAGTTCGTGGTTTTGAGCCCTGCATCGGGCTCTGTGCTGACAGCTCAGAGCCTGGAACCTGCTCTGGATTCTGTGCCTTCCTTTCTCTCTGCCCCTCCTCCACTCACACACTGTTTCTCTCTCTCTCTTTCTCTCTCAAAAATACATAAACATTTAAAAAAATGTTTTAAATTAGATGAAACCAAGCTGAGGGTCATACTACAAAATATGTGACCAAAACTCTTCAAAAGTGTCAAGATCATGAGAGACAGAAAAAGACTGAAGGGCCATTACAGATGAGAGGAGACGAAAGGGCCGAGGCAACACTGCAATGTGACATTGAGGCTGAGACACTGGAACACCAAAAAGACACAGGGAAAGGCTCAAGAAACACAAATAAAATCTATAGCATGGTAAACAGGATCAGTGTTAATATCGTCGTTTCAATCTTGCCTTGTAAGATGTAAGATGTTGACCTTAAGAGAATAAGAGAACTCTCCAGACCTTCTCTGTAACTCTTCTTAAGGCTGTAATTATTTCAAAATAAAAGGCTGTGTCTTTTTTAAGCCAGAAGGAATCTTCAGTGAGAAATTGGTTCAACCCTCTGCCTTTGGGCAGATGGCACATCACTCATTCATGATTTCAATCATTTATTCCTAGAATGCAAGCTCCATAAGAACAAGGAATTTCTCTGTTTTGTTTGCCACTGTAGCCTCAACATCCAGGTGTAATGTATGATGAGAGGAATATTTTTTTTTAATGAACAAAAAAAAATATTTAATGAACTGGATATATTCTTACATCTTAAAACTAAAATAATGGCTGCTAACAGCAATAGCAACACACCTTGGGTATCAAGGGTCTTCTCACACTCTATTTTTTTTAAGCTATCAAATTCTCCTAAGCCACTTCTCATCTTCCTAGTTTTGGAGAGGTGAGATGATTTACTGACAAGGAATCACCTTGTGCCTCATTTCAAGATTCTTTAAGCATGAAGTTAGATGCCGCCTTCTGAAGATTTAATGAATAGCTCCGGTGGCCTCGGGCAGTAGGCAACCAGTCCAATGGAAAGTGATCTGGAACTCATTCCTGATCGCCAGGAACTTGTTAAATGATGTACTCTGTGACTGATGGAGGTTTTTGAGTTAACACTCTGCAGGAAGTTGACAGGGCACAGGTTACACTCTGCTTTATCTTCAAACAGGTTTTAGGAGGAAGAGAAAATAGGAGGGAGATTACAGACACCTCTGGTGAGAATTCTTTAAATGTGAGAGAGTTTCACCCTGCTGTCAGAAAGCTTCAGTCCTGACACTTTCCTCTGTCTAAACAGAATCATCTTTGGAGCATAAAAATGACAGGATATGGCTTTTCAGTCACAGAAAGGGTAACTATTGGTGAAGTGATTCAACCCCTGTAATCTGATACAACAAGAAAAAAACTAAATATTCTGATCCACATTCAAAATGTGCTACTTTCCAGCCAGGACACAAATAATGTTTCTGCTTAGCAACTGAATTGGCCAAAAAAAATAACATTTTCTCTTCTGCTTCTTACCTCTCCATATTATATATAATTCTTGTTGAAAACCAAAGAGAACATACCATATGGATTTTTTGTGTGTGCTAATCTCATAAAATTACAAATAAAACTTTCACAGAATCATAACATCTGCTTCAGCCTTACCCTGGAGAAAAGTCGTCTTAGCAGAATCACGTGAGGACATATAGTTTAATGTCCAAGTTGCCTTCCACATTTGGCATTCACATTGTCTTTGAGAAGGCTTGAAGGACATCAGCAATAAATGCCAGATGAGGAAAATGAGTCTCTGGATAGAAAAGGGCTTTTTTTTTTAATATATTAATGATAGTATTATCAAAATTGAAATGTACTATCACTTTAATTTGTTCATGGGAACCTATGGCAACATATTTTAATATGCATTTTCTTAAGAAACAAAGGGTATGTCTGGCTGCACAATGGAATGTCCAAAGAGTTTGACCTTTGCTTTCAAACTGGAACTACTTGAAGGGTGTCAAGTTAGAAGTCCATTGACAGATCAGAAATGAGCCTGGTGCCTGCTACGCCTTTCTTCTATCTCCATGTCTCCTTTCACAGAGATCAGACCTAAATACTTCTCAGAGGTAACCACATAGTTTTCATTTCTATTGCTACCACCCTGGGCCAAGCCATTCTGTTTCTCCTTGTCTCCAATTTTGCTTATATTTATCCAGGGATGTGATGGTAAAACAGCTTTCCAAAAACAGCAGCAGCAATAACAACAACAACAACAACAACAACAACAACAAAAAACAAAACCTTACTTGTTTTGGAAGTTGAGTTTGCCAATTTCCAGCATGTAATTTCTCCCACCATGTCCTGTTGCAAGCTACGGACAGTGTAACAACCACTTAGCAAGACTCCTGAATATTTATTTAGCAATTGGCTCTCTTGTGCCAATGTGAGCTGACTCAAGCACACACTGTCTCCACGCATGGTTCCATGCAGCTGGTCTCTGTAATTTCCTTGCTTAAAAATCTTCAATAGCTCCCATTTCCCTAAGCACTGAGTGTCAAATCCCTCACTGAATTTATAAGACCCTTCACAGTCTGGCCCATGGCCACCTCTCCAGTCTAATGTGATGTTCCTCTTTAATCACACACCAGACATTGATTTTTTTAGCTCCTTATCCTCATATCTTGATAACTCCTACTTGTCCAGGGATCAGCTTAAATATTTGTTTAATTTGTTAAATATTAGTTGTCTGGGGAAACGAGCCAGCTAGGTGTTTCTAATATGTACACTCAAAGCATTCTTCACATCAAAACACTCTCCAAAATCCATCAGGATTACTTGTGTAATTATCTTTTACCCTCAAAACTAAAGCTTTCTGAATCCAGGAGCCATGGCTTTGAGACCATCACTTTTTCTCCAGGACCTATAAAAGTACCTGGTACCTAGTAGGTCCTCAAAGACTCATTAAATAATGACTTAATGGGGGATTTTCATCTCATGTAACTTCTCCTTAGTTATAGGAGCCTATTTATAAATAAAAGAAATTCATAGTTATATTAAGAATTACAGTGTTTGCCATTTAGAGTCAAGTAAATTCCAGAAACAGAAAAGATCTTCAAATTCTTACAAGAAAAATATGGTTTACAAAGTAATATACTCTGAAAGCTGAGGTCTTATGAAATCAAAAGTCATGTAGTTTATAGTTATGATTGAAAAATGCCACCTAAAGAGGCATTCTGAGTATGAGACAGGAAGAACATTCTTTCCTACTCCAGGGCACACACTCTGGAGTCTTGGGTGAGAGCCTGGAACTCCACGATGAATTTTTATAAACTTGTCAGAGGTAATATCCACTGGGATCCCTGCATTAAGAAAGAAGTCAGGGTAGATGATCTTCAAGTTTGCTCCCAACTCAAGGATTCTGAGATACCATAAAACAAATATGAGTGGTGGGTGATGGTAGAGCTATATAGTCCGCTTCTGAGTCCACTTAGTTATTTGTCGTTGTGCCCTGGCAGTGACCTTGGAAGTTAGAAGAAAATATACCTGCAAATGGAGACACACTTCCACTGAGCAGAGCCCAGAAAGGAGGAATAGGGTAGCATGGTGAGAGTAATTTGCTATACAATCTGTCAACCCCTTATCTATTGGTAGTGTTGGAAAAAATTACCTTTAGAGATTTAAGGGACTAAAGATGTATGTAAAAACAAAACAAAATGCTTATGATACTATGTCTGTGAATTCTTTAACCATATAGATTCCTGGATGTGGTTTTCCACATAAATCATCCAAACATATTAGAGCAACTCATGAAGAATGTCTTATAAATATTAAAATGGGTTTTTGAGGGGCTCCTGGATGGCTCAGTTGGTTAAGCCTCCGACCTCAGCTCAGGTCATGATCTCACGGTTCGTGGGTTCGAGCCCTGTGTCGGGCTCTGTGCTGACAGCTCAGAGCCTGGAGCCTGCTTCGGACTCTGTGTCTCCCTCTGTCTCTGCCCCTCCCACTTGCTCTCTCTCTCTCTCTCACTCTCTCTCAAAACTAAATAAACATTAAAAAAATTAAAAAAGAAATAAAATGTAATTTTGCAAACTCAACTGAAATTATAAGCCCAGAAATAAGCAGTTCTTCATTCTTTCAGTTACAAGTCCTGCATAACTTCTATTAGGAACCTAAAATTAGCTCTGCAGGTGGCGATGGGGGCGGCCACGTGAATAGGACACAGTCTGTGCCCTCACAGTGTGCACAGTGTGGTGGAAGAGGCAGATGCTGTGTGAATACTTGTAATTGTCATAAAGGAATTGTCCTAAAGTTGTATGTGAACTATTCAGGAGCAGAGAGTGGATGCCATATGTTCTCTTGTAATTAGTTTTTCAAATGGTCACAGAAGGTTTTCAAATAGATCTTAGGTTACACATCTCCCTCCTCAAATTTTAACTTACCAGAAACTGTTGCATTAAATGTCTACACTGATTTTAAGTTGTATCACGTTTTCAAAAACGTTTAAAAGTGAAAAAAAAAACCCACCATGTTTGTACAGAAGTAATGAGATAATGAGGCGAAGACAACTTACAACATATGACAGCCAAATCCCTGCTAGGTAAATTCTCCTTCAG
Organism: Panthera leo; assembly: GCF_018350215.1. Lineage (NCBI taxonomy): Eukaryota > Metazoa > Chordata > Mammalia > Carnivora > Felidae > Panthera > Panthera leo. The sequence continues at coordinate 52,155,798 of NC_056695.1, read as the reverse complement.
TGTCTGGGTTCCGGCTTGAGAGTTCACGGCATGGGATTAGGGGTAGCACTACACAATTTAAGGCAAGACTGAAAAGATTTGGGAGTTTCCAGGGAAAATTCAAGAGAGAGGAAAACGCAAATGAAAGAGGGAGAGAAGATAGAAAATTAGGGAAAAACTTTTTGGTCAACACTATGGGCCTACATGAGACTCCAGGAATTTTCATCTTGAACTTTAAAAAGAAAGAGAGGGGGGCTTTCATGACGTGTAAGACAGAGACAGGACTGGGTTCATAAGTGTGCAACCTGTATGGTCACTCCATGCTTTAATGCTTCACTGTTGCTGCCTTGAAATTCTTTTTTTTTTTTAACGTTTTTATTTATTTTTGAGACAGAGAGAGACAGAGCATGAACAGGGGAGGGTCAGAGAGAGGGAGACACAGAATCTGAAACAGGCTCCAGGCTCTGAGCTGTCAGCCCAGAGCCCGACGCGGGGCTCGAACTCACGGACTGCGAGATTGTGACCTGAGCCAAAGTCCGCCGCTTAACCGACTGAGTCACCCAGGCACCCCGCTGCCTTGAAATTCTAAATAACCCTTGGAAGTGTCTATTTTAGGTGAAGTCCAGTGGGAAAATGGAGCATATGTGTGAGCAGAGGAGATATGTGTGATATGCATGCTGCCTTTTCTTGCCACTTCATTTGTGTATAGTGGTCTCAGTGTTCTGTGAACCTAGAAATCCGACCATGTGTGGGAGTTCAGCCTGTTGTCTACTACTGAGTAACTGAGGACATTGAGAAGACCCTAGAAACCTCACCTTCAATTCCTGAATTTACTTCAAATGCAGAAAGAAGGCAATGATATTCTAAGAAACACGAATGACCAAGAAATCTTATCACATATCTTTTTACTTGCATTGCTTCTCTGTATTGGCTGACCATTTATGCAAAAAAATATTAACAGCAAAGGAAAGAAAAAGGTAAGACAGCACATAGTCCTTTCTCTTTTCCTTCTTCCTTACTCCTCAATATGCCTAAGATAGACAATGTTTACAGAATGTGTACCTATTGAGAAATGAAATGAAAACAATAGAGTTAGTTTTGTACAGCATTTCTATTGTTCTAGTAATTATTACATACATATATATATATATATATATATATATATACACATGTGCAAGTTACAAAATACAAATTGTGTAATTTCAGTGATTCTACACAGGAATTACATGCTCATATATTTGCACTTAAAACTGACAGGGGTGCCTGGGTGGCTCAGTCATTTGAGCCTCCGACTTCAGCTCAGGTCATGATCTCATGGTTTGTGGGTTTGAGCCCCTCATTGGGCTCTGTGCTGACAGCTCAGAACCTAGATCCTGCTTCAGATTCTGTGTCTCCCTCTCTCTCTGCCCCACCCCCTTGCGCTCTGTGTCTCTCTCTCTCAAAAATAAATAAATGTTAAAAAAAACTGACATTGCACAATATAAAGATGAACAGTAAAATTCATTCTAATCATTTAAAATTTTAATTTTCTTTAGAACAATAATAAAAAACAAATAAAAACATCATGGCAAGTTGAGAGAAAGTGCAGAGGAGAAGGAAAAGCTTTATATTTTAATTACTTTAACAGCACTTTTTCCTGCTTTTTTAAACAAGGGACTCCATAGTTTTCACTTTTCATTAGGTCCCACAAATTAGGTAGCTGGCCCCGTATATGCATGTATAATTATATATATGCCTAGCAGCAAAACAGAGAAAGAGAAAAAAGGAGGCAGAAAGATGAAAAGAGAGCAGTAGAAATCTTGTGCACATGCACCCAGAGACAAAGCGAGGGATAGGGCTTTACTCCTCAGATTCTCCCAGATGACTTTTCAGCTTGGACCAGCTTTCTTGCTCAAGCTCTGGTTCATGAAATTCTTGCATGTTGATAAAACATTCCTTAGATGTTACATGTTTGATATGGAAAAAGAACTGTAAACTCATTATGTATACTTTAATTTTTTCAAGTTATATATATTTATACATACATATAAATACATATACATACGTATATGTACAAATATATGTACATTGCATATGTACAAATACATATACAATATCATCACCATTAGGGGGTTTTTAAAGTAGTCAACTGATATCTTTTGAATCTACCCTCAAATGTTAGCCAGAAACTGAACATTTCTCCCCACCTCCACCTCTACCAAGATCAAACTATCATCTGTTCTTACCTGAACTATCACAATGGTGTCTTAAGTAGTTTTCCTGATTCTGCCCCTCTCTCCCACACACATAGCCTTTTAACACAACAGGAAGAATCTTTTCAAAATTTCACATCTTGTGCCCCCTTTGCTCAAAACCCTTCAATGGCTTCCCTTCTGTGTGGAATAAAATCCCATTCCTTAGACTGGCCCCAAGGTTCTACAAGCTCTGGCTCCTGCTACTTCTCTGACCTCACCTCCTTCCTCTTACCATTCCTGTCTTCACTCATCACAAGCCATGTTGGCTTCTTTGCCGTTTTCTAAGCATGCCAGCCATGCTCCTTCCTGGGGACTGGCTCTTCCCACCTCCTTGAATACTTTTCCCCCAGATACCTCAATGGCTTGCTCCTCACCTCTTCTTAGTGAGGCCTTTTCCATTCACCCTTTTTCAAAGTACAACTCCAACTTCACAGCCTTCCCCGCTGCCGCCCCCCCCCACCCCCACCTTCCCGTGCATTCCCTCTTCCATGCGGGGTGAGCTTCTCCATAGCACTTATCACCATCCAGCACTTTGATCATTTCACTATTTTCATTTTAAATTGTCTGTCCCCTGGGATACATATAATCTCCATGAAGGCAGAGACTTCTTTCTGTTTTGTAAAATGCTGTATCCTCAGCATTTAGAACAGTAACTAGCACTTATTGGGAACTCAATAAATGTCTGTTGACGAAAGGAACACTGGATTAACTAGCAAGATGTTAGTGATAGTGAGTCTCCAAGAAGACTAGGTTTCTGGGTTTTGTGACTCTGGGGAAACAAATGTTTACCCTTGTATATCATTGTAACCTTTTTTTTTCTTGATTTTCTTTGTTTTAATTTTACTCCCTTTAATACCTTGACCTTAATTGTACAAAATCCCTTGTCACCGGAGAGTGGTGAGGTGTAGAGTACGGCCCTGCAGACACTTCAGAGAGTCTAGAGAAGCTGTCAGGGGCTTGTATCCAGCAGCTTAGTCAAGCACTTGCCCTGATTAACACCTTTGTGTATTCTCAGCATGTCTATGGTTTTGTTTTGGTGCTGGCGTTGACTTTTTGGGGGATTCTTTGTCCAAATGGCCTCTTCTGCTTCTGACTTGTGTTCAGATATGAGAATTAACCATGCAGCTTCAATATTAATACACTTCCCTTCATGCAAGCAAGCCTGATCCCACAAACCTCAGTTTAGCTATTAATACTTGGGACCTAAAAAATAGAAAAATATCAAATATTTTTGTATATATCCTTTCTAACATACAATTGTTTTTAGAAAATTATAAATGTTTTGAAGGGCTGATTAATATTTTTGTCTATATACTCAAAATTACTTGTTCTAGAAGCCAAAATGTGTATTTTCAGAATTCTTTTCATTGCAAATAAGAGAAGTTCATCTCAGTTTATGAATAAAGTGAAGAAGTCTAGGGATAAAGAGGGCTTCTGAAATATCTGTATTCAGGTATTCAACTAATACCATAAGAATCTCTCTCCCTCTCTCTCTCTTTCAATCTTTCCTTCTTCAGACAGTTCATGCCACACACAAGATAGCTGACTAACCCCTGACTATATCCTGCCAACTTACTAAGCCCAATGGAAAGAGATAGTTTCACTAACATCTATGTTGAAAAACTAAAGAATTTTCCTGATGGAGATCACATGCCATATGTTCATTCCTTAACTAATCTCTTTGGCTGGAGGAAGGAATACTCTGGTTGGGGTTTATGACCACCATGGCCACCCCTGTGATAGATGAATGGAGTGAGTAGGGTTATCACAACCACAGGATCAGGAGCTTCTTATACTGGAAAGCTCTTACCATCCCACTCAATGCAACCAATCATAAAAAATTCAGTGGGCTGTTACTTACAGCAACTATTTCTAGGCGAGTTGGATACTTTAGATCTCTAGAAAGAGAGTGGCTTCCAGAATCAGGAGGCATGATTTGGCAGTGGGCTGGATACCCAAGGTGTATCAGATGCCTTCTATTTGTTACATATATCGCTCAATTTGCTACATGTGACCACACTCTTCTCCTCTTTAGTCTATGAAATAACCCTGTGAGGTAGATTTTATTATTTTTCGTTGAGAAAGCAAATTGACCTAGGCCATAAGCTTGGTCACTCAAGAATCAGAGCTTAATTTTGAACTCAGATCTAATTCTGAAAAACATTCACTTTTCAACATATGGTAATATTCTTACTTGGAAAATGTCGGTGCCCTGACAAAGTAAATAGAGGTTCTTATTTTGTCTTACTTTCTCTCTTCCTTTCCTTTGAGAAAAAAGACATGTTGCCTGTTAGAAGTCAACTCTGAGAAAGGAATCAATTCCTAGGACCTGGGAGCATGGGTTCTAGAAAGGCTGTGAGGTCATTAGCATTGAAAGCAGCAAGAAAGATGGAAAAGGTCTTTAGTGGTGAGCTTTAAATGGAATATTTCCTTTTCCACTATCATCCATAACATGAAAGGATAGAGATTTGCTGGAATTTCCCACTTCTATATGTAATCAGTAAGGTTATTCTTGTCATGGGTTTTATATTAATTATTGGCATGAAAAGCCCAACTGCTTTATTCACTTATATAATAACAATTTATTGAATTTTTACTATGAGCTAATCATTAAAAAAAAAAAAAAACCTCAGGGCATAAAATCCTAACAAAACAGTAAATATTTAAACCAGTGTTTCAGATAAATCAAGTAAAAAAGAAAGGCCAAAATTCAGCTAAATCAACAAAATCTCATGCAGGTCACCTTGTGCACTTTGATGGTTCTCATCCTCCCAAATCTTGAGGAAGAATGTGTTACGGCCAAGTTCAGTTCTTGTTCTTCCTCCTACAAAATTATAGTAGACTATGAACTTGTGGTTTCTGTCCAAGTGAAAACTTCCCACGATTATGTTCCTGACATTTTACTATATAAAAACGTAAAATCTAAATTCTCTACAGAAACAGAGGATTTCAAAATTAAACCTGGAAGAGTGAATAGTTCAAAACATACGATCTCTCAGTTATTTGAAGTGACCTTTCACGACACTTAGTTGGAGCCACTAAAGAGCAAAAAGTCCTTCATTTTTAGTTTTCATAGAACTAAATGTATAAATATCCAAAGCCCCAAAGGGAGCTTGACTGAGTTGTTCAATCCAGAATAGAAATCATCAGTATCCACAAATATGTACGCAGATCAGCCTGTATAGTTACTCAGTTCCTACAAGATTATGTCCTAAATCTTAGAATGGCATCCTTGGGTTTCTATGTTCAGATGCCTGCTGACCTTTACATGTGACTCAAGTAACATCTTCTCCCTCTTTCAGTATCTAAAGGCCTTGCCATTTCCAGAGCCATGCTGCTTTTTGCCTCTGTACATTTACATGCACTTATTTGTAGGGGAAAAGTCTTTTCCACATTTTTAGACCTAGGAAACTCTAATGCATTCTACAAAATTTAACTCAAAATTCAGAGTACCAAAGGAAAAAGTTCAATTCATTGTCTGTTATCTCAAAGTGTTTTTAAAAAATTTTTGCATACCCTTATTAGAGCTCTTTTATTACATTAATTTACATTAAATTAAATTACATTAAATTAATTATATTTAATTATGTTATATTTTACTTCATTTAGGGTCATTAGACTGCAAGTTTCTCAAGACTCTTCTTTTATTATCTTTATGCTTTCAAATCCTAAGAGTGCCTTTGTATCCTAGGAGGTGCTCAGTTAATAGCAGGTTGACTAATCACTTTCTTGAACATCTACTACATACAAAAAAGTTATTCTCATTACTCAAGATAAAAAGGGACATAAATAATGCTTCTGGCCTGAAGAAGTTTGCAATCTGCTTACAAACACAAGACACAGGAAATAATATTAATATTAATAATGACAAAAATAATAGAAAATATTTATGTAACACCTGCTATATGCTGGAGACCAATTGCGGTAGTGTTTTTTATGTGTTTTAATAACTTAATTCTCATAAAAGTACCTATGAGGTAGATATAGCTTTACCAGTGAGGAAACTGAGGCACAGAAAAAATAAGGAATTTACCTAGAGTAAGTGGTGAAATGGGGACAAAGTCCCAGGCAGTCTACATTTAGAGTCATTTCAAGCTATATATTATTCTGTAAATGACCTAATACAATATAAAGTTTATTAAATTAAATTGAAAAGACTAAATATTAAAATAACCATATATTTATTTAATAACACATGCAAAATTTCTACACAAAAATATTCCATAATTTTAATTCACTTTGAACCAAGGAATTTTTTTTTCAGTCCCATACCTCCTCTCAAATATCATTAAACTCATAGAAACTATGCACAGCATCTTCTTAGGAACCTCTCAGAAGAGTAGGACATTGGTCCCAACTGCCACTCCTTCCAACCAGGGCAGCTTGCTTCTATTTCTCTTCTGTATTGAGGCTTCGCATAGGATTCTGTCCACCAATAAAGTAAAAGTACTTTTAAAATCACTGTTATATCTGATATGTGTAAGTATACATAAGACTCAAGATTAGCCCTAGATAAAAACAGAAAATTAAGTAGTATCACATACCTCTGCGATCACATACCTCCCTTCTATTTCCTTCTCCTGTGTCAACATAATCACCCTCTACAGCCACTGTTAACCTATGCATAGGTAAGCTAAACTTTTCGTGAAATATACAGGAAATGCTTCCCAAATCCTGACTTCATTAACTACCGGTGTCCTGAACTTTTCATCCCATCTTGTCCTCCTGTCCTGGCCAATGCTATTTTCAAGTCTGTACTTGATCACCTCTACTTCTTGTCTCTACGAATCCGCATTTAACCTTGGATTTGATGCTAAGCACATGTTTACTCCAGCACTCACTATTCTTGATCTTGCTTCCTAAATCACTCCAGGTAAAATTCCTGCTCTGGTAGACATCACACTGCTGCCAGTCCAGATCACCAGTATTTAGCAAAATATCAGAAATCTGCGGGACATTGACGGGGCCTATGGCAATACCTTATCTAGAGGTTCCAGCTTCTCTTTTATAGAGATTCTTGTAAACTCTTAAAAAATGGACTTCTGTTGGTAGTTTAAAACATGCCAGAGGTTTGGGCTCCAGAGGCCTACCCATCAGCACCATGGGAACTGATTTTTCTGACATGCCTTATCTTCCAAACTCATGTCCAAAAAACCAAATACATTGTCACCCATCTCTCCCATTTCATCATTTTTTCCATTATAGTATCTTAAATATAAGGCTTTATATATACATGGTACTGCTCTCAACTCTAGAAACCACGAATTATGGGCTTTAAAATAAGGCCACATAAGTTAAAATATAGCCAGGAAGTAGAAAATCTAACCTACAAGATCTTCAAACCTATATATATATATATATATATATATATATATATATATATATATATATACACACACACACACACATACACACACACATGCATATATATGTATATATATAGTTAAAATATATATATTATATATATTTGTATATTTCTAAAATATATATATTTTATATATAACCATATACATATATATATGGTTAAAAGACATATAACCATATATATACATATATATATACACGTATATATATGGTTAAAAGACAAAGTGTCATTAGTAACAGGCCTACTCAGTTATCATAAGTTGCATCAAATGTAGTGTTTCATAACCTTCAACATTATGTGCTTAAGGTAGATAGGTTTGTCAAGAAGGCAACTATTCCAATATTACTGAAGTCTGTCTTGTGTCTGGTGCACTTTTCCACGGGACTTGATAAATGAGCAAGAGACACAAGCACCACAGGATGTAGATAAGATGGGCTGAACATAAAAATGTGTAGAAAGGGAGAAAGCTGGAAAAGTGACACAAAAATAGAAGTTGAAATAGCATGACCATCAAATTCTAAGAAGTCAAATCTAATAAGCAGTCTTTTGTACTCTAGGGATGGCTAGAATCTTTTTGAGGCAAGAATCATGTGGTCCCTAAGGCCACAGGTAGTCTGGTAAAAGATAAAGACCTCTGTAAACAATCCCAACATAAGAGGATAACTTGGATATGAGCTCAACAAAGGACTATCAATCATGTATACAGCTTTAAAAAATGGTGAATGGAGGAAATAATCTCACAAGAAGTATCTTCCCATACAGAGGACACAAAGAGCTATATGGCTAATACTCACTGAATTTTAGAGGGGCGTCATTTGGGAGTTTCTTAACATGGTTTAGGACTCAATTATCTGACCATGTCCATCTTGTTACAGTTCTTTAAATATGATTCCGTTTTTTCCTTCCTCCCTTCCTTCATCCCCTCTTCCCTCTCTCCCTTCTTCCCTTTCTACCTCTTTCAACAAATACTTATTTAATTCAAATTCTAGGTCAGGAATTTTGCTAAATGGCTCATGTCTTTATGCATTGTTTCCCCAAACTAGCAATCCAGCCCGTACCCCTGAAAAGCAATCCATATACCCAATGAATCTTGAAGTCATACAGCCTAGGATTCAATCCAACTGTGTAGCCTTGGGCAAATTACTTAATCTTTCAATTGCTATATACTCATCTATAACCTAAAAATGATAGTTACATATCCATTTCCTAGTTTTGTGGTAACTATCAAATGAGATAATCCAGATAAAGAATGTAATAGTATACCTGAGGTATAGTAATTGCTCAGTAAATTTTAGATATTACTCCCATCACTGTTTGTAAGATTCATCATGGCATCACTCTAAACCATCTGTGAACCACTCTCCAAGTCTGAACTAGCCTTCTTTTGGGATCCTATAGCATCCTGTGTGTGGTCAACAGATCCCACCCCCCTCAGTTGCTTCCAGGTTTACAAGGAGTGTGGTCATGAGACAGTCTTCAGCTGACAGCTTCAGACTCTGGCTCAGCTGCAGACAATGACCTCACCCAAGGTCATGTCATTCATCAAACAGCCTGCATCTGGCCACTAAGCAAAGAGATTTATAGACTTGGACTGACATGGGACAAGTCTGATGGGCAATACTGCAGATTGTCCCACTACGTTAGCCAACACTTTGGCAGACCTGCGTTAGTTCCAATTTTCTCTCTGCCCAATCCTGTTTCCCGCCCACTACTTTCACACTTTCACTACTTTTATTAGGGATAAACATCTTGTCCCCTAAACTTCATCTTAGTACCTGCCCTCAGAGAACCTAACCCAAGACTACACCATAGCTCTGTTCTATTAGTTTATTCCTCTCCCAGACTAGACTGTATGTTCCTTGAAGACAAGGAGAATTCTATTTAGCCCTGTACCTTCAGCACCTAGCAAGTGTTGATCAAACAGAAAACACTCACTCAGATACTGTACATTGAATGACTAAAAAATAGGCAAGGAATCAGCTTGAAAGGAAAAAAAAATTAAATGTGTTCAGTCAAATTGAATCATCATTATAATGATTCTGTTTCATCTTAACTTAAAATGCTTCCATGAATGAGGTAGAAGCTCTTGTACAAATTACATATGCAAAGGTAGAAGAAGTAAGTTTTATCAGCAAATTCAACACTGCTCTGGATAGAACCCTCTTAACATTTTAACAGCTACAGAAACTATTTTTTCTTTTCAATGCTTACTACACATACTTGGAGGATCCAATAATGAACAATGTATGTACGACATCTGGTGGCTCCCAGATAATGTTACATCGAACTTGCCTGGAGTCTGAGCCACAGAGCTGGGCGATCACACCAGCCTGAAACTTGGCTCAGATTGAAATCCTACCCAAGATTAACATAGGTTGCTTGCCAGTGTTGGGAGGATAGGAGTTATTAAGTTTACCAAAGACGCCAGTTGTGATGAAAGTAACAGCCCCATTCTTTCAATCCTTTGATTTATAACGTCTTCAGAATTAATAATCATTCATCCAATTAAATGCTGTTGGTCTGGGCCTCTGGCCAATTCTATGTCATAGGAGGTGATAAGACCCATTAGCTCTGAGCCTTAAATTAACCAGCATCAGGCCCAAGGGAAGTATGTTGCCCAAATGAGCCACCTCCCTCTAATTCCAAACCTTCATGACTGATGCTAGAAAATATCTTCATTACATTGCTGCTGTTATGGTCAAAAGAACAGATTTAGATCCTACAATTAATAAAGCTTAAGGTCTCTTGATAGTTTTTCAACCATTAGTGGATTGAAGTTACATTTTAAAAATCTATGCACATATTATGTGACCTAATATAAACTTATGCAAACATAAAACATCTAGAGGTAGGGAAAAAATCAGAATTTTATGTGCTGTTGATGATGTTACAAGAATACATTCTGGTGACCAACACATTGACTAGATTAAAAAAATACTCTCAGAAATGGAAGAACAAACTTTTGTGCTTTATTAATAGGTAGCAGGACTAAATGTCAGATTATGTTTTATTTGCTTTGTTTGGACAAGTGACTTTACCCTTGATTTTGTATGTATTCTTATATTTTCTGTTGAAAAATAAATTTAAATAGCATTGAGATATATAATTCATACATCAGGGAAATTAGGACATGACAAAAATTTAGGAAACATTTGCTAAGTAGCTGCAGTTTCTTTAGGAAACAAAAGAAATCCACTAAAGCTAGGTTAATGTTTGGTGCAGTTCACATGGATTTGAGCATATGCTACTTTGCAATGGGCTAAAATGTGGGCTTTTCTTTGAACTACAAATCCTCAAAAATAAGAACTGATGAAAAGGGTCAGCAAAGTTAAATCACCATGGAAATCCAGGCAGTTTTACACTCTTCACTTTCAAAGTTGACAAGTGTCATTGGGTTGAGGTCAACATTGGTATTCAAACAAGAGGGTGATCTACATTCCTTATAACTAAAGTCTAACAAACATTTTTATAATATTTTATTAATGGAAATTTCAACATGCCCTCAACCTTTGGAATTCTATTAATAAACATAGGACTCTTTCTCCAACAGTGATATTAGAAAAGATATCTTTATTAGTTTTCATTTGTACATATGAATTGTCTAAATTAAAATTATCAGAATTTATTGAATGTGGTTCAGAGAAAAGCCAGGAGACTTTCTGGATCAAATTACCTCCTAGCCTATTTTATTCCATTTGATTTATAATGACTTGTGTATAATCTCCTGACTACAGAGTTTACTACAAGAGTTTGATTTGTCAAGGAGACGAGACAATTTTTGTGCTTATTGCCTGCTGGAACACATGCTACAAGTTCACAGGTTAGTAAACGTGTCCAGATATGAGCATACACTCGCTGGTTTTCAATTCCCTTTCAATTTTTCATGCTTACTTCTCAAGCTTATCATTATTATTCTTGAACTTTGAATTTGAAATCTTTCTCAAAAGTTACCCTCATTGCTTCCTATTGTAGATATACATCTGTAGAACCAAAGTAGGCCAAATCTGTATTTGCTAAGTGCTAGAGTTTTATTTAGCAAAATTTTGCTAAGTAAATAAAAGAGCAGAATTTTAAATAGAGCTGATTGATGACTTCATGAAAATCAAACCCTAATTTTACCATAGAAATTCTGCAAATTCAGAAGTGGACAAGAAAATATATGGACCTAGTTACTTTTTAAAAATACATACAAAAATCCCCACCTCATTTTTAATTGTAATGAATTATCATATTATAAAATAGGTAAAAAAAAGATCCATCACAGGGAAGTATGTAAGGACAGGAATCATGACCATCAAGAGGAAGAACGAAGGAGGGCTTACACAGAGCAATCAGCTTGCAAGACAGTTGATGATCAAATGGGAACACACCACTGACTGGGAAACTGAGGAAACCTACAGGGGCTGGAATCCATCTGTGGGCTCTGGGTCTCGATCAGGGACCTTGCTCTTTCACCTGTTAAACCTGGAGATCTTGGGCAACTTCTTAAACATTTCTGTGTCTCTATTTCCTGCTCTGTCAAATGAGAGTAAAAAGTACCAATGTCTTGAAGTATTAACTTTGGCACTTAATACTTTGGCCTATTACTGGCACATGATATGTGTTACCTGTCGTTATAAAAAGAGTTTTTGATAGAATCAAATATTGTAAAAAAGTAAAGAAAAATAATCAAAAAAGACATTCAGATAATAATCATGAGGTTGGACAAAATTAAATGTGACACATTAGAGGAAGAGAAAGTTTTTTTTTTGAAATTAGGGGAAAAGTACTGAGGACTTGGGCTTGAAATATCCCAGCAGAGTTTTTGTTAAAGAAAATGCCAACTCCTCCTTTTGGTCTTTTGATATGAACTAAGGGAAGGGTTTCACAGAGTTCACAGGCTCCCAGACAAATGTCCCTATTAAAGTCCTTTCATCAAAATAGAGAGAAAATTATTTGAAGGGATTAATGAGTGTGAGCATGGGAAGAATTATTCACAATGGAATATGGATTCCAAAGGATGTTGCCAAAACATTACCACAGTTAGGAGAGGAGTGAAAAAAAAATCGGCAGTAAGAAAGAACAGAGCACTAATAAAGATATATGGAAAATAAGATAAAGTCAAAGTCTGAGAAAATAAGTACAGAATTAAATCATCACACATGTCCTAAATTTGGTGCAAATTATATTGGTTCTGGAACTGGCTGAGCTTCCCAGGTGCTGTCTGGGTTGGTTTCAGAGAGATACTGAAGTCCCAGGGAGAAAGTAACCAAGTGCATCAAATATCCATGTTTGGTCATGCAGCAGACACAATGCCATATGTTCCCCAAACCCCGTTTTCCTTTCCTCCTGACCACATAGCTAGATCCGGTTGTCATTGTGTCTAACAGTTAGGTGGGGTAATGAGATTGAATTATCCCAAATGGGGTGTAGAAGTTGTATTGTACATTATTTTCAGCACTAGCTCTTCTGAAAAAAGTAAATTTGGTATGCTTTTCTTCTCTTTTCCTTCATCTGCCAGCCATATTCAGAAGTTTTGGGGAGGCTCTAGAGGACTATGGAACCACTATTTGGAAAAGGCTTGGGTCATACAATATCATTGTCTCCCTATTCCAACCTTCATTTGTGACATGAGCAAGAAATAAAATTTCACTGTGCCAAGACACTGAGATTTCGTGAATATCAGTTAAGTCCCCACTGATGAGAACCAGGAATTCATCTTGGATTTGGCAAAACATAGGTAATTGACAACCTAAGTTTAGTTTTTAGTGGAATGGTGAAAATGAAAGCATGACTGCAATATGTTCGAGAGACAATGTCAAGAGCACACAGTTGTTTGGGGAGTTTTTCTGTGAATGCAGAAAAGTTATATATATATTATAAAATTATATATATTATAGAATATATATAATATTTGCATCCACACACCTATAAACATACATATATACATATATACAAAAATCAGTGGCCAGGTTATATGTATAATGAGGGGTGAAATAGGCACATTAATAGCCTCCCCAAAGAGGTCCACTACCTAATCCCCAGAATTTTTGAATATGTTAAGTTACGTGGCAAGGGGGAATTAAGGTTGCAGGTAGAATGAAGCTGTTAACCAGCTGACCTTAAGGAGATTATCCAGGTGGGCCCAATGTAAGCACAAGAATACTTAAACAGGGAAGGAGGAAGCAGAGGAACCAGAAGCAGAGAGATGTTGTCGGGGAAGGACTCGACTGGCCGTTGCTGGCTTTGGAGATGGAATGAGTGGGTCAGCTGGGAGGAGCTGGAGATAGATTCTCCCCTTGCGTCTCTGGAAAGAACACAGCCCTGATAACCTCTTGATTATAGCCCAATGAGACGGCTTTTGGACTTCTGACCTCCAGAATGGTAAGATAATAAATTTACATTGTTTTAAGCCACTACGTTTGTAGTAATTAGTTACAGAAGCAGTAGAAATCTAATATGGAGGACATTCTAACAAAAACAACCAAAAATGGCGTGTCTAAGAATATACTTTATAGGGAATATGTTGTTCCTATCTGAAGAAAATTACAAAACTTTACTGTAGATTATAAAAGAAAATAAAAAATAATTGGAGAAACATAATATGTTTCTAAAGAGGAAGGCTGAATACTACAAAGGAGCTCAATGTTCTCAGACTTACATATAGATTTAATGCAATCACATCCATACCCTTCAAAGACCCTTTTTATTATTTATGACTAATAAACTTAGCTCAAGCTAGGGTATTGTTATTGTTTCAGTGATTTTTGTGTTGGAAGAGTAAACTGGAAAACACTGAAAATTTGGATGGTCTCCACCTCTAATTTCTGCTTCTTTCCTCAGATTAATTTCTTTACTTTCTACAGTTGTTTTCTTCATACTCTCGGGAGAGCGAGGGACATGGTTTCCCTGCAATATAGTCATTAAACTGATTGGCTCAGTCTAGGTCAAATAACCGTTCCTAAACTAATATGTGTAGTCTGAAGAATGGACATCATAATTGGTCTAGTCTAGGATACTAGCTAGTCCTATAGCCAGAAAAGATGAGTCTTTTACCAGAAGGAGAGACACAGGTAAACAGAAAATTTCTCAATACAAATCTAATTCTAGGAATCTATTCTAGGAAGTAAAGATGGAGAAAACTATGTAAATGTATTTCATCATTGTGTTATTTATGAAAGTTATTGAAACGATCTAAATATCCAACAATAATAAATAGTAAATTAAATAATGGTCTAACCACACGATGAAATACTTGGTAGTCATAAAAAACATTTTCCATGAGTTTTTAGGACTGACTGATAGAATTCACATTCCATGGGAAAATACTCAAGGTATTAAAAAAAAACACAAAGAATGTATATTATGGCCCAATGTTGCTATGTGTGTATATATATATATATATATATATATATATATATATATACACATATATATATAATTCACCAAATATTATCAATATGTATATCTAGATAATCAGATTACATTTTCTTTAATCTTCTCCATATTTTAATGAATAGCCTCAAGTGGTATATTTAGACTGTTTGTAAATCTATACATATATATATAATATATATACAAAACTGTCTTTGTAAACTGTATAAACATTCAACTAATATAGACACATCTTTTGCTACTAGTACCCAAGGCTATAGTGCAGTACTTCTCAAGTTTGATCAGGCATCATAATCCCCTTAGATGACTACTTGAACACTGATTGCTGGGCCCCATCCCCACAGTCTCTGATTCAGTAGGTATGTGGTGTGAATGGAAAATTTGCATCCCTAACAAGTTCCCATATGATGATAATGATCTAGGGACCACAGTGTGAGAACCAGTGCTCCAATCCTATTTGATGTCATAAAATTGCTTGTACACTCTGCTTAAGTGCCTTTCTGAACCTCTGTCTAGCTTCTCCCTCTTCGAATGTATTGGAAAACCATGGCTTCTTGTCAGCCTAAATCCTCCCTGATCAGAAATCCGATGAGACATTACCTCTCCTGAAGGATTACTTCTTTAATTTCCTAATCTGGATCAGGTGACTTTCCCATTGGCTCTCAAAGCATCTAGAGCTGATTTCTACCTGACTCCACAGGGCTCTGCAAGCCTCCGTTATGGCCCCTAGCATAGCTTTGAGTAAAAGAATGAGCCTATTGTCTTTTTGGATCTATAACTATGTAAGGTCATTGTTGTTGTTCAGTCAAATTGTACAAATCAGTAAAACTGAGGTTCACAGAGATTAGTTTACTATTTCAAGGTCAGCCAAATAGTTAACAGCTGGGTCAGGTCTCCACTCTAGGTTTCTTGATTGCAAGTCCTGTATTTTCTGTATTCCCTGATACTCTAATCGTAGAGGATACAAACTATGCATCTAAAACTGTTACTTCTCCACTACGCACTACTGTGAGATCAAATTGAATCAGAAATAATGGGTCTGAAGCCTGCATCTTCACAAAAAGCCACCTGAAGCAGGGAAGTAGGAGACAAAAGAAAGAATTCTTTTTTAAAAAAACAAAAACAAAAAACTTGTATGCCTCTGGTAGCTAAATTAGGAATTTTTAGAACAGTTTGATTGAAAGAATTGACATATGACACATTTACCCATTTTAATGTGTCCAATGTGCAATGGCTTTCCAGCAATACAAGGTGTGCAACTATTACCACAGTCAATTTTAGAACATTCTCATTATCCCCCCAAAGAAGTCCATACCCTTTAGCTGTTACTCTTCAACCCATCTCCTCAGCCCTAGGCAACCACTAATCTCTCTCTGTAGATTTGTCTGTTCTGGATACTTGATTAAATAGAATCACTGAAAAAATGTGGTCTTTTGTGACCTTCCTTTACTTAGCATAATGTGTTCTGGGTTCATGTCACATTATAAATTAATAATTCACTCCTTTTTATTTCGCTGTATAGTATCCCATATTTTACCTGTTCACCAGGTGATGGACATTTGGATTATTTCTACATTTTGGCTACTACTGAATAATGCTGCTAGGAATGTGTACAAATTTGGGGGCCTATATTTTCATTTCCCTTGGGTATACACCAAAGGCTATAATGACTGGGTCGTATGGTAATTCTGTTTAACCTTTTGAGGAATAACAAAACTGCTCTCAACATGGTTACATCATTTAATTTATTTTTTAAGTGAATTTGCGCAAATACTTAAGTTTTATTTGGATTGTGCAAAAACAAACCTAACCAAAGTATTCACTTTTTGGTCAGTTATTCATGTCAGATCAACACAATGGACAGTCTTCTGGGGTTGGGGGGCAGGGGAGATACTTGTGAAGCATTCTCACCCTCCTTCTCCATCCTAGATGTCCTATCTGTCACCCATGGCTGATGTGTCATTTCACTTCTTACCGAGTACTACTAGCCTGACCATTTCTGAAAGCCTGGAATAAGGCCTAATTGAGTATGTATAGTAGTTTATATATGTCACTTCATGTAAGAAATTGAAAAAGCCTTGGTGAAAACATGTGGGGCTTAATCAAACAGCTGATTTTTCATTGCTAATCATTTGTAACTACTTCACATATTTCCCCTAAATTTATGGGAGGCATCATGCCATTAGAATAATAACCAAGATTGTTTCCCATTTCAAAAAGATGGTTTTATTCATGTTTCAATTAGGCTTTTCCATAATCACAGGTAGGCATCTTCAAGAACAGAGCTCTGGCATCTTGTACCCTACAGGATAACTCCTCGTTTCTTCCCAGAATTGTTGCCCTTAGGCATTGCCTGGTGGGTTTATTTGGAGTGGCTAAGAATCTTGCCCAGGTTTTAATCTAGGCCTCTTGTTGTACATGATTGTACATAAATTCTTGGGAATACTCAAGTTCAGTAGGAAGAATGAATTCTCAACTGGCGTGTATGATCCTTGCATAAGGACTTCATTTTTAAGTGTCTTTTTTTTTAAGTTTATTTATTTTGAGAGAGAGCACAGCATAAGCAGGGGAGGGGCAGAGAGATTAGGAGAGAGAATCCCAAGTAGGCTTTGTGCTGTCAGCCCACGGTGTGTGACACAGGGCTTGATCCCATGAACCATGAGATTATCAAAATCAAAAGTCAGACACTGAATCCACAGAGTCACCCAGGTGCCCCTAAAGCTGTGTTTCTTTAAAAGAAGCTTTGATATGGGCACCTGGGTGGCTCAGTAAGTTAAGCGACTGACTTTGGCTGAGGTCATGATCTCATGGTTCATGAGTTCAAGCCCTGTGTCAGGTCTTGTGCTGACAGCTCAGAGCCTGGAGCCTGCTTCAGATTCTGTGTCTCCCTTACCCTCTGCCCCTTCCCTACACACTCTCTCTCAAAAATCAAAAAACTTTTTTTAAAGAAGCCTTGACAAACCGGTGGGGGGGGGGGGGGGGAGGCAACTGGACTTTGATTAGTTGCCCTTTGTGTTCTAAGGGAGGGGAAAGACGAACAGTTTTCCATCCCTTCCGAAGATGTGCCCTTTGCCTTAGATTTCTCTTGTTCTTACCCCATGACTTTGCAACAAAGTGCCTTAGAGTTTTGAGTCCAGGAGCAAAGCAATTTCCCAAATAAAAGTATGTGAATGAACAAAAAATGTAATTTGCCAAATGCTTCAAGCTAGAAAAAGAAGGTAAGGCAGCTTGTAAACCTATTACACTGAGAATTTAAGTTTATAGGACTTTAAGCCATTGAAATTGTAATATCCAGTTAATGAGTTGGTAATACTCCTGTAGGATTCTAATAGTTCTTAAGTGAAATAAACATCTTCTGTTCGAAAGCACAGGCTTTAGAGTCCAATAGCTTTGCTCTGAGTCCTGGTTCTGCAGCCTTCAAGCTATGACCTAAGACATGTAGTTAAATCACCCTTGTCTAGTTCCCTGGTAAAATTGGTAAATCAAAAAAATCCATATTTGCAAATAGGGTTTTTGTAAGAATTAAACCAAGCCATACAGTGAAAGATCTTTGCCCAGTAACGAGAAGATAGTTAAGTACTCAAAAGTTGCTTACTATTACAATGACCGCTAAGACGTTGAAACCATCTTCCCTAAAAGAAACAACTTCTCTGAAAGAGCTGTATCAAATCTTAACTAATGAATTCTAAAATCTTCAATAATTGAAATTTAAAAAAATCAATAAGGAAAAATGTCAAAGGATTTTTGCCTTCAACAAACCCATCAAACCCAAAGTTTTCAGAACCAGTTTTTAGATAGCCTTGCTTCAGAATATCCATCTGCTTTTAAACACTAGTTGAAGCCTCTACTGGGCTTTGTGGTTAAAGTTTTACCTGGTCTCCTTCTTAAGTATCCCTTCCTTAAATAACTTCTATCACCTCCATCTTCATCCAATTTCCCACCAATGGCACTCCCCTATACACTGTTTGAACCCCTCCTTTGAGAGTCAAATTTCCTTCCAAGAGCTACATTGGCAACTGCTTCCATCACCAGCACTTGAATCAGGTACAAGTCTGTCTTGCTTTTTTTACTCCAATTTTTATCTCTTTAACTAGTTCAGTTTTTTCTATATTTTGTTTCCCCTTTTTATATTGAAAAATTTCAAACTTCCAGAAAAGTTACAGACCATGAATACTCAAATACCTTTCTTGTTTCACCAATTGTTAATAATGTGCCACATTTTCCTTATTTCATTCTATCTCCCTGACCCCCAACACGCTTTTTACTTTCCCCAGAAATATTTGAGAGTTAGATGCAAGTATCTTTATTTCACCCTAGATACTTGAGCCTTTATCTCATAAGAACAATGACCACATTTGGGAAATTGAACATTGTGTAATTTTGTCTAATACATAATCCATATTTAACTTTCCCCAATTGCCCAATAATGTCCTTCATAGCTACACCAACCCCCACCCTCCAATCTAGGATCTATCAAGGGTCACACAATGCATTTAGCTCTCCTGTCCATCCATCTCTTAATTCACCAAGGATTCCCTTTCTTTTAATTTTATACTCTCCTAATAACCCACTAAATTGATACACCTAGCCCTAATATCTAGGAGTGAGCTACTGAAATGGTCTATTGAATGCCTCTCTTCTTGCCAATCTGAGTGAGAGGAATCTCTGTGTTGATTAGAAAGATAGGGGTTGGAGTGCCTGGGTGGCTAGGCCAGTTAAGTGTCCAACTCTTGATTTCAGCTCAGGTTATGATCTCACGGTTTGTGGGTTTGAGCCCTGTGTCAGGCTCTGCATTAACAGCACAGAACCTGCTTGGGATGCTCTTTCTCCCTCTCTGCCTATCCCCTACTCAATAACCCCCCCCCCCCAACATAAATAAGTATTTAAAAAGGGGGGACTAATTTCATTTATTCTGCCTTGATCTCTGTATCCAAGTCAATACAAATTCTTAAACTTAGAATCTGTTCACTCCAATGACTGAAGAGCAGCAGTCTGCAAACGTTGCAAAAAAGTTTCTTTAGGGTTTTTACTACATTAACCCCATGTTTTGAAATCTTGACTCCCAAAATGCATTAATTAATAATCAGTGCCTTTTAAATAAAATCTCAGCACAAGGCTAAATTGGGGAGGGGAGGTGTTGGCGGGCAAATGTCAGCCTTAATAGGCTTTTTGAAATACTTGACAATAGTGTTTAGTCTCCTTCCCAGGCCACTAGAAAGGATGCATGAACCCCTCCAAAATGAGAACTACTAGCTTACT
The DNA here is from genome assembly GCF_018350215.1 of Panthera leo. Lineage (NCBI taxonomy): Eukaryota > Metazoa > Chordata > Mammalia > Carnivora > Felidae > Panthera > Panthera leo. The sequence continues at coordinate 52,135,587 of NC_056695.1, read as the reverse complement.
AAATAAATGTGGAATTCCTTACCCTGCCATAGAAATCTCTCTACCACGTCCCTTTTTACCTCTGGCCTAATTATCCACTGCACCATCTTACGTACACTGCACCAGCCACTTTTGCTGTTGCCCAAATTTTTCACACGTCTGCTCTTTTCTGATCTGTTCCAAAGTTCAGAATCCTCTCGTGTCCATTTTTACCTGTCAAGATACAGGCCAGTGTCATGTTCTCTGTGAAGCCTCCAGTCCTCTACACCATGATTTCTAGACTTACCTGAATGGTTTTCTCAGTACTTTGAAGATATCTCTATCATAAATTTTTATCACATTCTGTTACTACCCTGTCTCTCTTCAGAGACTATGAGCTACTAGAGGACAGAATCTCCCCTTAATCATTATTTTCCCCTGTGGTCTAGCACATTGTAAATGCTCAATAAATACATGGTGAATAAATAAATTCATCAACGGACCCTTGGGCAGATAGTAGAGGCACACAGCCAATGAATGGAGAGTATCTCAGTGATAAAATGGTGGTAGACTGGTTCTCAAGCCATTTTGGCTCTTGAACTCCTTTGAGAATTGTCTATGAACCCAGAACCTATTCCCCTAGAAGATGCTTACATGCACAACCACATAAAACCCCTTACAATGTTAGGTTACTGAACTGACTCTCAGATAACAACTTCTGCTGTGTCCTGTGATTTTTCTGTTAATAAAGCTCAGCCAATCACAGGTTCCTCCCTTGGAAGTAGCAAACAGATTACCCGTATGTTTTGCAGAATCTACTATTTGGCTAGCAAATAACTTTCAACCTGGCAAAGCAGTATCATGTTGATAACGAAAAAGGGAGCAAGTAATCAAATGATAACTATAGTACTTTAGCATTAAAACACCACTGGTGCCAGTTAAATCTAGTTCCTCCCTAATTTGAATGATCAAACTAAATCTAATGGAAAAACTATTCCTTTTGTGTATCCACACTCAGATTTTTAAAGCAGTTAACTGTCTGCTTCTTTGTCTTCAGAAAAGATTTAAATTTAAGACAGGCTTTACAACATGGAGAAAATTAGCTGCTGATAAATCAGTTTCTCTAAATTACATTACTCTAAATCCAGAATTTAATCAAAATCAATCACCAGTTTTCAGCGAAGTATGTTCTAAGAGTGTATCCTAAATATGCATTCAAGAATATCTTAGAAAGTCCGTAGAATGACCTATTTTTTGAAACTTCATGGACTGAAAAGATAATGAGAAAATAGATTGTTTCAGTCTATAGACTTTCCAGACATTTGATATAAAGAATTTTAAAATAAGAACTTAAAGCAAAAGCACACAGCACCATTTTACATGTAGCAAACATGTTTTAAATGTTAATAAAAACTTCTCCACTGCATTTTATCCTTAGTGATTTTTCAAAATTAAAATTAGGTTTGCCACATAAAAGAACTCCTCTATTTGAAATGTTAGTAATTAAACAATGAGTACTTACATGGCTAAAATATGTGGATATTTTAAAATTAAAATTGTGCAGTTATGTTCCTCTAAGAATTTTAAATATAAGACATTTATAGTAGTCAAACCCCTAACTTACCTATAAATTAGGTAAGCACTGGAGTTGCTATTTACATTTTTTTGGGGGGAAGGATAAAGGAATAGAAAATGAAGAAACCTATTTGGACTAATATTTGTGGTCTTAATCCCACTAAAACTAATATTTAATTTCAAACAAAAATTATAAGGAGTGCCTGGGTGGCTCAGTTTGTTGATTGTCTGACTCTTACTTTGGTTCAGGTCATGATCCCAGGGTCATGGGACCAAGCCCTTTGTTAGGTTCCATGCTGAACATGAAGCCTGCTTAGGATTCTCTCTCTCTCCCTCTGTCTCTCTCCCTCACTCACATTCTCCCTCTCTTAAAAAAAAAAAATTGTACATGTGATAAGTACTACATAGAATGAACCAGGCTAAAGGATGGGGACAGAATTGATAGAGATCACACCTCAACCACTACTGTTACCCTGTTACTAGGTTGATTTTTTCTGTTGCCCTCAGATGGGTTCTAACTTTCCTTCCATTGGCACAAATTTCCAAAGGGCATAAGATATAAGATGATGGTGAGTCTGAACCACGTCTTTTACAGCTGGAAGCAGAGTATGGCACTGCAAAAAAGGTGATACTCTGGTTGGACTTATAATGAGATGAATTATGTAAAAGAAGATAAAATACCTGAAGAATTTCTAATGATAAAGTTATATCTAGCAGAAGAATGGATGAGGAAACAAATGTGATTGACTACAGCAATGTTTGAGAACAGTAGCAAAGATAATTCTTGGTGTTTTTTGAGTTGTTTCCATGGAATTAAGGATAATTTAGGTAAGTTAATTATTGCATTCCTTTTTATTTTTTTATTTATTTGTTATTTTTTTTTTTAACGTTTATTTACTTTTGAGACAGAGAGAGCATGAACAGGGGAGAATCAGAGAGAGGGAAACACAGAATCTGAAACAGGCTCCAGGCTCTGAGCTGTCAGCACAGAGCCTGACGTGGGACTCGAACCCACGGACCGCGAGATCATGACCTGAACTGAAGTCGGACGCTTAACCGACTGAGCCACCCAGGCACCCCTGCATTCCTTTTTAAAATAAAACAAAAAACAGATTTCCTATTCTATCAGAATCAACTTGGTGCTTTTTTTTTCTTTGTATGACTTATTTATTTTTTATAATTTACATCCAAGTTGGTACATGGTACAACAATGATTTCAGGAGTAGATTCCTTAAGCCCCTTACCCACTTAGCCCATCCCCCCTGCCACAACCCCTCCATCAACCCTCCGTTTGTTCTGTATATTTAAGAGTCTCTTATGTTTTGTCCCCCTCCCTTTTATATGATTTTTGCTTCCCTTCCTTTATGTTCATCTTTTCTGTGTCTTCAAGTCCTCATATGAGGTGAAGTCTGACTAATTTTGCTTAGCATAATACCTTCTAGTTCCATCCACGTACTTGCGAATGGCAAGACTTCATTCTTTTTGATTGCCAAGTAATACTCTGTTGTATATGTATACCACATCATCTTTATCCATTCATCCATCGATGGACACTTGGGTTCTTTCCATACTTTGGCTATTGTTGATAGTGCTGCTATAAACATTGGGGTGCATGTGTCCCTTCAAAACAGCACACCTGTATCCCTTGGATAAATGCCTAGTAGTGCAATTTCTGGGTCATAGGGTAGTTCTATTTTTAATTTTTTGAGGAAACTCCATACTGTTTTCCAGATTGGCTGCACCTGTTTGCACTGCCACCAACAGTGCAAAAGAGATCCTCTTTCTCCACATCCTCGCCAACATCTGTTGTTGCCTGAGTTGTTAATGTTAGCCATTCTGACAGGTGTGAGGTGGTATCTCATTGTGGTTTTGATTTGTCTGTCCCTGATGATGAGTGATGTTGAGCATATTTTCATGTGTAAGTTGGCCATCTGGATGTCTTCTTTGGAGAAGTGTCTATTCATGTCTTTTGCCCATTTTTTCACTGGATTATTTGTTTTTTGGGGTGTTAAGTTCGAGTTCTCTATAGATTTTGGATACTAAACTTTATCTGATGTGTCCTTTGCAAATATCTTCTCCCATTCTGTCGGTTGCCTTTTAGTTTTGGTGATTGTTTCCTTCACTGTGCAGAAGGTTTTTATTTTGGTGAGGTCCCAATAGTTCATTTTTGCTTTTGTTTACTTTGCCTCTGCAGACATGTTGAGTAAGAAGTTGCTGCGGCCGAGGTCAAAGAGGTTTTTGCCTGCTTTCTCCTTAAAGATTTTGATGGATTCCGGTCTTACATTTAGGTCTTTCAACCATTTTGAGTTTATTTTTGTGTATGGTGTAGGAAAGGGCTCCAGGTTCATTCTTCTGCATGTCACTGTCCAGTTTTCCCAGCACCATTTGCTGAAGAGACTGTCTTTATTCCATTGGATACTCTTTCCTGTTTTGTCAAAGATTGGTTGGCCATACGTTTGTGGGTCCATTTCTGGGTTCTCTACTCTGTTCCATTGATGTGAGAGTCTGTTTTTATGCCAGTACCATACTGTCTTTTTTTTTTTTTTTTTTCTTCCCATACTGTCTTGATCACAGCTTTGTAATACAGCTTGAAGTCTGGGATTGTGATGCCTCCAGCTTTGGTTTTCTTTATCAAGATTGCTTTGGCTATTCAGGGTCTTTTCTGGTTCCATACAAATTTTAGGATTGTTTGTTCTAGCTCTGTGAAGAATGCTGGTGTTACTTTGATAGGGATTGAATTGAATACATAGGTTGTGTAGGTTGCTTTGGGTAGTATTTACATTTTAACAATCTTTGTTTTTCCTATCCAGGATCATGGGATGTTTTTCCTTTTTTTTTTTTTTTTTTTTTTTTGTGTGTGTGTGTGTGTGTGTGTGTGTGTGTGTGTATCTTCTTCAAATTCTTTTTCTATAGTTTTCAGTGTATAGATTTTTCACCTATTCGGTTAGATTTATTCCTAGGTATTTTATGGTTTTTGGTGCAATTGTAAATGGGATCGATTCCTTGATTTCTTTCTGTTGCTTCATTATTGGTGTATAGGAACCCAACCGATTTCTGTGCATTGATTTTATATCCTGCAACTTTGCTGAATTCATGGATCAGTTCTAGCAGTTTTTTGGTGGAATCTTTCTGGTTTTCCATATAGAGTATCATGTAATCTGGGAAAAGTGAAAGTTTGACTTCCTCCTGGCTGATTTGGATGCCTTTTACTTCTTTGTGTTGCCTGGTTGCTGAGGCTAAGACTTCCAATACAATGTTGAATAACAGTGGCGAGAGTGGACATCCCTGTCTTGTTCCTGACCTTAGGGGGAAAGCTCTCAGTTTTTCCCCATTGAGGATGCTATTAGTGTTGGGTCTTTCATACATAGCTTTTATGATCTTGAGGTATGATCCTTCTATCCCTACTTTCTTGAGGGTTTTTATCAAGAAAGGATGCTGTATTTTGTCAAATCCTTTCACTGCATCTGTTAAGAGGATCATGTGGTTCTTGTCCTTTCTTTTATTGATGTGATGAATCACATTAATTGTTGTGCAGATATTGAACCAGCTCTGCACCCCAGGTATAAATCACACTTGGTTGTGGTGGATAATTTTTTTAATGTGTTGTTGGATCCAGGTGGTTAGTATCATGTTGAGGATTTTTGCATCCATGTTCATCAGGGAAATTGGTCTATAGTTCTCTTTTTTTAGTGGGGTCTTTGTGTGGTTTTGGAATCAAGGTAATGCTGGCTTCATAGAAAGAATTTGGAAGTTTTCCTTCAGTTTCTATTTTTTGGAGCAGCTTCAAGAGAATGGGTGTTAACTCTTCCTTAAATGTTTGGTAGAATTCTCCTGGAAAGCCATTTGGCCCTGGACTCTTTTTTTGGGAGATTTTTGATTACTAATTTGATTTCTTTATTGGTTACGGGTCTGTTCAAATTTTCTTCCTGTTTCAGTTTTGGTAGTTTGTTTCTAGGAATTTGGCCATTTCTTCCAAGTTGCCCATTTTATTGGCATATAATTGCTGGTAATATTCTCTTATTGTTTGTATTTATGCTGTGTTGGTTGTGATCTCTCCTCTTTCATTCCTGATTTTATTTATTTGGGTCCTTTTTCTTTTTGATCAAACTGGCTAGGGTTTTATCAATTTTGTTAATTCTTTCAAAGAACCAGCTACTGGTTTCATTGATCTGTTCTGCTTTTTTTTGTTTCAATAGCATTGATTTCTGCTCAAATCTTTATTTCCTGTCCTCTGCTGGTTTTGGGTTTTGTTTGCTGTTCTTTTTCAAGCTCTTTAAGGTGTAAGATTAGGTTGTGTATCTGAGACCTTTGTCCCTTCTTTAGGAAGGCCTGGATTGCTATATACTTGCCTCTCACGACAGCCTTTGCTACATCCCAGAGGTTTTGGGCTGTGGTGTTATCATTTTCGTTGGCTTTCATCTACTTTTTTTTTTTTTTTTTTTTTTAATTTTTTTTTTCAACGTTTTTTATTTATTTTTGGGACAGAGAGAGACAGAGCATGAATGGGGGAGGGGCAGAGAGAGAGGGAGACACAGAATCGGAAACAGGCTCCAGGCTCTGAGCCATCAGCCCAGAGCCTGACGCGGGGCTCGAACTCACGGACCGTGAGATCGTGACCTGACTGAAGTCGGACGCTTAACCGACTGCGCCACCCAGGCGCCCCTCATCTACTTTTTAATTTCCTCTTTAACATCTTGGTTAGCCCATTCTTTCCTTACTAGTATATTCTTTATCCTCCAAGTATTTGTTATCTTTCCAAATTTTTTCTTGTGGTTGATTTCAAGTTTCATAGCGTTGTGATCTGAAAATATGCATGGTATGATCTCGATCTTTTTGTATTTGTTGAGGACTCATTTGTGTCCCAGCATGTGACCTATTCTGGAGAATGATCTATGTGCACTGGAGTAGAATGTATATTCCACTGGTTTAGGATGAAATGTTCTGAATATATCTGTTAAGTCCATCTGGTCCAGTGTGTCATTCAAAGTCATTGTTTCCTTGTTGATTTTCTGATTAGATGATCTGTCCATTGCTGTGAGTGGGGTGTTGAAGTCTCCTACTATTATGGTGTTACTATCAATGAGTTTCTTTATGTTTGTGATTAATTTATATATTTGGTTGCTTTCGCATTTGGAGCATAAATGTTTACAATTGTTAGGTCTTTGTGGATAGACCCCTTGATTATGATATAATGCCCTTCTTCATCTCTTGTCGCAGTCTTTATTTTAAAGCCTAGATTGTCTGATATAAGTATGGCTACTCCAGCTTTCTTTTGTCAACTGTTCACATGATAGATGGTTCTCCATCCCCTTACATTCAATCTGAAGGTGTCTTTAGGTCTAAAGTGGGTCTCTTATAAACAGTATATAGATGGATCTTGTTTTCTTATCCATTCTATTAGCCTTGTCTTTTGATTGGAGCATTGAGTCCATTGATGTTTAGAGTAAGTACTGAAAGATATGAATTTTTTGGCATTATGTTGCCTGTCAAGCTAGAGTTTCTGTTGGTGTTCTCTGGTCCTTGTGTAGTCTTTGTTCCTTTTGGTCTTCCCTCTCCCCAACCCCCCAGCCCCGTGTCTTTTCTCCCCTCCAAGTCCCCCTTAAAATTTCTTGCAGGCTGGTTTCGTGGTCACAAACTCCTTTAATTTTTGTTTGGGAAACTTTTAATCTCTCCTATTTTTAATGACAGCCTTGCTGGATAAAGAATTTTTGGCTGCATATTTTTCCGATTCAGCACATCAAATATATCTTGCCACTCCTTTCTGGCCTGCCAAGTTTCTGTGGATAGGTCTGCTACAAACCTGATCTGTCTTTCCTTGTAGGTTAAGGACTTTTTGTCCCTTGCTGCTTTGATGATTCTTTCCTTGCCTGAGTATTTTGTGAATTTGACTATGATCTGCCTTGTTGATGGGCAGTTTTTGTTGAATCTGATGGGAGTCCTCTGTGCTTCCTAGATTTTGAAGTCTGTGTCTTTCCCCAGGTTAGGGAAGTTTTCTACTATGATTTGCTCATAGAACCCTTCTACCCCTTTTTCTCACTCTTCATCTTCTAGTACCCCTATGATTCTGATGTTATTCCTTTTTAATGAGTCACTGAGTTCTCTAATTTTTATTTTGTGCTTTTTTGCCTTAGTCTCCCTCTTTTTTTTTCCTGCTTCATTGTTTTCCATAAATTTGTCCTCTATATCACTGGTTCACTGCTCTGCCTCATCCATCCTTACCACTGTGGCACCCATTTGAGATTGCAGCTCGATTATAACATTGTTTATTTCATCCTGACTAGCTTTTATCTCCACAGAAAGGGATTCTAATCTATTTTCAACCCCATCTAGTATTCTTATTATTGTGATTCTAAATTCTGGTTCTGATATCTTGCTTGTATCTGTGTTAAGTCCCTGGCTGTCATTTCTTCCTGTTCTTTCTTTTGGGGTGAATTCCTTTGTTTTTTCATTGTGAAGGAAGAAAAGGAATTAATAAGGTAAAAAAAATTAATTTTAATTAAAAATAAAAATTAAAAGCAACACAAAAAAATCAAAGGATGCTAGATCCAAAGTGTGTTCTGGTCTGATTGTTTAAAGGAGCCTGACAGAAGAGAGAAAAAAGGGAAAGATGAGAAAACAAAGGAAAATGTTTGAAAGTTTGAAAAAATGAATGCAATGAGACAGAATAAAATGAAATGATGGAGGTAAAAAAATACAATTTGAAATATTTACAAAGTAGTAAAAATATTTAGTAGAAAAAAATGTTAAATATTTTTAATAGAAATGGAAAATTTTTTGTCTTTCTGTATTCAAGAATAAGAAAAAAAAAATTGAATAGATGGATCAGGAAACAGACTGAAGTACAATTGAAATTACATCAGTTTCCCCTAGAAGTTGAACTATGAAGCACTTAAGAGTCCATAAACTAAGCAAGTGGAGAGACTTGTGTTGTTCCTGAAGAGTGATGTTGGCCCAGTTGGGCAGGGCTTACTGTAAGGGCTCCGTTCTCCACTAGATGGCACTGCTTAGCTTACTGGGATGGATTGTTGTGGGCTTATAGGTGTGCATGTACATGCGCAGGAGGGGTGGAAATGGCGTCCCCCAGCTACCCAGTCTCTAGTATCAGAACTCTACTTGACCAGCAATCATGTACCCATCCTTTGTCTCCAGTTCCTGTTCACTCCCCACTTTTACACTGTCGGTGACAAAGCTATCAGGCTACCAGGCGGCACCTCCCTCCTGAATTTTATCTCCAGTGTGGCTGTGTTTCCCAACCCCTCACTTCTCCGGGACTGTGGCTTTGACCTGCTCAGACTCTCTGGGGGAGGGTCTCACTGATCAATGGCTAGGTGCCAGTCACATCCAGGAACATTCATGGGACTGTGCTGTTGTCAATTCCCAGAGCCTGTGGCTGGGTGCCAGCCCACCCCAGAAAAAGTTCACACGATAGTGTAGCAGCAGCATTTCAGGGATTATGGGAAATCACAACACACATTTGGTGCTACGTTTGCCCCTTAATGTCCTTGTTCTAGCACCAGCAAATGTGGTTGTTTCCCATGATCCACTGGGACCTTTGCATGTGGGGAGACCACACAACCTCTATCAGATGTCCTCCCAGCAGGGAGCAGGGGAACCACCTCTCCACGTGTGGCCCAAGGACACCCAGACCTCACTCTGTTCCTGGGGATTCGCCCCTCCCACCAGGGCACCGCCAGGTATCGAGCTGTGGAGTTTCAGACCCTAAATTCCCCCTGTTTATAGAGTCTTAATGGAATTTAAACCCTCTCCTTTCTCCTTTCTCCCTTTTTTGGTCAGTCCCTTGTGTACTCTTTCTTTTCTCTTCAGCTGCTTTCCAGGGAGGGGGCATGCTTTTCATACTCTCCCCCATCTCTGTCCTCTCTCCTCAAGCAAAAACAGCTCCCTGCTCTGTTTTCTTCCCCTGTTTACCTCTCCACACTGCATAACTGCTGAGTTCTCTGGTTCAGGTTGTGCAGATTGTTGTGTTAATCCTCAAACCAGTTTTCTAGGTGTGCAGGATGGTTTAGTTTGATCTGGCTGTATTTCAGGGACAAAAGAATGCAAAAAGAAAAAAAAAAAACCTTCCAGGCTGTTCTGCTATCTTGGCCCTCCACCCAAAATGAAAAGCTCTCAACTTGGTGCTTCTAATAATACACCCTTCAAAATGCCACTGTATTGATAAAAATCCTTTGATACAACAGCAGCCCACAGATAATTTAAATATGCGAAGATGTGATCAAAGAAATGAATTTTTTTGCCCAATTTTGATAATTTTATAACTGCCTCTAGTTTATTAAATGCCTCTCAATACAACTTTTCTGAACCTTTTCTCTTAACTCTGATGAAGGCAAAATAGACTTACAGATAAATTTTTCTTTTTTTTTTTAACTTTTATTCATTTATTTTGAGAGAAAGAGAGTGGGGGAGAAGCAGACAGAGATGGAAAGAGAGAATCCCAAGCAGGCTCTGCACTGTCAGCACCAAGCCCGGTGTGGGGCTCCATCTCACAAACGGTGAGATCATGACCTGACCTGAGATCAAGCATCGAACATTTAACCTACTGAGCCACCCAGGCGCACCCCCAGATATACTGTTTTCTACTAAATAACATGGTGTGCAACTTTCCATATTTGGTCTCAATTCTATTTAAAAAACAAAACAAAACTAAATATCTTAAAAGCCTATACCTGTTTCAGTATAGTACTTTCCTCACTATTTGCAGGGGAAATGCTAAAAATTTGGGAAGACCTAAATTAGATGTAGAAGACAGATATATGGATAGCAAGAATTTGTTCATTCAGCTACCAGTATTAATAGGAAAAATGTGTAATTATCCAAGTTAAGATACTTTGGAGAATGAAACTGGAAGTGAAATTGAGATGCTATTAATAATTATGTTGGGACAATAGGTACAAAGTAGACTTTTCCCAATCAGACTGGGTTGTATGCTTAGCATAATTATTAAGCATCTGTTAACATGACAAACATAGGGATATTTTTAAAATAAAAAAAGTTGCTGCCTTCAAAGATCCTTGAGTCTAGCAACTGAAAGGAATAAATCAGTCCTGCTGATGCTGAAATAGCAAAAAGGCACTGTCTTGCCAGCCAGTTGCTTGCAGTGGTAACTCTCATCCCTTGTTTGAACTCTGGGATTAGCTTGGGGTCTAGGCTTCCATTATCTGTTTGGACACTTGTATGGCTTGACTGGAGTCATAGTTATGACCCAGCTTTGCCCTCTTAATGGCTCTTTGTGTGTATGCCCTGTTCCCACTGTGGTGGCCCAAGACCTGTAAGTAGGATTACATGAATGCTCTTGTTACCAGACCTGCACATGCTGCAAAAATGATCCAATTTTGAGTGTATGTTTACTCCCTGAGGATTTATGATATATATATAGCACTGATATTAAATCTCTACATTGGCACTAAGTAGATCATTTTGTAAATTGTTGGTAATATGTTGTGCATTCTATATATTGGCTTCCTTATATATGTGGAACAATGCAATCTCCAAAACAACCCTATGACATTGATCCTATCATTATTCTCAATTTGTAGATGAGGAAACAGTTCCAGAGAGGTTGATTAATTTTTCCCAGGTACCCAGCTAATAAGCATGGAACTAGGTTTCAAATCCAGGAATCAGGCTCTAAACCTCCTACTCCTAACACTACACTTCACTGGACTGGGCAGAACAACATGCTCAACTTGAAATTGGCATTCTTGAATTAATCCTCACTATCAGCTCAACTGAAATATAAGAAGATTAAGTATTGTTAATCCCTTAAACTATAAAGAAAGCAAATTTAACTGTAAATCTTCTCAAGTGTGTGTGTTTCAAATGAAGGAATCTGAAACTGCTTAGAGAGTACACTGTCCTTTCACAAAGTAAATATATACTAATGTTATTAGAGGAAGGAGGGAGTCTGTATTTTAAGGGTTGAAGAAAAGATAGTGATTTAAGCTCCAAAACCCACAGGAAATCCACGATCCTTTATCCAACAGTACAATCAGTTGAGTGGTCCAAGTATCCATCATTCCAAAATACCTCCCCAAAGAGCAAATGCAGAAGATTGGTTCAATCAAAATCTTCGGTTGGAAATGTTCTTTATCATGCTGGTCACATAAAGATGCTTGGCTTATTTCTATATTTTGAATAAGTTAGTTTAAACTGAGCTTCAATTCCTCAACTCTAAATAGATATAATTACAAGAATGGTATTCGATATCACAGACATAAAGAAGTATCTTCTAGCCTATCTATACAAAGTAGAATTTTATTCCATCAGAACATAACAAGTACTCTTCATAACTGGATTTGTTATTTTTGCGAATAGAATTAAAGCCCTCTTGCTTTCAACCTGAATTGTTGAAAAGCATTCCTAATTGTCTTTGTTCACTCCTGTTGTCTTAAATATGGACAAAAGACCTTAAGGTGCCTCCACTATTTTCCCAAGGATGGGGTATAATGCAGTAACCTTAGAATGAAAACTGAATTCAATACCTGTCTGTTCCTGACACTTAATAGCCACTATTGAGTCAAACCCTTAATCACTTAATCATTTATGTCCTGGTTTCCTAAACTGTAAAATGGGTGATTTCTGACCTATTGAATTTAAAATATCAGTTCAGGGGCATCTGAGTGGCTGAGTCAGTTAAGCATTGGACTTCTGCTCAGGTCATGATCTTGTGGTTTGTGAGTTCAAGCCCCATGTTGGTCTCTGTGCTGACAGCTTGGAGCCTGGAGCCTGTTGCAGACTGTGTGTCTCCCTCTCTCTCTCTGCCCCTCTCCTGCTTATATTCTGTCTATCAAAAATAAGTAAACATTAAAAAAACTTTAGATCATCGTTTCAAAATTTAAATGGCCCAATGTATATAAATATACTTTGCAACTTAGAGGTGCTATATAAGTTCATATCCATTTAATAGGAAATATGTGTAACTAATTAGGCAGTATGACTTCCAGGTATACTTTGGAAGTTGTTGAGAATTTTCCATTTGAAGTATTAGCATCTTTTTTTGTTGTTTACTGCCTTTGAGTTCTTATGACTGAAACTATTTGAATTCTGAGGTTGCTCTATACATACCCTGTCTGCACTAACCTATAGTTCATTAGGCTTTATGAGATGTGTGTTGTGGTCTAGATTTACATACTCTGTTAAATAATAAAAATAGTTAAATCCCTTGATTTGTGTTTCAGTGTACTTTCTTTGGATATGAAAAACCCTGTAGTATAAAGGGTTATACTAGTTACTTGGTTGTATCCCCAGTCAGTGCTGCTGCTTTCAGATGATTTCAAAATTATTAGAATTGCAGCAGATTTATAGGCCATTATATGCATCTTACTGGGACTATGTATGTGATTTTTGTCATGGGCAAGTGACTTAGGATAAAACTAATATTCTTTAGAGTTGTCACAAGCAAAATGCAGCTTAGGCATAGATGACCCATAGAAAGAAAAATACTATTTTTTTCCAAGTTTTTATTTAAATTCCAGTTGCTTAACCTATAGGGTAATAGTCATTTCTGGTGCAGAATCTGGTGATTCAACACTTACATACAACACCCAGTGCTCATCACAAGTGCTCTCCTTAATCCCCATCACCCGTTTAATGTATCCCCCATCCAGGCCCTCCCCCAGCAACCCTCATTTCTTCTCTATATTTAGGAGTCTTTTATTGTTTGCCTCTCTTTTTTTTTTCTTCCTTCCCCTGTGTTCATCTGTTTTGTTTCTTAAGTTTCACATGTGAGTTAAATCATATGTCATTTTTTTCTTTCTCTGACTGACTTGTTTCACTTAGCCTAATACATTCTAGCTCCATCCACATCATTGTGAATGGCAAGATTTCATTTTGTTTTTATGACTGAGTATTATGGCTAACAGACACATGGAAAGATGCTCCACATCACTCATCAGGGAAATCTAAATCAAAACTACAGTGAGATACCACCTCACACCAGTCAGAAAACGTTATAGGAAACAACAGGTATTGGTGAGGATGTGGAGAAAGGGGAACCCTCTTTCACTGTTGGAATCAAAACTGGTGCAGTCACTCTGGAAAACAGTAAGGAGGTTCCTCAAAAAGTTAAAAGTAGAACCTATTGACCTATTGAATTTAAAATATTGGTTCAAAATGTAAAGGGCCCATTGTATACAAATATTCTTTGCAACTTAGTGCTATTGCTGAATCATTGCATAAGGGATACATGCAGCTGTATGTTTATAGAAGCATTATCAACAATAGCCAAATTATGGGAAGAGCCCAAATGTCCATTCACTGATGAATGGATAAGGAAGATGTGGGGTGTGTACACACACACACGTTCTTTACATTTTCTGAACCATTTGAGAACATGATGCATATATCAAGCCACCTTAACCCTAATGCTTCAATGTGAATTTCCTAAAAACAAGGATATCCCCCTACCTAACCATCCTAATCAAATTCAGAAAACTTAATATTGATACAGGAATTGCATTTAAAAATTTTTTTGAAGTATAGTTGACACACAATGTTACATTGGTTTCAGGAATACAACATAGTGGTTTGGTAAGTTTCCACATCATGCAGTATTTATAAATGTAGTCACCATCTATCAACTTACAACATATTACAATACCATTGACTATATTCCCTAAGCTTTATCTTTTATCCCCATGACTTATCAATTCCATAACTGGAATCCTGTATCTCCTACTCCTGTTCACCTATTTTGCCCATTTCCCAAACTCCTTCCTCTGTGGCTATCATCAGTTCTCTGTATTTATGGGTCTGCTTCTGCTTTTTAAGGTTTTGATTTTTAAATTCCACATAAAAGTGAAATCATATGGTATTGGTCTTTGTCTGACTTACTTCACTTAGCATAATACCCTCAAGTGCCATCCATGTTGTCACAAATGGCAAGATCTCTTTCTTAATTATGACTGAATAATCAATTTTAAATACACAACACCTTTTCTTTATCCATTCATCTATCAGTGGACATTTGGATTTCTTCCATGTCTTGTCTATGGTAAATAATGCTGCAATAAACATAGAGGTGCATATATCTTCTTGAATTAGCATTTTCTTTTTCTTTGGATAAATCCTGAGTGGTAGAATTACTGAAGTATATTATGGTATCCTATTTTTAATTTTTTGAGGAACCTCCATACTGTTACAGGAACCATTTTGGATTTTAAGGGAGTTACTGTCACACATAAGGCCACAACCCACCAGGTCTTTCATTCCTTTTATGAAGAAGTGGAGAAGTGTCTTCCCATTTCTGTCATGATGAAAAATCAGTTTCTAGCCCTAGCAGAGATTATAGCCCAGACTCTAAAGATCTCTTCTTGTTATGTATGTGGGGGAACCAATATGGGGCACCAATGGCCATGGGAGGCTAGAGAATTAGATCCCTGTAAACCTTATAGTGGAACAGAATACCCCAGTCCTAGTCCCAGGGTTTGGATTCTCAAAACCTCAATTATTGGGAAAAACTGCCTTGCCTGGTGGGGAGGGAAGTTCACCATCTCTGTTGAAAGCTTAACATGCCTAGGCTAATGATTTTATAAGTCAATCCCTGGGAAACCCAATGGTGGGGAACCCCAGATCACCTTGAGCCAGGTCCCCACCTTTTGTCTAACTTGTCTTATCTCCTAGAGGCATGGGGCAATGTCAACACAGCCATCAGATGGCAGGCCCCAGGTGGACTATACTGGATATGTGGAAGGAAAGCCTATACAGTACTTCCCCCAGGCTGGTCAGGGTCATGTGTGCTAAGAACTATTCATCCAAATTTCTTCCTGCTCCCACTTGACAGGGGGAACATTTAGGCATCCAAGTGTATGGGGACAGGGAAACAACATGTCCTACAAATTGGCAGTTGGAAAGATGACGAATGGCCTCCTGAGCATATATATAATCCATCATTATGGTCCTGCCACTTGAGCAGAGGATAGGTCCAGGGGCTACCACACTCCCATATACATGTTAAACCACATGATCAGACTGCAAGTAGTTGTAGAAATTATATTCAATGAAACTGCCAGAACTCTTAACTTACTAGCCAAGCAGCAAACCAAAATGTGCAATGTTATCTATCAAAATCACTTGGCATTAGATTACTTGCTTGCTTCTGAGGGAGGAGTTTGTGGAAAATTTAATAAGAGTAATCTGCCTACAGACAGATGATGAAGGAAAAGTCATAGAGGAGATCATAGATCGAATGAGAAAGGTTGCTTATGTCTCAGTCCAGACCTGAGAGGGTTGGAACTCTGGGGAGTTATTCGGAGAATGGTTTTCAACTCTTGGGGGATTCAAAACTCGCATAGGTATTATCCTTTTGATTTTGGGAGCTTGCTTAATCCTACCTTGCCTAGCTCCCCTGGTTATATGGTCTGTCTTCAGCTTCATTTAGGTAATGGTCAAAAGGAAAACAGCCACACATGTGATTATGTTATGGAAGCATAAACCTCTGAACCAAGATGATGCTCTTTGACCCAAAATAGGGGGTCTGAGCATCAAAGGGGTGGAATGTGGTAGAGCCCTGCCCTAAGGAATGTGGTGAGAACCTCAAGACAAAGGAAGGGAACCTGGCTATCTGCCCATGTGCTACCTTCCTCATGACTCTGTAACATAGACCACCCATTCAGACTGTATGTTACCATATGTGGGAGACAAAGGAGCAAAAATTGTACAAAGGGCTATACTCCGCTGAGCTTGGGGCTCAGTTTTTTGGGTACCAACTGCTGAGCCCATGCCAGCATGACAAATTAAGTTGCTTTCTGCAAAGAAAAGCCTCAGTGTCCCATTTCTCTGTGCAAGAATCTTGCTACATTCCCACAGAACTTTTGTTTGTGGATGTATGATAAATTTTAGTTGTTAAAATGGGGGAAAGACAGGAGGAACATCTTATGCCACCATGATACCAATATCACCCTCAACCCAGCTGGAAATCTTAAAGGATATTTTCATGTCTGCTTTCATTTCCTCATTATTCATTTCCTCTAAATATTGCAGAGTTTGGTTTCCAACCTTATTTCTACCAAACTGATTGATATTTACTAATGACTTCATAATCATCAATTTATAGGCCTTCTCTCCTTCCTCATCCTCTTTTATATCTTGTGATTTGACACTTGTAGATGTTCTCTTATTTCTTCCTCCATACTATCCAGATATTCTCCAAAACCAAATCTTTGACTTCTGCTGCACTCTCCCCTTGGCAATTCATATTCAATCTAAACAGACAGCTCTTAAATCTGTAGGTCCAACCTCACTTGGTTACTAAATTCTAATATTTAATATGCAACTACTTTCTAGATTTCTTTGCCTATTTGGTCTAGAGACATCTCAAATTCATCATGTCCAAAATTTAAACCTCTTCAGCTTCCATTCTCTGACACTCTTCTTTGAATCACTATTCTCTTAATGAGCCAGGCTTTAAATTTAAATGACATCCTATCTTCTTTACCCTCACAACTCATTAAATACAATAAGATGGTTAAGTGAGTTTCCCTAATTCTGTCAAACCCAGGTTGTTCTTCCTCTTGTCACATTCAACAACTCCTTCTTTAATCTAGTTTACACTTCGCTGATTAATCTTCTTTAAGGAACGCCTTAAGCATTTGCTTTTTATTCAAAAATCTAAAATGACTCTGTACTACTGAATAATATTTGGATGCCAAGCCTGTTCTTCAATGGTCTGGCTTCAAAAAAAAATTTTATCCTGCTGTTTTCTATGATTTTTCTATAACACAGGGCTATTTGTTCCATGTACATACCCTGCATTTTCAGTCTCCATATCTTGCAAAATGTTATTCACTTGCCACCTGATTTCCCTATGCTTGCTAACTCTTGCACTGAAGTAGTTCTAGATTCTACTCATTCTTTAAGGGATTAGTTTACATTCCATCTTTATTGTGAAATAGTTCTTAGTCTTCCAGATGGAAATAATCTCTTTCATGAAATCTTAGATTATTTTTATCTTTATTTCATCTATGGCATTGGTCATTTTTGGTTTTGTACTATGTAATAAGTTTAATGAAATTTTAATAAATACTTATGAAACACTTGCATGTACCAGGCACATTGGTAGATACTGAGGATGCAAAATTAAACAGAGTTCAAATCCTCAACCAGCCTCCATTCTAGTACTTCTATGAACATTTATCTTCCCTACAAAATGAAAATATTTTGGAGAAGACCATTTCAAAATATGTTAAAAAGAAAAAATCAGTTTATGGAAAAATAATAACATAAATACTTTGATCAGAAGAAATTTTTAAAAAATTCTTAACTTCAAGATCTCTACCACAGGTAGAAAAGTTCTCAGAGAATTCTGTTACTTTACATATGTCTCAGTCTATACTAAATTTCACATAATTTCAACTAAAGTTCAACTTTGTGATAATTCATTTTTTCTTCCTCTTAGTAACTAACGTAACTTTTTTAAATAAATGAAACAAAAAAGAAAATTTTGTTATAAGGAATGACTTTGAAAGTTTCCATGTGAAAATAAATTAGGATATACTCCTAAATACAGACTTGGTAATAAAAAAGTGTTTTGTAAAAGATTGGTCATAAATGACTTGTCTAATAAGACAATATTCCTATCAATAAATAGCAGTGGTTCTTAAATGTTAGTATGTATCAGAAACATTTGCAAACTTTAAAACAACACAAATCAATAGGTACCTACTCCCAGAATTTCTGATCCAATGGGTCTAGGATGGGGCTTTAGAATTTGTATTTTGGTCAAGGTCTCAGGTGATGTTGGTGCAGTTGTTCCAGTGATCACATTTTGAGAACTACTACTCTACAGAATTACTTTGTGCCATGAATATTTTGAAAATATTTCTAAGGGCATCCAATTCCTTTTTTCATTTCTTAAGAATTTTTAGAGAAGAGAAAATGGTCCTATATCATGATCTTCTCTTGGCTACTTTGGTTAGTAGTCTTAGATCTCTACACCATTCATCAATTCTAGTAATGATAAAACTAATAAACATTTTGAAGGCTAATGTTATCAAACCATTATGAAGTAGATAATCTCATAACGTAATAAAATCTATCAATATATAACATTATCACCACTTTGCATATATTCAACAGTAGGTAGAGCTAAAACTCCCACAAAGGTCTGCCTGACACCAGATTGAGGCTTTACTCTTCCTACTATTTCCTTTGAGAAAATAAATTTGTAGAGACCAGTGATGCATTGTTCTAGTGTTTGTTCCACAACTTAATTGAACAGAGATAATATATTTTCTGAATATAATATTTGATGAAATTTCTCAGACAAAATTATTCCACCATGTCTCCTTATAAATAGCCTATTTCCTTTTTGTTAATTTTCTATTTTATCATTAATAGTGAGCTCTTGGTGAGGGCATACATTACGTGTTTTCATATTCTCATCAGTGAAGCATATTTTCTGCCACACAGTAGACATCCAAGAGTCAATGAAGTGAACTAGGGTTATTTAACATTTTATGTTCTAAATGCCAAGGCTTATCACCTTGTATCAGCAGTGATTAGATTTAAACACTTGAAAGATAAAAGCAATTTTCTGGAAAAGACTAAGCAAATTCACAATTTTATATGGCATGTATGTTTTCAATCACTTCTTGGATCCCAATCAATCAATAATACCACTTCCTGGAATAATAAAACAAAATAAAAAACAGATACTAAAAAGTAATATATTAGGACTCTAATTCTCTTTCAACAGTGCTTGTTTTATGCCCTGACTCTGAGGAACATTTATTACTATGAGTTAAATAAGGAAAACCTTGGGGTGCCTGGGTGGCTCAGTTGGGTGAGTGTCCAACTTCGGCTCAGGTCATGATCTTGTGGTTCATGGGTTCAGGTCCTGCATTAGGCTCTGTGCTGACAGCTCACAGCCTGGAGCCTGCTTCAGATTCTGTGTCTTCCTCTCTCTCTCTCTCTCTCTCTCTCTCTCTCTGGAGCCTGCTTCAGATTCTGTGTCTTCCTCTCTCTCTCTCTCTCTCTCTCTCTGTCTCTGTCTCTGTCTCTGCTCCTCTCCTGCTCATGCTCTTTCTCTCTCTCAAAAATAAGAATATTTTTAAAAATGTAAATAAGGAAAAACTTTTTTTCTATAAAGGGGTCATTCCCCCCACTCTTATCTGAAGAACAATTACCATTGTTCTTTTTAAGGCACAAAAATATCTGTATTATGCATATATATTACATTGATAATATTTCTGTCAATGAAGAATAGAAAAATTCTCTTCATATGACCCTTTCCAAAGTGCCTGCCTGAGAAAGTAGTAAATTGGAAGTCACTAGAACAAAATTAAAATCTTGATCAAAACCCAGATGTTGAAAATCTATGGCCAAACTCCGGGGTAAAAAAATACATAAATATATACATATATAAATTTCAGGGGCATGATTGCCAAAGAAAATCAACTTAAAAACTGGTGTTGACAGGGGACCATCAGTGAGAAATCATAGGAAGCAAGAAAGCATATAATTAGATACTTGATCTGTGACATATTAAAGTTAAGTCAAGATGATGTGAACGAAGTCATGGTACAGTCTGAAAGACCTACCATGAAACCAAGGGTAAAAACAAAAGGATCATGTAGCTGAAGGTTTCAAAGCAGCAAATAAACTATGACATGCTCTTGAAACAAAATGACATCCACTGGTGAGGGTCTAGGGGATCACCATGTCAAGAACCACTACATCCAAACACAAATAACATTTACCAATATGTAAATAGATAAATGTTCTATAATGTTCTATATATACATATGTAATGACAGATGGTTTTCTTTTTTTTTTTAACCTCTTACTTTAACACACCCAGAAGCCTGAAAAATTGTAAATCCACCAAACAAAACCTGCTCTATCCTTGGAACCTGAAGATTTCTGGAGTCCTATAGCTAAGCATAATAAACGTCAAGCTCTAGGCTCAAAGAGAAATGGCAAAAAATCAATAACCTGAGCAGATAATAATCAAAGTATGAAAAATTTGTGCTTTGTGTTTCTATAAAACTTAGAGCTGGGACTCAGTTGAATTATAAGCCCAAGTCTGAAGCCAATATTTCCACAGATTCTTTCCCACCAAACACAGTATTCCAGGATGAATCTGAAACATGGTAAGACTATTCAGTTTTTAACATATTGGTAAGTGAATATTAATAGTGTTACTCACCTGAATATTAATAGCACTACTGAGGTTTTTAAAATACTCTGCCTAGCTTGATTTTTACCAGAATCTTCTACAACACGTAACTGTTACCAGAATCTAGACACAAATCTAATGTTTGTCAAAATATTGGCCAGTAAAGCATATATCCATGGTCAAGATTTAATTTACATGTCAAATCGAAAGGATGGGTGAAGAAGGAAGGACATATTTGTCTCTTTAGGTTTAAGTGCGACTGACGCTAACATAACATTTTAAATTGTGCTGATCAAATTTTAAATAAGTATCATAAAAAAGGAATAAAGGACTTGGAATGAATCAGACCTGAATGCATTAGAATTTTTTCTGTTATGAAATTTTTTTTTGTTTTTTTTTCTATGTGACCTTAGGCAAATTTCTCACCCTCTTTGAGCTTTGCCTTCCTAACCTGTAAATGAGGTAACTGTATTAAATAACACATAAAAGATGAGATAGAAAATATAAAGTGTCCAGTTCAATGTCTATTATTTAGGAAATGTCCCGTAATCTGTGTCCAAAGTGATATTTATCATGCATCTAATAAAAATATGTTTCTGGGCACTTTGTTTGGGACCCCTTCTGAGATCTGGGAAGAAGCCCTAGCAATGTGTGATTTTCTGGTGTATGTCAACTTAATTTTTAAAATTCAGATACATAAATCTCATTTTAAATTTAATTTTAATGCCTAAATTCAACTTCATAATATTGTATATACAGTTGACCATTGAACAACACAGGAGTTAGAGGTGCCAGCCCTCCATGCAGTAGAAAATCTGCATGTAACTTTCAATTCCCCCAAAACTTTACTAATAGCCTACTGCTGACCAGAAGCCTTGCCAATAACATCAACAGTTGATTAACACATATTTTGTGTGTTATATGTATTACATACTATATTCTTACAATACAGTAAGCTAGAAAAAATTTTAAGAAAATTACAAGGAAGAGAAAATATATTTATAGCACTGTATTTGTGAAAAACAATTTGTATAAATGGACCCTCAGTTCAAACCCATGTTGATCAAGCATGAATTGTATTCTTAGCTTCATAAATTGAAATTGAAATTCCCACAAAACCTCTATCTACCTGTAACTATGCCTATAATTATGTCATTACTAATAAGAATCGGTAACTCTAGGGGCACCCGGGTGGCTCTGTCAGTTAAGGGTCCGACTTCAGCTCAGGTCATGATCTCACAGTTTGAGTTCGAGGCCCACATCAGGCTCTGTGCTGACAGCACAGAGGCTGGAGCCTGCTTTGGATTCTGTGTCTGTCTGTCTGTCTGTCTGTCTGTCTCTCTCTCTCTCTCTGTGTGTGTCCCTCCCCCACTTGCACTCTGTCTCTCTCTCAAAAATAAATATTTTAAAAAGTTTTAATGTTTATTATCCGTAACACTAAAATTCAGTGTAATTTTTTTTCCTAGCTTAAAATAATCACAAAAGGTTACTTTTAAAGAATATATTTATGGAATCTGAGATCACAATTAAGTGTGTATAACTAGTTTTGCTTTTCAAAGCTGAATTGCCATCAACAATGGCTTTGCACACACCTGAAAAAAATCCAGTGAAGAAATGGGCAGAAAACATAAATAGACACTTCTCTAAAGAAGACATCCAGATGGCCAACAGGCACATGAAAAGATGCTCAACATCACTCCTCATCAGGGAAATGCAAATCAAAACCACACTCAGATACCACCTCATGCCTGTCAGAGTGGCTAAAATGAACAAATTAGGAGACTATACATGCTGGAGAGGATGTGGAGAAACGGGAACCCTCGTGCACTGTTGGTGGGAATGCAAACTGGTGTAGCCACTCTGGAAAACAGTGTGGGGTTCCTCAAAAAATTAAAAATATTTCTACCCTATGACCAAGCAATAGCACTGCTAGGAATTTACCCAAGGGATACAGGAGTACTGATACGTACGGGCACTTGTACCCCAATATTTACAGCAGCACTTTCAACAATAGCCAAATTATGGAAAGAGCCTAAATGTCCATCAACTGATGAATGGATAAAGAAATTATGGTTTATATACACAATGGAGTACTACAGGGCAATGAGAAAGAATGAAATATGGCCCTTTGTAGCAACGTGGGTGGTACTGGAGAGTGTTAGGCTAAGTGAAATAAGTCATAGAAAGACAGATACCATATGGTTTCACTCGTATGTGGATCCTGAGAAGCTTAACAGAAGACTATGGTGGAGGGGAAGGAAAAAAAAAAAAGGGAGGCAGGCAAAACATAAGAGACTCTTAAAAACTGAGAACCAACTGAGGGTTGATGGGGGGTGGGAGATGGGTATTGAGGAGCGCATCTGTTGGGATGTTGGGATGAGCACTGGGTGTTGTATGGAAACCAATTTGGCAATAAATTTTCATATTAAAAAAATAACTCAAGTTAAAAGTATCTTTCAAGTTTGCCCTTTCCAAATAGGCAGTTAAGTCAGGTGCAGTTTTGAAAATGTTAGCAAATATTATCAAAACGTTTGTGTATTGGGTGAAGAAAGAAGCCCATTTTAACACTGTAAGAGAACAGATACTTAGCATTGGAAGGAAAAAGGCTGAGTTTAAATGATATTGGATCCAACCCAAAATTGTCAAGCCAGGTAGGCTGCTTACAAAGACCATCTGCCCAGAACCATAATGTCCAAATCAAAACTTCAAGAATGAACCCAAGAGTCCAATTGCCCATATACACTTTACTCAAATACACAAGAATAAGTGTAGAGAGAGACTGAGAGCATATGTGTAGGGGAGAGAATTAAACAATGTGGGAAAAGCTGACCTCTTTGTGCTGGATGATCCAATGCCTCAGAGTGGCAGGTGCAAAGAATGAATCCGCCCTCACCTGATGTCCAATCCCATGAGTCTCTCATTTTGGGAGTTTCTTGCAATCTAAGTATCTCAAGACACAAAGCACACAACTTAATCTGGTGTCACCTGAAAAAAGAGCTATTCTTGATCCCTGGAGGAAAAACTGCCTGTGTGGGATGAATTGAGTAAATATATAGTATATTGCACTGTATGCTTGGCCTAAGGGATTTCTTGAGTGACTTTTCATGGTAAACAATTCTGCTTTACACCTAGTTTAAGAAATGAATCTTTAAGAAATAATTCTCGGGGCAACTGGGTGGCTTAGTCAGTTGTGGCCAACTCTTGATTTCAGCTCAGATCATGACCTCACGGTTCATGAGTTCAAGCCCCACGTCAGGGTCTGCACTGATAGTATGGAGACTGCTTGGGATCTCTCTCCTCCTCTCTGTCTCCCTCTCTCTTCCTCTCTCTCTTTCTCTCTCTCTCCCCCTCTGCCCCTCCCCTGCTCATGTGTATTCTCTCTCTTCTCTGAAAATAAACTTAAAAAAAGAAGTCTATATCTTAAGGTTTCTAATCAAGATTCTGTAACAGAAATAGGAAGAAATCAAGTATACATAGCAAGTATAAATTATCAGGTCCTATTATTCAGATATGCAAAGATAATATGCCTCCGTTTTTTATAAATAAACTCAGATCCCTATCCTACCTGATTTTAATCAATTCTAACATTAGTAATTTCAAATTTAACCTAGCCCTCTAAGAGTTTTCTTTCCCTGTCTTCCTCTCCCAGGTTTCTGGATTCTTACCTAAGTTTGTAGGGATTAGTGAGTCCTGGTGGTGGTGGTGGTGGTGGTGGTGGTGGTGGTGGTGGTGTGTGTGGAGCAGGGCAAAGTTGATTATTGGAAGAATCTGGTCACTTGCTGACACTTTCAGCCTCCTTGGTCCCTAGCATTTCATGCTCCCATGCTGGCATCCACGGAGATCCACTATCCCATTGGTCCTAGCTTTTGTTTCACTGTCTATGTTCCCCTCTCCATATAGAGAAACATTTTCTGATCTGCTATACTTCTTTGACATTCTTGAGCCATGAGATATCATTCTACTTTCCCTGAATCTTTTAAGGGCCATAGGAAAAGGTCTTGAGAGCTATCTCAAGTGTGATCTGCCTAGTCCCATCCCACCACCATTTCTGCTCCACTGCTACTGCACTAAGTTGATGTGGCACTGGACAGTCGCAATTTTTGCCAGCTTCCTTGGGCTCCACATTGTGTTCTGAATGACAAACTTAAGTGGAAGATATAAGAAGTTCTATCATATGCCTCCACTTGGAAATAATCACAGAGAGGACATAACATCCAATTTGTAGCTTAGACACCCACCCAGGACTCACTCTGATGTACTTTGTTTCTCTTATCCTATTATCTTCCTGAGTCCAACTTGAAAGTCTTGATCAAGATTGAGAAAAATGGGTGCTCATTTCAGCAGCACATAAACTAAAATTGGAATGATACAGAGATAACCATGGCCCCTATGCAAGTATGACACACAAATTCATGAAACATTCCATATTTAAAAAAGAAAGATTGGGCATGTGGGTGGTTCAGTCAATTAAGCATCCAACTTCAGCTCAGGTAGTGATCTCAAGGTTCATAGGTTTGAGCCCCATGTCAGGTTCTGTGCTGACAGCTCAGAGCCTGGAGCCTGATTTGGATTCTCTGTATTCCCCCCCACCACTCCCACTCTGCCCCTCCCTTGCTTGTGCTCTGTCTCTCTCTCAAAAAATTAATAAATATTAAAAATTAAAAAGATTGAGGGAGAAAACCATTTTGGGGGGGCATGAACTTTATGCTTTGAACTTTCCAGTTTCTCCTTCTGAAAAATACAAAACACAGCTCTTGTGATTCAAAATTCCTTAATATTATCACCTTGTCTTGAACTTCAGAAATCTATTTCAACATGCAAAAAAGCTCAGCATTTGTTCATCTTTCACTTTACATTTCTGCAGTAACATCTACTGTTCTGGTAATAATCCCAGGATGATTTCATTGCTAGGACAAGGAGAAGTATTCAGTGCCCTTCAGAGTGGGCACTGAAACCTAACAGCAAATGTGACACAATATCTCAATAGTTCATGAAGAAAAGCTACTTGAAAGAAAATATTCTCTCTTAAATGCTGAGGGGGAACTCTGCCTAATGGAAGAAATTTCTTACAAATCTCTTAACTGGGCTTTTCCAGAAACCCTGGAGAGGATAGAGTAGCACTTGGAACAATGGTGGCACAGGTCTCTGATGTAGCAATGAAAACTGGGTGAACTTTACTGAATGGTTTTACTTAATCTTGTTCAGATGTCAAAGTAACTGGAAGTCATGGAATTCTTTACAAAGTGATAGAACTTTTTGTTTGATGGAATTCAGCTGTTAAAACTATCCTGTTTTGAACATATCTATATAAATTAGAGTCATGTATTAGTATCTTTCTCTCTTCCCTCACTGCACCTCTTTTTTTTCCATAAGTGTATAAAACGCAAATAGTCATAGACACATGAGTCCGTAAGGAGAGCAAATGATCAAAATAGGTATGGTTAATTATATCCTATTCATGTTCATTTGCAATTTCCTCATTATGTGTCTCACTTTCAGTACTGGACTCTAAGAGTGACAAACAGCAAATATTAAAAAATTGAAGTAACTTGAGATTAGGAAAATCCTGTCTGTGGATTATTTTTATTCCTTGACTCTGGAAAAGGCTGCTGCTAACTGTTTTATTTTCTTTATTGGAATTTATTCAGCTCAAGAAACAACCTAATATTTGGAACCACCTAATATTCCTGTACTAACTGATTCTTGTTTCATCTTTCAAAGATTTGGAATCACCTCTTTCTTATGACCAGTCTTTTCTCTGCATGGGTTGTAAACAGCCTAAAGAAAGCGATTTTTGAGATCCCAGTGTAATCCACATGTTCTTATAAGCAAAATTCTAATCCACAACCTTTTGCAAATACAGGAACACAGGGCAACAGGTTTGTTCTGTTTTGTTTGGGGTTTTTTTTTTTTGCATGTTTCTTTTTGTTTATATTGGTTTGAAGTAAAAGATAGTCAACAACAATGAAGGAAACAGATTTAGAAAGAATTTCTGTAATGAATGTCTCCCAGCATCTCTCAGTACAGGCAATATTATATTTCCTGCCAAAACTCATTCAGAGTATTTGAGCCATTCTTGTTACTTAAGAGCATTTGGAAGGAGTCACACAAGAGAACTGTAGTTCCTACAACTCCCTCTTGTATCTATTTGAGCAATAGCAATAGATAGAAGAAGCAGTAGAATTAAAACTGATAGAATTCATGAAGTTTGAACAGAAAGCATCTGTCATTTACAAACTGAGCTTTGAACAATGGCAGGCAAGCAATCACTGCTATCAGATGTAGGATCTAGCAGTAGACCATATGAATCAGAGGCAGAAACAAAACTAAGAAAAAAGAAATATTTAAAATATTTAAAATAGACCAAACTCATTCTAAGCATGCCCACCTAGGGACTTCACCAGCAGCAAGAAAATGGTTGATAGTTTTCAACCAAAGAGCCAATTCAGACAATAGGATAGCAGTTGCTAGAATTCCATTTTATGTGTTTCATTGTATATAAGCTCTACACTTTAGCTCCATGACTGTCCAAAGTAGAAGAGCCATAAGGAGTGACACTTGTGCCATGAATTTTCTGAAGTTTGGGAAAAATGCTGCAAGCAACCTGAAAGAAAGAATGGTCTTTAAGCTTCTGTTAACTATAAACTGAATATTTTAAAAAGTAGATTTTAAGTTTCAAAGAATTCTTTTGTTGATCTTGTAAAAGTATCAAGTAAACCTGTTCAGACATTGTTAAGGAAGGGCATGTAAATGAAGACTCATGACACTAGAGTCACTATACTGGATTGCCAACAAATTTAGAGAATTTGCACCTTAATAGGGAGCATTCCTATTGGAATAAGTCAATAGGTGATCTTTTTTAAAAAATTTTTTTAGTGTTTATTTATTTTTGAGAGAGAGAGAAACCAAGCACAAGCAGGGAAGGGGCAGAGAGAGACAGAGACACAGAATTTGAAGCAGGCTTTAGGCTCTGAGCTGTCAGCACAGAACCCAACACAAGACTCGAACTCATGAGCTGTGAGGCCATGACCTGAGCCGAAGTTGAACACTTAACCGACTGAGCCACCCAGGCGCCCCAATAGATGATCTTTTTAAATTGTGTCTGAGCAGAGTCTAAATGTACACAAGCAAACAAGTAACTGCAAAGAGAATACATATAATTATATCTTTGAATGTAAGATACTTATTTTACTATTTCTACTCTCAGTAACATTATAATACTTGCGTGGTTGTATTTTTATTTAACTGAACTAATTAGACCAATTTTATAAACAACGAAGACATCTTAAAACTGAAGGAATATGACGTCAACACGAGCTCTAAATTTCTCTTGGTCTCATTCTTTTTCCCAGTTTTGAGATATATTAAACATATAGTACTGTATAAATATAAGGTGTAAAGCATAATGATTCGACTTACATATATTGTGAAATTACCACAATAAATTAAGTTAACAGCCATGACCTATAAATATAGGGGGAAAGGGGTGGGGGAAAGTTTTTCCTTGTAGTGAGAACTCAGGATTTATTCTTGTAACAGCTTTCAAAGGTACCACACAGCAGTATTAACTATAGTCATTATGTTAAACGTTACATCTCTAGTAATTACTTACCTTATAACTAGAAGTTTGTACCTTTTGACCACATTCATCCATTTATCCCTTCTCCAACCCCCACCTCTGGAAACCACAAATCTTTGTTTTGTTTTTAGTTTGCATATATAAATGAGATCCTACAGTATTTGTCTTTCTCTTTGTATAATGCTCTCAAAGTCCATGTTGTTGCAAATGGCAAGATTTCATTCTTTTTTATGGCTGTGTGTGTGATCACATCTTTATCCATTCATGAAAACTTAGGTTATTTCCATGTCTTGGCTATTGTACATAATGCTGCTATGAGCATAGGGGTGCAGATACATCTTTGACATAGTGTTCTCATTTCCTTTCAATAAATATCCAGAAGCAGAATTTCTAAATCATATATGGTAGTTATATTTTTAATTTTTTGAGGAACTTCATTCATTTGCAATACTAGCTGGATCAAATTACAACTCCATCAACAGTGCACAAGTGTTACCTTTTCTCCACACCCTCTTTTGCATTTGTTATCCTTTGTTTGTTTGATAATAACCATACTAACAAGTGTAAGGTGCCGTATCATTGTGGCCTTGGTTTGCATTTCTCTGATGATTAGTGATGTTGAGCAGATTTTCATGTACCTGTTAACCATTCACATATCTTCTTTGGAAAAATATTCCAGTTATTCTACTCAGGTCCTTTGCCTATTTTTAATTGGACTCTTTGTTGTCCTGCAAATATTCTTTTCCCATTTGATAGGTTGTGTTTTCATTTTGTTGAGCAGAAGTTTTTGATGTAGTCCCACTTGCTTATTTTTTATTTTGTTAAATAGGCTTTAGGTGTCATATCCAAATAATCATTGGTAAGACCCATGTCAACGAGTTTTTTCCCTGTTTTCTTTGAGGAATTTTACAGTATCCAGTCTTACACTTAAGTCTTTAATCCGTTTTGAGTTAATTTTTGTGAGTGGTGAAGAATAGGGGTCTAGTTTTATTCTTTTGCATGTGAATATCCAATCTGTCCAGCGCCATTTATTGAAAAGACTATCTTTTCTCCATTGACTATTCTAAGATCCCTTATCAAATATTAGTTGACTGTATGTAAGTGGGTTTATTTCTGGGCTCTCAATTCTATTCCATTGAACAGTATGTCTCTTTTTATGCCAGTACCATGTTGTTTTGACTACTATAGCTTTATAGTATAGCTTGAAATCAGAAAATGTGATACCTACTACTTTATTCTTCTTTCTCAGGATTGCTTTGGCTATTTGGATTGTTGTGGTTGCATATAAATTTTAGGATTCTCTTTCTACTTTTGTAAAAAAAAATGTCATTGGAATCTTGATATGAATTGCATTGAGTCTATAGATGGCTTTGGGTAATATGGACATTTTAATAATATTTTTCTAAGTCATGAACACAAATACCTTTTCATTTATTTGTGTCTTCTTCAATTTCTTTCAATCAGTGCCTTGCAGTTTTCAGTGTAGAGATCTTTTGCCTCCTGGTTAAATTTATTCCTAAGCATTATTTACTTATTTATTTTAATTTTGTAGATGGAGTCATTTTCATTTTCCAATAAAAAAATATTGCTAGTATATAGAAAGGTTACTGATTTTTTGTATGTTAATTTTATATTCTGTAACTTTTCTGAACTTATCTTTTAGATGAACAGCTTTTGGTGGATTCTTTAGGATTTTCCTATATATAAAATTATGTCATCTGCAAATAGAGACCATTTTACTTTGTCTTTTCCGATTCCGATGACTTTTACTTGTTTTCTTGCCTGATTTCTCTGGCTATGATTTCTACACTATGCTGAATAAGAGTGGTAAGAGTGGGCATGCTTGTCTTATTCCTGATCTTAGAGGAAAAGTTTTCAACCTTTTACAATTAACTGTGATGTTAGCTGTAGGTTTATCATATATGATCTTGATTATGTTGAGGTAATTCATTGTATACCTAATTGGGTGTTTTATCATTAACAAATATTGAATTTTGTTAAATGCTTTTTCTATGTATATTGAAATGATACAATTTTTTTCTTTTATTCTATGAATGTGATGTATCCTATTGATTTGTGTGTATTAAATCATCCTTGCAGCCCAGAGGTAAATCCCACTGATCATGGTGAATGGTCTTTTTTTGTGCTACTGAGTTCATTATATTTTTCACATGCTACTGAATTTATTTTGTTAGTATTTTATTGAATTTTTGCATCTATATTCATCATAGATATTGGCCTGTAGTTTTCTTATAGTGTCCTTTTTTGGTTTGGTATCAGGGTAATACTGGCCTCATAAAATTGCACTTTGATTTTTTGGAATAATTGGAGAAGGATTGGCATTCTTGGTTAAATGTTCACCAGTGAAGTCATCTGATCCTGGGCTTTTCTTCATTGGAAGTTTTTTTATTACTCGTGCAATCTCCTTACTAGTAATTAGTCTGGTCAGATTTTCTATTTCCTTCTCATTCAATCCTGATAGGTTGTATGCTTCTAAGAATTTTCCTGTTTCTTGTAGGTTGTCTGTTTTGTTCACATATAGCTGTTCATAGTACCTATTTATGATCCTTTGTATTTCTGTGATATCAGTTGTAAAGTCTCCTCTTTCATATGATTTTATTGATTTGGTCTTTATTTGTTAATCTTGCCAAAAGCTTATACATTTTGTTAATCTTTTTAAAGAATCAGCTCTTTGTTAATCTTTTTTTATTGTCTTACTATTCTCTATTTCATTTATTTTTGCTCTAATCTTTATTTCCTTCCTTTTGCTAACTTTGGGTTCAGTTTATTCTATTTCCTTGAAGTATAAAGTTAGGTTATTTATTTGAGAACTTTCATGTTTCTTGCTTTTGTGAGTGGGTTAGAGGGACAGAGAGAGAGAGAGAGAGAGAGAGAGAGAGAGAGAGAGAGAATCTTAAGCAGGATCCACTCTAACATGGAGCCCAACATGGGGCTCAATCCCATGACCCTGGGATTATGACCTGAACTGTAATCAAGCAACAGATGCTCAACTGACTGAGCCACCCAGGTGCCCCAAGAACTTTCTTATTTCTTAATGTAGGTGTTCATTGGTATGAACTTTCCTCTTAAAACTGTTTTTTGCTGCATAAGTTTTGTCATGTTGTGTTCCCATTTTTGTCTCAATACACCTTTTTCTTTTCCATTTAATTTCTTCTTTGATCTGTTGATTATTTAAGAAACTGTTGTTTAATTTCCACGTATTGATGAGTTGCAGTTTTTCTTCTGTCATTAATTTCTAGTTTCAAACAATTGTGGTCAGTGAAGAAACTTGGTATGATTTCAAACTTCTTAAGTTTTCTAAGACTTGTTTTGTGACCTAACATATGGTCTATCCTAGAAAATGTTCTAAGCACACTCAAGAAGAATGTGTATTCTTCTGTTGTCAGATAGAATGTTCTGCATATATATGGTATGTCCATTTGGTTTATAGTGTTGCTCAAATCTGATGTTTCCTTATGTTTTCTGTATAGATGATCTATCTGTTTTTGAGAGGGGGTATAAAAATCCTTAACTATTATCATATTGCTGTTGATTTCTCATTTTAGCTCTTTTAGTTGCTTTAAGGTACACAAATGTTGGGTTCATAAATATTTGCAATTGTTATATCTTCTTGATGGATTGATCACTTTATCATTATATAACAATGGTTTTTGTCTCTTTTTACCATTTTTAAAGTCTATTTTGTCTGATAAAAGTATAGCTACCCCTATTTTTTATTGTTATTGTTTGGTTTGCTTTGTTTGTTTACCATTTGCTTGAAATACCATTTTTGATTCATTCACTGTCATTCTATGTGCATCTAAGGCTAAAGCAAGTCTCTTGTAGGCAGCATTTCATTGGATCTTTGTTTTTTGTTTTGTTTTTTTATCCATTTAGCCATTCTGTGTGTTTCCATTGGAGAATTTAATCCATTGATGTTTAAAGTAATTGTTGATAGACAAGAACTTACTATTGCCATTTTGTAAATTGTTTTCTGGTTATTTTATAGATACATTGTTTCTTGCCTCTATTCCTGCTGTGGTTTTTGTGCATGTGTTGATGTCTTTTTGTGTCAGTTTTCTTTGATTTCTTTATTATATTCTTTTATATGATCACTACAGGTTTTCCCCTTGTGGATACCATGAGACTTACATAGGATATCTTAATATTATAGGGGTGCCTGGGTGGCTCAGTCAGTTGCACATCCAACTTCAGCTCAGTACATGATCTCGCATTTGTGGGTTCAAGCCCCGCATTGGGCTCTATGTTAACAGCTCAGAGCCTTAAGCCTGCTTCAAATTCTGTGTTTCCCTCTCCCTCTGCCCCTCCCCTGCTCATGCTCTGTCTCTGTCTCTCAAAAAATAAAATAAACTTTAACAAAATTTAAAAAATTATAACACCCTATTTTAAACTGTTAGCAAATTAACCTTGAGAGTGTTCCTAAAGTTTATACTTCTTCTCTCCCTCACATTTTAAGTTATTGATGTTAAAGTTTATATATTTCACACTGTGAATCCAATAGCAGATTATTGTAGGTATGGTTATTTTTATTACATTTTTAACTTTAAACTAGAATTGTAAGTGAATTACACACCTCTATTACCATATTAAAGAATTTAACTTGGACTATGTATTTAGCATTACCAGTGAGTTTTATGCTATTTCCTTACGTTTTTACAATGTTAATTAGCATCCATTATTTCCATTCAAAAGATTCCCTTTAATTTTTTTTTTTTTTTTTTTTTTTTTTTTTTTTTTTTTTTTGGTAAGACAGGTGTAGTGGTGATAAACTACCTCAGGTTTGTTTATTTGGGAAATTCTTCATCTGTACACTTCTGAAGGACAGTTCCACTGGGTACAGAATTCATGTTTGACAGTTATTTTCTTTCACTATTTTGAATTTTGAATATCATCCCATTCTCTCCTGGCCTGAAAAGTTTGTGTTGAAAAATAGGCTCATAGTTACATGGGTGTTCCCTTGTATGTAACTTGTCACTTCTTTTTTCTGCTTTCAAAATTCTTTTTCTTTGACTTAATAATTTAATTATGTGTCTTTGATATCCCTATTTGTGGCCCTTTAGGCTTCATGGATCTGGATGTTCATTTCCCTTCCCAGGCTTGGGAAATTTTCAGCCATTATTACTTTAAATATACTTTATGCTCCTTCTTTTCTCCTTCTGGCTTTCCCACCACGTGGATATTGTTTATTCTGGTTGTGTCCTATAAGTCCCATAGGCTTTCTTCACTCACTTTTTTTTTTTCTTTTTGCTCCTCTGACTGGACAACTTCAAATGTCCTGCCTTCTAGGTCACTGGTTCATTCTTCTTCATGATTGGGTCTGCTTTTGAATCTCTGTATTGAGCTTCTCAGTTTAGTCATTGTATTTTTCAGCTCTAAGATTTCTGTTTGTTTTTTGATGCCCTCTATTTGCTGAATTTCTTGTTTTGTTCATGCACTGCTTTCCTAATTTCATTTAGTTGCATATCTTGTGTTTTAGAGTTCATTAAACTTTAAGATGATTATTCCAAATTCCATGTCTTAGAGTTCATTGATTTCCATTTCTTTTGGTCAGTTGTTAAAGCTTTATTAGTGTTCTTTGGTAGTTCACCCTTACTTGATTTTTTTATGCATGATCCCTGAATCCCTTATATTAGTATCTGTATATTTGAGTAAGGAGTTTCCTCTTCCCATCTTTACAGGTTCATTTTGGAAGAGACCGTATTTTACCAATAAGTTCAGTTTGAGTTTCTGGCCAGGTCTGCTTCTAATGTCCTGGTACACGGAACTTACTATCAGAGTCCATTTTGGGGCAAGGCCTCTGCTGAATTCTGAGATGGGGGATAAGGAGTATGTACCAATGGTCGAGAATAGTTAAACAGGACTTCTGACTTGTTTTCCTGCCCAAGCAAGGCTGTAGGATGGGCATCACTGTTGCCTGGGTTCTCTGTTCAGTCTTCCTAGATGTCAGAACTGTGTAATATTCTCAGCAGTAGGTTCAGCTATGAGTTAGTTTCTCTGCCCTGGCAGGGCAGCAGAATGGCCGCCATAACCCGCATAGCTAATTGTTTGAGGACTCTAATCAGGAAGACTGTGCACTGTATTCCTTGGCCAAAAAAGGCCACTGATTTTGCTCTGCAGATGGGAAAGACCACAGGCTAGGCTCTCTGTTCAAGTGCCCCTGTACACAGGACTGTTGAAGGGGCTACACAGCGTCTCATTTTCTCTGGTTAGGTTCTCTGGTCAGGTGGGCTGAAAGTTATATGCAGCAATGAGAGGGACTGTGAATTAGTTTCCCTGCTTGGGCAAAGCTGGTGAACTGGCTTTAAGTCCAGGAAGGCTTTTTTGGAGTTATGGACCGATTTTCAGGATCAGTAAGACTCTGAGGACCCAAATCAGGCAGATCTGTGCCCTACTGAATTCCCTGGTCAGGTTGCACTATCATCTTGGCTTTGCAGATGAACTGAGACACTAGTTCAGAATACTACTTGGATGCTGCAGGTAGGAATTTGGTCTGCCAAGATCTGGCAACTGGTTGTTGCAAATACCTCCCCTCATCCCCATTACAATCAAATTCCTAGTGGTCAAGTCTCACAGATTTTCCTGCAATACCATGGGGGTGATATCAGAGTAGGGGTTCCCAAGAAGTGACCCAAAATGCTGGAGGTGCTGAATGTCTACCCTAGGTTCCCCCCCCACCCCCCCACTGATGGAAGAACCATAGGCTCAGGGAGACCTCTCAGTGTGGTACTGTGCTGGCTTGAGGGAGGGGCAATGTGGTCAACATGTAGCCATTTTTCTGACACTTCTAATATAGTCTGTCTTGGTCTTTGTGGTACCCAGTGGGAGGTGGGGGGCTTGTTTCAGCCTCACCTCTGTGTTCTACGATTTTCTCAGTGGTGCCTTGTCTATGAACAGTTATTAGCTGTTCTTGTGAGTGGAGCAAAATTGGGATCTATGTCACCATCTTGGTAATACCATTCTTCTCTTGGAATCTTTGGACAATAAGCTTACTAACCTAACATTAAGTCATATTACAGGCCTATACTTCATAAGGAAGAGTGATTAATGTGCTATTGTAGAAAAAAAATCCATGAATGAGAAATAAGATGACCTGGAGTTTATTTCTAAGTAAGTTCATACTAACTAGTCTTCTAGTTATACTAAATTAAGTTTATAAGCTCCTCCAACTCTAATATTCTTGTTTTGTTTTTTTAGTAAACTTCAAAATATCCATTCTATAAAAGCAGTTAATATTTATAATTTAGATATTTTATAATTCAAGAAATATATAAATTATCAAAGATTGAATTCTACTCAGCATGGTCTTGATGTTAGGTGTATTTTTTTATATTCCATTTTTTAAAATTGGTCATCTACTTATACAAGTTTGTCTTAAACATAGTTTGCTACTATGTTCCTCTTTGTTTAATCAAGTTAAATAGGTAAGACTTACTTTTTGGATTTTATAAACTTGAGCCTAAGTATAAGCTACCACAAATACTTCATGAAATTTGTTGAAATTTAAATTTATTTGTTTATAGGTAAAAAATAAAGTAGGCACATACCATCAACATAGTTTGATCACTAAGTTATTGCAATTGTTTTTTTAACTCTTAAAACATTTTTTTAAATGTTTGTTTATTTTTGAGAGAGAGAGACAGAGTGTGAGCAGCGGGTGAGGGGCAGAGAGAGGGAGACACAATCAAAAGCCAACCTCAGGCTGTTAGCTGACAGCTCAGAGCCTGATATGGGGAGCCAAAGTCACACACTTAACAGATGAGCCACCCAGGCACCCCACAGTTGGTTTATAAAAAGAGATGAATATTAGAATATATTCATTAAAAATAAGAAAACATAGAAGGATACTTCCAGAGCATTTAGCAAATTTAATCCCCAAACTTGCAGTTTTCGGTTGTATCCCCGTTTGTTCATCACAGACTGTGCCAATAGCTTAGCTTTTAATCCCTGAAAAACAATTAAACATTTAAGCACCACTTAATGGAGAAGAATCATTAAAATAAAATTGAAGTTCACATTGTTACTTGGAGAGGCTTATATTTATTGTTTCCTATAAAAGTTCCAAGGAAACTAAAAAAATTACAAATATTGGCATGGGGCACATCACTTCTTTGCCTACTTTTAAAAGAGTTGTCTCTGACAAAGTTTACTGATATGAAAAAAAGGGATAACAACTCAAATTTTCAAAGAGCTTGGAACATAGATCTCTAGTGAAGTGACTTTATCAGTTCAAGCTTTTTCTCTCACCAGTGACTATTTTAGAGAGAACAGCCTAACAGGCATATCACAGACTGCACAATCTCCGTAATATGTTTTCATTCTAAACACCAATGGTTGTATTTGGGAAATATTAACAGTATTAGGAAAAGTCTTTAAAACTTTTTCTTTAACGTTTATTTCTGGTACAGAGAGAGAGAGCATGAGCAGGGGAGGGGCAGAGAGAGAGAGGGAGACACAGAAACTGAAACAGGCTCCAGGCTCTGAGCTGTCTGCACAGAGCCTGACGCGGGGCTCAAACTCACGGACCGCAAGATCATGACCTGAGCCGGAGTCGGACGCTTAACCGACTGAGCCACCCAGGTGCCCCAGGAAAAGTCTTTTTAAAAAGACACTACAGAATTAGAGGTCAGGGGGGTGCTTAAAAGAATTATGAATAGACGTTATATTTACAAAGAATTTAATAGGATAGGAAACTGTCATATTATGTTAGTGAAAAAGCATAATACAAAGCTATGTATATAGTGTAATATCCATCATATATAACATCTATAAATATGAGTACTAAGTATACTAAATGGAAATTTATTAAAAGCAAATGTACTAAAATACTGTGATTTTCTCTTAGTGTGACCTTGTTTATGTTAATACTTTGCTATACTTTTCAAATTCTTTAATATTCATAAAAAGGGAAGATGGCTAAGTATATAGTACAAAATTTAAACATCCTTTATCATGATGAAAATTGATAGCCAGAATGATTAAAAATGAAAGCAAAACCGTTTAAATGGGGGGAAAGTACCACTGTGCTCAATTTAGATAAATGACACAAAATCAATGCCATATTAGAAAAATTAGGATTTTTAAAAACGTCAACAATTAGCTAACTAGAGAAAACTCTCTTAACTCAAAATACTTTTCTTCCCCAATAATGAGCAGTGAGAGAGGAGTCCTTGTTTGTGCAGAGAAGGTAGAGTTTCAGGCTCTTCCTTTCCTATAACTTCTGTTTCCTCCTCACAGATTCCTATAAATCACTAGTAGTTTATGTTACTAAGCCTATGCCACCTGCTCACTGGGGCCATGTTGTAACCAGGCTTATTATATATCACAATACAGTTGTTAAGAGGACAAGTCCTGGGTTAGGCACCTGTGTTCAGATCTTGGCTTCACTTCGAATGTTGCCCAGCCCCCTAACCTCTATTTCAGTTTTGTCTTCTGTGGAGTGGAGATGACAGCCTCAAAGTGTTTTTTAAATTTTTTTTAAATGTTTATTTTTGAGAGGGGAGAGACAGAGTGAGAGTGGGGGAGGGGCAGAGAGCGAGAGAGGGAGACAAAGAATCCGAAGCAGGCTCCAGGCTCTGAGCTGTCAGCACAGAGCCCAATGCGGTTCCAAACTCACTAACCATGAGATGATGACCTGAGCCGAAGTCCAACACTTCACCAACTGAGCCACCTAGGTGTCCTGGCCTCAAAGTGTTTTAAGACGGTGAAAGGGGTAATTCCTGGAAAGCTGACGATATCCCTCCCACCCTACCCAAAGCCTCACGGTCTTCTCCATCTCATTTCATGCCAATTCAGTCCTTCCGTGTGCTCATGTCCAAGTCCTTGATTTCATCCTAATCCCTCTTTCTTCTCACACTACATCCAATCTGCCAGCAAATTTTGCTGTCTCTACTGTCAAAATAAATGCAGGGTCTGACCACTTCTTTCCATCTCTACTGAGACCATCTTGGGACCAGCTGCCATCCTCTTGCTCCAGGACTATTGCAACAGCCTCCTTAACTGTATCCCTCGTTCCCTACAATCTGTTCTCTGCAAATCGCACAGTAAACCATTACGTCACTCCCTGCCAAAATCCTTCAGTGGCTGCCCATCTTGGCCAGAGGAAAAAGCAGATTCTCAACCAAGACCTAAATGGCCCTACAAAAGCTGATCCCTCGTACCTCTCTGACCTCAACTCCTATTCCTCTCGCCTGTGCCTCTCGTCTCCAGCCACGCAGGTCTCCCAGTTGTTCAGAACGAAAGGCAAGTCTTGCTTTAGGGCCTTTGCACTTCCTGTTCCCTCTGCATGGATCATTCTTCCCTTAGATATTCCTATGGTTTGCTTCCTTACCCCCTTCAAATCTTTACTCACATATAATCTTCTCAACAAAGCCTTCCCCATTTAAAATGGCAAATCCTCCCTTAGGACTCCCCATCCTATTTCCTGGTTATATTTTTAACTTGAACATGTATCACTTTTTCCACTTACTATATAAAGTTTTTATTTCTGCTATTTAGAATATCACTCTAGAAAGGCAAAAATTGGGGTCTTTAACAATGCCTGGTACCTATAGTTAATATTTTCTGAGTAAATGAATGACTGCATATCCTTAGGACATTGCCTGAAGATAGCAAGTACTTTACACATTTTAATTAATAACATGTTCCATGAGATCTAGAATCATGACATCATAAAGTTGGAAAGAACTTAAACCATCTATTGTTTTTTCTATAGTTTTGAAAGGTGATCATCTGAGCTTTCAGTGTGTTCTTTCTCAATAGGCCATTGGCTACCAAAAAGAGAAGCCAGTTTCCTTTTTAAATCACTCTTTTTGTTAGCTAGCTAGGCTGACATGTGTCTCCTGGTAAGTTCTGTTCGTTGATGCTAAGGTTATGCTCTGCAAGTATACTCCATCCATCTTCTACATGAGGGAACATTCTGAATATTGGAAGACACCTAGAATGTCCCACTTAAGTCTTCTCTTCCTCACATGAGCATTAAGCATCCGTATACATTTTCTGTTAATACCTGAAAAGTGAGGTCAGAGATGGTCACACCAGTATACTGCCACTATTGCAGACCAAGACTACATTAATATTTTATCTACTGACGTCATACCATTAGCTCGTATTGAATTTTTGGTAGTATAAGATAACCAGGTTATGTTAATGATTTATGGGTTTTTTTTTCACATTAGCTTCTTTTAAGGTGGTTCCTTATATACTTGTATTTTCTCACAAATACAAGATAATCTTCACAGAGACCTCATTCTTTTTAAACTTAGAAATAAACTAAACTAGTAAACTATTACAGTGGAAATGCTATAAACTTTCAGGCAAAGAAAGAATAATAATCCACTATTTTATCATCTATAATCAGAAACACTTGTTATATATTTAAAGCTTCACTCAGGTAGTTTCCATAAATTCTCTTCTTCCACCATCATATCCTCTGCTACAATCTCAGAATTCTCAGCTAAAGAGGATCCCATCTTTGATGAAACACATACCCCCACTCCTCTCAGACACTCTATACTCTAAACATGCCTTCAGAGATCTCACAGTGGAAAAACCTCTGTCTCTCCATTTGCCATCAAACCAGGATCTTGAGAACACATAAAACTACAAAATGACTGCTTCTCACAAAGATGATGCCATTAAATTAACTTCATGCTATGAACTAAAAATGTCGAACAGAAACCTTGGTTTGGTAAATTGTTTTCTCGCTCTGATTTTTGTACCTCACTGCTCAACCCATTTGTTTATCATTAAAAGCAGGGTCATAGCATGATGCCTAATAATATCAACAGTGGAATCAGATAGCCTTAATAGGATATATTTTGAAGTGCTTACAAGACATATTACAAATAACAAGTATTTATGAGTTGAAGAATAAATCATTAACTACAAGCAGTGAAGTGTTTAATAACAGAACAAACAGCTTATTCTCTGTACTACAATTCTTTTCATCCTATCATAACCCTCCCCGAGCTAGGCCTGAACATGGCTGATGGGAAACCATCTTCACCCTCAAGATTAATTACACATGTGTAGCTAAAAGCGATTTGTCACCAGGAAGATGTCAAATCTCGACACGAACAGAAACAGAACCATATTGTAGTCAAAACAGATTTGCTGGACAGTTATTTTAGGCTTCCAGCACAGGTTACATCTAATTATCCAGATTGGACATGAGAGACATAAGCACATATATACAGCCCTCCAGATAATAAAATGTTAATCAAAATCTATTTAAGTTGCTTTAAGCAGTTTTAAGAGAAGGCTACCAGACTTTGCAAATAAAATTCCAGGTGCCCAGTTACATTTGAATTTCAGATGAACACTTTTTTAGTTTACACATATCTCCAATAGCAATTGACATACACACACAAAGAAATTATTCACCATTTATCTGAAACCTAAATTTAAATGGTTATCCATTTTCTCTGGCAATCTTAGGCTAAGATCTAAGCAAGGGGACTACCATTGGAGTTCACATCAGTGTAACAGAGTGTTAACTGGGGTTTTGGTCCATGCAACAAAATACAACAGGTGATGTGTACCAAAGCTAGGTGACAGACAAAAGGTAGAATGCACAAAAAGAATGTACAAAAACTGGTTCCACGCTTCTTGGACCATTCAATCAGATCAAGATTATAAAAAGGGGGGCAAAGCATTTAGAGAATGAAAAATATATTTGGGGGAATGTTTCTATGGAAAAAGCTGGGCTTGAGCCTCACCTCCAGTCCCCGAGGGGAAAAGAGAGGAGTTTGTCATTCACAATCTCAATGAAGAGTAAGGGTTTCAGCCAGAGACACTAGAGGGACCTAATCCTCTCCATAATTGAGAGATACCATGGACTGAGAAAATTAGAGTGGCCTATTTCAGGAAAACAAAGAGACAACATGGTTCTATTTGCAAAGGAAGTATACTTCCATTAGTAAAAGCCAAGAAATGTTTGATTCCCATGGACCAAATGTGGGCTGTAGGGGAAAGAGCTGGTCTGGAGCATGAAACGACTTGGTGTAGAACCAGGATGGGGATATCTCCACACCAGGGCTGAGGTCAGAAGGTGAGATGTTCTCACGTGCTGTGAGAGCTGCCACTAAAAAGGGCTACTGAGAGGGTCTTCATAGTACCCACAGAAGAAAGTATCAGCTACAAACACCCACCAGGGCCAGAGTGAGAAACCAGCTTATGAAGATACCAGCCACCAGCCAGCAAATAATTTCCCTTCCTTATTTCCCTTGTTCCCTCCTCCCTCTTTAACCTTGGCATGGTCCAAAACTACAGCTGGACAAGTCCAGGAACGTTACCGATAAGCTTCTCTTTCTCCTCCCCAAATGCCCGGACCTATTATCTACAGGCCTGGGCCCCTTACTCTGGATTAAAACTCAAAATGCTAATTAATATCATACACTGATTATTTTTGCATTTTGCACAAACGCTGTCTTATCTCTTATAGTAACTGCATTACTGTACGGTGAACATAAACATTTTGGGACCTGATAACTTTTAATCTGGTGGACAGAAAAAATCTCGGCTCAACTATAACTTTAAAGAAGCAATATGAATTACAAATAAAACAGTTTAGATTATATCTAATATATAGTGGTTATATTGGAACAAAGATTAAAATAGAGCCCTTTCTATGAAAACCAGTTTGGCTGGAACAACTTTCAAGGAAAATCCATCTATGTCCACCTGTCCATCACATTGATTAACCAGGAAAGAGGCTGCTGGCTGCTGTACTATCCACTTTGGCCACGCTGTTCTCTTGCTGGCCACATGAAGAGCCAGTTTCAATTCGAAAGCCTATATACAATTTTATGCATTTAAGAACATATCATTGAGTTGTTTTTTGTTTTATTTTGTGTTTTTGTCTTTTGTGGGTTTTGTCTCTCTTTGTTTTTACTTCTGAAAGTCAGCAGGAAGATAAAGACACTGTACATAAAAATGCTTCTAAACTTGTCTGAGATTTTTTCAGACCTAAGAAAGGTTTTACTTTGAGTCGATTTGTAGGGTTTGTTTTTTTTCCAAAGACTTCATTCAGTGGTTTTTTTTTCCATTTTTTGTGCCAGTTTTATCCAACTCTCAAGGATTCCCAGATTCCTTTCTGCAAGAAAAGGAACAATGCTAGACAGATTAACCTCCAGAAACTGAGAACAAGAAAGATATATAAACATATCTGGAATCAATAACAAAATCTATTGCAATAATGTATAACACAAGAAACTCCTGACACAGCCATAGCCAAAATGTAATGCTAGCCAAACATTGCACAATGCTGAAGGCAGCTGTCAACTCTGAAAATAAAAATAGTAGATAGTGTCACCACAGACAGAATGTACAAATTCCCATAATACAATTCTCACCTGAACATAGTACAAGAAGAGCAAAAACGTAGAAGCCTGATCCGTTCACCTGTGTCTGTCTCTTAAAATTTGCAAATGTCCAAGATGCTTAGGAGTTATCCTGTTGTATTTCACAATAAAGAATAACTAATGCTACATTTGGAAAAGAAGGGAAAGGGATACTTTTAAACAAAAGTAAAATTATATGTAGTATTTATATATAGTATCTTGTGAGTCTATCAGTGTAACTCAGATTTATATATCCAAAAGTATTACTCATTTTGGTTTTTCTAATTTCTTATCTTTTTTTAGAATTGAGATATAATTAGCATATAACATTGTATTAACATTAGGTGTACAACATGATTTGATATATGTACATATTGCAAAATGATTACCACAACAAGTTTAGTTAGCATTCATCACGACACATAGTTACAATTTGTTTCCCTTTGAGAACTTTTCAAAAAATTTTTTTAATGTTTATTTGTGAGAGAGAGCACTCACACTCATGTGCACGAATGGGGGAAGAGCAGAGAGAGAGACAGAGACAGAAAATCTGAAGCAGACTCTGGGCTATCATGAACCAGGAGATCATGGCCTGGGCTGAAGTCAGAGGTTCAACCAACTGAGCCACCCCAGTGTACCCCACCTTGAGAACTTTTAAGATCTACTCTCTTAGTAACTTCCAAATACATAACACAGTGTTGTTAGCTATAGCTCTCATGCTGTGCATTCCATCCCCAGGATTTACTTATTTTACAACTGAAAGCTTATATCTTTTGGCTTCTTACACCTATTTTGTGCCCACCCACCACCTGTAACAACCATCAATACATTCTCTGTATCTATGAGTTTGTTTGGGTTTGTTTAAATACATTCCACATATAAGTGATATCACATAGCATTTGTCTTTCTCTGACTTATTTTACTTAGTGCAATGCCCTCAAGGTCCTTCCATGTTGTTGCAAAAGGCAGGATTTTTTTTCTCTCTAAAATATGCTAAAACCCTAATTTTAGGTCAGTAACCCCAAAATGCTAT
Organism: Panthera leo; assembly: GCF_018350215.1. Classification (NCBI taxonomy): domain Eukaryota; kingdom Metazoa; phylum Chordata; class Mammalia; order Carnivora; family Felidae; genus Panthera; species Panthera leo. The sequence continues at coordinate 52,091,950 of NC_056695.1, read as the reverse complement.
TTATTGTGCTTTTAAACATTTCTGAAAAACCATGCACTAATAGCAACCAGTTCTTCTGAAGAAATTTAAAAAGAAAAAATAATCCTGTGTAGTGGGTCACAAACTAGGAGCCCTGACTGCCATCTCCTACTTCAAATCTCAGTTTAGGTGACAACATAGCAAAGCGAGAGAAGCTGAAAAAACCTGGCACAAACACACACCTTTGCTTATTCACCAGAAACAGTTTTGAAAAGGCGCATTTGTGCCAATGACTAATTCCACCTCGAAACTATAGTCTAGAAGGGTCTCTAATCTAAAACACATTTGACAAAAATTTCTCCTCACTTTCCACCCCCATCCTTTCCCAGTACAGTATTTAGGGTGTTTTTTTTTTTCCAGTGGAATAGGCAAGATGGATGCAATATAACCAAATATTCAAGTTAAATTCCATCTTGCCCATGCAGGTTAATCAGAACAGTGTCTGAGCCAACTGATTCCAAATAAACCAAGCTCTGTCTCATCTTCAGAACATTTATTTCTTTAGGTTCTATTATGAGCTTCCCTTTGAAAGCTATTCCTATAACAGCTACAATAGAACGCTAAAGGACATTTTTCAAGTCTTGGAACTCCTCTTTGGTTTTAATCAGGATGAGCTTGAGGGGCTCAGGCTTGTTTATTACAGAATCTTTTTCTTTCTGATGATTAAACTGACACTGCTATGCTATTGTTATTGCATTTAACTTTTTTTTTCACTCAAAACATACTCATGAACAGGCCTGAAAATTCAGACAAGTAGAAACAAAGGGGCAGAAATCATCAATTTTTCTTCAACTATTTATTCTAACAGTTTTGGTCTTCTAAGCCTTTGACAAAAATATGTACACCTGAAACATATATAATTATATATATGGTTTTCTGTATTATTCTTTTTATTTATTACTCCATTAGCATTTCCATGTTTTTACATAATCTTTGTAAATATATTTATTTTACATAATATTTTAATAAGTGAATGTACCATGGTTTATTTAATTCTTTCATTATGATTGGACATTCTGTTTCTAGTTTTCACAATTTTAATGCTAGAGTATTAATCTTAGAGTATAAATCTCTTTTCAATATTTGGGATTACTTTATTATGGCAGATACTCAGGGGTGGAATTACTATTTAGAGGACACTATGTTTCTTAAGACTCTTCATACATATTGATAAACTGCTATCCAGAAAGGTCATACCGAATAACTGCCTCCGGCAATAACTAGAACATTCCTTGGTACATTTACCAGTGTTTTCATCCCAGGCTCATTTGCATTTTTGCTAATTTGATAGATGAAGAATTGGACCTCATTGTGCTTTGCAGTGCATCTTTGAAAACTCAGAGACCTTTATGCACATACAGATTTTAAAACCTTATAAATCCTTTTATGTAAATTAGTAATTTTCCAAATCCTTTCCTCCCACCCAAACACACAGCAACCATTTCCTACTCCCCAGAGGCAGAGTTTGTTCTAGCCATTGTTGCTGCCTCATCCTTTGACCATGAGACCACACATTTATGGGCCTGGAACAATACGACCTCTCCCTGTCTCTTTTTGATTGCTGATGGCAATTGAGGTGATCCACCTTGGCATGACAATGAGCTGAAGGTGTCTTCTTATGTGGGTGGACACTAAAATGCCCCTCTCATAAAGACAGGATATTAAACAACTTGATTCTTGATTCCTGCTCCATAACATGTTTCACTCAATAGTCTATCCCTGGGCTACCGTGTCAGTTGTGTATTTCAACAATTCAGCAACCCTCAAGATAATGAAAGTCAATTGTTCTTACTTAGCTGTGTTCATGGAGCTGATTTTCGCCATCTTTTATGGTCCAGGTGCATTCAGTTAGTTACAAGATAAATAACTTCTGCCTTCCTCTCAAGAAACCTTATAGGTATTGATGTACCCCACAGCCTGCCTTTGCTTTTCCAGGGTAATGTTCTCAAAGAGCAGAGTTCACACCCATATTAGAAAAAGCAAGTGGCTGGTGTGAGATGGAAGTTCTGACTCTATTAATCTCTGATGTGACTTTACTGTTACTTTCTGGTGCGACCCTGTGCAAGGTCCTTAATGTTTCTGTGCTTTAATTATTTGCCTGAAAAATAGGAAAAGTATCTACCTCATAGGACTGTTATGATTAAATGAGCTGGTGGGGGGAAAGGTGTAGATATGGGTGTGTAGTACTTAAACAACAAGCGTCTCACACATAAAGTCCCATACATGTACAAGCTAGAACTATAATTTTATTCTACTTAATTCCTGAAATGAAAATCTTGGTTCATAGTTTATGATATTTGACATTTCACACAACTGTATAACGTTTTGAGGTATAGCACAGAACCTGGCTGCTTTTTGTGTTCTGTCACATACCTACTGTTAAAGTATTCATATTGACATTTGAAGTTCTAAGACATATACATCCAGCTGGATTCTTATCAGGACTGTCAAATTCATAAATGAATTTGGAGAATCGACGCCTATATAATAGTTAATCTTACCAGTTTATAAATATGTCCCTCCATTTGTTTAATACCTATTTCATAATCTCTTCTCAGAATTTCATCAGAGAGGCAGAACCACTGTATATAAGATAAGACATTTGTTACCAGAATTGGGTCTTATGCAATTATGAGAGCTGCCTAAGCAGTGTCTGTAAGTCTGCTTTCTTTCCTCTGATGCTAGAGCTTGAAGTTCACAGGGAGGGAAGTTGGGAAGAGAAGATGGATATAGCATTGGGAAGAGAGAGGACAAGCCGGAACCTACAAGCAGGAGCTGGAAGCCATGAGGAAAGGACAAAACTTATGCCAATTCTCATCACCTGTGATCTTGATATGGGTGTCCTACATAGAAAGCTGGTGTCCTTCATCACAGAGCGAAGCACACACCTGTGAGGAATAGCAGAGTTAAAGAAGGATCCAGGCAAAGGTGGTAAAGCTGCAGACCCAGCTACTGTGTCACACCAAAGTTTGAGATCGCACCAGTGCCTCTGTGTTGAGAAACACCAATGTTTCTGTTTAACTTCCATCTCTCAAATAGCCTGTAAAAATGTCTCTAGTGGCCCACTATAATTGGAAATCTACAGAGAATTCTGAGAAAGGCAGTTCAGTCTAGTCAAAGTGAATGTTACAAAGCCACCACACCTCTCAATAGAATGTATTTAATAGATTATGAGTGGTCTGTACTTCTAATATTTATAATAGGCTACTACTATAATAGACTACTCCTACTATTATAAGTCTCATACTCCTAATTGTTTACAATCACCGCTGTGATCTCTACATATGGTGTGGTCTCTATACAATATGTTTAAGATATGGTTGTGAATACCTTAATGCCTTTGTCTCCTTTCCCCCCATCATACATCATAGTAACTCAACCCTAGTTATCTAACACACTGCTCTCTCAGCACTGAAGTAGCTGATTTATAGCTAGAATAAAACTCAAAAACATGTTAAACAGATCAACTTTGACTTCCTACTTTAGCCGTCATTGCTGCCTTTCAAACTTATTATTATATAATTTTTCACATCTCCAGCACCTCCCCTCCTGAGTGGAGTTCTCACAGTTCTAGAGACTGGCAAGTCCTAGGTCAAGGTACTGGCCACTTTGATTCCTTGATAAGAGCTCCCTTCTGGCTTGCAGATGGCTACCTTCTCACTGTGCACTTGTATGGCAGGGAGAGATGAAGCATGCTACCTGACATGTCTTCCTATAAGGACACTAAGCTCATTATGAGGGCCCTATCCCATGACCTCATCTAACCTAATTTCCACTCAGGTCCCATCTCCAAATACCATCACATTGGGAGTCAGGGCTTCATCATATGAATTTGGGGCTGGGGGAATACAATCCACAGCATCTTTCTTCATCATCCTCAGTAAATGATTCTGTGTCTTATTTCATGTAGAAATGGAAACAATCAAAAGAAAACATTGGCATCAACCCACTTTCATATCAATGCTTTACACTTGAATTCCTATACTCTGCACCTTTCCTGTTACAGTGGCCAAAATATACATCCTATTGAACCAAATACTCAACTTGTTCATTAAATTTCATGCTTTCCTGTCCACTGAAGAATCTCAGTCCAGCAAATGGCCCTCTTTGTCCTACATTACCAATTTTCCCTCTCTACCGACTCTTCCTGGAAACATGCAAACATGTTGTAATATCTCTAGTATCTATAAAAACTCAGCCTTAATTTTATCTTATCCCATAAGTTGCCTTTAGAGAGAAATTCACAATACCTATTCTCTCCATCTCTTCTCTTCCCACTCTCTCTTGGACTCCTCTCAAATGGGCTTTCATTGCCACCACTGGACAAAAATTGCTCTTGACAAGTTCACCAGTGACCTCATCAATAAACCCAACCATCAGTCTCCAACCTATCTAATCTGGTAACAATTAATAATATTAATGATTCCCTCTACCAAAAACTTTGTTCTTGACTTTTAAAACAAAAAGTACTTAAGTCTCCTCCTACTTCATTAGCCATTTTTTCCCTAAGATCTTTTGCTAGACTTTTCTCATTGCACAAACTTCTTAATGTCAGAATGCCTTATAAACTCAATCCTCAGACGTCTTCTCAATTTATACTCCATCCTTAAGTGAGCTCATCCAGTCCCTCAATCTTAAAATCATTCATAACTTGATGATTCCCAAATGTGTAGCCATAGCCCCTGTCTTCAGACTCATATATGCAACTACCTAGTTAACATCTCTACTTAGATGTTATTTGGCATCAAAAGCTTAAAATTCAAAACAAAATTGTTGATTCTTCTTACCCCCATATAGTTTTCCCCCTGGTATTTCCTTTCTTACTGAATGGCAACTATTCATCCAATTACACAAGACAACAAGTGTGGAATCATCCTGATTCTTCATTCTCCTACATTAAAAGAGCCAATCTATCAGTAAATCTTACTGGTTCTTCTTTCAAAATACATAAAAAATTTATCCACTTCCTACCAACTGGCCCAAGAACTCTTATCATAGACAAATTGTAAAAGCCTCATAAGTAATCACTCTGTCTCCAATCTTGTAAGTTCACAGTCGAATCTTTATAAAGTTTCCAAATTTTTAGATTATATCAGATCTATGCTCATAATCCAAAGTCCATGCATGGTCTAAAAATCCCATATTATGGCACATAGGTAACTATACGACCATATTTCCATTCTCTCCCTTACTTATTTACACTGGACTCCTTGTTATACGTAGAACAATACAAGTGTGGAGGAAAAAAAGAACATATCAAGTGTGCTCCAACTGCAGGATTTCTGCATCTATCATTTCTACTTTTTTGGATTTTTTTTTCCCGCTAAGATAACATCATGGCTAAATAATTACTTCTATCAGGTCTCTCTTAAATGCGATCTCATCCCAAAGATAGCACCCTAAATAAATCATCACCCCTGCCATTTCTCTTTCCTTTTATTCTGCTTTCTTTTTCTTCATATCACTAATCAAACCTGAAATAGGTGGGGAGCCTGGGTGGCCTGGTTGGTTAAGCGTCTGACTTCAGCTCAGGTCATGACCTCACAGCTTGTGAGTTCAAGCTCCACGTTGGGCTCTGCACTGACAGCTCAGAGCCTGAAGCCTGCTTTGGATTCTGTGTTTCTCTCTCTCTCCCCCCCCACCAAATAAATAAACATTAAAAAATAAAAAAAAAAAAACAAATAGCATGAACTGCTTAGATTTGAAACTAGTTTCCCATGTCCCACGGAAACCACGCACTGTTATGACTCTAGGTGACTTCCTTACCTTTCTATGATGAATTTTCCACATCTTTAAAATAAGCATAAAATAGAATCTACCTCACAGAGCTGTTTAGTCATGGGATTTAAACATGTTTGTGTGTGTGAGAGAGAGAGAAAGAGAGGAACAAAAGCACTTAGAGAAATGTGGCATATAAGCATTACATATACATTAATGCTAGAATAAATATCATTATTTGTCTCCTCCCTTAAGAATGTAAGCTCAGTGAAAGCAGTACTTTTATCTCTCTTGTTCCCCATTGTATCCCTAGTATTTAGAATACTAACTTCACATATTTATTGAATGAATTTTTTACTGGTCACTTTCACTTAAATTTGAATAATTGAGTCTTTTGACTCTTCTTAGTATCCAAACCTATCAACTATAAAAATATTTTCTTACCTTCCTATATTTACTACTCAAATATATGTTTTATATACTTTTTAATTGACTAGAACTTTTCTATTATTTTTTTGAAAGAGAGGGCAAGAGAGTGCACACAGAAGAAGGGTAGAGAGAGAAACCCATGGGGCTCATAAGTCATGGGACTTGATCTCATGAGCCATGAAATCATGACCTGAGCTGAAACCAAGAGCTTGATGCTTAACTGACTGAGCCACCCAGGCTCCCCTACACTTCTTTTTAATGTAATACAGTGGTAAGACTCTATTTTGGTGTTGTTTGTTTTTTTTCTCATTTAGCCTGGTAGGAGTAGTGAGGGTTTCTGTGTGGTAGCCAGCTGTGCAATCTAAGCACATGGGCTCAGATCATATGGACATGAACTCAACTTCCAGCTCTAACTTACCAGCCCACTGGTAAGCCCACATTGAGCAGGATACTAACTCTGCCTGATTCTACTTACCTTTATATTTCCTCAAAGGTTAACTGTAAAAGTTGAATAAAACAAAAACGATAATGTAAGTGAAGTGATTCACAAAATATCTAACATACATTACAAGGTGAATAAATTTCAGGTGTCTCTTTCCCATTACCTTTCTTTTTTTTTCAATCATACTGAATCCTCATAGTCAATTGTTTGACATGTATGCATACAAAATGTGCTAAATGTTACTCATTAATCCAGCCACTGAGATAGAAGTTCTCACAGTCTGGTATGAGATCATTAAACAACTAATTATAGTGCAATACAAAATGTGCCTGAGAGCAGATGTTCAATTATTGTTTAGTGAATAAATGAACAAATGGTTAAGTATAAAGCTTAACCTATAGTATATATCTCTTTCTAGAGATTTAAATTTATTATTTATCCTACATCAGCAAAGACTAAAAATTTCAGCTCCTGTAAATACAGCACAGTATACCTTATGTATGTCTGTGGCTAGAAATGGGAAGGGGAAGATATGGGAGATGGAAAATGGAGGATGTAGACCCTAAAATAGTAAAATGACATCATGGTTTTGGTGCCTTATTAAAGAAAAAGAAGGGTTTCAAAATAGAAAAAAAATTCAGCAATTTGCTTTTATAAACATCTAATTCCATCCTTGGCCATATATTCAAATAGTTCCACAAGAAAGTGCCATTAGCACAAAATAAAATGTTTCATAAACTTCTAAATACTTTGTTTCCTTTTCTGAGTTTCCAATAAGAACTTAATTGTGAGATAAGGCACAAGTACAAAATACCATCCTGATATTTTTCCAGTTTCAGAAAAACAGACATTAAAGTTAAACCAAAAAATATGTTCACCTATCATCATCCATCGTTACTTAGAAAGCAATAGTTGCCTATCCAAACAGAGTTGATTGATCCTAGTTTTTCAAAACACACATGAATAGTTTTGGACAGATGTTTCATCAATGACAAATTGGCCTTGAGGGAAAAACGACCACTTTGGACAAAAGCCACATATCCACATATTAGTTTCAGCAGCACTCATTTGAAACTGTTTTCTAATCTTAAATTTCTAAGTTCTGTAAAAATAAATATTAAGAAAGTTTTAAAATTAGATTTAAATAAATCCTCTAAAGGCTAAGATGACAGTTTTAAGTAACCTACTAATCAACTTTCCAATTTTTATGGCAATAATGTTATTGGCAATATTTTACCAAGCGGTTGATGACATCAACCACAAAACCCTGTTTGTAAATACATATTATCACATTAAGGGAACACTGTTTTGATTTTTAGAAGCATTCCATTTAAGTTCTGGCCTTAAACTGACTAATACTTTTTCTTGTACTGGTTGTGTTTCCCTCTCTTTTTTAATTTTTAAATGATTTTTAAAAATTTTAAGATTTGAATGTAAATTTCAGTGAACACACAGTGTAATATTAGTTCCAAGTGTACAGTATAGTGATTCAACGCTTCCATACACCACCCAGTGCTCATCAGAACAAGTGCACTCCTTCATCCCCATCACCTATTTAACTCACCACCCCCCCCACCTCCATTTTAGTTTTGACGATACACAGTGGGAACTGTGGGAAATATTCCAATCAAAATTAAAGACTCTGATTGGCTAAGATTAGCATGGCTAGTACCAAAAGGTGTGAAATTATCTCTTAGATATTCTTCAGAAAGTAGGGTGGAAGAAAGATATATAATAGCTTTAGAAAATGTTTCCAAGAGAAACTCAAGAATTTCATAGCTAAGTAGTCACTAATTATTGAGATGTTTCTGTTAAATTCATGTTAAATGTTCTCTACTATAGAATTTGACACTCACACATATCACCACACAAAACAATGAGGGCTCATGATGAACTTATCTCAGTGTACCCACCCCATCTTCACAAATTGTTTTCTTGGTCAAATAGTTCATAGTTTAAATGGTAAAGATGATCTAGCCATTCCTGGAGAGTTTGCTATTCTGTTTGACTTTAAAATCTGTATACTTAATACCTCTCAAAGAACATTCTTGTGAGGGAGAAGGGATGAGCTGTGATAACCTAATCAGGTTTTGATCTCCCTACTTATCACTGTTTCAGAAACCTCACAGCGTTATGGAAATAATTCCCCTTAGTAAACTTTGGCCAAGGCCATCCATGCCTCTCTCCCACCTGCTGAGGAAGATCAGAATGTCCAAGATCTTAGATTCAAAAAGAACACTATAAAGAGTCTGATTCAAAACTGGCAAATTGAACCCTTCTCACTGTTGTCCAAAACAATGACCTGAACTCCCCTCCTCTTCACCAGGTCAACCCCTGCCCAAACTTTGAGCCTCTCTCTGGCTTCTCCTCTGGAAATTCTTCATTGACTGACAAGTGCTTCTCCTGGGAGTTCACTTAGAATCTTTGCTCACCTCAATCAATTTCTCAGGACATTTACCAAATAATATTGGGTAGTTCAGATGTACACTATTCCCTCATCCTCATGGTTGAATCACACTCCCCATCCCACTCCCACAAAAACTGCTGTGTAAATTGGTTTACATTGGACATTTTACCATTTACAACTTTAAAATTCTGTGTAGGTATCTATCTGCTTTAAAATCACCTTCTTTACCATTCTCCTTCTGACAGCATCCTGGCCTCCAGAATTCTGTCTCTATTCTGCAGAGCAATTCCACTTACAAGCATATCAGGTAATTTTGAGTCTTTGACAAAGCAAGATCATGCAAACAGTATCTACCCTCTCCAGAGGGCAATTTGTCTATTCCAGTGTTTCCTGATCATACTCGTTGAAATCTTTTCCTATCTGATGAAAGAAAAATAACATCAGGACTCTGCAGTTGTTTGTTCTGGAGCTCTACCAGTGTGGTTACCTTTTATGTTTCTACTTTATTTCCCATCCCATTTCCAGCAAATGGTTCCTTTACCCTATACCGTCTTTATACCTATTCTCTACCTCACGGTCACTGCTTACTTATAGTCTCTAATTCCCTCATAACTTCAGCCTGTACATTCGATCACTATGGCCTCTCTGACTTTTGAACTTCTCCCAATACTACCTACTTCAGATATTCAAACTAAGAAAGCTGATCACCTAGCTTATCCTTTAAATCTGGTCCTATCACAGCTTATTGGCCACCATATGGATTGACTGTCCTTTGTTCAAGGCCTAGCCCTGGTCCTCCAGTCATCCATAGTTTTGATTATTCCATGGTACAAAGGGGATCATCCAGCCTCACACCTTCTGCAGCTGTTGCTGATGGCTTATTCTTCTTAGATTGGGCCAGAGAGAAGCGACTATTAGTTATGCCAATTGCAGTTTCTTCTTCACTATTGTAATAGATGTGTGGTCCCCAAACTCCAGTTCTAGGAGCCACGCTCCTGTGAGTGTGGCTGTTAAACACTCATAGCTTTCCCCCCTTTCCAGGGAACTTTCTTCAGCTGACAGAGCTGCCTCACCCCCAGCACACACACCGGATTGCTGCTCTTTTCCCTTTTTCAGCCTAATTATCCTGCCTTACATCCTCTTATAGATTTTTTTCTGAAGAGCTCTCCCTCAAGATATCTGCATCTTAATTCTTGTGTCATATTCTGCATCTAAGGAACATAACCTCAAAAACCTAAATAAACTAAGCTCCCTTTGCAACTCTATTGGAAACCCATGATTATGCCAGCAACTTCTGATAGTAATAACCTTATATTTATATTTTGAAATCCAGAATTGAGATTCTATTTTGATTTTAGACACGCTATCATTCTAATGGAGATGTAAAATTACATAATTCATCTATAAATAATGTGTATAAGTTTGTGGTGAAATTGAATGAAATGAACTATAACAGGTTTGGCAATTGTATATATAGATCATATTTTTAATCAAATTTCCAGTACTCAAATTATTTTATATTATTCAGATATAACTGACATAGAACATTATATTAGTTTCGGTTGTACAACATAATGATTCAATGTTTGTATATGTTGCAAAATGACCACATTAGTACGTGCAGTCAACATCCATCACCACACGTATTTCCAAATATTTTTTCTTAAATGAAAACATTTAAAATTTACTCTTTTAGTGGCTTTGAAATATACAATACAGTATTAACTATAATCACCATGTTGTACATTACCTCCACGACTTATTTATTTTATAAATGGTAGTTTATACCTTTTGACTCCCTTCACTCATTTGCCCATGGCAACAATCAATCTATTCTCTTTATGAGTTTGGCTTTCTATTTAATTTCACAAATAAGTGATATCATGCAATATTTGTCACTCTCTGACTGACTTCAATTAGCATAATATTCTCAAGGTCCATCCATGTTGTTGCAGATGGCAAAGTTTCTTTTATGGCTTAATAATATTCCACGGAATACATATGTGACATTTTTTTATCCATTCATCCACCAATGGACATTTACATTGTTCTCATGTCTTGCCTGTTGTAAATATGCTTTAGTGAATGTAAAAGTATAGGTGTGTTTGAGATATTGTTTTGATTCTTTTGGACAAATAACTAAAATTGCTGGATCATATGGTAGTTCTATTTTTAATTTTGGGGGGACCTGCATACTGTTTTCCATAGTGGCTGCACCAATTCACATTACTATCAACAACGCAGAAAGATTCCCTTTCCTCCGTATCATTGTCAACTCTTGTTACTTCTTGTATTTTTCATAATAGCCTTTCTAACAGATGTGAGGTGATACCTCATTGTGGTTTTGATTTGCATTCCCCTGATTAGTGATGTTGAGCACTTTTTCACATACCTGTTTGACATTTGTATGTTTTCTTTAGAAAAATATCTATTCAGATCCTCTGCCCATTTTTAATTTTTTTTTTTTTTTGGTATTTAATTGTATGAGTTTTTATATATGTTGGATCAATCCATTATCAGATATATGGTTTGCAAATATTTTTTCCCATTCTGTAGGTTGCCTTTTCATTTTGTTGATGAAAGAGATGATTTCCTTTTTTGTGCAGAAGCTTTTAGTTTGGTTTTTTTAGAAGCTTTTAGTTTGATGTAGTTCCCACCTGTGTTTTTTTTTTTTCCTTTGCTGCCTTTGCATTTGGTGTCAAACCCAAAAAATCATCACCAAGACCTTTATTAAGGAGCTTACCACCTATGCTTTCTTCTAGAAGTTTTATGGCTTCATGTCTTACATTCAAGTCTTCAATCTATTCTGAGCTAAATTTTGTATATAGTGTAAGATAGGGATTCCGTTTCAGGGAGCCTGGGTGGCTCAAGCATCCAACTTAAGCATCCAACTTCAGCTCAGGTCATGATCTCACGGTTTGTAAGTTCAAGCTCCACACTGGGCTGTGTGCTGACAGATCTAGAGCCTGCTTCAGATTCTGTCTCCCTCTTTCTCTGCCCCTCCCCCCCTCTCAAAAATAAACAAACATTAAAAAAAAAAAAAGATAGGGGTCCTGTTTCATTTTTTGCATGTGGCTGCCTAGTTTCCCCAACATCATTTATTGAAGAGAGTATTCTTTCCCCATTATATATCCTTTACTCATTTTTAATTTAATTTTTATAAGGTATAACTGATGTACAATATTATATTAGTTTTGGATATACAGCAAGATAATTAGATATTTGTATATGCTGTGAAATGATTACCACTGCAGGTCTAGTTAACATCCATCACCACAGTTATAGAATTTAAGAGAAATTTATTTTGACTTTTAAAAATTTTATTTCCAGTTAGATAGCATACAGTGTTATTAGTTTCAGGTGTACAATATGATTCAACAATTCCATACATCACCTGGTGCTCATCATAACAAGTGCACTCCTTAATTCCCATCACCTACTTAACCCATCCGCCCATCCATCTTCCCTCTGGTAATCATCAGTTTGTTGTCTATAACTAAGAATGTATTTCTTGATTTGTCTCTTTTTCCCCTTTGCTCATTTGTTTCTTAAATTCCACATATGGGTGAAATCATATGGTACTTGTCTTTCTCTGACTTATTTTGCTTAGCATTATACTCTCTGACTCCATCCATGTCATTGCAAATGGCAAGATACCGTTCTTTTATATGGTTGAATAATATTCCTGTGTGTGTGTATCAATGGACACTTGGGCTGCTTCTATATCTTGGCTATTGTAAATGATACTTCTATAAACAAGGGTCCACATATCCCTTTGAATTAGTGTTTTTGTATTCTTTGGGTAAATACCCAGTAACACAATTACTGGATCATAAGTAGTTCTATTTTTATTTTTAAGCTAAGGTTTTGAGAGAAAGAGAGAGCATGCAAGCAAGGGAGGGGAAGAGAGAGAAGGAATCCCAGAGAGAGAATCCCAAGCAGGTTTTGCACTGTCAGTGCAGAGCCCGATGCAGGGCTCAAACTCAGGAACCATGAGATCATGACCTAAGCTAAAATCAAGAGTCACAGGCTTAACCGACTGAGCCATCCAGCTGCCCTTGTAGTTCTATTTTTTATCTTTTTGAGGAATATCAATACTGTTTTCCATAGTGGCTGCAGTAGTTTGCATCCCCACCAACACAATTGTTCCTTTATCTCCACATCCTCACCAACACCTATTGTCTCTGTGTTGCTGATTTTAGACATTGAGACAGGTGTGAGGTGCTATCTCCTTATAGTTTTGATTTGCATTTCCCTGATAGTAAGTAATGATAAACATCTTTTTATGTATCTCTTGGCTCTCTATATGTCTTTTTTGGAGAAATGTCTGTTCCTGTGTTCTGTCCATTTTTAACTAGATTATTTGGTGTTTAGGTATTGAGTTTTATAAGTTCTTTATATATTTTGTGTACTAACCCTTTATTGGATATGCCTTTGCAAGTATCTTCTCCCATTTCATTGATTGCCTTTTAGTTTTGATTATTGCCTTCACTGTGCAGAAGCTTTTTATTTTGATGTAATCCCAATAGTTTATTTTTGCTTTTGTTTCTCCAGCCTTAGGAGACACATCTAGAAAAAAGTTGGTTTAGCTGATGTCAAAGAAGTTACTGTCTGTGTACTCTTTTAGGATATTTAAGGTTTCCGGTCTAATATTTAGGTCTTTAAGCAATTTTGAATTTATTTTTGTGTATGTGTAAGAAAGTTTATTTCTTTTGCATGGTGCTATCTAGTTTTCCCAACACCATTTGCTGAAGAGACTGCCTTTTTCCCATTGGATATCCTTTCCTGCTTTGTCGAAAATGAATTGACCATATAGTTGTGGGTTTATTTCTGGATGTTCAGTTCTGTTCTATTGATCTGTGACTTATTGTAGCACCATACTGTTTTGATTACCACAGCTTTGTAATATAACTTGAAGTTCAGAATTATTATGCCTCCAACTTTGCTTTTCTTTTTCAAGATTGCTTTGGCAATTTTAAGATTGTTTTAGTTCTGTGAAAAATGCTCCTGGTATTTTGATAGTGATTGCATTAAGTGTGTAGATTGCTTTGGGTAGTATAGACATTTTAACAATATTTGTTCTTTGAATCCATGAACATGGAATGTTTTTCCATTTGCATCATTTTCAATTTTCTTCATCAGTGTTTTATATTTTTCAGAGAAGAGGGCTTTCACCTCTTTGATTAGGTTTCATCCTAGGTATCTTATTATATTTGATATCTATATAAATTATAAGGGAGATTATAAATGGGATCGTTTTCTTAATTTCTCTTTCTGCTGCTTCATTGCTGGTGTATGGAAATGCAGCAGATTTCTTTGTTTATTTTGTATCTGACTTTACTGAATTTGTTGATAAGTTCTAGCAGTTTTTCAGTGGAGTCTTTTGGGTTTTCTATATGTAGTATCATATCATCTATGAAAGTTTTACTTCTCCCTTACTGATTTGGATGACTTTTATTTCTTTTTGTTGTTGACTGCTGTGGCTAGGACTTTCAGTACTATGTTGAATAAAAGCGGTAAGAGTGGATATCCTTATCTTTTTCCTGATCTTTGGAGAAAGGCTGTCAGTTTTTTCCCTGTTGAGTATGATATTAGCTGTGGGTTTTTCATATATGGCCTTTATTGTCTTAAGGTATGTCCCCCCTAAATCTACTTTGTTGAAGGTTTTTATCATGAATGAATGTCATACTTTGTTAAGTGCTTTTTCTGCATCCATTGAAAGTATCACATATCCTTATGCTTTCTTTTATTAATGTGATGTGTATCATGTTCATTTGAAAATATTGAACCATACTTGCAACACAGGAATAAATCCCACAGAATTGTGGTGAATGATTTTTTTAATGTATTGTTGGATTCAGTTTCCTAGTATTTTGTTGAAGATTTTTGCATCTATGTTCATCGGGAATATTGGCCAATACTTCTCTTTTTTTTTAGTGTTTAGTGGTGTCTTTATCTGGTTTTAATAATAGGATAATGCTGTTGTCATAGAAGTAATTGTGAACTTTTCTTTCCATTTCGGTTTTTGGAATAGTTTGAGAAGAATAGCTATTAATTCTTCTTTAAATGTTTGGTGGCATTCACTTATGAAGCCATCTGGTCGTAGACTTTGTTGGGAGTTTTTGATTACTGATTCAATGTCTTACTGGTTATCAGTCTGTTCAAATGTTATATTTCTTCTTGTTTCAGTTTTGGCAGTTTATGTGTTTCTAGGAATTTATCCGTTTCTTCCAGGATGTCCACTTTGTTGGCATGTAGTTATTCCTAAGATTCTCTTATAATTATTTGTATTTCTGTGGTATTGGTTGTTATTTTTCCTCTCTCACTTGTGATTTTATTTATTTGAGTCTTTGTCTTTTTTGGTTGGTAAATATGGCTAGAGGTTTATCAATTTTACTGATTTTTTCCCCCAAAGTATCAGCTCCTGGTTTCACTGATCTGTTCTCTTAGGGTTTTGTTTTGTTTTTAGTTTCCATGTCATTTATTTCTGCTCTAATCTTTATTATTTACTTACTTCTGCCAGTTTTAGGTTTTATTTGTTCTTTTTCTAGCTCCTTTAGGTGTAGGTTAGGTGTGAGATTTTTCTTGCTTCTTGAGATAGGCCTGTATTGCTATAAATTTCCCTCTTACAACAGCTTTTGCTGCATCTCAAAGGTTTTGGGCCATTTTGTTTTCATTTGTTTCCATGTACTTTTTTATTCGTTAATTTCCTAGTTAACCCAATTTTTGTTTAGTAGTATGTAATTTAACCTCCATGTATCTTTGTTCTTTCCAGATTTTTTTTTCAGGATCAACTTCTAGTTTCATAGTACTGTGGTCAGAAAAAAATGCATGGTATAACTTACATCTTCTTGAATTTGTTGAGGCTTGTTTTAAGGCCTAATATGTGATCTATTCTGGAGAATGTTCTGTGTGTATGTGGGAAAAAAAATGTCTATTCTGCTGTTTTAGGATGGAATGTTCTTAATATATCCGTTAAATCCATGTCTTCCAGCGTGTCCTTCAAAGCCATTGTTTTCTTGATTTTCTGTTTTGATGATTTTTCCATTGTTGTGAGATATTCAAGTCCCTTTTTATTGTATTATTATGGATTAGTGATTTTGTTATTTTATGTATATGGGTGCTTCTATGTTTGGTGCATAAACATTTATAATTGTTATGTTTTCTTGTTGAATTTGTCTGCTTTATGATTAGATGGAGTCCTTCTTTGTCCTTGTCACAGTCTTTGTTTTAAAGTCTATTTTGTACAACATAAGTATTGCTACACCAGCTTTCTTTTGACATTCATTGATATGAAAGATATTTCCCCATCCCCTCACTTTCAATCTACTGGTGTCTTTGGGTCTAAAATGAGTCTCCTTTAGGCAACATATACATTGGTCTTTTTTTATCCGTTGTGTCACCCTCTGTCTTTTGATTGGAGTGTTTCTTTCATTTCCATTCAAAGTAATTTTTTTTAATGTTTATTTTTGAAAGATAGAGACAGAGTGTGAGTGGGGGAGGGTCAGAGGAAGACAGAGAGACACAGAATCTGAAACAGGCTCCAGGCTCTGAGCTGTCAGCACAGAGCCTGACGCAGGGCTCAAACTCTGGAATGGTAAGATTATGACCTAGGCTGAAGTTAGATGCTTAACCAACTGAGCCACCCAGGCACCCCCAAAGTAATTACTGATATGTGTCTATTGTTATTTTGTTATTTGTTTTGTGGTTGTTTTTGAAGATTTTTCTTTGATCCTTTTTTGTCTTTCTTTCATGGTTGGCTGATTTCCGTTAGTGATATATTTAGATTTCTTTCTCTTCATTCTTTGCATATATATTAGTGGCTTTTGAACTATGGTTACCTATAGGTTTGTATATAACCTCTTCTGCATATAGCAGTCTATATTAAGTTGATGGTCATTTAAGTTTGAACACATTCTTTATTCCTCTCCTCCCCATGTTTTATGTATATGTTATCATATTTTACATCATTTTATTTTGTGGCTCCTTGACTGATATTTTACATAAATATTCACGTTTACTCCTTTTGTGTTTCCTACATTTATACTATCACTTTTGGTCTGTTCTTTCCACACAACCAGTCCTCTTTAATATTTCATTCAGGGCTAGTTTAGTGGTCATGAATTCCTCTAGTTTTTGTTTGTCTGGGAAACTCTATCTCTCCTTCTATTCTGAATGATGACCTTTCTGGATAGAATATTCTTGACTGCAGATTTTTCCCATACAGCACCTTGAATATATCATGTCACTCCCTTCTGGCTTGGAAAGTTTCTGCTGAAAATTCTCCTGCTAGTCTTATGGAGGATCACTTGTATGTAGTATCTTCTTTTGTCTTGCTACTGTTAAAATGTTTTCTTCATCACTATATTTTTCAAATTTAATTACAATATGTCTGGGTGTGGATCTGCTTTTGTTGATTTTTATGGGGATTCTCTGGACTCCTGGATCTGGATATCTGTTTCCTTCCCCAAATTAAGGAACTTTTTGGCTATTATTTCTTTAAATATACTTTCCCTTCTTTTCTTCTGGGATTCCTATAATATGAATATTACACTTGATGGAGTCAGAGTTCCCTAAGTCTATTCTTTGGCACAATTTTTTTTGTCTCTTTTGTTCAGCCTTATTACTTTCTATTACTCTGTCTTCTACGTGATTTTTTCCTCTGTGCTTCTAGCCTGTTCTTCATTCCATCAAGCATGTTTCTCATTTCATTTACTGAGCCTTTTATCTCTGCTGTTATTCCTTATGTCTTTGTTAAGGGTCTCACTTGTGTCTTCCACTTTTTTCTCAATTCCAGTAAGCATCCTTACGATCATTGCTTTCAATATGTTATCATACTCCATGAGGTGGAGTGCCTGGGTGGCTCTGTTGATTGGGCATCTGACTTTGGCTCAGGTCATGATCTCTCAGTTTATGGGTTTGAGCCCCATGTCAGGTTCTGTGCTGACAGCTCAGAGCCTGGAGCCTACTTCAAATTCTGTGTCTCCCTCTCTTTCTGTCCCCCCACCCCCAATGCTCATGCTCTATCACTCTCAAAAATAAACAAACATTAAAAAAAATTAAAAAGAATACTCCATGAGGCATGTTACTTATACATTTTGCTTAGATCTCTGGCCCTGGTCTTGTCCTGTTCTTTGGTTTGGGATAAATTTCTCTGTCTTCTTATTTTGTCTAAGTGCCTATTTCTCTGTGTAGGTTAGTATTTGTTGACATGTAATTGTACATAGTAGTCTCTTATCCTTTGTATGTCTATAGTACCAGTTGTAAAATTTCCTCTTTTGTTTCTGATTTTATTTGAGTTCCCCTTTTTTTGTTTCTCTATGGGTCTAGCTAAAGTTTTGTCAATTTTATGTTTTCAAAACTGATAATTTTATTAATCTTTTTAATTGTCTTTTTACTCTCTATTTCATTTATTTCTGCTCTGATGTTTATTTCCTTCCTTCTACTAACTTTGAGATTCATTTTTTTTTATAGTTCCTTAGAGTGTAAAGCACCTTGGTTTTTTTTTTTCTTATATTTGATATAGACACTTATCGCTATGAGTTTCCTTCTTAGAACTGTTTCTGTTGTGTCCCATAAACTTTGATAGGTTTACTTCTTTTTTCATTTGTCTCAAGGTAGTTTTTGATTTCTCTTTTGATTTCTTCATTGACTCATGGGTTTTATAGTGGCATGTTTCATGTATTTGTAAATTTGCCAATTTTATTTATGTGATTGATTCCTTGTTTCATACTTCATGATCTAAATGATTTCTCTCTTTGATTTCTTCATTGACTCATTGGTTTTATAGTGGCATGTTTGACGTATTTGTAAATTTGCCAATTTTCTTTGTGATTGATTTCTTATTTCATACATCATGATCCAAATGATTCTTATTTTGATTTTAAACTTGTTAACACTCGTTTTTCAGCCTAGCATGTAGGTTAGATAATGCTCCGTATGTTCTTGGGAATAATGTGTATTCTATTGCTCTTAGATGAAATATTCTGTATAGGTCTGTTAAATCCATCTGATCTAACACATTGTATAAGACCAGTGCTTCCTTATTGATTTTCTGTCTGGATGATCTATCTCTCCCTTTAGGTCTGTTAATATTTGCTTTATGTATTTAGTTGCTCCTATGTTGGATGCATAAATATAAAGTCCTCCTTTTGGATTGACCCCTTTATCATTATATCATAACCTTCTTTATTATATCCCTTGTCTTAAAGTCTACTTTGTAGCTAAATGTAGCTACTCCTGCTTTCTTTGGGTTTCAGTTGCATGGAATACCTTTTTCATCCTTGCAGTCTCAGTCTGTGTGTCCTTTCATCTGAATGAGTCTCTTGTAGGTAGCATATAAATAGGTCTTTTTGTTTTTGTTTTTACCATTTAGTTACTCTGTCTGGTCATTAGAAAATTTAATCCATTTTCATTTAAATACTGTTAGATATGTACTCAAGGCCATTTTTTAAATTAATTTCTAGCTAGTGTAGAATTTTTCTTTTTTGTTTGCTCTTTTCATTAAAGATTTGATGATTTTCTGTAGTGATAAGCTTAGATTCTTTTATCTTTTGTGTGTCTACTTTAGGTTTTTGCAATGTGGCTATATAAAAAAACTGAGGTTTGCATAAAATATAACTTACATCTATACCAATCTATTTTAAGATAACAACTTTAAATGCATTCTAAAGTTCTACATATTTAGTCCCTTCCCTCATGTTTTATGTTTTTGATGTCACAATTTCAGTCATTTTAGCTTGTGTGCACGTTAACAAATTATTGTGATTAAACATATCTTGTGTACTTTTGTCTTTTAACCTTCATGCTAGCTTCATAAATTATTAATATTATATAAATTATACATAAGCGTCCCTTACATAGTGCAAATTTGGCCCACCTATACTGTCCCATAAGTCCCTTAAGTAAATCTTTACTCTTTTTCATGTTTTTTAAAAATCTAAGGGCCCAAGGGAGCCTGGGTCACTCAGTTGGTTAAGTGACCAACTCTTGGTTTCAGCTCAGGTCATGATCTCATGGTTCATGAGTTCTAGCCCCACGTCCAACTCTGCGCTGTTAGTGCAGATTCTCTCTCTCCCTCTCTCTCTGTTCCTTCCCCCTCTTTCCAGAAAAAAAAAAAAAAAACATTAAAAACATTTTTGTTGCTCTAATAGGGTGAGTGCCACATCCTTGTCTTTGAGTTCACTGATCCTTGTTTCTGCATTATCTTATCTGCTTTATTGTATCTTTGAGTCATTGTATTGTCCAGCTTTGTGACTTACATTTGGTACTTTCTTATATTTTCTCTTGGTTGAAATTTTTACTTTGTTCATTCAGTCTTCTCCTAAGGCCAGTGATCATCTTTATGATCACTGTGGTGAATTCTTTACCAGGTAAATCACTTACCTACATTTTATTGAGAACTTTGACTGAGGTTTTATTTTTTGCCCCATTTGAAACCTATTCCTCTATTTCTTCATTTTCCTTAATTCTCTGTGTTGTTTTCTATGCATTAGATAAACAGCTAACTCTCATAGTCTCCAAGGAATGGTCTCCTGTAAGAGATGAACCTTATTATTTAACTCTGCCCTAGCTCTTCGTCTTTCAAACATTTTTGATTGTGTAAGCAGCATCTTTTATTAGCCATTTTTAGTGGTTCCTAGTGGTTGAGGGTGTACCAAGACCTCTACATATCCAAAGGAGAGGATCACAGTCAGCACCTAGATTCAGGTTGATTACAAGCCAGACCCTTAGGCAGCAGTATTGAAAATATAAAAATATACCTCTTTCAGGAAAAGACTGGGATATTGGCATTTCTGTCTATTCTTTCTGTTCTAAGCTTTGGGGTAATAGCCAGTTAAGACCTGTTTCCTACGTTGCTGCTGTCCTATTAAACCCATAAACATAAGCAGCCAGGATTTCAAGGAATGTGTCCTCTGGGAAGCAGACACAAAGCTTGAGTACCAGATTTATACATAAACTCCTTTTTCAGAGATACCGGTGACCTGGACTAGGCAGAGGGGGAATCCAAATAGGGTGCCTGCCATCTTCCTCAGTCTCTGAAGAGGACAGTAATTATCCCTAGATGTATGTTTAACTAGAAGGCTGTTCTTCAGGCCACAACTATGATGATAAGCTAATAGGCATCTTTCACAGAAACATTAGAGCCCTCACTCTCTTGCCTCTCTGCTTTGCCCTACAGGTGGTATGTAGTTAAGAACTCTTTTTCCATTGGTTACAGTCCTGTGGGACCTATGAGTGTAAGCCCCATTGGTCACCAGAGCTAGGTGATACAGAGGTGTCCCTTCGATGGCAGATGCTAAAATCAAGGTGCCAGACAAGTGTACAAGTTGCTTTCCAGTAGCTATCAATGACCTGAAGTCAATCTGTGCAGAGTATTTCAGTAAGCACCTAGATGTGTGTTAAATTAGATGCCTACCCCTCAGGCTAATGGTTTAAGATAGTCAAATAAGCCTCTGGTACAGAATATCTGGGCCCTTTTCAGTCACCTATCCCTGTGCTGGACCTTGGTTCAGGTGAGTCTGTGCACAGGAGCCCTGTAAGTATAGCCATGCTCCCCTTGGACCTGAGCCCTATTGGCTTTCAAAGCTAGATGTTTTAGGGGTTCATTTCTCAGGTGTAAATCTTTAAAGTTGGGTTATTTGATGTGGGATTCAAACCCTTTATACCTCAGGAAGAAGCTCAGGGTTTTGCATCCCCTCCCTATTGTGCATTCCTGCGTGGAGGGGGAGGGGCTAGAGTTTATGGCAAGATTGTGTCTCGGCCTCTCTTACCCACTTTGATGTGGGTTTTGGTCTCATTTCCTCAATTTATAGGAGTTGCCAGCCAGATTTTGTTATTGTTTTTCCCTAGAGGAAATTCTTCTCTATGTACCTCTAAATTTGGCATGTCCACAGGTGAGTTCCGGGTCCTCCTATTCCCAGGACTCACATTCTTCTTTTTTTAATTCCAGTTTAGTTAACATACAGTATTGTGTTAGTTTCAGGTGTACAATATAGTAATTTAAAAATTCTGTACATTACTCGGTGCTCATTATAAGTGTACTTTTAATCCCCTTCACCCATCCACCTGCCTACCCTCCCCTGGTAACCATCAGTTTGTTCTCTATAGTTAAGAGTCCATTTTTTGGTTTGTCTCGTCTTCTTAAATTCCACATATGAGTGAAATCATATGGTATCTGCCTTTTCTGACTTACTTCACTTAGCATTATACTCTCTAGATCCATCCATCCATGTTGTTGCAAATGGCAAGATTTCATTCATGTATGCATATACATACATACATGAATATATATATAATCTATCTCACATCTTCTCTGTCCACTTGTCTATTAGTGGATCAGTGGACACTTGGCTTCCATAAATTGGTGGTTATAAGTACTACTATAAGAAACACAGGAGTGTATATATCTTTTCAAATTACTGTTTTCACATTCTTTGGGTAATTGACTATTCTTCAGTAGTAGAATTAGTGGATCATATGGTAATTCTATTTTTAATTTTTTGAGGAACCTTCACAGTGGCTATACCAGTTTGCATTCCCACCAGCAGTACATGAGGGTTCCTTTTTCTCCACATCTTCACCAGTATTGTTGCTTCTTGTGTTTGATTTTAGCCATCCTGACAGGTGTGAAATAATATCTCATTGTGGTTTTGATTCGGATTTCCCTGATGAGCGATGATGAGCATTTTACATATGTCTGTAGGTCATCTTTATGTCTTCTTTGGAGAAATAGATGGTGGGTTTTGGGGTTGGTTTTTTTTGTTTTGTTTTGTTTTTTTTTTTTTTTGGTGTTGAGTTGTATAAGTTCTTTATATATTTTGGATGCCTACCATTTATTGAATATGTCATTTGCAAATATCTTCTCCCATTGAGTAGGTAACCTTTTAGTTTTATTGATTGTTTCCTTTGCTGTGCACAAGGTTTTTATTTTGTTGTAGTCCCAATTGTCAATCTTTGCTTTTGTTTCCCTGCCTCAAGAGAGCTACCTAGAAAATGTTGCTAAAGCTGATACCAGGACTCAAATTCTTAAACCAATTAGCCAAGTAGATAAGAAATTAAAACATTTGTAGTTATTTAATAGCAACTCAAAAATGAAAACCTTTTTACAAGTGCTTTGGAAAAATGGAACAAAATAGCCTTAGGAACCTTTCCCACCACCCCTGTCAGAAACAGTAGACAAAGAAAATAAAGATGCATTTAAAGGAACCAAAATAGAATTTTACATTATACAGATTTTAAAAGTTGGTAATATATGTAGACTTCTTAAAGATTAACTTTTTTTTCCAAAGAAGATTGATGATTTGTCTCTTTCACTACATTTTAAACATAAGTATGTTTGATAAAGTGGTTTGCAATGACTAGTTTATAGTCTACTTCGTAATTCAAAGAAAGAATTCTCATGTATAAAATGTCCCTTTTTATTTCTATAACTATTTCCAGCAATAAATTGGTTAAGGGGGATACTTAGTTTCAAGCATCATTTAAAGATATGAAAAGTTTATACCTTAATCTTCATTCTATTGTCAACTTGAATTGTGTCATTACCATAACTATTTTTGAAATCTCTAGAAAACTTTTTCTCTTTAGACAAATAATGAACCTTAGGTTTCTGTTGTTTAGTGATCCCACTATCCAATGCCTTCTCAACAATTAATTAGCTTGCTTTGAATTGGTTTTAGATTCCAAGCAATACTGTTTTTTTTTTAATTTATTCTGAAATATAACACAGGCCAAGCATGTTCCAAGGAGATATTCTTCCATTGTCTTCCAGTCTCTCTGTACTATAACAGTTGTAGAGCTTATATTCTACACTTTGAATTCCTCTACCTGGAGTCAGAGTGTTTAAGACAGATTCCCTCCAGTTAACAGGTCATTTATGCATTTGAGAAAGGAAAACCTTTGTCAAATAATATCCTCAATGAAACATAAATACTTGTACACATCCAGTAAAGCAGGACACTAATCATCAAAGCAATTGAGTTGCTCACGTGGTGTGTTTTGAGCTTATGTTATTATAGGTATCTCTATCTCACTGTAATAGAAAACAAACCTTACAAATACGCCTCTGTCGAATATGAAGAATTGGCTTACTGGTCCTCTTTTCCATGTGCTTTCTAAAAAGCAGTTTCTGCCAAACAACTAGAAAACTAAAAATTATATTTCAAATTCCCTTGTGACTAGGGTTTTAGATACAGTTTATCAATGAGATCGATTTAGGCAAAGTCCACAAGATGGAAGTGGAGTAAAAGCCAATGTATTGCCCTTTTCTGGGGACAGTCATAGCTGGAGATGTTGAGTCTTTTTGAAATGGTGCTCCAGTGCCCACTCGCTAACATAGGGATGCCCAGCAGCAATTGCTAGGTGCTGTGGTGGTCTTGTGATTCCTACCCCTTGATTGCGGCAGAGGAAGCAGCTTCTTTGATGGTGGGTTCCTTGTTGCTGGTCTGAGGCTCAATCCAAGAGTCCCTTCCTAGGAACTACTTCTTTGTTTTGAATCCTTCTCTGCTTCAAAACACTAGAGTTTTGCTTCTTATAATTGTATTCTGATTGATAGATACTGTCTTAGCTGTTATTTTCTAAGCTGTTTTTCCTGAGGTGTACTTAAGGTAAATCAAAAATTTCCAATTATAAGTGTGAAAGCACTTCAAAAATATTTGGCCATTGAAATTCAAACTTTACTCTGGCTTCCAGCAGTTGGTGAATGGGTGATAACTGATCAATCATGCTGATAGGAAGTATGACAAGTTGCAAAGAGCAGAACCTTTGAAGTCAGACAAGAATACACACAGTCTAGTGGGTTCTCAGTTGTAGGTATAGTGTCTGGACATGGTAGCAAAATTAAAGAAGAAACTTCATCTTTACATAAAGACAAAAGTCCCATAGTCCTCACTAGAAGTTACGCCTGGGAAGTTAACTCATGCCAGGTGGATAGACTCCTAACATAGTAAAGAGAGAGCAGCCTTTGGAAGGCAACAGTCCTCAGGTCTTCCATCAACTTGGCTACTAACTGACTGCTTGACCTTTACCATTTTCTTTAGTCTTTGAGCTTCAGTTTCCACAGCCACAAAATGTGGATATCAACACTTTGCTCACAGGATTGTTTTATTAGAAGTATAAATAAAGGATGAAAAGCACCTGTGATATCTGGCACATAACAGGTATTCAAAGTGGTTAGGAACTATTATTCCCTCAGCTTTCAAGGGAAAAGTGAATCCAGTCTTGTTCACACAGAAGCAGAAATAAGAAAATAAGAGACCGAACAGAAGAAAGAGAAAAGATAAATAGAAAGATATACAGCCAGAAGGGCTAATGTTGTCTCATAGGCCCTGAGATGCAGGGAAAAAGGAAACATTCTCCTATGGTGAGAAGAAAGGAAATAAAGTAGTCTGGAGCCACAAAGAATCCAGGGTAAGGCCCTCCTGCTGCATTAGCGCTGGGTGACTGTGAAAACATGAGGTCTGCTCTCAGCGGTAGAGGTATGCATCGTGGTTTCTATTATAATTCTGTTTTTACTCAAAACTTGCCAAAAATTTTCTTTTGAGGTGAAACTCTCCAGCATTTTCTACAGCTCAGATTGATTATTTGAAGTAGCATTGGGAGAAAGTAACAACATATTTGTTATTAAAATGCAAGGAGGTGGGAGAAAAGAAAATTTTAAGATGTCCCTTATATAAAGGCTAACACCATGTTGGATTGTCCATACGAATCATTAAAAAGTTGTATTTTTTATTGAAATTCAGTTGTAAAAGAGCTTCACAGTGAGAATTTTTGTGTTCCTTTTAAAGTTCTGAATACGGACAATACTGACTAAAATACCTAATATAAACTCCATGAGGAGTAGCAACCATATTGTGTTTATTTGTGCCAGCATGGCACATGTACATTGTGTCCACAGCCTACGCACATGGATTCCTACAGCCAGAACAACACAAAAGAAACTGGTTCATTCTGTTAAATCTGTTAAATTGTTGGTCAGAGAAACAAAGCATTGTTTGCTCATGGAAATTGAACTTGTTTGTATATAGGAGATCTAGTCGCCTACTTAAATTTACATCACTTTAAAAACTGTTGAAATAGTATAGTATATGCATAATTATTATTATACACTCTTTATAAATGGATTTAATTATACTTGTAGGAATGACTTTGTTCCATAAAGTTCAATCTTCATCTGGTGCCATTTTTCTTTAAGAGTTTCCTTGGTCATGGGCACCTGGGTGGCACAGTCGTTTAAGCATCCAACTCTTGATTTGGGCTCAGGTCATGATCTCACAGTTTGATGGGTTGAAGCCCCACATCGGGCTCTGCCCTGACCCTGCAGAGCCTGCTTGGGATTCTCTCCTTTCTCTGACCCATGTGTTCTCTCTGTCTCTCTCAAAATAAATAAACTTAAAAAAATTATTTAGAAAAAAAAAGTTTCTTTGGTCAGGCAGACCAAGGCTTAGCTTAGAAGAATGATGCTACCTGGGGAAGCCATGTGCTCAGACACACAGGTGATATGGATACAACTTTGAGGTCCAGCTTAATTTAGAATGCTGCTCCATGCAGATTTTTGAACAGGAGTTTGGGAATAAGGCACTGCTATTGAACCATGATGGTATTAAGTGACTGGTTGCTGGCACTCTACAGATCAGCAATCTCACAGAGACAGCAAGGAAGTGCTATACAATCTCCTCCACTCTGACCCTGCTCTCATCTCAGATTCAACACTACCAGTCACTCTAACTCTGTAATTCATTGCATTTTTCTTATTTCCTTTCCCACTACTTCTACTTTAAATTAGGTTCTCATTGGGGCAGCCAGTGGCTCAATCAGTTGAGTGTCCGACTCATGATTTGGGCTCAGGTCATGATCCCAGGGTAGTGGGATAAAGCCCCACATTGGGCTCTGTGCTGAACATGGAGCTTAAGATTGTCTTTAAGTCAATCAGTCAATCAATCAGGTTGTCATTAATTCCTATCCTAGAATATTTTTGATGAGGGGTAAGCTAAGGGCAAAATACAGGCTAACAGCACCCTCCCCACCACCACCAGGTGGAATATGTGTGATATTCCTCGGACATTCCTGGCTACCCAAGAACAAAGGAAAGGGGTTTAAGTGCTTGCCATGGAAATGTGGCAAACTAAGGCAAATGAAAAATTAAATTCCCTTACTGCCTACAGCCCATTGACAAATCCTTGAAAACTTTAGAGTGACCTCTCTTTAGGAGTTCAGCTGCCTCGATGATGACACTTTGCTAGGGGCAAAAGGGAATCTTGGCTTAACATTATCCTGACACCCCACCAAAATTTCTTTAGAAAGTTCCTTTATCTAAACTCCCCAAGATATAGGTTGGCAATCATACTCCAAGCTTATGGCCCCCTGATATACATCTGAAGGGCCCCATGACTGAGGTTTTACTAAAGGCTAATAAATGGTGTTTCCCCAGTAACAGCTAGCCCCCTCAAGGTCCTGGAAACCTTGCTTCCAAAATACCTTAGGGATTTACTCTATCCCTAATCCCTTCTCAACCTGAAGGTATATAACCAGTCATGACCCCAGTGCAGCTCTTCCTGCCCATGGGTTCTGTCCCCATACTTTAATAAGACCACTTTTTTTGCACCAAAGATGTCTTCTAGAATTCTTTCTCAGCTGTTGGCTCTGGACCGCCCCATAATCATCCCAAAACGTCATCATTTTAAGTTTCCAACAATGCTAACAAACCCATCATTTTTACATATACACCACAGGCCTCCTTAAAATTATTTTTCCCAACAGAATTTGAGGCTCCTTAGTTTGTTAATCAAGGATGTCTATGATCTGTCTCCACCACTAACTTTCCAGTCCTTTCTTCCTGTCACATCCCATGCTTTTTACCAGCTTTATCTTTCCTGGATTATGACATTCACTTCGTGTTCTCTGTCACATTTCTACAGGCTCAAGTTTTGTCCTGCTCTCAATTCCAGGGTTATTTTCTCCATAATCATACTTTTTCCTGCAACCAAATGTCATTTCCCTACCCCAATTACTAAAGGGGAGGAAAAAAAATTCCTCTATCCATCATAGATTGTCCAGTTTGGGGAATTAGACTAGCCAAAGATCGGTTGGTTAACAAGAGAAAACAAGCAGAAGTTTACTAATATTAGCGTCACAAATATACACCAATTTGGGTTTATTTTAAGTTAAACAAATGTAAACGGATTTGGGGCTTTTGGGCAAGGAAGAAAGTTCAGGGAAGATGAGCATAGAAAGTGTGGTTAAAAAAGAAAACATCTCTGCAAATGAAAATTTCTTTAATCAAAGGAAAACTTAGGCTGTGTTTTTAGAGCTTCTCCTGCTTCTGCTGGTTTTCAGTGGCCTTTAGCTCAAAATAATCCATATGCCAAAGAGGCATATTTGTGGGTGGCATATTCTGGTACCCTTCTGCACATATCATTTATTACCTTAGTAATTCATTTGTTACAAAACATCTCATTTTCCTAACATGTTGAGATTGTCCTAACATAGATTAAACTGGGGAAATTTCCCCTTTCTGCCTCAGCAAGAAAGATGTTTTAAAGGGTAGGGGAAAGAATAGAAAAAAAAATAAGGCCCACCTCTTTCAGAAGAGGCTGGGTGTGTGGCTGAGATGGGGTACATTCCAAACTCCAACTCATTTCTATCCTCAGCAGAGAAATATACTTAGAATCAGTAAAAGTTGCTTTACCTGACAAATACTGGTATAACTGGGAGGCCCCATTTTCCTGGAAAAAGAAACAGAACAAAGCTATTTCTTAGTTTAAACTAAGAGGAGCCCCAGGATTGGGAAAGTGGAATCTGAGCCTAGGAGTCAGCAGATGCTCATTCCAATCCTGCCCCACTCTTGGGAACTGTGGAAGGGGGCAGGGATACGTCAGCCCCAAAATATGCCTCTGTGGCATAAAGATTATTTTGAGCATCAGTAGAATCTCTGAAAACAAAGTGTAAATTGCCCTTTTGTAAGGGATATTTACATTTATGAGGGAAATCTCCATTTGTAAAGGTGTCTCCCTCTTGGTATCTGGAAGAGAAGGTCACTCTAAATCTTCAGAAACTCTTCTCCTTGGAGAAGGGTAACAACTTAAATCTACATAACAAATCCGACCCTTATTACTACACTTTCCCTGGTAATCTCCCATAACTAGCCTCCCCTCCAAAACACCTTTCTTTTGTCTTTAACTGGAGATAGTATTTAAGGTGGTGGTTTGGGCCATTTCAGGTAGTTTAACTTGGTTTTTCTGGGTATCTCCCATATATACAGAAGGTATACATGTTATTAAACTTATTTTTTTCTCCTGTTAGTCTTCTATTATAAAAAGTTCCTCAGCCAGGAACCTAGAAGGATAGAAAGAAAATGATCGATCTTTCCCTACACTCCCCTGTGGCCTGGGAAATAACTGTGCCAGTAGAGTAAAAGAAGGTTTTATAGAGGCATTTTCCCAATGCACCTGGAAGTGCTCTAACAGATGACACAGCTTTGCCCCTGGCTTCACAAGTCCCTGGTGAGGAGCTTCAGGAGAGGACAAGCTTTCACATCACTGATAGACCTCAGGCTCTGCACATCGGAATTGAAAATCTGAGGCACATATTCCCAAGGGCAGCACTGGGAGTCTGGCCCTGAGTGTTTGGCCTAGGGGACCTCTGGAAAGGGGATTATTCTGAATTTGCTGCTACTCCTAATAGGTGAAAACAGAAGTTCAACTCCATCATAGGATAAAATGATGGCTACCCCAATTACAATACCCTTGAGTCGATGGCTTGTCTTGTTCAGAGAGGACAATAGCACCTTGTACAGCAGCTATTAATTTTTACTAAATAGAAGTTACATAGTTGTGTTTTGGTAATTGATCTTTTCCTGTCTTATACATGCAATTCATCTCCCTTAGACTTGAATGTAAATGACAGACTAATACATTGCAAATTTTCTTTTCGATGATTTTAAAACATTTTAACAGTAATTTAAAAAATATATATAAAGCATTCTATATACTTGAATAACAGCATACTAGAATAACTAGAATATAATAGAATATTCTATATTCTAGAATAACTAGAAAAGCCACAGTTCTGTGCCTAAGAAATATGCAATATATTTAGAGAAATGTTCACCATTCACATATGCAACTTCTATTTATTTACTAAAGAAAAATTAGAATCTGCCTGTGTATGAAACACCTAGCTAGGCACAGGATGACCCAAACCTGCCCTGAAGTTAGCAAATGAATAGGTTTAAAAATGACAATATATAATGATAAGTTGTGATGAACACCATAAAGAAAACAAAATAAATAGAAAATAACTCTCTCCTTTAGATAGATGAGGGAAGTTCTCCATGAAAATGTAGGGTTGCAGCTGAGACCTGAAGGTGAAGAAGTAATCATTTTTGAGAAGTTAGTCCACACAGAGAGAACAGTATGTTGAAGGCACCAATGTGTAAGATGTACCTTCCAAATAGATCAATGTATTATAAGGGCATAGGCTATTCCGGTGATAAAGATATTGAATGTATTCCTTTCAACAAGTATCTACTATGTGAGTACAATGAGCTGGAGATAAAATGAGGAATACAGATCTAAAAGAAGTTCTCCTGGAACTTCTAGTCAGGTGAGAAAGGTGCTGAGTGTGCATTTCAGGTGTGATGGGGACCACGAGATGGGGTAATACAGACATAAGTAGCAAGTGGATTTTGATGGAGTGTGGGGCAAGCTGAGAGCAAAGTACAGGCTAGCAGCACCCCCCCACCACCACCACCAGGTGGAGTATGTGTGATATTCCTCAGACACTCAAGCCCCTTTCCTTTGTTCTTTGGTAGCCATAAGTGCTTGCCATGGCAATATGGGAAACAAAGGCAAATGAAAAATTAAATTCCCTTACTGTCTATAACCCATTGATAAGTCCTTGAAACAGGCAGTGACCTCTCTTTTGGAGCTCAGCTGCCTTGATGATGACACTTTGCAAGGAGCAAAAGAATCTCAGCTTAACATTATCCCAATCTTGAGAATCTTGTAAGTCTATTTTAACACATAACAATTTCTTTGGAAATTTCTTTTATCTCAGTTCCCCCAAGATATATGCTGGCAATCACACTCCAGGCTTATGGCCCCCTCATATATATCTGAAGGGTCCCATGGTAATAAATGGCATTTCCCTAGCAACAGCTAGCCCCTCAAGGTCATGGAAACCTTGCTTCCCAAAATACCTTAGAGAATTACTCTATCCCTGACTACCTCCCAACCTGACAGTATATATTATGACCCCAGCGCAGCTCTTTCTGCCCACAGGTCCTGTTCCTGTGCTTTAATAAAAGCACCTTTTCACACCAGAGACATCCTCAAGAATTCTTTATTGGCCATCAGCTCCAGACCACCCACCATCACCCCCAAAACTTTATCAGATTTTACCAACCCTAGAGTGAATGAGGGAGTCCTTTCTAAGGAACTGAAAGATTAGTGTCAACCTGAAAATAAAAAGCCACAATGAGAGGCAAGTGAGTGTTTATTCTGGGATTAAAGGGGAGCACAGATTCAGTGAGAAACTCAAATAGTGTCCAACTTATTGGGTGAAAGCCAGGGTTTTTTATGAGGGAAAGGAAGGAGCATTTCCATTATTTGAAGTACAGAAATATTTTTTTGGTGGGTTATTAACATGTTAACTACTTTGGGTTATCTGTTGATTGAGTGCTGGTTTTAGCTACTGGTTTCATCTTCAGGAGGTCCACAAGATTAGTCTTGTGATCAGAACGTCCACTCTCCCACTGACTTCTCTAACATCTGCCAGTTTGTCTAGCCCAAAGGTTTTGGCCCAATTTAAACAAAGGATGTGTAAAGCAGTTTTTCTGTAATGACCACTCTGGCTCTATTTTAGAAATGGATCTAGTCAGGTCAATTTTTCACAATAGGAATTTTCTGGGTAAAGAGTAAAAGGCTCAGGAAACTGTCCAAAAAGAAAGAAAAGCCTGGGTCTGTTGTTATGGGTTCTCTGCAGGTGGACATAGGTAGATTTGTTAATTTAGAGGAAACAATTTACAAGACTAAATGGGCAGTTCAGATTTGATGTGTGATAGAGAAGTAGGTATTGAGACCTTGAATATAATGTGAAATTGCTAGTCAAGGCTGGCAAAAGGAAGGAGTTGAAGTACATTTGAGACTGATGTGCCATTAGTTTTCATTGAAAACTTTTGCATAAGAATTAGTCTTTCTATTCTTGTCATCACATTATTATTTTATACTTAATCCCTCTCTTTTATCTCTGAAACTGTGCTAATACAAACGCATTTTAGTGTTGGGTTTTTGTTTTGTTTTCAAAATTGCTGTCCATAGCGCTTTTGGGTTCCTCTCCTATTTTTCTGTTCACTCAGTTTTGATATTTACTTGGGAGGAAAAATGGAGATTTTATGAAAACTAAACTAGGTCACAAAAGAGTTACACATTTCCCCCTAAGGCTCCTAAAACAATTTTGAACTCAGAACACTTGATTTTACTTTCCTGTCCACAACATTGGGTAAGCATGAGAGCAAGAAAAAGGCATTCCTTCATGTAAAAGCACAATTTGTGGAAAAGAGAGGCTAAAACATTTGTTTTTCTAGAACCTTTACCAAATGATGTGAAGTCCATATGATTGCTAATCATGTTTTACCATTATGTTCCTGGATTGCATTGTCAAAAATACTTTGGTTTTATGATTTCAAAAATTGCTGTTTTAAATATAATTTTTATGACAGGATGAATGGTCCCATAATCTAATGGACATATAATTATGTAGAAGTTATATTAGCACAGCTAAATACAGCTTGTAGAAATAATGTACAGAAATCCTGAGTCCCAAGTCTCCTTCTCTTTGAAACTGTCCTACCTTCCCTGACATTGTTGGTTACTTTCTGTGCTCAGTCCTTTAATACATCAGTTATAATTACTGTTCACATACCCATTTCCTTTACTAAACTGAGTGACTCATAGGCAGAGAATGTTTATTATTTGTTTTTCTAACCACAAAACTTTATAGTAGATGCACAAAAATATACTTTTGCAGGAACAAATAGGAAAGTTATTAATACATACTATAGAGGTTATCAGACATTGGACATTTTTAAAAAATAACATGTATTAAACTTTAAAGGGGGATGTTCATATAGAAGTAACAACCCCTACCCCTGTAACTAAGCCAACACCCAAATACCCCTTTGGCCACTTTGACACCTAGTTCTTGTAAATGTTTCCCTTCCTTCCATGTATTCACTCTCATAATCCAGTGAGTCTAAGAAACACAGCCATGTTTAAACATCTGGGATTCATCAGGCTGATTCTGGTAATCAAAGTTCAGAAGATCAGTTCCAGATGTTGCCTAACTAAAGTTACATAAACATTGTTCACATTTTTAAATACAATCAGACCTAACTTCCCATATCTTGAAAGTAACTTAATTTGTATAGGTAGGAGTTATACTTTGCACTATTTTTTTTAATTAACTTTCAACTTAACACAGAGATAAGGCTGATAGATCTTCCCTAAAGGTGAATGAATATCAATAAAATCAAGATACATTTTTGGAAATCATACATTTAATTACATTAGCTCTAAGATTCCATAAGACAGAAAGAAAGAGTAATACTGTCTGAGTGTCCATTATGTAGGGGAGGAAAAGTAATTTTCGCTCTACCCTTCTGGGTTCGTTGCTGGGCCATACCACCCCCTAAAGTACAGACTAACAAGAGAAAACAGAGTTTAATAACATGACTACCCCTCCTGTATATATGGGAGATACCAAGGCAACCTGAGTAACTCCTTGGAATGACTCAAACTACCACCTAAAAACCACCTCTAGGTAAAGACAAAAGATGTTAGGGAGGTTATCAGTCACAGCAGAATAAACAAGGGTATGGTTGATAGGAGTTTCTAGAGATTTAGTCATCCTTCTCTTCCTGGTCCAGAAAGGGAGACACCCTTATCAATGGAGATTTTCATTATAAATGTCAATGACCCTTACAAAACGATTACTTCTACTTGTTTCCTCCTGCATCTGCTATTGTCTTAAAAATAACTAGCTCAGGGGCACCTGGGTGGCTCAGTTGGTTAGGCGTCCGACTTCAGCTCAGGTCATGATCTCACTGTCCGTGAGTTTGAGCCCCATGTCAGGCTCTGTGCTGACAGCTCAGAGCCTGCTTCAGATTCTGTGTCTCTCTCTCTGCCCCTCCCCCACTCACGCTCTGTCTCTATCAAAAAATAAATAAACCTTAAAAAATTTAAAAAGTAACTAGCTCAAAATAATCTTTATGCCAAAGAGGTTTATTTTGGGGCAGGACACTCTGTTCTGCTTTTGTCCTGTCATTGAAATTTGCCCAGTAACTTTCACAGAGATTGCTCTGTAGCTCACTGAAACAGTCTTTTAATCTTGAGAATAGGTAAGTTCAAAAAATTTTTTTAACTTTTATCTACTTTTGAGAGAAAGAGAGAGAGTGTGTGTAAGCATGAGCAGGAGAAGTGCAGAGAAAGAGGGAGACACAGAATCCAAAGCAAGCTCCAGGCTCTGAGCTGTCAACAGGAGCCCAGAACCCACAAACTGTGAGCTCACGACCTGAGCTGAAGCTGGATGCTTAACTGACTGAGCCACCCAATCACCCTGAGAATAGGTAAGTTCAATTAAACAGTTGTGTTTCATTTCAGGAGGCTGTGTAACAGGTGGGCTTCCAAAAGTTAGGTCGATATGGTACAAGCAATCGTGTTACTTAATAAGAGACATTTCTATGGGAAAGAAAACAGATGAACAGTTAAAGCAGACTGTAAACTCAGTCTGAGTCATGAGGGAAGATGACTTAGAAGATTATATTAGGAAAGATTTTCTCTGCTGTTCAAGGTCCTTCCAGCTGGACTAAGAACCAAATTGACAGGGGATAGATTAACAGGCCAAGATAAAATGTAATTTCAGACATGAAATTCTAAACACAGTAAGGCACATGAGGCTTATATGAGATCTTGATCTACAGAAGGAGGTAGGGGAGGATAGCCATTAATAGGAAGGCAAGAGGAGATGTTTGGAAAACAAAGGTTACCCTATCATACAGGTAAATTCTTTAGAGAAAGAGGAATCTCTAGTAATATCTCTCTTCCTGGGATAGGCAGGGAGCTAAAGGGAGGATAAAAAGGTTTTCCTGAATCTGCTACGTTTTGATTGCTTTTAACTCAAAATAACATTCATGCCATTTTGTGGCCCATTCATGCCAGGTGGCCCATTTGGGGCAAACTGGCCTTAAACCTTATAGTTCCCTCTTCCGAAACTTATGTGAAGTTTCATACCTTAAAGTTTGATTTGGTAGATGGTTTCATCTTGTTGAACCAGTCTTAGTCCTGATATTCAGTTCAATTAAACTCTTTCAGGAAGTGATGATGCAGGTATGTTCTCAAAGTTAGCCCTATTGTTCCAGTAATCAGTTATTAAATAAGAGGGCTTTATATGGAAACAAAAGAAAAACAATGGTTAGTAATTGAACCAAATTA
This sequence comes from Panthera leo, assembly GCF_018350215.1. Lineage (NCBI taxonomy): Eukaryota > Metazoa > Chordata > Mammalia > Carnivora > Felidae > Panthera > Panthera leo. The sequence continues at coordinate 52,056,447 of NC_056695.1, read as the reverse complement.
GAAACCAGTTTCTGAGTTCTGAAAATAGCCAGTCAAGAAGATTTCTAGATGTCAAGCTTGAAGCATCTTTAGATAGAGTAAGAGCTGTTGTGATTTCTCTGACGTTTACATCAAGCTGTTCATATTTAGTTTGCAGGCTTCAGGAAAAAGGAAAGTTTAAATTCTCAAATATATCCAACTCAGAAAGATAAGAGAAAAAATGAAAATATTCATTTGATGAGTTGTAGCTAGGCATTGGAGGAAACTAGAAGAAATCAGGATCTAGTCTAGTTTATAATGAACAGTATTCGAATCTAATATTTACTCAGGTAAGTTATCAAAACATTTTCTTTCTGTATTCACACTCATTTCTACCAAAGACAGCCAAATCAATATTAATTTGTTTGCAAAATAAATCTAGTTTCAAAAAAACTGGGCCTGATTATTTGCATAAGTACTACAAGAATAGCAATTGACCATATAGAAGCTTTAAAACCTGCTTTGCTGGTACTTTATATAAGGGTTGTTTTTTTTTTTTTTAACAGCCTCTCAAGGCCAGAAACAAAGCCAAATACTTGTCATCAGACCTCACCTGCAATAGCTATACATATGGGTGAATTCCTCTTTTTCTTGAGGTCTCCCACATATTGCTACGTTTCTGTACCTTCTTTACTCACCTGGTAAGGCTGCTGGGGATTCTGTAAGCAAGTATCAGGCTGTTATTTCCCAGGGGCTTTATTAGCTCCATAAAATCCAGCTTAGTTCTTTAAAGCTGTCTGGTCATATCTGAGCCTATGCATGTTTCTCCCAAGCATGCCATTCCAGTCAAAGCGTTGGTAATATAATCAATATTTCCAGTAGTTTCCTGTCACAAGAAGAAAGGATTCTTATTGAACATATGAAAATTTATTGCCATAAAAATATAAGAATTGACAGTTTCAAAATTCTGGATTCTGAAATCAGGTAGGGATAAATGATAAATGTTTCAATTGGAATATATCTGTGTGAACAAATTTCTGGAAATTCAGTTAGCTGAAAAGAAAATTTTTTTAAGACTATATTTTCCAGATTAAAATATTACTGGCTTTTTAAAAAAGTCACAAAAATTACAATTATCCTCTCCAGTTTTTTTACTCCCATGTTACTAATTTTTGTTCTGTTTGAACACAGTATTTGCACTAGTTCTGGAAATTCTTATCCAGTTCAATTTTTATGATGTTAAGGTTATCAGAAACCTGTTCTCAGAGTTTGTTTAACACATTTGCAATAGCCTCAGTAAAACAGTAACTGTAAATGATAAGACTTACAAATGGCCATGGTTAAAGATCTCATTAGAGTTCATTACAATGCAATTGACAAGGATATTTGCTTACTTCTGTAACGTACAACACTTCAAGATAATAACACAAGGACATCAGACTTCTAGGAGTTTTGTACTATTTTTAGAACATTTTTTTAAAAAATTTTTTTAACGTTTATTTTTGAGACAGAGCATGAACGGGGGAGGGTCAGAGAGAGGGAGACACAGAATCTGAAACAGGCTCCAGGCTCTGAGCTGTCAGCACAGAGCCCGACCGGGGTTCAAACTCACGGACCGCGAGATCATGACCTGAGCCGAAGTCGGCCGCTTAACCAACTGAGCCACCCAGGTGCCCCTAGAACATTTATTTTAATAACATAACTACATAAATGCAATTTATGTACAAAATACAAGAGGATTTAGTATCACCTATTTGACAAACCTTTCCATATAATTTAACATACTTAATATACTTAATTTAACTAATTAAGCATAATTAAAGCTTAGTTTAATTTCTCAAAAAATTTTAAAATGTCCCAGGAGCTCTCAGGAGTATCTCGGACTGTGGTCAAACATGAAAAGATTTTGACATTTGATAAGATAGGATCATATCATTATGAAACCAGATTTAATTATCCATTTAATCAAACTGACAATAAAGGATACCAAAGCCAAATACAGAAGGTTATAGTTTTGAGCAAAATTTAGTTCTTAGACATAGGAAAATATGTTGACAAAGCACAGAATTCTTGTTTTCTTTAAAGGTAAAGAAAAACATGTTTACACAATTTCTTAAGAACAAATCAGTAGTTCAAGAAAACCATTTTTTTCATGAAAACAATTTTATTTTTGCATCAATGTATTTTTATATTAAATTGTAGCCAGTACTGACTGTATATAAAATTCATTTCTGAAGATTCCTTTTCCATAAACCTTCTCCAACTTTCTATCTTACATTCAGATTTTGGCCTGTTTTTATCCAACAAAAATGTATTCCCATTTCTCACTTGCACACAGAGTTGTTTCCCTCATTATTTCCAGTAGTCTTATTTATTAGACTTCTTAACCCTTAGTGAAAATTAAATTGTAACTGTAGGGTCCAAGGGCAGTCTACCCCAAGATGGGCCAGTTAGGCATGAACTTTATTTTTAGTTAAAAGCAATCAATCAAAACCAAGTAGATGCAGCAAAAGCTCTCTTCCTCAGCCTCAGTTGCCTAAAGTTACATCGGAAAGTAGGGCCTGTATTTCAATACAGGGACTGTGTTTCAATTCCCCTTTAACTAAGAAACTTACCTACAAAATAGGGCAACCTTGTTTTCAAAACATCTCCTTTTGTGTTCCTGCCAGTGGTTTTCTCCGACCCCCTACCCCTCTTTTTATTCCTGTTACCTCGCTGTCTTTGGAATTTCATGTCTGTATAGATTCCATCTGTCTCATGTTAATTTGATTCCAAGTTTAGCTAGAAGGGCCTTCAAGGGCAGAGGATGTTCTTAATATAAGTAATTGTGAACTGTTTGTTATACCAATATTCTTCAGGAATTTTTGAATACATCTCATAATGTCTAGAAAGGTATCTTTTTATAGTATGATTTTTCAATAAAGCAAAAACCTGGTTTACTAACAGACTCCTATTTAATTTCTCTATAAGACAAAAGTAAATCTGTTTAGTACTAAAGATTTTATTATTTGGAAATCATCTAGATATTTAATAAATGATGATGAATTAAGTGACATTTAGCTTAGCAAAATTTAAAGTTTCAGATTGCCAAGCTTTGCCAACAAACTTTTTACCTTTTAATCTCATTTACATTTCCTTAAAGCATTAACAAAGTCAGTCTTTTTCTAACTTTGGGCAAACAGGTAGAATAAGAGTCTTATGTTTATTTTAATTAAACCAATAACCTTAAATTAGCTTTGATACCAAATATTTTCTCAGATCTCACCGATTTGAAAATACATTTGGGTTAGTTTCTATCCATCTGAATTTTGGAATGCCCAATCCTTATAAGCACTTGCCTTTAAAATAACTAAACAGAGCTCCTTGACTAATTTTAGCAATACCATCTACAGATAGGGAAAATATTTCACATACATACAGAAACAAGATGCAAACAAAATCTTATAACTTTTGTTTTACTAATAGCTGTAGGGAAGACATTAGGAGCCCAAATTCCAAATACAGTAAAACCTTGGTTTGAGAGCGTAATTCATTCCAGAAACATGCTTGTAATCCAAAGCACTTGTATATCAAAGTGAATTACAAGAATCATTGGTTTTGACTTGTTTCTGGAGTTGCATTTCTGGCTCTGTAGAGATTTGTAAGACAAAGACAGTTTTTTTAATTCCCCAAAGAACTAGATTATAGCCTTAATACCAAGGGACTGGCCCATCTTTTTAAATAAATTTGCTTATATTGCAGATTTTTAACTAAAATGGAATAAAATAGATTTATATCTTTAAGTCTATATAACAAAAGCTTTTCTGGGTATTTAACTCAACTGGGCTTTTATTGGTCCCTGAATAATGGCCTTTCACAGATCATTTGTAGGAGAGCCTCAGGGAAATTTGGGGTCCTCCTTCCTCTGTGAAGAGCAGTCGTGGATAGTCATTAATCTTTTTAATTTTTGATTTCCTTAAATTTGGTAGGATCTTTCAAAAATAGAGGTAAAGAGCTTTATAATTTAAAAGATCTGCTATCCAGGGTGAGAAGAAAGGCTAGTAAAAACAAGATAAGAGGGGCCAGTCTGATGTTGGAGGCTGGATACTCACCTTGCACACTTTTTGGCTTCTGTAATCTTGCTTGCCTCCTGTGTCCACCAACTGCCTGGATAGCACCACTGATAGAGGGTTGAGAGACAAAAGAAAAAGGGGAGGGGGCACCTACCATCCCATCCATAAAAGGAGGCAGATGGCAAGGTTCGGGCCTCAGCCTTTAGAAGTGATTCTGCTGGACCAGCACCTGTGTGCAATAAACAGTCTTTCCCTGATTTTCCCAGTGCATGTGCCTTGTCTCTTCCTCAGTACCAAGTATTTGCTGTAACATTTGGTACATTGGCCAGGAAAATTGACAGCTGCCCTGGCCCCTTGAGCCACCATCGTCAGAGGCCATGCGTCGAGGCCCCTGGGGATGGAAAGGAAGGCATGGCGCCAGTGATTTAACCGGACCTGGACCCTTGCTGGGCCTGGCAATAGTTGGCCCTCACTGTGCTGGGACAGACTCCAGGGGGAATCAGAAAATTCTGCCAGTATGGGACATCGGATTGGTTAAGTGTCCCTGGGGACCCAGGACCAATTTCAGGCCCACCCTAGAGTCAGAAGGGGTGCCTGATCACCTCTGGGGTGACAGAGTCGCCAAATAGGACAGGGAAGTCCTGGGTGGAAGTCTGCAGTCTGTCTGAATGTGTGTGAGTGCACGTGCTCCATAGTCTCAGCTACGGTGCCTGAGTAGGTCCTAACCTGCGACTCCGTGATGACCTCATACAGCTCAAGGCAGAATCAGGTCTGTAGAGGTCTGATCGGAGTCAAGGGTTTATACTGACCTGCCAATGCTAAGAGGCCTCTAAATCCCCGTGAGGGGAGTGGCCAGGAGGAGGAAGGGATCTCTTCCCTCATGTTTGTCTTGTGACACCATACATTGGGAGGGATGTATCTAGTATACTAGAAAGGGGCGGGGCGGGGGGGGGGAAGTTTCTCAAAACCAACTGTTTCCGAATGTATGATTAAGAATTTTAAAAAGGGATTTTCAGATGACCATGGGGTCAAATTGACCCCCAGGAAGTTACATACCCTCTGTGAATTAGAATGGCCCACATTTGGTGTAGGCTGGCCCCCTGAGGATACCCTAGATGTCCCCACAGTCTGAGCTGTTTATAAAGTAGTTAATGGAGACCCTGTACATTGATCAATGGCTGGAAATAGCCCAAGTCAAGCCTCCTTGGGTCCACTTCTGCATTAATAGTAAGGGACAATGTAGGGTCTTAGTGGCATGGGCCAAGAAGAAGACTTCACAGCACAAAAAACTGCCCCCCATCCTCCAAGAAAATTCAGAAATCCCTCCATTTCTGCCACCATATGCCCCCAGCACCCCATCAATCGAGGGATGGGAACTTTGCCTGCCTGACAGTCCACCCCCATTGGTCTTGCCTCCACCAGCAGCTGGTCCGCCCCAGCCAGGGACACCTGAACTGGTAGGAAGATGCCTTAGGTCTGTGACTCAAGGTCCAAAGCCCCAATGGCAATACAGATGCCATTGTGGGTTCCCCAGGAATAGGCCCTGATGGGACCCTCCAAGAAGGAGGAATCAGTTTTCTACTACCAACCATTCTCCACTACTGACCTCCTCTACTGGAAACACCACATACCACCCTACTCTGAGAAGCCATAGGCAATGATAGATCTCCTAGAATCCATAATCCAGACTCACCACCCTGTCTGGGTTGACTGTAAGCAGCTTCTTACCCTTTTCAACACAAAAGAATGCCAACAAATTGTCACTGAAGCCAGAAAATGGCTCCACATTGAGGCACCAGATGGGAATCTAGATGTTGAGGCTTGGGTATAGGAGGCTATGCCTCAGGAGGAGCCCCACTGGGACCCCAACACAGAGATGGAAAGGGCCAGATTAGAAAGACACCCACTCGCCTTCCTCCAGAGGGTAAAAGCAGGGGCCAAAAAGACCACCAACGTGGCAAAGGTATCTGAGGTCCTACAAAAGCCAGAAGAGAGTCTGTCTGATTTCTATGAAAGATTATGTGAAGCCTTCAGAGTTTACACTCCATTCGACCCAGAAGCCCTCAAAAATCAGCTCATGGTCAATGCTGCCTTTGTGGTACAGGCCCAAAGTGACATTAGACAGAAGCTCCAAAAATTAGAAGGATTCACTGGAAAAAAAAGCCAACGAATTATTGGAAATGCCAACAAGGCTTTTGTAAACTGGGAACAAGCTGCCAAAAAGGAGACAGACTGAGGAATGAAACAAAAGGCAGTTCTCTTGGCTGCTGCCTTGACCCCCTCTGGAAGGGCCCCCCCCCCCAGACACCATGAGGGATGCAAAAACAAAAAAGGGTGCCACTGGGATGGGATCAATGTGCCTACTGCAAGGAATTTGGACAGTGGAAAAATGAATGCCTTAACCACCAAAAAGGGAAACCAAAAACCTCTGCTCCACTCAGCTGCTACCAACCAGAACCACCTGAGGCTGACCTGAACAGACTGGCAGGAGTGGACTCTATTAGGAAAGACTGGGCTCTATCCAACTAGGCCCCCATGAGCCCATGGTCAAAATGAAGGTGGGGGGCCAAACAATAGACTTCATGGTCAACACTGAGACCGAACACTCTGTGGTGACACACAAGGTGGCACTTTTGTCAGGTTGAGAAGTCACCATCACAGGAGCCTCACGGGTGCAAACTGGAAGGCCATTTTGTGGTCCCCGACTGGGGGAGTCACCAAGTAGTTCATGAATTCCTGTATCTACCCTACTGCTCAGTCTCACTGTTAGGTAGAGACCTCTTAGCCAAGTTGAGTGCAGTAATGGCCTTCTCCTCAGATGGACAGATGCAATTGTGCCTAAACAAAAAAGCCTAACCCATAATTTTGTCCCTGATGATTCCATGGGAAGAGGAATAGAGATTATATACTTCCCCTCCCAGTGAGCCAACTGTGGCCCCCAAGCTAGAAACTGAATTCTCTTCAGTTGGGGTAGAAGGAAACCCCCTGGTCTGTCAAAAAACCACCCCCTGATATTAACTGACCTAAAGCCTGGATCCCAACCTGTCAAAATATGCCAATATATAGTCCCACGAGAGGCATACCTGGGGATCCCGACACACTTGCACAGGCTACTCAAATGGGACTTGTAAAATGATGCCAGTCCCCATGGAATACTCCCCTGCTGCCCGTGAAAAAACCTGGGACAAATGATTACCACCCTGTGCAGGACCTAAGAGCCACTAATGAAGCAGCCGTCATGCTGCATTCAGTATTGCTTAACCCATACACTCTACTAGGACTCATACCCTTGGAACCAGGATGGTTCACATGCCTAGATTTAAAAGATGCCTTCTTCTGTCTCCAGCAAGTGCCTAATAGCCAACCCCTATTTGCTTCTGAATGGGAAAACCCTACCACAGGGGCAAAGGAACAGTTCACTTGGACTAGACTGCCTCAAGGATTCAAAAAATTCACCAACCTTATTCAGCTGGGCTTTGGCATATGATTTAGCCAGGTTCTGGGACAGGACCTAGGATGCATCCTCCTCCAAGGTATGATCTTCTGCTAGCCAGTCCCATGCAGACCCAGTGCTGGGAGGGAACCAGAGCCCTATTCAGGCTATAAGCAGAGGCAGGATATCAAAGAAAAAGGTGTCAAAGAAAAAGGCACAGATTTGCCAATAGGAAGTTAAATCCTTGGGCTTCAAAATTACCCAAGGCAAATGGATGCTGGGAGCCCAAAGGAAACAGGCAGTTTGTGCCATTCCAGTTCCCACTACCTGCGAGCAGGTCCAAGAGTTCCTGGGAGCAGCAGGATTCTGTCGAATACGGATCCCAGGGTTCTCTGAGTTGTCCAGACCTATATATGAGGCACTGAAAGGGGAAGAGAGAGCACTCCTTTTCTGGGTCCCTAATCAAGAAAAGGAGTTCATAACAAAACTCAGAGGCACTAGCCTTGGGAGTCCCAAATGTATCACGAGATTTCAACCTGTTCATACCTAAGAAGGGAGTGGCCCTGAGGGTTCTCACCCAGGAATTTGGACGTTGGCAAAGACCAGTGGCATACCTTTCAAAGCAGATTGGCTCAGTGGCCACACTGTCTGAGGGCACTAGCAGCCACCACGCTTTCAATCATGGAAGCAGACAAAATCACATTTGGGGTAAAACCTAAATGTTAAGGTTCCCCATTCTGTTATTACCTTGATGGATGCCAGAAGGCCATACAATATCAGGGACTGTTATGTGAGAACCCATGAATAAGACTGGAAGCTATAAAACTCTAAACCTGCCACTTTCTTGCCCGCAGTGGTGGGGTCCCCAGAACATGATTGTCTAGAGGTACTTGATGAAGTGTATTCTAGCCAACCTGACCTATCAGACAGACCCTTACAAAATCCTGACCTCATCCTGCACACTGACGGCAGAAGCTTCATGAACGAAGGCAAAAGATATGCTCGTTATGCAGTAGTCTCTGATTTTGAGGTCACAGAAACAAAGGCCCTTCCACGAGGATGGTCAGCCCAAAAAGCAGAACTGTGGGCCCTACTAAGAGCACTAGAACTCAGGAAAGACAAACAGGCCAACATATACACTGATTCGCACTATGCCTTTGCCACTCTACGTGTACATGGGCTCTATACAAGGAGAGAGGACTCATGACCGCAGGAGAAAGAGAAATCAGAAATTGGGAAGAAATCCTAAAGCTATTAAGGGCAGTCTGGGAACCAAGGGAGGTAGTGGTCATCCACTGCAAGGGACACCAGAGGAAAGGACTCAGCATCAGAAGGGAATCGACAAGCTGACACCACAGCTAAACAAACAGCAGAAAAACAAACAACACCCTCAAAAATCATGCTGGCCCCAGAACTGCCAACTTCCCCAAAGTACACAATCCAAGAAACAAAATGGGCACAACAGGAAAAAGGCCAGACAAAAGAAGGATGGTGGGTACTTCCAGACCAAAGAGTCTATATACTGGAGCAGCTAGCATACCAGGTGGCTCTCCTACAGCATGAGCTTAGCCACCTAGGAAAAAACGCCCTTGAAACCTTATTAAGCCATTACTATGTAATTGCTTGACTCTAATCCCTCTGCACGTAGGTCTCTCAATGCCACCTCTTCTGTGCTCAAAATAATGCCAAGCAAGGCCCCACTGGGCCCATAGAAATCCAACACTGTGGTCAGGCACTCTTCAAAGATTTAGAGGTAGAGTTTATCAAAATAAGACCCAGTAAAGGATACAAATATTTTTTTGGTATTAATCTGCATGTTTTTGGACTGGGTTAAAGTCTATCCCACACTCACCAAAAAGGCAAGAGAAGTACCCAAGGCCTTGCTAAGGGATATCATTCCCAGACATGGAACACTGTTAACCATAAGCTCAGACAATGGCCCAGCCTTTGTGGCTGAGGTGGTGCAACAAGTAGCCAAAGCCCTAGACATCCAAAGGTACTTAAAAGCAGCCTACCAGCCCCAGAGTTCAGAGAACATATGAACTGGACCCTTGTATCAGCCATGGCAAACTATGTCAGGAAACTAACTTGTCCTGGCCAGATATACTACCCCTAGCTCTTCTCCAAATATGCTGTACATCCCGGGCAAAAATAGGATTCTCCCCCTTTGAGATCCTATATGGAAGACCCCTTCACTAGTCAAATTCAAGGGGGACCTGACAGAGCTGGGTAATTTAGCAGTATAAAAACAACTACAAGGACTAGGGAAAACTGTATTTGAGATATATAGATGAGTGACAGGATACCTATTTTGCCTAGGAATAAAACTGTATTTGAGATACATAGATGAGTGACATCTATGGAATGTCACCTAGGAATAATTATATTCCCCCACAAACCTGGGGATCAGGCTTGGATAAAAGACTGGAAAAAGGAACTGCCTAAACCTCCCTGGAAGGGACATTACCTAGTTGTGCTAACCATGACCACAGCTCTCAAGGTTGCAGGACTAACCACCTGGATCTACTATTCTGGATTAAAGGCAGCCCATCTGTCACCTGACAACCACTTGAAATGGAAAGTAACGGCTAATCAGAATAATTCTCTATAGATCACCCTTAGGAAGATAGCAGACAACAAGTGGCCTGCAGCCAACACCTGAGAACTCCCTGTAACCAGAAGCTTGAGGAAAATCACCAAGCAACTTAAATGAACTGTAACAAATTGTTCTCTCTCAGATTTCATGGTTCTCAGATTTCATATTCTCTTTCAACACGTGTTGCTCTACTCTTTGCAGTAGGGCTGACCCAAGTCACTCCCACAGACTAGCACCTCAGTCACAAACTCTTGTTAGCCTTCCTCTACTTACTAGTGTCAGGATGCATTATTCTCCTTAGATGCATATTATCTGCGTTATGATTGATGCCCTTTTCTGCATGTTGTTCTCTACCTTTATAACCGACTCCTACCCCAGGATGGGATCGCCCTACTTCCTGTCCTTGCTACGCATATTCCTGTTCCTAACCTGTTCAAGAGGAGTCTTCTCACTCCCACCATGCAATGTATGACTTATACTTGCCCTTGTCCCCCAAGGCACAAAGAACCATTCAAGTCATACCTTTTCTTATTGCCTTAGGAATAACGAAAAGGGTGGGCACTGGAATAGTAGAGGAAACAAACCTGATCTCTTCAACCACTTATTATCATGGACCTAACAGATGACATAAAACATGTTACCAAATCTCTGATGGTTTTACAAGACCAAGTAGACTCCCTAGCAGTGGTAGTCTTACAAAATAGAAGAGGGCTGGACCTGCTAACTGCCAAAAGGGGAGGATTATGTCTCTTCCTAAATGAAGAATGGTGCTTCTCTGTCAACCAATCAGGGCTAGTCTGAGATATGGTCCAGCAGTTAAGGAAGCGAATCAACAGATGAAGACAGGAACTAGCAGATTCATGAAACTCTTGGAGTAACATATGGAATTGGGCCTTTTGGCTCCTCCTTTTAGCTGGTCCTCTCCTAATGCTTTTCATAACCCTCCTATTTGGTCCTTGTATTCTTAATATGCTCCCCAGGTTTGTTTCCTCTCATCCAGAAGCTATAAAAGTCCAGATGATGCTCCAGTTGGACCGTTCTAGCTGTCGCTACTCTCCTTTGGATGATGAAGAACACTAGATGCCTGGCCCCTCCCTTCCATGTCCTTATCCAGCAGAAAGAAGCCAGAATGGTCTTAGCCCCTCCTCCCATGGCAGCAAAGGGTTCCCTGGACCCCATAAATTGATTTTCTCTAAGTCTGCTACAGCAGCTTAAGAATCAAGAGGGTGGAATGAGAAGAAAAGCTACTAAAAACAAGATAAAACAGGTCAGCCAGATGTCTGGGGCTGCATACACCCCTTGCATACCTTTGGCTTCTGTAATCTTTCTTGCCTCCAACTACTCATGTAGCACCACTGATAAGTGTCCCCTCTCCTTTTTCTTTTGTCTCTCAGTCCCCTACCATCCCAGCCATAAAAGGAGGCAGATGCCAAGGTTCAGAGCTGAGCCTTTGGAGGTGACTTTGCTGGGCTGGCACTGGTGAGAAATAAACAGTCTTCTGCTCATTTCCCAAGTGCATGTGCCTTGTCTCTTCCTGGGCACGAAGTATTTGCTGTAACAAGGGGACATGAACTCTTGCAGTGGCAGCTGGGGGCCAGGGGATGTCTAGGATACACCTGCAAAGGACATTGCATAGGGAAGTCTGAAACTGGCAGAACCTGATTATAGAGCCCTGGAAGGTAGCAGCAAAGCAAGCTTCAGTGCTACTCTTGGGTGATTTTGTTAAATTCATTTCCTGGTTTTCAGCATTTACATGAGCAACCTGTATACTTGAACCTAGAAATGAGGTTGGGGTGTTTCCTTTAAATCTTGTAGAGAAAGAGAATTTATGTTGGAAGTGGACACTTAAGTCTAATTTCTTCTTTTTCTCATGAGAGACCCTAAGGTTAGCCATTATACAAACAACACAATTGTGAACTCTCCATAAAGAATATTTTTCTTTTAAATATAACCAACTTAAAGGATCCAGCATCTGACTATTGGCAAGTAGGATCTATTATTAGCAACTTAAATCAATAAGCCTTTTAATGGTTTAACTAAATATGTAATAGATATCCTAACAGGGCATAGCTGAGGGAGTCTCCAAGTTCCAGAACTTTACTCTGCAAATTAGTTGAAGAAAGAAGAGGACTTTGTTGCACAGGTGGTAAGGAAGGTGTAATGAAAATGGTGTCTCTAAACTTCCACAAATCATGAGATGCCTTCAGTCACAGACCTGCTCATCTGTGACACTGAGCAGGTGCTATTAAATTGGGACTTTCCAGAACTAACAAGCAACAAAGGCTGAGCTCACAAAGGTTCCTATGGGCTGGAGCCTCTCATGACAAACACCTTGGAGAGCCAGCACAGCTGGACAAAAATAGAAAGACTTGGATCCCCAGTCTATTTGGCCGCCAAGGTGTACCCTGGTAAGTGCATCTATCCCACTGGTCACAAAGCCAATCTCTTAGAACATAGAATGAGATGAAAAGAAAAGCCTCATCTGGTTTTTCTTTTGGCTAAGCCTTGGGTCTCTTGGAGCCACACTAATACCTAGGAGGGATGTACTGCAGGGCTGAGAACATGTGTGGTTTTACAGTAACCTCATTGCATGGAAGTTTTCTTGAGGTCGATGGGTGACCTAATGTCAATCTAACCCATTCCATGACCAACTCATCCTAACACAGTAGTTTGTGAGTTAGGTGGTAAACACCCTACCAGCTTTTAAGTGCTTGACCTGTGCCGCCAATTTTGCAGCTTTCGCTTCCAAGATTATTCCTTACCAGAAGGCTTTAACCACAGCAAAGCTTGTCTAAACAGATGCTGGTCTGATGAGAACTGTGAACATTGACATTTTTATGACAAACAACAAAAGAAAGAAAGAAAGAAAGAAAGAAAGAAAGAAAGAAAGAAAGAAAGAAAGAAAGAAAGAAAGAAAAGGAAAGAAAAAGGAAGACCATCCATGGGAGGAAATGGATTAGTAACCAACTACCATACCAAATTTAACCAAAGAGCCACTAAATGCAAAAATCCAGTTCCAAAAAGTATTTTCTGCTGCTAATCTAAACTTAGGAGAGAAAAAGTACCTGTACCACTCTTGCTCCATCAGACTCCACAGATAAGATTTCTTACCATGTCAGCCTCCTGAAATCTCTACCTTTTGTCAGCTGTTTGTCAGATTTCTCAAGGATCTCTCAGCTACTGCAGGGTGTCAGGTGAGTGGTGTCCTGTTGAGTGTGCCAACTGTTGGAGAGGAAGAATTTTCTCTGTTCAAGGCACTTCTGGCTGGACTAAGAAACAAATTGACAAGAGACATATTAACAAAAGAAAATCAAATTTAGTATCAAATGGACAGAGAATCCACAGAGACCTGAAATTCTGAAGACAGGCAACATGAGGTTTATAGGATATCCTGAGCTAAGGAGAGGCATAAGGATTTGAGGATACAAAGTGGGAGGATGATCACTAACGGGAAGGTAAGAGAAGATGTTTGGGAAAAAAGGATACCCTATTTTGCAGGTCAATTTCTTAGAGAGCTATTTACAGAGATTCCTCTTTTTCTGATATAGGTGGGCAGTTGAGGGGGAGGTAAAGAGCTTTTCCTGAATCTATTAAGTTTTAATTTTAACTCAAAACTACATTCATGCCAAAGTGGCCCATCTTAGGGTAGCCTGACCATGACCCCTAGTTTCTAAATGTCCAGCTTGAAGCATCTTCAGATGGAGTGAGAATAGGCAGTGGCAATCTGACAGGCTTTTCTGGTTTGCAGGTTGAATGTTTCTGTTGATGTTTTTGAATGGGTCATACATCACCAGGCATAAAGATTGTCCATAAATGAGATGTTGTGGTTTTTCTAAAGTTTATATGTAGTCATTCAATTTCAATGCAGAGTGCTTTGGGAAAAGGTAAAGTGTTGTTCTTAGTGACTCCAGGTCAAAAAAAGTGGAAGAAAATTGGAAACATTAGTTTGAAAGTTTTGGCCAAACATTTGAGGAAACTAGAAAAAATCAGGATCCAGCCCAGTTTACAGGTAGAAAACAAACCCTTAAAGATAGTTAACAGCATTAACTAGTATCCACAAAGGGATGTTATAGTTTCTACTGAAACTGAAGTTTTATTCTACAATCACCCTCATTTCTACCAATAATAACCACAGGCAGTAAATTGTTTGCAAAATAAGTTTACTTTAAACGTGGCATGATTATTTATATTAGTGCAACTAGAACAGTGATTGATCATATAGGTTCTTTTTGTCTGCTTTGCTGGAACTTTTCATAAGGAATATGGAATTTTTCATCAGAATCTCAGATTAGGCATTTAAAAGCCTTTTCAGGGTAGGACTCTGCCTTAGACTTTGCCTGCAATACCTATAGATTTGGGTAAATTCCTCTCTTCTCAAAGTCCCCAAGATATTCTGTGATTCTGGTCACATAATTTACTCACTTGGTAGGGCTGATGGGAACACTTATAAGCAAGGTAGGAAATTATTTTTTCAAGGGGCTTTCTTGTTTCCATAAAGTCAACCTTAGATCCTTAAAAATCTCTAATCATATCTGATCTATGCACATTACTCTCAAATATGATATTTCAATCAATTGTTTCCAATTGTGACCTATTACAAAGAGAGCAGGTTCTTACTGAACTTTATAAATTTCTAAATTCTAGGGGCGCCTGGGTGGCTTGGTCGGTTAAGCGTCCGACTTCGGCTCAGGTCATGATCTCACGGCCCATGAGTTCAAGCCCTGTGTCGGGCTCTGTGCTGACCACTCAGAGCCTGCAGCCTGTTTCAGATTCTGTGTCTCCCTCTCTCTCTGCCCCTCCCCTGTTCATGCTCTGTCTCTCTCTGTCTCAAAAATAAATAAATGTTAAAAAAAATAAATAAATTTCTAAATTCTAAAGGCATCCAGTAGGGAGAAAATAAAATTGTTTCAATTCTGGTTACAAAGGTAAAATTTACCAAACTATTGTCATAGATGAGAGAAAAATCTCATTAAATCTGGAAATAAAAAACATTAATGAACCAGCAAAGTTTCAAACAAAAAGACATCCTTATGAATTCATTCAGTCCCATGTATTTAATTCTTGATTTTCATCTTTTGTTAGTAGTGTTATGAATCCATCACTTTCTCCATTAGGGTTCTATAAATTCTTTCCCACTTTAGTGGTATGATATGAAAGTTATCAGAAAACTGTATTTGTCAAAATCCTTTCCACGGATCTCCTTGAAAACACTTTTGCAAGAGAATCAAAGTAAAATAATAACTGTCTGTAAATAATAAAAAGACTTAAAAATGGCATGGTTAAAGATGTAATGAGAATTTATTATAATGTAATTGAAAAGGAAATCTGGTTATTTCTGACATACATTTCACAATAACTAGAACTATGACTAATAATAATATTAAGCCAAAACATATCAGATTTCTAGGAATTTCATAGAATTCTAGAATATTTATATTAACATATACTCCTCCAAATATGGTGTAAAGAAGGTTTACTGTTTCTTATTTGACAATGCTTTCTATATGATTTAACATGTCCAATAAACCTAATTAGTGTAACATCTCTCTTTTCAAAAGGCGAGTAAACCTGTTGAGATGTTCCAAAGTTAGTCAAAAAGACTTCATTTAGAATTTGATTTTGTGATTTTTGTCAAAAATATCAAAAGGTTTCAGACATTTGAATAAATAGGATCACAGACCATTATGAAACACTGTTTAATCAAAGTGAGAATAAAAGATTTAAAGGTAAATACAGAATTCTATATAGAAACTTGAGAGCAAAACCTAACTCTTTAATGTGGAGAAGATTCAGTTTTCTTAGGTAACCAAAAACGTGATGAAGCAACATCAAGTATAAAACCTTAGCTTTTGAGGCAGATCACTGAAAAGGTAAAGAAAAATCTTTTAGTCTCTTATCAAGAGCAGACCAATAGCCCAAGCAAAGTTTCTTTCAGCTGTTACAAGGACAAAGTTAAATTTTAGTTTTACATAAGTACACTATTGCTATCCAAGCTTTTTTTTAAAAGCCTTATAATGACATTTCAAATTTATTTATTGTTTTAATGTTTATTTATTTATTTTGGGAGAAAGAGAATATGAGGGAGGGTCAGAGAAATAGGAAGAGAGAGAATCCCTACAGGCTTCATGCCTCCAACACAGGGCTCCATCCCACGAAATACAAGATTGTGATCCAAGGCAAAATCAAGAGTCCTATGCTCAACCAGCTGAGCCACCCAGACATCCCATGACAATCCAGTTTTAGCTAGCCTCTTGTTCTTTATTCTCTTCTTTCCCATTCTGAAATAACCAGTTATTCTTTAGGACAAAATTACTTTTATTTCCCTTGACAAAAATGTATCTCCATATCTTGTAACTTTTCTTACCCTAAAACATCCTACTTGCCCTGTATACCAACAGAAAATAGATTCTCTTACTATTGCTAGTAGTTCTAATCACATATATTAATTCGAATTCCTAACCCTTAGAAGCCTTAATTTCTAGTGAAAACTCAGAACTAAGCAATCGTGAACTGTTACACCAGAATTCTTTAAATTGGCAAACTTATGATTATATTTCATAATTTCTAAAAGTATATCCCTCTTTTTCCAATGTGGCACAAGACCTGTTAACTAACAGACCCAAATAACTTCAGTTGTTTTTTTTTTTTTTTGGTAATAAGAAACGAAAGGAGATAAATCATTGTTCAATAATTAATGTTCAGTATTTTATCTTACTCAGAATTGATACTGATATTCAATGATTTTCCATCACTTAGCAAAAGTTTAAGACCTAAAGTTACTGAAAAGATTTTGAGAGCTATTTCAAAGTAGTCCTATCCTATAAAACCTCTTCATTGTTGGAAAGTTTATTTATAAACTTTCATTCCACCTAGATCTATGTAATTCACTGTTTTTAATAATCATATTAACATTGCTCACGAGAATTTTGAGACATTAGACAGAGTTAAGCCATCTTATTTTTCTCTTGCTGACAAATTTTCTAACGGAAATAACATGATCTTATTTGACTAGTAAACCCAGGTACAATAAAAGTGGCACATCTGCATTATGTTTAATGCTAGTAACTCTGAAGATGTGCCTATTTTAATTAAACCAACAAACTTCAACTAGTTTTTATTTACAGAAGATTATTCTAAATCATATGAACTTGGAAAACCTGAGGATTGGTTGTTACATTTCTGGAAATTTTGGGATACCCAATCCATATAAGCATTTTCCTTCAAGCCAACCAAATGTAGCTTATACAAATTAGTTTTGGTAATGCCATCTGGAGGTAGAAAAATACCACATATGTAACATACACACATAGACATATATAATCATACAGACACAGATCTTATAGCTTTTGTTCTAAAATTTTAGCCATGAGTCAAGTACAGTCTAAAACTCACGAGCAGTTGGATCCAAAATGTGTTTCTGGAAGATGAAATAAGTTTACTTGCTCAGATGGCTAAAGCTATTTTAGTAACATTTGTGGAAAAGACAAGATTTTTTATTTGCCAGATTTTTTTTTTTTTTTTTTTTTTTTATTTTTGGGACAGAGAGAGACAGAGCATGAACGGGGGAGGGACAGAGAAAGAGGGAGACACAGAATCGGAAACAGGCTCCAGGCTCTGAGCCATCAGCCCAGAGCCCGACGCGGGGCTCGAACTCACGGACCGTGAGATCGTGACCTGGCTGAAGTCGGACGCTCAACCGACTGCGCCACCCAGGCACCCCTATTTGCCAGATTTTTAATTAGCTCCTTTTTCCCCCTCCTGATGAGACCATTTCCCCCAAAGTTTCCCTTTCAAAGAAATAGCTGTCATCATCCAGAGAAGACAGGGTAGGAAGGCATATCTCAAAGGCACAGAGAAAAGGATATCCAAGTTTCTCCAAGGTGGAGTTTTGGTATATCTGACTGTTATCAGATGTCTAGCATAATTACTATTTAAATTTTTCCTTCTTAAGGGCAGGACAATTCTTATTCCCAATGTTCTGATTTTTTTTTTACAATATCTGCAAGCATTTTAAGATAAATAGGGGAGGTTTGGCAATTGGTAACAATAAGTGGGCTTTGAATTGCTTCTAGAGCTGCATTTCGGGTTTTATAAAGATTTTTAAGACAAAGAGTTTCTAATTCCTCAAACATTTGGACTGTGGCCTAAATGGATGGGTGAGTCAGCACCTGGATATCAAATACATTATCTTTACACCAGAGAGATTTCCAACTAAGATGGAAATCAAAAGATGCCTACATTCTAGAGCTTCAGCGTTTAATGCCATATGACTTTATAAAGTCTGTATACATGATTACCTTTTTTTTTTCCCCTGGGAGTACAATTCAACCTTAGACCAATTTGCTTTAGAAGGAAAACCTCTTCTAATGTGTCTATCAGCCTGTGCACATTGGCTTCCAACTGAGACATTTTCTGATCATTTGTAAGAGGGTCTGGGAGAAATTCATCTGTTTTCTCTGTGAGAGGCATTTTCCCCATGTGGCAATCTGATTTGTCAGATAACTGCGGTATAAAAGGTAGGGAGAACACTCCTTATCAGCCAATCAAGTTCCCTGTGAGTAGAGTTGTGAATGTCCACTGATCCAACTCTTCTCTAAATTTGGTAGGATTTTATGAAATTGGAGGTTAAAAAAAAACTTTGTATAACGTCATCTTTCTATTGGTCCCAATAAAAAATTGTTTAGGATGAGAGCTCTCTAAAAATTTCCTGCAGTTCAAAAGATGCACTGTCTGGCCACTGACAAAGATCTTCAATGGTACATTCATTTCAATAGCAACTCAAACTACTAAGACTTCTTATGACTTGACTATGGATGCAAAAGTCATCCCACAAGAGGGCACAGAAGACACAGCCCCCCTGATCCAAAAAGTTCACCTTCACAGTTAGCCTAAGAAAGAAAAGAACTATTGTTGCAGGCCATAAGAATGGTTTTAGTAAAAATAACATCTCTGTTCTTTCACAAAACCATGAGATGCCTGCAGCCGTAGCCCTGCTAATCTGTGACACTGGGCAGGTGCTACTAGAATGGAACTTTGGCAGCATTAACAACAAATGTTCAGATGACAAAGGCTTCTTAAGGACCAGAATCCCTAAAGATAAACTCCCCTGAGAGCTAGCTTGGTCAAAGAGAATGCTGCTTGCCACCTTGCATCTTGGATGCCCTGCCTAATTCAGCTGGGTGAGACAAGAGAGAATTTCCTCACCAGTCACAAAGTCATGCTCTTAAGATGTAGAACAAGACAAAAGGAAACCTCTTCTTGCCTGTGGTTCTTCACCTTATAACAAGAGAGACAAAATCATATAATGACATCTCTGAGAGGGAATAGAAAACAAGAGTACTCATAACAAAAATCTTTACAAGAGTCACTATACCCAAGAAACTAATTCACACAAATTTTTTCTCCTGTTAATCTAAATTTGGAAAATAAAGGATAAGGGGTTTTGGTTTGTTTGTTTGTTTTGTTTATTTTTTGAGACAGAAATAGTGGGGAGGACAGAAAGAGAGAGAATCCCAAGCAGGGGCCATGCTGTCAGCATGGAGCCTGACTGGGGGCTCAAACTCACGAACCTGTGAGATCATGACCTGAGCTGAAGTTGGATGCTTAACTAACTGAACCACCCAGGCTCCCACGGTTTGTTTTTTACCTTCTCCTCTCAATCAGGTATACAGAGATAGATCCAGGAGAGCTGACTTTGCTTACTCTCTGCTAGTCTTCCAGGATCCTATCCACAGGCTCTGGAGCAACTATAGTGTTGCAATGGGTCCCATCATGGGTCATCAAACTGTAGGGGAAGAAAAATAATTTTCCCTCTACCCTGTAGATACCTCTGACTTAGATTCCTGACTTAGACAACCCTCTAATAAAATACAGGTTAACAGGAGAAAAACAGAATTTTAATTCCATGCATGCCTCTTGTATACATGGGAGATATCCAAGAAAACTGAGTAACTCCCCTAAAATCACTTAAGCCACCAAATAAAGATAAAAAATGGATGGGGAAGGAAGACAATTATAAGGGAGGCTATCAGGCAAAGCAAAAAAGGATATAACACTATATGGATTTAAGTTGTTGCCTTTTCCACTGCTAAAAATTTCTAGATATTTAGTTATTTTTCTTTACTTGATACAGAGAAACACCCATATAAAAAAATGTCCCTTACAAAAGGGTTAACTTCTACTTGGCTTTTAGACCTTCTCATGTGTCTGCTGTCTCTTAAGAATAAGCAGCTTGGGGCACCTGGGAGGCTCATTTGGTTAAGTGTCTGACTCTTGATTTCAGCTCAGGTCAAGATCTCACTTTGTGGGACTGAGCTCACATCTGGCTCTGAGCTGAGAGCACGGAGCCTACTTGGAATTCTCTCTCTCTTCCTCCTCCCAGTCATGCTCTCTCAGAATAAATAAACATTAAAAAAATAAGAATAAGCATTTCAAAATAATATTTATGCCAAAAAGGCAGATTTGGGGGCAGCATATTCTGCTCTCCATTACTGGACATTGTCATGGGTAACTCCATATATACTATTTTGTTTAATTCTTGTAATAACTATGAAATAGAAATTACCTCCATTATACAAATGAGGAAATACAGGCTCATAAAAGTTAATTACATTGTTGAAAATAATATATTTAGTGTCTAACCCGGGATTATAGGTTTTTTTCCTGGCCCCAAATTCAGTATTCCTTCCACATGATACCTTCTTCTGTAATCTTAGACAATATAGTCCAGAAAGATGAATTTAGGAAAAATGAAACATATCTACAATCTTTTAGGAAATCTATTTCCCTGAGGAAGACCATAAATGTAAAACTTATATTTCCTTTTCAGATGTAATTTTTTTTATTCTAACCCTAGCGTTGGGCTCAAACTCATGACCTTGAGATCAAGAGTTGCATGCTCTACTGACTGAGCCAGTGAGGTGCCCCTCCTTTTCAGATATAATTTAGTATTTTGTCCATATTTTATTAAGGTAATTATCTGATTAGATTTACGTGAAGCTCAGAGTCTAGCATATGAAGAAAACAAGTCAATCAATCTAATTCCAGTGCTGGAGGCTGTGTAATAAGATATCTATATGCTATTGAATAAAAGTCCTGCACTAACTTCTGATGTTAACAGAATACAAATGATTCTCTTACAGCAGTGCAAGTTGATTCTGCATAACTACAACATTATTTTTTAAAGTAGAGTTGGGCTCAGAAAAAAAAAGAAAAAAACAAAGACAAGAAAAGAAAACTACAGGAAGTCTCCCAAGATGAGAAGAAAGAGAAAGTGGGAGGAAGAAGAAAAAGAACAGTGAGTTAAATTCTGAATAGTGCCAATAAACAATTACAAAAGTTTCCCCATATCTAGTAGCATTTCTGAGCTTAGAAGATACCTAGACATTCTGCAAGGTGAGGGTGCTGAACATTAGGGTAGAATGCTGCATCGGAGCCAAAGTAGTTGCAGTTATGTATGCTTTTGGCTCCAGTGAAGCAAATGCAAAACTTATGTGGCAGAAAGTCACCATACATTGAACATTCAGAATTCTCAAAATTATTTAATTAAAATAAGCTTGATTTTTAGAAATCACCTAACAATGAATGAAATAGGCCACCATGAGTGAGAGTCCTCAGAAACAATGAAAAATCAAATTTAAATGGCCAAAACTTGGAGATACTTAACCAAGCAGACTGTAAAAAGACCAAGTAGAAGTTTTATAAATGAAAAATAGATTAATTAAAATTAAAGCTCAGTGGCTATATTAAATACTATTAGACAACTAAAGAGACAACTAGAAACAAGAACATGAAAATATAAAATGAAGATTAAGAACTATTTTTGTTAAGTTTATTTATTTATTTTGAGAGAGAGCATGAGCAGGAAAGAGGCAGAGAGAGAGGAAAGAAAGAGAATCCCAAGCAGGCTCTGCACTAATAGAGCCTGATGCGGGACTCCAACTCACTAATTGTAAGATCATAACCTGAGCCAAAATCAAGAGATGCTTAACCAACTGAGCCACCCAGGTGCCCCAAGATTAAGAACTATTGAAGAAAAAATAGACACAAGAAGGCAAAACATACATGTAATTATAGTTTCTGAAAAATAACACAGAAAGAATGCAAAAGAGACAGAGAAGGGTTGAGAAGTAGGCTGAGAATGGCTGAGTACTTATGATAGACAGAAACTGTAGGTATAAGATACACAATATTTACCAAACAGAATAACCAAAGGAATCTACATGTAAACTATATAATAGTAAAATTTCAGAACACCAAAGATAAAGGAAGTGTCTAAAAGACAACTAGAGAAAAAACCAGAACACTTATAAGAAAGAGAACAATCTAACAGTAGATTTCTCAACAGCTTCAGTGAAAGCCAAAAGTCTTTAGAGCAGTATCTTCAAAATGCAGAGAGAAATAACTATCAACTTAGAATTGTGTCATAAAAATTCTTTTTGAAAGTCATTATCAAAATAATATTTACAAAAAATAAAAACCCAGAGTTTATCACCAACAGACCTTTACTAACATATATTCTAAATGATGTACTTAAAGATTCTAGAAATAAGTTATAAAATACAAGAAGAAATGTTTAACAATTTCCTTGATTAACATGTAGATTAACCTAAAAAGAAATAATGTAAATAATAAAATGACTAACTTCTGTGCTAAGACAGAACAAAAATACTAGATTTACATTGTCCAATACAGTATCTATTAGCCACACACTACAATTTGAAAAATAAGTGACAAATTCAGTTGCTCAAACCAGCTACATTTCTGGTGCTCAATAGCCAAATGTACTGGAAGGCCAATCTAGTTAGTAAGAAAAGAGTTACTATAAATATGGAAAGAAACTAAAATATCGCTATTGGAGTACCTGGGCAGCTCAGTCAATTGAGTGTCTGACTCTTGATCTCAGCTCAGGTCATGATTTCACCATCCTTGGGCTCTGCACTGACAGCACGGAGCCTGTTTGGAATTCTCTTTCTACCCCTGCCCTGCTCATGCTCTCTCAAAATAAATTTAAAAAAAAATTAAAAAAATTAAATCACCATTAACAGATTATATGATTTTCTACATAGAAACCAAAAGCAAATCATCTACCAACAAAATATTAGAATTAGTGTTTATCAAGGTGCCTGAATAAAATATACATTAGCTATAAGTTTAGAAAGCATAATTTAAAGTACATATTTATAATATCAAAAATAACTACAATGAAATATTTTTTAAAGATGTACAAAAAGAAAGATTTAAAATTTTATTCAAATACAAATCATAAAACATATTAAGTTTATGGATGGTCACCCATAAAAATGTCAGTTCTCCTTAAATTTCACTACAGACTTAATCAAAATTTAATAGGGATTTTGAGGAATTTGACATATTAATTCTAAAACTTATTTGAAAAAGCAAAGGCCCCAAGATGGGCAAAGCATAACTAAAGAAAGATAAGGTGGGAAAAATTGTATTTCTAGATACCAAGCTTTATTATAAAGCTATATAAATAAATATAGTGCAATATTCACTCAAGGAGAGACCAGTTACCAAGTGGAATAGAATACTCAGTAGAATAGAGAGCCCAGAAACATACCTTTGCATAACAGATCTTGGTAATGACAAAGAGGATATATTACTGATAACTGGAGGAAGGAAATAAGCTAATTCTATGAAAAACAATAAAATGTATAGCTTATTTTATAATATATATTATGAAATTCCAGGTAATTAACATTTTCACTCCAAAGGGAAACTTTTGGAAGAAAATATGAAGATAATTTTTTTAATCTCAGAATAGGGAAAATATTAATCTTAAGTGAAAAAATATTGATAAACTTAACTACACTAATAGAAAGAAATTCTATTTATCAAAGACCACCATAAATAAAATAGGAATAAACTGCGAACCATTTGCAACATATAGATTAAACAAAATATTAGTATCCATTAAGCAAAATTACTCTTATGAATCAACAGGAAAAAGACAAATACCCTCACCCCACAAAACAAACAAAACCAATAAATGACCAAACAGGCATTTCAAATGAGAGGAAATAATAATGGCTTAGTCCCATTAGTAATCATAGAAGTGTAAATTAAAATCAAAAGACATAATTTTATTTATATTACATTAAATTACATTTATGTTACATTAAATTTAAAATTCTGATAGTATCTATTATTGGCAAGGAATTAATGACAAATATATATAGCTCTAGAAGCTATTTCCAAATTATTGGAAAACAATAATTTTTAAATTGCATCATGAACTTACCTATAATTCAGGAATTTTACTCCTAGAAAAAAGACCTAGAGAAACTTGCATATGAGTCCTAGAAGATATGTACAAGAGTTTTATAATTGACAACAATGATTGAAATAATAGAAAAAAAATCAGGTAACAAAAATCTGACAAAACTGGATGAATTCATTATGACATAGTCACAGAATATTATGTAGCTGTGAAAATGAATTACAGCTACTGACAAGATATATGAATCAAAAACGTTGAGTGAAAAGAGTAAATAGAAGAAAATTACATATTAGTAGTTACATAATATGTGATATGTACACATATATAATTAAATTACATGCTATAAATGTTTACAAATGGCTTTTTATTTAAGGATTGCTATATATGTGAAAATTTTATTTTAGAAGAGAAGGCAATATGTCAGTTACTTCTGGAAGGGAGGTAGAGAAATGGAATTTTGGAGGAATATACATACAACTCAAAGATGTTGGGGAGGGAAAATTTCCTCTACCCTAGAGTGTCCTTCTAGCTGAACTTAGAATCAAATTGACATGAGACAGATTAACAGGAGAAAATCAAATTTAATAGTATATGTACAGGGAATTTATACAGACATGGAATTTCCAAAGACAGGCAACATGAGGCTTACATGAGCTAAGGAGAGGGGTAGAGATCTGAGGATACAAGGGGGAGAAAGACTATTAGTACAAGGTGAAAGGAGATGTTTGGAAATCAAAGTTTGCCCAATTATGTAGATAAAAGTTTCTTAGGTAAAGAGGAACCTCTGTTAATAGCTCTCTCTCTGGTATAAGGATGCTGAGGGGGAGGTAAAGAGCTTTTTCTGAATCTGATGGGTTTAGATTACTTTTTAATTCAGAATAATGTTCATGCCAAAGTGGCCCATCTTGGGGTGGCCTGCCCTTGCCCCTTATAATAACATTCTAGTTTTCAAATAGTGGATTCACTAGTGTTGGTGTGGTTATGTTGCATGAATTCACATCAATTATTTATATTAGTAGAAAAATTCGCTAAAGGTCTGATATACAAGGGAATCCATTTTAGATTTTTTTAAGTTTAAGTATTTTGAGAGAGAGTGTGTGCAGAAGCAGGGGAAGGGAGAGGGAGAGACAGAGAATCCAAAGCAGTCTCCACACTGGCACTGTGGAGCCCTACACAGGGCTTGAACTCACAAACCCATGAGATCATGACTTGAACTAAAATGAAGAGTGATGCTTAACCAACTGAGCCACCCACATGCCCCCTTCCTAGATTTATTTCTAAGTCAACGTGACTGTATATAAACTTTGTTGAAACCAAAAGCCTGATTTATGACTCACCAACCATGCATTGCATATCTGCTTTGTGAATGAATAGCTGAAAGGAAAACCATCTTGTTCTTGAGATACTGAATAACACTTCTATTCCCTGCTTACCCTTGTGAGAAAACTCATGAGTTCTGTCTATATGCTAATCCATAATCTTTTGTGCTTTTACAAGATGTAAAGGTATATACCCCTGTAAAAACTGTTCATTCTCCAGAACACTTTCTTCCTTATGAAGAGCATGTTTCCCAGGCAGCTGTCCTAACTTGGACTCAAATAAATCTCTTTCATACTTTTAAAGATTCTAAAAGATTTGTTCGGTTTGTGCTGACATTTCTTGGTGTAGTTGGCAAGATATCACAGCAATTCACACCTGGGGGTCATCTAGAACTCGGTGCTCAGTACCAGCACAGGCCCTTTGTGCCCCTTTAACTTCTCAGCACCTCACAGGTGTCGCTGTTGAGTTCTCCTGATATCTGGATCTCCTTAATTTGAAGATATTTTTATTCAAGCTGTTGTGGGTTACCAGTAATGTTCGCTAGATGGGAATAACTTAGATGGATTGAAGTCTCAGATTGCCCAATGGGATTTTTTGACAGGTCTAAATCATTTTTCTTATGCACACAAAGAAAGCTGTCCATAAGGCTAAGCAACCTTAACTAGGTTGAGAAACAAGAAAAAATGGGGCACTGGGTGGCTCACTAGGTTAAGTGGCCAACTCTTGATTTCAGCTCAGGTCATGATTTCAGTTTGTGAGTTTGAGCCCTGCTTCATTCAGGCTGTGTACTGACAGCATGAAACCTTCTTGGGATTTTCTCTCCCTCTCTCTCTGCCCCAACCCCATTCACTCTCTCTCTCTCTCTCTCTCTCTCTTACACACACACACACACACACACACACACACACACACACACACACACAAATATTTAAAAAAAGACTGGGAACAGAACTAGAAAGAAACTATGAAGACTTTTGGTTCAGTCAATGAAAGCTCCAACTTTTGGGGAGGAATCAATGCTCATAGAGGAATTTTAGGATTTCTTTGGTTTGTTTCTGCACCTTTTGTCATATTTGGACAAAACTTGCCATGTCAGGTTGGAAAATGGAAATGACTAATTAATAGGTCTGTAGATTATACTAATACCTTGCAATTAGATTTATTTTAATAAAAGAGATATTTAGAAATTGGGCCTTTAATGTCCTCTCCAAAAATATTAATGAAACAAAGACTAGATTTTGTTTGCATCTTTGTGTATATGTGTCCATGTGTGTCATGTGAGATGTTTTTTCTACTTCTGGTTGGTATTGAAAAAGTAAATTTGTGAAAGAGTTCTATTTAATTGTTAAAAAGCAAGTGCTTATAAAAATTGGACATTCTAAAACTTAGATAAAGACTAACCAAATGTTTTGAAAGTTCATGTAACCTGGAAGAA
Source organism: Panthera leo (assembly GCF_018350215.1). Lineage (NCBI taxonomy): Eukaryota > Metazoa > Chordata > Mammalia > Carnivora > Felidae > Panthera > Panthera leo. The sequence goes on along the minus strand of NC_056695.1, from coordinate 52,029,414 downwards.
TGGTCTTAAAACTAGTTTAGGTTTGTTGGTTTAATTAAAATAGGTATGTCTTTTGGAGTTATCAACATCAGATATCATATAGATAATCAGCCTTTTATTCTACCTAAATGTATTAGTTTCATTCATATTGCATCTATTATTTATCAGCAAAAAAAAAAAAAATGACTTAAAAGGATGGTTGATTTTGCCTGACTTATGAAGTTTTCATGGGTAATTGTTAAGAACAAGTAGGTTGAATAGATAAAATGGTTTATAGGTAAAATTTAAATGGCTTACAAATCTTTACTAACCTGAAATTTTCAAGTATTGGGTTGAATTCATTGAATTTTTAAGTCTTTTCCAAGTAACATAGAATACTAAAGTGTTGAGTACTACATTTGTCTGCTTTTGGCCTGTTATTGCAAAGAAATTGAGACTTGTGTCTGTTGGTAAACATCCTTTGTGCTTAATTGAAAGATTGTATTCCGGGGGAAAAGCTATGCTTCCATAAATTATGAAATGTATTCATAAATTTCTAATCTAAAGAATTCTGAGGTAATAGGTAAGTTCACTATTGATTAGTACTTAGTTTGCACTGGAAGCTAAGGTTTCTAAAAGTAAAAATTCTGATAAATATCCTTCTTAGCAGTCTTAATTATATGGAAAGCAGCTCTATGTGCAAGAAAAGTAAGATGTGTTTTTGAGACAGAGAAAGAGAGTGCAGGGAGCATGTTGGAGTGAGGGAGGGAGCAGAGGGAAAGAGAGAGAATCTTAAGCAGTCTCCACACTCTGCATGGAGCCTGAGGCAGGGCTCCGTCCCATCACCCTGGGATCATGACCTGAGCCAAAGTCAAAGTCAGATGCTCAACTGACTAAGCCACCTAGGCATCCCAAGATGTGTTTGTAACAAGAAATCTTTGGGTAAGAAAGGTATGAGGAATGGGACTACAGTTTGTTGAGGGAAAAGAAAGTAATTTTGCCCTAAAATGAGTCTGATTATTTAGAGAAAGCAAGCTTAGGACAAAATCTAAATGAAAAATAAAATTATAGAAGGTTTGTGAAGGGGAATCTTTGGAAAAAAAATATGCATGGTCTGGACTAAGATTCAAATGAGTGAGTTTTAAAAGGGTACTAGTGTAAGATTGGGATTCAGTTTATCTTTTTTGAGAAAAAGACCAAATTGTCTTTAATTATTGGCCTACTCTTGATAAATTGTAAACAAACCTTTTCTTTATCTGCTCAGAAAAACAAAGTTTCTATGCTTTGTCTTTATCAGGTCTGTGATTACTTAACAAAAGTTAAACCTTCTCAATATTAAAGGTGCTGTTTTGCTAATAACTATATAAACTTCTAGTGGAATCTCTTATTGCACCTTGGTTAAATATAAAGATTAAGTGTATAATAATCTGTAATCCCATATAGGCACGCTCTTTAAAACCTTCTGAGGTTTTTAACAAAAGTTCCCAAGTATTCAAATTCTAAATGAAGTCTTTTTGACTAATTAGGCTTGTTTATTTGGTATGTTTAAGTTACAAGGGAAGCATTGTCAAACAAATGATAAAAAACCTTTTTACGTTACATTGTATAGGTAAATGCTGTAACTGTTCTTAGAAATTATATGAAATTCCTAAAGTTTTAATATGTCCTAGTATAAAGTCATGTCAAATGATGTTATGTCACAGAAATAACTAGATTTCCTTGTCCACTTTATTCTAATGAATTCTCATCAGATCTTTAACCATGGCCAGTTTTTAATCTTTTGTCATTTATAGTTATTGTTCTTATACTCTTGCAAAATGTGTTTCCTCTTCAAGGAGATTCATGAAAAGGACTTTCTGACAAACACTGGTTTCTAATATATTTAAAGTTATAAAACTAAGCTGAGTAAGAATTTCCAAAACTAATGGGAGAGCTGCATTCAAATAGAACACAAATTAATAACATGAGACTAAAAGAATTAAGAAAGGTGATTATATTTCGATGACTTTTGTTTGAAACATTGCTGGTCCTCTAATGTCTGGGTCTTTCAGGTTTTGTTTTTAGTGTTTATTTATTTTTGAGAGAGACAGAGACAGAATGCAAGTGTGTTAGGGGCAGAGAGAGAGGGAGACACAGAATCCGAAACAGGCTCCAGGCTCAGAGCCCGACGTGGGGCTCGAACTCACAAGCTGTGAGATCATGACCTGAGCCAAAGTCGGACGCTCAACTGACTGAGATACCCAGGCACCCCTGGTCTTTCAGATTTAAGGAAACTTCTTCTCTTAGGATATCTATGTCTTACAGAAATAAATGTTTCAATTCATTAACAAAGGAATATTTTATCTTTACTCCCTACCTGAACCCTCCAGAACTCAAAAACTGTCAGTGAATATTCTTTTTTTTAATGGAAATTATTTGTATAAGTTCATTAACAATCTGTTCTCCTTAGAACAGAACACCTTTGGAAACAGTAATTATATTACCAGGGCTTTGACTGGAATGTCATCATTTAGAGAGACATGTATAGACTCAGATACGACCAGACAACTTTAAGGAATGAAGGTTGACTTTATGGAGCAAGACAGCTTGGAAATGTTGCCCTGGTAACTTGCTTTTAAAATTCCCTGCAGCCTTACCAGGTGAGTAAAAAATGTCACTTCCTGGCAGGTGCAAGAACCTCAGGATATTTTGGGTACATCAAGAGAAATTCACCCAAATCTACAAGTATTATAGGCCAATCTGATGGCAAGTATTTGGCTTTTGGCCTTGAGAGGTTATTAAAAGCTCAACTTGAAATTCCTTATAAAAAGTTCCAGCAAAGCAGATTTAAAAGAACCTATATGGTGGGGCGCCTGGGTGGCTCAGTCGGTTAAGCGTCCGACTTTGGCTCAGGTCACGATCTCCCGGTCCATGGGTTTGAGCCCCGCGTCAGGCTCTGGGCTGACGGCTCAGAGCCTGGAGCCTGCTTCCGATTCTGTGTCTCCCTCTCTCTCTGCCCCTCCCCCATTCATGCTCTGTCTCTGTCTCAAAAATAAATAAAAAAACAATAAAAAAAAATTAAAAAAAAAAGAACCTATATGGTAAATCACTATTCTTGCTGTGGTTATGTAAATAATTACATCACATTGGTTAAAACAAGGGTGATTCTAAAAAGAAAAGGTTTCAATAACACATTTTTGTAGATATTAGATTTTACTACTATTCATTATATACTGGACTAGATCCTGATTTCTTCTGGTGTCCTCTAATGCCCAGTACAACTCTTCAAGCTAACATTTTTATTTTTCTCCCACCTTTGTGACTTGGAATCATTTGACAACTAAAACTGCCCTTTTTCTTGAAGCTTTATAAACTGAAAATATAAATGACTTGCTGTAAAGAAATCGCTGCAATAGCCCATCTATAGACAATCTTTATGCTCATTGCTCAGTGGACCACTCAAAGATCAGAGACATTTAAACTACAAACCAGGATGAGAAGTAGATGATATCAGGGTAGACTGCTTTCTGAAGATTTGGGATCCAGTCTGTTTTTCTCCTCTTCTTTATTTTAAAATTGTAATATTAGAAGATAGTAAACCTATTTGTTCGCTTTTACCTCCCCTTTATTGTATCCTAATAAAATATCATGGTAACCCTCTGATTTAACTAACTTCAAATACTACCCTAGTACTTTATTATAATGAGAACTTAGATAAAATATTTAATGACCTCTTGGACCTATTCTAATGTTCCGTTAGCTACACTGGTGCTTATATACTATAAAGGACCTCTGTTAGAAAAACACTGTCAGGAAGTACTCCCAAACTCAGATTATATGTAACATTCACCAGGTTGACCATTCTGCCTCTTTAAACTTAGATAATAATTTATTAAGAAAGGTTCCTGGGTGCAATGGGAGAAACATAGTGGCAACTTGTCCAACATGGAAAAATATCCAATGTTCTCACACACTGTGTTTTTTGGTGAATGGAATAGCCTAAGACAAAATAAGAAAAAACAGTGGGTATCTATCAAAGATGCTACTTTAGGAGTGATGTGGTGGATTCAGCCATCTCCTAAACTAACTTTGCCACGAACCAAGAAGATTCTGAGGTAACTACGGGTCAGTTCCCTTCTTTCTTAACTATAGAAACCCAAGATGAATAGCTCTCCTCATCTGTGGAAAATCATTAAAGACTCTTATATAAAGTACAGCCCTGATACCCAACCTGACATATGTTTTTAACATCTTAACTTGTTATTTGTTTATAATATTTTATTTTTAAATAATTTCTACACCAGACATGGGGATTGAACTCACAGCCCCAAGATCCAGAGTCACATGCTTTACTTACTGAGCTAGCCAGGCATCCCAGGAACTATTTTAAATACCACCAGAGTTTTTCCCATTGGAGGAAAATGGACTTTATTATCCAATGATTCTTGTTGGATTTCAATATCCATGGACATCTGTGAATTCAGGCAAAATATATGGTTATGCCCTAAACAACAATGGAGCCCTGAATTCACTCCAAGTTGGCCTATAACAGCTCTGCCTATACCAACCAACATATGGTATACAGGAAAAAGAAGATTTTGTGGGTTTATAAAACACCTGTGTAATACTCTGATTTATTTTGTAACCAGAGTACTTTTTATCATAACACTACTGCTATATGGTGTAATGCTGGCTTTGCAACTCAAAAGAATTGCATGATGCTAACAAAACATACACTAATATTGATATTGATGACCAAATGTTTGGGAGATAGAATTACAACAACCACAAGATGTAATATCTATAGAAACCAATTGGCCAGAGAAATTCTTACATATAACAAAAGGAAATTAACATTTGAAACAAATCAGCTCAAATATTTCACAAGGCTCAAAACTTTAGATAAAGTAGGTAAATGGATACTCAATGTACAATTATCAAAATACTCGGATTTTCTTTGGATTCTTGTGTTTCTAATTTTATACCTATTCCCTATTGGTTGCTTCAATTGTTACTAATTGGATTTTTATTACTAATTCTGCATGTCTGCTATAAATGTTACCAAAGGCAAAACTCATCACAAAGCACATGTACAATGTTTCCACAACAATTTGGTGTCACTGAAAACAAATCATTTGTAACATTTCCTATTAAAGGCCATACTCTTGACCTCCCTATGTGGACTCCTAGGCAACCTAAACCAGGCCTAGCATCAAGGGACGAAATAATAAACATCAATGCTTTCTATCAAAAGATTATTGATCAAAAGGGGAATGATGAGAGAAAAACTCTCTAAAGGCCTGATATACAAGGGAAACCATTTTAGATTTCTTCCTAAGTCAGCATGACCATATATAAACTTGGAACTTTGTTCAAACCAAGAGTCTGATCTATGGCTCACCACACATGCATAGCACATCTGCTTTGTGAATGAGTAGCCTAAACGAAAACCATCTTGTTCTTGAGATACCGAACAATGCTCCTACTCCCTGCATTTCTTTATGACAAAACCCATGGTTCCTGCCTATATGGTAATCTGTAACCTTTTGAGCTTTTGCAATATGTAAAAAAATTATCACCCTGTAAAAACTGTTCATTCTCCAGAATACTTTCTTCCTTGTGAAGAATGTAGTTCCCAGGCAGCTGTTCTAACTTGAGCTCAAATAAAACTCTTTCTTACTTTTAGAGATTCTAAAAGGTTTGTTCAGTTTGTGTCAACAATATATATTAAAATTACATAACATTTTATTTACATCTTTGGTGTGTTGGTTATATCCCATAATTTGCTAAAAATCGTGAGAGCATTAAGTAAATCATATAATGCATGAATGAACATAAGAAAAGCATGAATTGGAGCCACATAGACCTGGATTCAAATTTTTTGTTTTGATGCTTGCTAGTTTGGGAACTAGATACTTAAGCTCTCTGAATATCAGTTTCTTTTAACAATATTTAGGGTAGGCATACTATGTGCTAAGTAGCGTTCAGGGGACTAGAGATGTAGTCGTGAACAAAGTTAGCACCAGGTCGAGGTGCTACAGAATTACATATAGAAGAAGTTATATATACTAAGGGGCCTGGAATGGCTAACCACCAATGAGCCACAATTCTTAATGTGAGACCCAAGTTAATGCCTTCTTAGATGAATTTCTGGAGACATTATTTGATAGACTTTTTTTTTAACTTGCCATAGGCTGTTCTTCCAACACTCTTGGGAATATATGAAACACAGACAAGGACATTTTACACCAAACTAATATTAATGTTAGATGTAATGAAAAAGCTGGTTATCTGCCCTTTCATTGGTCTATCAAATTCTTCATGGTGTGAGGTTGTGTTGATTAGCGTACAAGGGGTTGACTCTGTAGAGAAGTCTTTCTTATACCTTTATCAGATGCTAATAATCCCTGACTGCCTTAATTGTACCTTTCCCCACTTATAAACTCACTCCTTCGAACCTCCCCTAATGTCACTCGAAAGATAATTACTTTCCTCCATCTTACTTTTACAGACATCAGAATCATAGTTCTCCAATTTCCTATCTGCCCATCTCACCTTGTGGGTCTCATTCTTCCTCATTGCCGTGTGCCCACTGAACAGTCAAGCATTTCTGAGGCTATGTATGGTCAGTGATGCTGAGTGGATCACCATTAATTCTGAAGCCACTTTTGCTCCAAAAGGGCATGAAATATTTCTATCCTCATATAACAAACACCTAAGAGAAAAATACAATGCAAGTCTGATAACAGTAACGTTAATATAAAAATGAAATTTGTGTACGTGACATTTATAGGAATGTAATAAAAATCCCTTGTAGTCAGCAAAAAGGCAGCTTATATGTCAAAGAACCTTCTTGAAACCGGGAGTAAATTCTTATAGAAGAGCATGCATCTGAAATACAGATCTCAAAGAAGCATAAAGACAATGATCTTAAGTTCTCAGCATCTGAAAACTAAGAAAAAGAAGAGGAATAAAAACATTTGCACAAGTCATATTTGGGAAATTTCCAACTGTGAGCAAACCAACGAAATGAGACCTGAATATGTATTCAGATAGTTATTGATGGCAAACTGTGAGCAAAAACCAATAGATAAGACCATAACCATTTAATTTCCTAGGAAAAGGGACTAGGAGAACACATGGTAGTCTCTCTCAACCCCAAACTCAGGTGGTAACATTGAATTCTTCATTCTCAAGCATCCCAAAGCATAAATGAACCGAACAATAAGACCACAACAGGGGAGCTTTTAAATATGAAAGGTTGTTATTCAACTGTTTATTTTTGGGTTTTTTTCCCCCCTCTGGAAATATCTATATCTGAAATAAGAAGTGTTGACCCATTTACCAACAAAACACAAATTTAAAAAATGCCACTCTGAGTAGCCCATTAATACTATTTTTCTAAGCAGATAATAATTTCTAATCCATGAGATTAGGAGATCCTATAACTATTGACCTACTAGCTGTATCTTTTTTTGAGCTAATGTTTTACAGATCAGTAGACTTTCATCTACCATAATTGGTGATTTGGATTTCTTTGTCCTAATCAGGATTCTGAGCACCAGCAAGAGTCAAAATTCTGGAAAGCATAGGATCCAGACACAATACATCTATTAAGAAACTGAGATGGATTTTAGCCTTTATGAATTTATATGATCTGCTTATTAATGATAAGTATCTTCATGCAAATCAGGCTTTGCTCCAACCTCTGTGCTTTTTACTCTTTATCTTACCCTGTTTAATTAAACAAATTCCTGAAAACAGTGATTTTATTGGTATAGTACTTCATTTCTTTCGCTTACTTTACAAGTCCCAATGGTGTCTCACAGATAGTTTCAGTCCTTCTATACAAAGTATGATTTTCCATTAGGATGAATGAGAGAGGCCACTTACATCTGGGTAGTATGTGGTTGCAGATTTCTGTAAAACAGCACTGGAAAACAAAAGTCTGGTCACAAATCCTTTTCTCAAAGGCAAATACAGTTCTCGCTTTTGATCCAGGCAGAAAGCCAAACCTAGAATAAGAGAAGCCATATGTATGTGTTTGAGAAAAAGTTGCCTACATAAGTAAGGATATCCCCCCCCCCCCCCGAATAATGAAGTTAACTTTTTGAAGCCTTTTGGAAAATGATGGAAATGTAATGGTCAAACTACAAACTTTAGAAATGTTTTACAAATACTTTGAGGTAATTTTTTAAAAAGAAGAAACATGAAAAAAGGGCCACAGCCTTCATCAAGACTGATTAATGTGAAGAGGGCAACTACAGTATTTAAAGGTTCACCAGTTTGGGGCGCCTGGGTGGCGCAGTCGGTTAAGCGTCCGACTTCAGCCAGGTCACGATCTCGCGGTCCGTGAGTTCGAGCCCCGCGTCAGGCTCTGGACTGATGGCTCGGAGCCTGGAGCCTGTTTCCGATTCTGTGTCTCCCTCTCTCTCTGCCCCTCCCCCGTTCATGCTCTGTCTCTCTCTGTCCCAAAAATAAATAAAAAACGTTGAAAAAAAATTAAAAAAAAATTATTAAAAAATAAATAAATAAATAAATAAAAAATAAAGGTTCACCAGTTTACCTACAGCTGAAACTTGTTCCCAGATATTTTTATCCATGTCCAAAGGAAGAAAGATCTCTGACTCAAAAGGGGAGAGCCTGTAAAATGGCCCACCCTCAACCCCTTCCTAATCTTCATTTGGGCTTAATTAGACAAGAGAAACACAAATGAGTTATTCCAGGGTTACTATTAGGAAAACCTCTTTTATACACATTAGCACAGTTCAAGAAGACTGATCCTAATGTCTCCAGGCTGAGAAGAGTCTACAGATCTTCTAAACAAGTGATTCTCAACTGGGAGAAATCTGTTCCGGAACACTTGGCATGTCTAGAGACATTTTTATTTTTACAACCGGAGAGTGGGCGATGCTACTGGCATCAAATGAGTAAAGGCCAGGAATACCACAAAATATCCCACAGTGCACAGGACAGCCCCTGGCAAGAAAGCATTGTAGCCCCAAATATCAAATGCAGAGGCTGAGAAACACTGTTGTAGGTCAGTGTCCCCTGCATTAGCCCAAGCTGTGAGCAGCACAGTCTTCTTACTGATTTGTGACTTTTGGGTCCTCATTTTAAGAAGCCATTTGGGGCCACAATTCCCCTGCTGTGTATGCATCATTTGGGGGTGAGGAGGTGGTTTCTCTCATTATTTCCAGACTGGAAGACCCTCCTTGTAAGTGATTATTTGGAGTCCAAAGCTCTGTTCCTCCCTTCTAGCAGACCTGGCGCTCAGATCCTGACCTGCTCTGGCCTGAAAAGAAAGGCACAAAAGGGAGGCAAGAACCGTATGAGGTGTTATTCTTTGTTTTTCTCAGCCCACCTGGAATATTCTAAGGTAAGCAAAATGACATCTGGAGTTTGCTTCCACCTCTAGGCCAAACAGTAGGTTTGGGAACTATAGACAAAAATAAATTTCAAGAATAGATTTGGGGGTGCCTGGGTGGCTCAGTCAATTGAGCGGCTAACTTCGGCTCAAGTCATGATCTCACAGCTCGAAGGCTTGTGAGTCTGAGCCCCACATCAGGCTCTATGCTAACAGCTTAGAGCCAGGACCCTGCTTCCAATTCTGTGTCTATCTCTCTGCCCCTTCCCTGCTCGCGTTCTGGCGTGCTCTCTCTCTCTCTCTCTCAAAATAAACATTTAAAAAATTTAAAAAAAAAGAATAGCTTGGATATTTGAATTCTATTTCATAGTATGCAATTATACATGTGAATTTCCACTTTGATATATTTAATCAAGAAAAAACCAAAATATTGAAAATTTCCTCTATTTGAAAACATTTAAATATATGCTTTTTTCCCCCTTCATTTATTTATTTTGAGAGAGAGAAAAAGAGCAATGAGCAGCAGATGGGCAGAGAGAAAGTGAGAGACAGAGACAGAATCCCATGTATGTTCCATACTGTCAGTGCAGAGCCTGATGCAGGGCTTGAACCCACCAACTGTGAGATCATGACCTGAGCTGAACCCAAAAGTTGGACACTTAACTGACAGACCTACCCATGTACCCCATAAAAACATTTAAATATATACTTTTAAAAATATCCATAGAAAGTGGTCAAGGTTGTTTTCTTGACAAGAAAAAATTATTGAGATGATGTACTTCATTAATTTCAGTATTAAAGGTAAAATTAGGGGAAAACATTCACACATGCTGTAATAATTTTCCCTAGTAGGTTGCAAACATTTGTTCATTTGAAGTTTTACTGATCCATGAAACCCAAAATTCTGGATCACTAGAACTGTCTAGTCCACCACCACCAATTCACAACTGAAAAATCAAGGTCTTTGCTTAAGCAACTCTACTGGTAAGAAATTTACTGCTTTCTGAGGAAGACCAGGTCATATTTGGCCAGTCTATTGGAAAGTTCTTTATGTCGCAGTAAAGTATAACATTTGTGATCATCTCGTCACAATTTCTTGGTGTTTGGCTCTTGTTCTATCCTGCAGGCCACAGCAAATGAGTCAAATTCCACTCCTATAGGTGGATGAATGAATAAAGCAATGAATAAAGATGGTTACCATACCCATCTTGAACTTCATGTTCTCTAAGCCAAGTGTTTGCTAGTGCTGCACTGACACAACTCAAGAGTTCCTCTCTACATTGTGGTCACTGTCCTCTCAATAGCTTCCAGTTGCTAGAAGCTGAACAACACAAGTTTTGGCTAAAACAGAATCTACTCGTACTATCATTTTTCTGTTTTAGACATTTCACTCATACTGTTCAGCTTTAGGACAAACTAGATTTGTTGGCAAGCCTTAGTAATACTGACACATGAAATTGTAGTCAAATCAAATTATAGATATTTAAACAAATTTTTCTTTTAACTCACATGCCCCCTACTGTGGATACATTCAGTTGGTGAGGTTTCTATTTGATTCAAGGTTAGGATTTTTTTTATTCATCTCTCCTAAATTTTATCCTGTTATTGTCAGCACATTGTTCCACACTGCTGAGATTTAAAAAAATATATTGTTCTTATAAAATATCTCAAACATTTGGAAAAGAGATGAATACAATGAACACTCACATGTCCAAACCCAAATACAATAAATATTAATATTATACCACATTTTCTTTAGGTTATTATTTTTTTAAACAAACCAAACATTAAATATAGTTGCAGCTGAATGGAAAACTCTAAAATCTCATAATAATATATAATTATATAATATATGTAATAATATATATTATATAATATATATACACATATATAATATGTAATTATATTATATAATCATATATAATATATACTTAACACTTGATCTTAGCCAAAAGGCTGAGAAGCAATATATAATATATACTTTGATATATAATATATAATTTAAATATATATTATCATAGATGACGAATTATTCTGTAACTTAATTTTTTTCCAATATATGAAATTTATTGTCAAATTGGTTTCCATACAACACCCAGTGCTCATCCCAGAAGATGCCCTCTTCAATGTCCATCACCTACCCTGCCCTCCTTCCCACCCCCCATCAACCCTCAGTTTGTTCTCAGTTTTTAACAGTCTCTTATGCTTTGGCTCTCTCCCACTTTAACCTCTTTTTTTTTTCCTTCCCCTCCTCCATGGGTTTCTGTTATGTAACTTAATTTTTTAACTCAACTCTTATTTCTGACCCTCATCCTTCTTAGAAAAAAAAAATTAAATACACATGCCATGTGAAGATAAAGGCAGACAGAGATTCGGGTGAGGTATCAGAGGTCAAAGAACACGAAAGATTGCCAACAAACCTGCAGAAGCCAGAGGAGAGCATGAACAGATTGTCCCTCATAGCCACCAGAAGTGGCCAACACTTTGATACTATTCTTCTAGTCTGCAGAACCATGAGACAATAAATATTTGCTGTGGAAACCACCCGGTTTGTGGTACTTTATTACACCAGCTGTAACAAATCAATATACTCATATTACCTGATTTTTCAAGTGTTTGCCAATATGATAGATATGAGGCAGAATCTTTAATTTTTATTTTCTTTCACTAATGATATTGAGCATACACGTTGCTAATTTGGTTTCCATCTTCAAAGAATTACCTTTTTAATCTTCTCCGCCTACTTTTAACTGACTTGCCTCCAAGCACAATGATTATTTTTTACATAAATATTTTAATTATTCAACCATATTTTCCTTTATGAAATAGGCTCTTTGTATCATGATTGAATATTTTCCTACCCTGAGGTCTTAATATCTTCTACAACTTATTTTCTAATAATTTAGAGTTTTGCTTTTCACAATTTGTTCTTTAATCTGACTGGATTTGAATTTTGTGTATAAAATGAGGCAGGAATTTATCATTTTTTACATCTGGATAACTGATTTTTCAAGAACCATTTATAATTCTGTTTTTAGGTCATTAATTTGTACTAACACTTCTGGCATAGTTTGTGTTCCCATATATGTGCTGCCTTGTTTCTAGGCTATTAATTCTCTTCCACTCATCTTTTTTTGTCTAATTTTGTGGCACCAGTACACCATCTTAACTATTATAGCTGTGAAGTTTTCATTGACATTGAAAAAAACCTTACTATCATTTTTCTTCAGTTTCTAATTATAGCACATTGTCATTAGAGAACTTAGTATATTGAGTCTATAATAGATTATTAAAATGGGTCATTTTCCTATCTGTTTTGGCATACTTCCTGAGGCGAAGAACAAAATGGTAGTACCTATTCCAAAGTGCGAGACAAAATATCTTTGAAGTAGTTGCTAAGTAGTTTGCAACACTCAGTCCAAGAACTACATTTAAGGCAAATATGTGCAGGAGGTGAGGAGAGAGAACTTCTTTCCCTTTCCCCATATGTAAAAGAAAGAGATGTCCTCTTATGACTAATGAGGAACTTTAAGAAATCATTAGAGAGTTTGATTCCAGTCTTCTGGAGGTTGAATAGCAATGCTACTAGTAGAAAGAAAGGGACATTTATCACTAGAGACAGAAGTTCAGTGTAGAGGGAACAGGCAACCAGCCAAAGAAGCACAGCCTGCATCAGGGAGCCATAACAAAGTGTTTCCAGCTGGGGAATCTTTGAGGAACCCCCTTGGAAATACCCTCAAGAGAAACATTCAACTTTAAACATCCACCAAGCATCAATATAGATGTGTGTAATAGCAAGCAAATAAAAGTTTTCTTTTTCCTCTTCCTCTCCTACTTTTGCCCCACATCAAATTCAAGATGCGAGAATACAAAGAAAGAACTGATTAGAAAACATGGAGGAACCAAACAAGGTAATAGTCCAACTAACCATGTCTCCCTCCCATATGTTAAGGTTTCAGTGAGAAAGGAAAAGTATTGAACTTAAATAAAATTAAGAATTTTTGTTATTCACTATAATATATATCATTTTTAGTGTACATGAAGCATTTATAAAAATATAAGAAAAAAACACCCTTTAAAGAATCAATATGATAAATACTCTGTCCTCTAATCATTATATAATAAATTGGGACTTGGTAAGAAAATTAGTGCTTTAGAATCTTGTACGTTTGGAAACTGTGACATATTTCCAAGCACTTGTGTTAAAGATTATTATTCTTAGAAGGACACATGTTTGTAGTATTTCTTCCAAAAAATATATAACCTGAATCTAATCATCAATAAGCATTAGACATAATAAAATTGAGGAACAGTCTACAAAATAAATGACCTGAATACTTCAAAATACCAATGTCATGAATGACCAAGAAATGGCTAAGGAACTGTTCCAGATTGACAGAGGCTAAAGAAACATAAAAGCTAAATGTAATGAGTGGAAAAAATAAATGTAATGGGTGATTCTGCAATAGATTGTGGACTAGGAGGGGAAAAAAGTTATGAAGGGCGTGACTGAGGCAAAAGCAAAAAAAAAGGGAGTATTATAAACAACTTAATATTTTTAAAAAATCTAAATATGTGAATTTCTATAAAAGCATAAAATGTCAAAGTTGAATAAAAACTGAGTAGAAATATTGAATAAGAAGACTTAAAGAAACTTAAATCACACTCAACAGCTTTCTCCCACCTTGTCCCCCATTAGTCCTAGATTTTACAAATGAGTTCCTTCAACCTTTCAGAAACATATAACAGCACTGACAGAAGCTGTCCAAGAAAATAGCAAATGCTGTCCAGCCTAATTTATATAAAGAGGTAATATTCAACCAATTCTCACCTATACAGCTGTATCAATTGCTTACATTCTGATTGGCTGTGCCCCAGTATGAATAAACAGTGAACACTGTCATTTTGAAGTATACTTAGTTTGAGTATTACTTGGAACAAGTATAATTAGAATTCCAAAATCAGATGACAAAACAACAAATGATACAATTTCACTTATGCATCGATGGAAATATCCCTGATAAAATTTAGCTTTAAAAAATCCAACAGTCCATTGTTTTTCATTTTTTTAATGTTTTTAATTATTTTTGAAAGAGAGAGAGAGAGAGCATGAGTGGGAGAGGGGCAGAGAGAAAAGGAGACACAGAATCTGAAGCAGGCTCCAGGCTCAGAGTTGTCAGCACAGAGCCCAATGTTGGGCTTAAACCCATGAGCTGCAAGATCATGACCTGAGCCAAAGTCAGACACTTAACTGAGTCAGCCACCCAGGAGCCCATCAACAGTCTATTTTTTTCTAATCGTGCATTATAATCACTTAGTGTTATCTGAGGACAATTCTACATGAAAAATCATTCAATGAATGAGTGATGACAGTGGAACTCGTGAACTAAAGGTCACCTAAAATCTTCTCCATAAAAGCCACACAAACACTGGCAAAAATTGTCCAATCAACTTCTTCAGAACCTGAAAATTAATTAAAGGCTAAAACAATCTGGGGAGCATTTATTTAAGAAAGTCAGTTGAATCTCAGTAATTACAATTACCTTTGTAGCATTTGAACTTGGGCTGTTTCCATACCTCATTCCCCAGGTCCATGGTAGCTTTGAAAACCAACAATTCCAAAAAAAAAAAAAAAAAAAAAAATAAAAAAAAAAAAAAAAAAAAAAAAAAAAAAGGGGCGCCTGGGTGGCGCAGTCGGTTAAGCGTCCGACTTCAGCCAGGTCACGATCTCGCGGACCGTGAGTTCGAGCCCCGCGTCAGGCTCTGGGCTGATGGCTCGGAGCCTGGAGCCTGTTTCCGATTCTGTGTCTCCCTCTCTCTGTGCCCCTCCCCCGTTCATGCTCTGTCTCTCTCTCTGTCCCAAAAATAAAAAATAAAAAACGTTGAAAAAAAAAAAAAAAAAAAAAAAAAAAAAAAAAAAAAAAAAAAAAAAAAAAAAAAAAAAGAAAACCAACAATTCCACAATCACAGGAAAACCAACAGCATAGCAGCCACTGGAGGGAGAATAGGGTTGGAGTTTCTTCAAAGCCCCAGGTAACTGTCATTATTTGACCTGTCTGGCAGTTCCCTTGAAATCCTCAAATGGCTTGTCTTTATTTGACCTGACTCCAGTTTGCCTAATGCAAATAACTTTTTGTCCTCAAAGGGCTTGTCAAAGATACTCAGCAGCAACTGTTTAATGTCTCAGCTGCCTGAGACAAACAACTAGCTGACCAAACAATGTGGTCATTAGATGACCCCAGGAAGCTTTGAAAAATTCCAACTTATTCCTGGGCATCTATAAGGTTACACATACATGAAGGGCTATATGCATGTCCAGAGCTGTGCACATGCTCAGGAAAGACCTGAGAAAGCCCTCAGCTCTCATCTCTGTCTGACCTTGACTTCAAGGAAGTAAGGACTATGATAGAGTTGTAAACTACCTGGCTGAATGTGGAAAGCTGGAACCGATATATACACTCAGCCCCTAGGCAAAGACTGGGAGAACTATTGGTTCCAAGCATTAAGAAATCACAGTCGGGGTGCCTTGGTGACTCAGTCAGGTAAGTGTCCAACTTCAGCTCAGGTCATGATCTCATGGTTTGTAGGTTCAAGCCTCACATCAGGCTCACTGCTGTCAGTCTATCAACGCAGAGTCTGGAGCCTGCTTCAGACTCTGTGTCTCCCTCTCTCTGTGCCCCTCCCCTGCTCAGGCTCTGTCTCAAAAATAAATAAATGTAAAAAAAAAAAAAAAGAAAAAGAAATCACTGTACATTATTATCCAGCCATTAAACTAACTGAGTAAAGACTCTAGTGGCTTCACCCAACAAAGAACACAAATTTGACAGAATTAGTTCAGGAACACAGCTAAAGAAACTGCAGTAACAATGACAATAAATAGTAATAACAAACTCTAGGGGACAGGGAGATAGGATTTTTAAAAAGCTGCCACATTATTCAAAATATGTAATTTTCCAAAAAAAAAAAAGAGAGAGAGAGACATGCAAACAAACAAGGAATTATGGCCCATACACAGAAAAACAAGCAGTCCATAGAAATTGTTATTGAAGAAACATAGATGTTGTACTTCCTAAACTGGATTTAATCAGCTATTTTAAAGATGTTGTAACTATGGGGCGCCTAGGTGGCTCAGTTGGTTAAGCGGCCGACTTCGGCTCAGGTCATGATCTCGCGGTCCGTGAGTTCGAGCCCCACGTCGGGCTCTGTGCTGACAGCTCAGAGCCTGGAGCCTGTTTCAGATTCTGTGTCTCCCTCTCTCTGACCATCCCCTGTTCATGCTCTGTCTCTCTCTGTCTCAAAAACAAATAAACGTTAAAAAAAAAATTTTAAAGATGTTGTAACTAAAGGAAATCATGTCTAAATAAATAAAGGAAAGTATGATAACAATATCTCATCAAACAGAGATTTAAAAAAAAACAAAGGGAAATTCTGGAATTGAAAAGTACAATATCTGCAATAAAAATTTCACCAGAGAGAGTCATAAAGAGATATGAGCTAGAAGAAGAAAGAACCTGTGAACTTGAAGGTAGTTCAAAAAACAGAACTGAGGAAAAGAGAGAAAAAAATAAAGAAAAAGTGAACACAGGCTCAGAGACCTGGGGAATACCAACAAATGGTGCAACACACATATAACAGAAGGAGAGAGAGAAAGGAGAGATAAAAGAATATTTGGAAAAATAATGGCTGAACATCCCCTGATTTTGTGAGAAATATTAATTTACACATCCAAAAAACTCTGCAAACTTCAAGTAGGATAAGCTCAAAGACATTCCCACTTAGACATATCAAAAATCACTGTTGAAAAACTAAGATAAAGGATTCTTAATGTGGAAAAACTATTTAGAAAAGTAATATTTTTGCTTTATGTTTTTACTAAAGGTCCTAAATATTGAACATTCAAATATTCTATAAAAGGCAGTGCAGTATATTCAAATGTCAAAGTATTATGGATTTGTTAATAATAGGAAATATTTTGCACTGATTGAATCTGCCCATTTGACCTAGACAATAAATAGAATCAGCCAGAATGGAAATGTTGATTGCAAAATCTTTTCATTCTCCGCAATAAATAATTCCTCCCAGACCTGTCTTGGTCACAGTGCCAAACTCAGTCAGAGATTCTTTAGAGAATTCATGTCCTAGACAGCAAACAAGTCTCAGTCTTCTAAATAACCTTCCATGCATTACTGAAAGTGATACAGTGAACTTGAAGGGGCCCATAAGAAAGAGGATACTAAGGAAACAGCTAGATAACTGAGAAAGAAAAATCCGCATAATTCTATATTTGGTTCCACCCACTAGAAACAGTTGGTGTAAACGTGATATATTATAAATATGAGGAACTCAGCTCATCTACAAGGCAAAAATATCCCCCCAAAACCTCATGTCATATATTTAGTGAAAAATTAAACAAAAATGATTCTTGGTGAATTCCTTCCTTCCCTTTATTTTTGTGAACAAATACTATGACTCTCCTTCTTTTATATCTATGTATTACCTCCTTTCAAATGTATTTCATTAGAACCCTCTTTTGAAGTAGCCTCCTTAAATTTTGCTAACTTCAGATAAGAACCACTTTCCCACCTCAGATGGGCATCAGGATACTTTATCTTCCCTGGGTTTCAAGAGACTTTCCACCCTTGCTCACAAGGCAGCACTTGAAAGTAGTTTTGAGTATACTCAGATATAGAAGTAAGACTATAATTTTGATGTTTTAAGAAATGGGGTTTAGTGATTATTATCTGTCATAATTGTATGGATTGCTTTAGATTAGCTGGGTGATTGATCTGTTCCACTTGGCATTGTCTGGGATCTCTTGTTTGGGGCTGGGACACTTCCCAAATCATTCTATGAGGCCAATATCTGATTCCCAAATCAGACAGACATTACAAGAAAATAAAACTATAGACCAATATTCTTTATGAACATAGACACAAAAAATTCATAATAAATTCTAGCAAATGAAATCCAGCAACATACGAAATGTATTATACACCATGACCACGTGGGATTTGTTCCAATACAAGGTTGGTTCAATATATGAAAATCAAATAATGCCATAGACCATTTAATAAAGAATAAAAAACACAAGATCATTCAATGGATGCAGAAAAGACATTTGACAAAATCCAATACCCTTTATTATAAAAACACCAAACAAACTAGGAATAGAAGAAAACTTTCTCGACCAGATAAAGACATCTGTGAAAAATTCATAACTATCATACATAAAGATGAAAGACTGAATGCTTTCTTCCTAAAATTAGGAAAAAGACTGCTTTTGCCATTCTTTCAACTGTAATGAAAACTATAGCCAGAGTAATTAGGCAAAAAGAAAAAAGACATCCAGATTGGCAAGAATTTTTACAATTCAACAACAAAAATGTAACCTGATCAATGTATGTGCTAAGAAATTGACCAGACATTTCTCCAAAGAAGGTATACAAATGGTTGATAATTATCAGAGAAAAGTAAGTCAAAGCTACAATGAGATAGCACTTCCCACCTAGTAGAATGACCTTCACTTAAAAAAAAAAGTGTAGGTGAAGATGTGGAAAAAACTCATGTATTGCTGATGGAAATGAAGATATAGCTGCTTTCAAGAAGAGTTTGGCAGTTCTTCAAAAAGTTTCACATACAGTTACCTTAGAATTCTGAAATTCCATTCCTAGGTATGTACCTAAAATAAGTGAAAACGCATGGTATATGTCCATATTAAAACTTGTATCCAAATGTTCATAGCAACATTATTCATTATAGTCAAAAGGTAGAAACAACTCAAATATTCAAGTGATGAATAAACAAAATGATATATCTATTTAATGGAATATTATTGAGCTATAAAAAGAATGAAGTATTCATACATGCTACAACATGGAGGAACTTTGAAGACATGCTAAGTGAAGGAAGCCAGACATCAAAGACAACATATTTTATGATCCATTTATATGAACTGTCCAGAATAGGCAAATTCATAGAGACAGAAATCAATATGGTGGCTGCCAAGGACTGGGGGCAGGGAGCAATAAAGAATTACTGCTTAATGGGTATAGGATATCCTTTGGGGGTAATTAAAATGTTTTAGAACAAGACAGAGGTAGTGGTATCACACCTTTTTGGATATATTAAAAAACACTCAACTGTGGTGAATTTAATGGTGTATAAATTACACCATTTGACAGCATTTAACATGAAAATTTGACAATATAATTTGCCACATAAAGAGTGGGAAAATAATGTGATTGCCTCCATAGAGAAAAAAAATCTTTGAAAAATTTCCAGATTCTTTTATTAGAGAAAAAAAATCACACACCAGAATGGAAGGAAATCTCCTTGACTTGTTAAAGTTTGTATCTACACAGACACACATGCACACGCACACACACACACACACACACAATATAATAAATAGTATACTTAACAGAAAACTTAAGAGTTACTTCACTTATTGAATAAGATTCCCACCAATAGTGTCATTTAACATTGTATCAGACTTCCTGGTCAATACTAGAAAGTATAATAATAATAATAGGGATGCTGTTGGTGAAGAAAAGGTATTAGGCTTCTAAGGCAAGATGTAAAAATGTTGTTTAGAAATTATATCATACACCTAAACAATTCAACTAAATTAACAAATAAGAGTTTAGCAAGGTTCCCAGAGACAAAATCAATATGTAAAAACCAATGGCATTCTCTATACCAGCAAAAATCAACTGTCAAATACAACTTAAAAAGGTATCCTTCCAAAACAATAAAAATTTAAGGTACATGAGAATTCTTTATGTGGTATACATAAACTCAACTTTTATAAATGTTAAACTTTACCAAGGTATGTAGATAAGTATACAAATAAATGGAATACATTTTCTGCTCTGGATGAGCCCATTTAACATTATAAAGATATCAGGACTTCCAGGGAAGATGGACAAGAGGAGGACAGCAGAGTTCATCTCTGTCCCACAGATACAACTAGGTAACCCCCACATCAGTGTAAATAACCCAGAAAATGAACTGAAGACTGGAATAGAACCTCCACAGCTAAATGTAGAGAAGCTGTCACAATTGGAGAGGGTAGGAAGGGAGAATATGCAGTACTGTCTACTGGAGGGAGGTATGCTTTGGGTGAAGAAAGGGGAAAGAATCAGAGTCTCACCCAAGGCACCCCAAGGAGAGGACAAATCCCTGCAACATTTGGCTTTGAAACTAGAAGAGCATAATTTGACAAGATCTTACGTCAATGGGACTTAATACCTGGAACTTTAAATATCAGTGGGCTCAGCTCTGGGAGAGCCCAGAGGGCAAGAGGAAATTGAGTTCCACCCTTAAAGAGACAGCATACAAATAGCCCCAGTGAGATACAGCAGAAAGCCCCAGTTTGAAAAATGCCTGTGATATACAGAAGGCAGATTTGTTTACTATTCCTAGATCACCTAAGAGGCAGGGATCATTGGGAGCCTTCTCCAAGAACAAAAGAGCTGGCAGGCACAATTGCCCTTACTTGGCCCCAGGCCTAGACACAGGGCCACCTGTGGGAACCAGCTCAGTGCCCACACTCACTACCTAACTTGATTACACCAAAGCCCTACCCACTTCCCCACTCCTGTGGAACCACCCTTCCCAATCTTACTTGCCTCAGTCCCAGTTTGGTGGCCCTGACCCCCAGAAGACCAGCCCAAACCCCTGCTTACAAGCACCTCCCAGTGTGAGAGTTTTGCAGAGCCTCAGCCCAGGCAGCAGTGGGGACAGGTCTCATTTCACAAGCAGACCAGAGCATACCTAATTAAACATACCCCTTTCAGTCCAGGAACTAAAAACTGCCCAAAACAGGCAAAGGGAGCCTCTGAAAAAGACTGTCCTGAAGGAGAAAGTGGCCAGGACAAAACAGCAGGGCACATGCAGCACACAATGGAGTCACTCTCAGAAGCACTGGGCCCTGGGGAACAGGGGACACTACACAGAAGGGCACTATAGGATCTCTTCTTCATAAAGGTCATTACTCTCAAGAGCAGGAGATGTAACTGACTTTCCCAGCACAGAGAAATAGGCACATAGACTTAGACAAAATAAGAAGACAGAGAAATTTATCCCAAACAAACAAACAAACAAACAAACCAAACAAACACAAAACAAAAAACAGGGCAAGGCCAGGGCCAGAGATTTAAGCAAAACATAAAAGTAATGTCCCTCATGGAATATTTAAAGCAATGATCATAAGGATACTTACTGGACTTGAGAAAAGAGTGGAATACAAAAGTAAGTGAGACACTTAACACAGAGGTAAGGACTAACAGAGATGAAGGGCTTAATAAATGAAATGATAAACATGTTTGATGGAATGAAGAACAGGCTGGAAGAAGCAGAGGAACAAATTAATGACCTAAAAGACAGAGTGATATAAACTAATCAAGCTGAACAAGAGACAAGAATTATGCAAAAGAATAGACTTAGAGAACTGTGACTCCATCAAATGTAATCTTCATATTAGAGTAGTCCCAGAAGAAAAGAGAGAATAGAAAATATATTTAAAGAAATAATAGCTGAAAAGTTCCCTTACCTGGGGGAAGAAACAGATCACCAGATCCAGAAGGCAAAGACAGCCCCAAACAAAATCAACAAAAGGAGATCCATACCAAGATACAGTAATTAAACTGGAAAAAATACAGTGATGAAGAAAAAAATTTAAAAGTAGCAAGAATGAAATCCCCATAAGGCTATCGGGGGATTTTTCAGCAGAAACTTTCCAAGCCAGAAGGGAGTGGCCTGATATATTCAAAGTACTGAATGGGAAATTTTTTCAGTCAAGAATACTCTATTCAGCAAAGCTATCCATAGAATAGAAGGAGAGATAAAGAGTTTCCCAAACAAAAATTAAAGGAGTTCATGATCACTAAACCAGCCCTGCAAGAAATATTAAAGGAACTCTCTGAGTGGAGAGAACAAAAGTGACATAAGAAGGTAGGAAACACAGAGGCAGTAAAAATAGATATTTCTGTAAAAAAAAACAGTCAAGGAACTTACAAAATAAAAAGATGCAATATATGATAACATACACCTAAAACGTGAGGAGGAGAGGAATAAGAATGAGTTCAAACTTAAATAATCATGAACTTAACATAGACTGCTATATGCAGAAGAGGTTATATACAAACCTAATGGTAATCATATTTCAAAACCCACTAATATATATGCAAAGAATAAAGAGAATGAAATCCAAATATATCACTGAAGAAAATCAGCAAACCATAAACGTAAATGGACAAAATGCTCCAATCAAAAGACATAGAGTGACAGAATCGATTTAAAAAAAAGACTCAGCTATATTCTGGCTACAAGACCTTGTACAAGACAGCTAAAAGGCTGTCTTTTAGACCTAAAGACACGGGTAGATTGAAAGTGAGGGGATGGGGAAACATTTTTCATATCAATGGATATCAAAAGAAAGCTGGTATAACAACAGACAAAGGACCCTATATAATCATAAAGGG
Organism: Panthera leo; assembly: GCF_018350215.1. Taxonomy (NCBI): domain Eukaryota; kingdom Metazoa; phylum Chordata; class Mammalia; order Carnivora; family Felidae; genus Panthera; species Panthera leo. The sequence continues at coordinate 52,006,626 of NC_056695.1, read as the reverse complement.
GACAATGCAACAAGAAGAAACAATAATTATAAATATTTATGCACCCAACATAGCAGCACGAAAATACATAAAGCAGTTAATAACAACCATAAAGGAATTAATTGATAATACAATAATAGGAGAGAGCTTTAAAATCCCACTACATCAATGGGCAGATCATCAAAACAGAAAATCAACAAGGAAACAATGGCTTTGCATGACACATTGGAACACATGGATTTAACAGATATATTAAGAACATTCCATCCAGAACAGCAGAATACACATTCTTTTCAAGTGCACACAGAACATTCTCCAGAATAGATCACATATCAGGCCACAAAACAAGCCTTAACAAATTCAAGAAAATCAAAGTCATACCATGCATTTTTTCTGACCACACTGCTATGAAACTAGAAGTCGATCACAAGAAAAAAACCTGGAAAGAACACAGACAAATGGAGGTTAAATAACCTACTATTAAACAACAATTGGGTAAACAAAGAAATGAAGGAAGAAATTTTAAAAAGTACATGGAAACAAATGAAAATGAAAACACAATGGTCCAAAACCCTTGGGGTACAGTAAAAGCAGTTCTAAGAGGAAGTTTATAGCAATACAGATCTATCTCAAGAAGCAAGAAAATTCTCAAATAAACAACCTAATCTTGCACATAAAGGATTTGGAAAAAGAACAAACAAAACCTAAACCAGCAGAAAGAAGGAAATAATAAAGATTAGAGCAGAAATAAATGATATAGAAGTTAAAAGTAAAAGCAAAAAACAATAGAACAGATCAATGAAACCAGGAGCAGATTCTTTAAAAAAAAAAATAAAACTGATAAACCTCTAGCCAGACTTACCAAGAAAAAAAGATAAAGGACCTAAGTAAACAAAATCACAAATGAGAGATGAGAAGTAAAACCAACACCACAGAAATACAAATAATTACAAGAGAATATTAGGAGTAGCTACATGCCAACAGACTGGGCAAATTAGAAGAAATGGAAAAATTACTAAAAACACATAACCTACCAAAACTGAATGAGGAATAAATAGAAAACTTGAACAGACCAATTACCAGAGATGAAATTGAATCATTAATAAAATAACTCCCAATGAAAAAAAAAAAGTCCAGTACCAGATGCTTCGCTGGTGACTTCTACCAAGCATTTCAATAAAAGTAAATATGGGGCGCCTGGGTGGCTCAGTCGGTTGAGCGTCCGACTTCAGCTCAGGTCATGATCTCGCAGTTTGTGGGTTCAAGCCCCGCATCGGGCTCAGTGCTGACAGCTCAGAGCCTGGAGCTTGCTTCGGATTCTGTGTCTCCTTCTCTCTCTGCCCCTCCCCCACTTGTGCTCTATCTCTCTCTGTCTCTCAAAAATAAATAAATGTATAAAAAAAATTAAAAAAAAATAAATAAATAAAAAAATAAAAGTAAATACTATTCTTCTCAAACTATTCCAAAAAAAAAAAAAAAATAGACATAAACTTTCCAAATTCATTTAATGAGGATACCAAAACCAGATAAAGATACCACCAAAAAGAAAACTGTAGGGCAATATCTCTGATGAACATAGATGCAAAAACCAACAAATTATCAGAAAGCTGAATCCCACAATATATTAAAAAAATCATTTACCATGATCACATGGGATTTATTCCTGTAATGCTATGGTGGTTCAATAGTCACAAATCAATCAATGTGATAAAACACATCAAAAAGAGAAAGGTTAAAAATCATCTGATCATTACAATAGATGCAGAAAAAAACATTTGACAAAGTACAACATCTATTAATGATAAAAACTCTCAACAAAGTAGGTTTAGAGGAAACATACCTGAATATAATATAGGCCATATAAAAAACCCACAGTGAACATCATCTTCATTGGTGACAAACTGAGAGCTTTTCCCCTTAGACAACAAGAAGAGAAGGATGTTCACTCTCACTTTTATTCAACATAGTCCTAGAAGTCCTAACCACAGCAATCAGACAAGAAAAAGAAATAAAAGACATCCAGATTGGTAAAGAAGAAGTAAGACTTTCACTATTTGTGGATGACATGATACTACAGAAAACCCTCAAGACCCCACCAAAAAGCTAGTAGAACTGATAAATAAATTCAGTAAGGTGCAAGATACAAAATCAATATATAGAAATCTCTTGCATTGTAATATATTAATAATGAAGTAGCATAAAGAGAAATTAAGAAAACAATCCCATTTGTAATTTCACCAAAAAGAATAAAATACCCAGGAATAAACTTAACCAAGGTGGTGAAAAACTTATACTATGAAAATTATTTAAAAAAATGATGAAATAAATTGAAAATGATACAAACAACTGGAAAGATATTCCATACTCATGGAAGAATAATAAAATGTCCATACTACCCAAAGGAATCTACAGATTTGATGTAATCCCTATCAAAATAGCAACAGCATTTTTCACAGAGCTAAAACAAATTATCCTAAAATTTGTTTGGAACCACAAAAAAGACCCCAAATAGCCAAAGCAATATTGAAAAAGAACAAAACTGGAGGTATCACAATCCCAGATTTTAAAATTTACTACAAAGCTGAAGTAATCAAAATGGTATGGTACTGGCACAAAAACAGAAACATTGATCAATGAAACAGAATGCAGAGCCCAGAAATCAATCAATATTTATATGGTCAATTAATTTTTAACTGAGGAGGCAAGAATATACAATGGGTAAAAGTCTCTTCAACAAGTAGTGTTGGGAATACTGGACAGCCACATATAAAAGAATGAAATTGGACCACTTTCTGACACCATACACAAAAATAAACACAAAATGGATTAAAGACCTACATGTGAGACCTAAAACTAAAAATCCTAGAAGGGAGCACAGGCAGTAATTTCTCTGATACCGGCCATAGCAACATTTTTTTAGATATGTTTCCGAGGCCAGGGAAACAAAAGTAAAAATAAACTATTGGGACCACATCAAAATAAAAAGCTTCTGCACAGTGAAGGAAACAATCAACAAAACTAAAAGACAACCTAAGGAATTGGGAAGATATTTTCAAATGACATATCTGATAAAGAGGTAGTATCCAATATATATTAAGAAATTATACAACACTAAAAAAAAACCCAAAACTAAATAATCCAATTAAAAAATGGGCAAAAGATACAAGCATACATTTATCCACAGAAGACATACACATAGCCAATAGACACATGAGAAGATTCTCAATATCACTAATCATCAGGGAAATGCAAACCAAAACCATGAGATATCACCTCACATCTGTCAAAATGGCTAAAATCAAATACACAAGAAACAACAAGTGTTGGTAAGAAAAAGGAATCCTTGTGCACTGTTGGGGGAAATGCAAACTGGTGCAGCCACTTTGGAAAACAGTGTGGAGATTCCTCAAAAAGTTAAAAATAGAAATATCCTATAACCCAGCAATTGCACTACTAGATATTCACCAAAGGATACAAAAATACAGATTTGAAGGGGCACATGCATGCCAATGTTTATAGTAGCACTATCAATAATAGTCAAATTATAGAGAGCCCATACATCCATCAACTGATGAATGGATAAAGAAATGGCATATAGATTTATTTGTGAAGATGGCAGCGTAGGAGGACGCTGGGCTCACCGCATCCTGCTGATCACTTAGATTCCACCTACACCTGCCTAAATAACCCAGAAAACCACCACAAGACTAGCAGAACAGAGTCTCCGAAGCCAAGCGCAGACAAGAGGCCCACGGAAGAGGGTAGGAAGGGCGGCAAGGCGGTGTGCACTACATGGACTGGCGGGAGGGAGCCCGGGGTGGAGAGGCGGCATGCTGGCCAAGCAGAGACCCCAAGTCTGGCTTGCAAAAGCAGAGGGGCCAGACAGAGTGTGTTGGACAGCGAGCGGGGTCTTAACATCTGGAAGGTTAATAAGTTAACAGCTCTGCTCAGAGAGCGGGAAGGCTGGAGGACAATGGGAGGGAGAGTTGCTGAGCCCGGGACAACAGAGCTCAGTTTGGCGGGGAACAAAGGTGCTCGCCAGCACCATCTCCCTCGCCCACCCCCCAGCCAAAATCCCAAAGGGAACCAGTTCCTGCCAGGGAACTTGCTGGCACCGCACAAACACCCAACGCTGTGCTTCTACGGATCCACACCTCCAGAGGCAGGTCTGACTCCCTCCCGCTGCCACAGGGCCCCTCCCAAAGCGGATCACTGAAGGAGAAGCAAGCTGAGCCTGCCCCTCCCGCTCCTGTGCACCTTGCCGATCCACCCCAGCTAATACGCCAGATCCCCAGCACCACAAGCCTGACAGTGTGCAAGTAGCCCAGACGGGCCATGCCACCCCACAGTGAATCCCGCCCCAAGGAGAGGGGAAGAGAAGGCACACACCAGTATGACTGTGGCCCCAGTGGTGGGCTGGGGGCAAACATCAGGTCTGACTGTGGCCCCGCCAACCAATGCGAGTTATTCAAGACAGCACAGGGGAAGTGCCCTGCAATTTGGCACCACTCCAGGAACTATCCAAAATGACCAAACGGAAGAATTCCCCTCAAAAGAATCTCTCGGAAATAACGACAGCTAACGAACTGATAAAAAACGATTTAAACAATATAACAGAAAATGAATTTAGAATAATAGTAATAAAATTATCGCTGGGCTTGAAAACAGTATAGAGCACAGCAGAGAATCTATTGCTACAGAGATCAACGGACTAAGGAACAGTCAAGAGGACCTAAAAAATGCAATAAACGAGCTGCAAAATAAAATGGAAATGACCACGGCTCAGATTGAAGAGGCAGAGGAGAGAATAGGTGAACTAGAAGATAAAATTATGGAAAAAGCAGCTGAGAAAAAGAGAGATTAAAAAATCCAGGAGTACAAGGGGAAAATTAGAGAACTAAGTGATGCACTAAAGAGAAATAATATACGCATAATTGGTATTCCAGAGGAGGAAGAGAGAGGGAAAGGTGCTGAAGGTGTACTTGAAGAAATAATAGCTGAGAACTTCCCTGAACTGGGGAAGGAAAAAGGCATTGAAATCCAAGAGGCACAGTGACGTAACTTGAATCGATCTTCTGCATGACATATCATAGTGAAACTGGCAAAATACAAGGATAAAGAGAAAATTCTGAAAGCAGCAAGGGATGAACGTGCTCTAACATATAAAGGGAGACCTATAAGACTCGTGACCGATCTCTCTTCTGAAACTTGGCAGGCCAGAAAGGAATGGCAGGAGATCTTCAATGTGATGAACAGGAAAAATATGCAGCTGAGAATCCTTTATCCAGCAAGTCTGTCATTTAGAATAGGAGAGATAAAGGTCTTCCCAAATAAAAACTGAAGGAATTCGTCACCACTAACCCAGCCCTACAAGAGATCCTAAGGGGGATCCTGTGAGACAAAGTACCAGAGACATCGCTACGAGCATAAAACATACGGATATCACAACGACTCTAAACCCATATCTTTCTATAATAACACTGAATGTAAATGGACTAAATGTGCCAACCAAAAGACAAAGGGTATCAGAATGGATAAAAAAACAAGACCCATCTATTTGCTGTCTACAAGACTCATTTTAGACCTGAGGACACCTTCAGATTGAGAGTGATGAGATAGAGAACTATTTATCATGCTACTGGAAGTAAAAAGAAAGCTGGAGTAGCCATACTTATATCAGACAAACTAGACTTTAAATTAAATGCTGTAACAAGAGATGAAGAAGGGCATTATATAATAATTACAGGGTCTATCCATCAGGAAGAGCTAACAATTATAAATGTCTATGTGCCAAATACGGGAGCCCCCAAATATATAAAACAATTACTCACAAACATAAGCAACCTTACTGATAAGAATGTGGTAATTGCAGGGGACTTTAACACTCCACTTACAGAAATGGATAGATCATCTAGACACATGGTCAATAAAGAAACAAGGGCCCTGAATGATACATTGGATCAGATGGACTTGACAGATATATTTAGAACTTGCATCCCAAAGCAACAGAATATACTTTCTTCTCAAGTGCACATGGAGCATTCTCCAAGATAGATCACATACTGGGTCACAAAACAGCCCTTCATAAGTTTACAAGAATTGAAATCATACCATGCACACTTTCAGACCACAATGCTATGAAGCTTGAAATCAACCACAGGAAAAAGTCTGGAAAACCTCCAAAAGCATGGAGGTTAAAGAACACCCTACTAACGAATGAGTGGGTCAACCAGGCAATTAGAGAAGAAATTTAAAAATATATGGAAACAAATGAAAATGAAAATACAACAATCCAAACGCTTTGGGATGCAGCGAAGGCAGTCCTGAGGGGAAAATCCATTGTAATCCAGGCCAATCTCAAGAAACAAGAAAAATCCCAAATACAAAATCTAACAGCACACCTAAAGGAAATAGAAGCAGAACAGCAAAGGCAGCCTAAACCCAACAGAAGAAGAGAAATAATAAAGATCAGAGCAGAAATAAACAATATAGAATCTAAAAAAACTGTAGAGCAGATCACCGAAACCAAGAGTTGGTTTTTTGAAAAAATAAACAAAATTGACAAACCTCTAGCCAGGCTTCTCAAAAAGAAAAGGGAGATGACCCAAATAGATAAAATCATGAATGAAAATGGAATTATTACAACCAATCCCTTAGAGATACAAGCAATTATCAGGGAATACTATGAAAAATTATATGCCAAGAAACTGGACAACCTGAAAGAAATGGACAAATTCCTAAACACCCACACACTTCCAAAACTCAATCAGGAGGAAATAGAAAGCTTGAACAGACCATAACCAGCAAAGAAATTGAATCAGTTATCAAAAATCTCCCAACAAATAAGAGTCCAGGACCAGATGGCTTCCCAGGGGAGTTCTACCAGACGTTTAAAGCAGAAATAATACCTATCCTTCTCAAGCTATTCCAAAAAATAGAAAGGGAAGGAAAACTTCCAGACTCATTCTATGAAGCCAGTATTACTTTGATTCCTAAACCAGACAGAGACCCATTAAAAAAGAGAACTACAGGCCAATATCCCTGATGAATATGGATGCAAAAATTCTCAATAAGATACTAGCAAATCGAATTCAACAGCTTATAAAAAGAATTATTCACCATGATCAAGTGGGATTCATTCCTGGGATGCAGGGCTGGTTCAACATTCGCAAATCAATCAACGTGATACATCAATCACATTAATAAAAGAAAAGATAAGAACCATATGATCCTGTCAATCGATGCAGAAAAGGCATTTGACAAAATTCAGCATCCTTTCTTAATAAAAACCCTCGAGAAAGTCGGGATAGAATGAACATACTTAAACATCATAAAAGCCATTTATGAAAAGCCCACAGCTAACATCATCCTCAACGGGGAAAAACTGAGAGCTTTTTCCCTGAGATCAGGAACACGACAGGGATGTCCACTCTCACCACTGTTGTTTAACATAGTGTTCGAAGTTCTAGCATCAGCAATCAGACAACAAAAGGAAATCAAAGGCATCAAAATTGGCAAAGATGAAGTCAAGCTTTCACTTTTTGCAGATGACATGATATTATACATGGAAAATCCGATAGACTCCACCAAAAGTCTGCTAGAACTGATACATGAATTCAGCAAAGTTGCAGGATACAAAATCAATGTACAGAAATCAGTTGCATTCTTAAATACTAACAATGAAGCAACAGAAAGACAAATAAAGAAACTGATCCCATTCAACAATTGCACCAAGAAGCATAAAATAAATCTAACCAAAGATGTAAAAGATCTGTATGTTGAAAACTATAGAAAGCTTATGAATGAAATTGAAGAAGATTAAAGAAATGGAAAAACATTCCATGCTCATGGATTGGAAGAATAAATATTGTCAAAATGTCAATACTACCCAAAGCTATCTACACATTCAATGCAATCCCAATCAAAATTGCACCAGCATTCTTCTCGAAACTAGAACAAGCAATCCTAAAATTCATATGGAACCACAAAAAGTCCCGAATAGCCAAGGTAATTTTGAAGAAGAACACCAAAGCAGGAGGCATCACAATCCCAGACTTTAGCCTCTACTACAAAGCTGTCATCATCAAGACAGCATGGTATTGGCACAAAAACAGACACATAAACCAATGGAATAGAATAGAAACCCCAGAACTAGACCCACAAACGTATGGCCAACTAATCTTTGACAAAGCAGGAAAGAACATCCAATGGAAAAAAGGCAGTCTCTTTAACAAATGGTGCTGGGAGAACTGGACAGCAACATGCAGAAGGTTGAAACTAGACCACTTTCTCACACCATTCACAAAAATAAACTCAAAATGGATAAAGGACCTGAATGTGAGACAGGAAACCATCCAAACCCTAGAGGAGAAAGCAGGAAAAGACCTCTCTGACCTCAGCCATAGCAATTTCTTACTTGACACATCCCCAAAGGCAAGGGAATTAAAAGCAAAAATGAACTACTGGGACCTTATGAAGATAAAAAGCTTCTGCACAGCAAAGGAAACAACCAACAAAACTAAAAGGCAACCAACGGAATGGGAAAAGATATTTGCAAATGACATATCAGACAAAGGGCTAGGATCCGAAATCTATAAAGAGCTCACCAAACGCCACACCCGAAAAACAAATAACCCAGTGAAGAAATGGGCAGAAAACATGAATAGACACTTCTCTAAAGAAGACATCCGGATGGCCAACAGGCACATGAAAAGATGCTCAATGTCGCTCCTTATCAGGGAAATACAAATCAAAACCACACTCAGATATCACCTCACGCCAGTCAGAGTGGCCAAAATGAACAAATCAGGAGACTATAGATGCTGGCGAGGATGTGGAAAAACGGGAACCCTCTTGCACTGTTGGTGGGAATGTAAATTGGTGCAGCCACTCTGGAAAACAGTGTGGAGTTTCCTCAAAAAATTAAAAATAGATCTACCCTATGACCCAGCAGTAGCACTGCTAGGAATTTACCCAAGGGATACAGGAGTACTGAAGCATAGGGGCACTTGTACCCCAATGTTTATAGCAGCACTCTCAACAATAGCCAAATTATGGAAAGAGCCTACATGTCCATCAACTGATGAATGGATAAAGAAATTGTGGTTTATATACACAATGGAGTACTACGTGGCAATGAAAAAGAATGAAATATGGCCCTTTGTAGCAACGTGGATGGGACTGGAGAGTGTGATGCTAAGTGAAGTAAGCCATACAGAGAAAGACAGATACCGTATGGTTTCACTCTTATGTGGATCCTGAGAAACTTAACAGAAACCCATGGGGGAGGGGAAGGGAAGAAAAAAAAAGAGGTTAGAGTGGGAGACAGCCAAAGCATAAGGAACTCTTAAAAACTGAGAACAAACTGAGGGTTGATGGGGGGTGGGAGGGAGAGGAGGGTGGGTGCTGGGTATTGAGGAGGGCACCTTTTGGGATGAGCAGTGGGTGTTGTATTGAAACCAATTTGATAATAAATTTCATATATTGGAAAAAAAAGAAGTGGCATATAAATATATATATGCAATGGAATATTACTCAGCCATAAAAAAGAATGAAATCTTGCCATTTGCAATGTTGAAAGATGTAGAGTATATTATGCTAAGAGAAATAAACCAGAGAAAGATAAATATCATATGATTTCATTCCTATGCAGAATTTAAGAACAAAACAGATGAATATATGGCAAGGGAAAAGAGAGGGAAGGAGGCAAACTGTAAGCGACTCTTAACTAAAGAGGACAAATTGAGCATTGCTGGAGGAAAGGTGGGTGGAAAATGGGATTAATGGGTGAGGAGTATTAAGGAGGGCACTTGTGATGAGCACTGAGTGTTCTATGTAAGTGATGAATCACAAATTCTACTCTTGAAACCAACATTACACTATATGTTAACTCACTAAAATTTAGAGAACAAACTGATGGTTATAGTGGAGGTGAAAAGGGTCATGAGTGAAACAAGTGAAGAGGATCAAAAAGTACACATATCATAAAGACCACTGAGTAATGTATAGAATTGTTGAATTACTATATTGTATGCCTGATACTAATATAACTATGTTAACTAAAGTGGGATATTAAAAAATTACAAAAATGTCAGTTTTTACCAATTTTATCTATTAACTCAAACTGAAACAAAAAAAATCCATTTGGAGTATTAAGGATTCATGGTTCAATATTCACATGGACAAAATAGAAGGGTACAAATAACTAAACTGACATATATTCAAAAAGCAGAGATCAATGCTTGCTCTTTAAATTATTACAATAAACAATAAATAGACAAATGGCTGATTAATGAAAAGTTTGGAGAGAGACCCATGAACATGTAAAAACTTAACATAGAAAATGATAGCACTACATATTTATGTACTAAAGGGAAAGGACAGGTTGTTTACTAGATGGTTTTGCCAAAGTTGGTTTTACTATGAAGAAAAATTAAAATTTAGTTCATTCATTTGTTTGCAAAGATAGAAACACATTTAAAAAACATCTATATATAAATGTAAAATTAAAATTTAGTTCATTGGTTTGCAAAGATAGAATCACATTTCATAAAACATCTATATATATGTAAAATTATGTAAAAAAAAATCTTTGTGAATAGAAGTGGAAATGAAATATTTAAACATAACCTGAAAGGCACAAAGTATCAGACAAAAAAATCATTTTAAAATCAATTTGATATATCAACATAGTGGCTACTGATTAGAGAATATAAGGGTAAAATTAATGAGTATAGATTGAGAGATGGAATTTACAATGTCTGAAATCAATCAGAAACTCTCTTTTAAACCAGAAGTCAGAAAAGTTTTTCTGTAAAAGGACAGCTAGTAAATATATTAGGCTTTGTGTGTCATATGTTCTTGTTTGAACTACTCAGTTCTGCCATTGTAACATAAAGCCAGCAATACATAATACATAAATATTTGCAGCTATGTTCAATACAACTTTATTTATGAACACTAAAATTTGATTTTGTATCATATTCATGTGTCTCTCAATATTATTCTTCTCTTCATTTTCCCTGCATCATTTAAAAATATAAACATCATTTTTAGCCCTTTGGCTGTATGAGAACAGGCAACATGTCAAATCTGACCTGCAGACCAAACTTTGCTGACCCCTGGCTCAGACTGTAAAGGAAACTTTGCAAACGAACAACACAGTGGAAGAATAGCAATACCAAATACGCAAAGACTGAAAGCAAGCAAAATATAGAAAATGAAATTTAGAAGTCCTCACTATTGAATACATACTCAAACTAAGAATCTGAAGTGCAAATTTATTTATTTTTATTTTTTTAATGTTTATTTATTTTTGAGAGAGAGAAAGAGAGACAGGGCATGAGCAGGGGAAGGGCAGAGAAAGAGGGAGACACAGAATGTGAAGCAGGCTCCAGGCTCTGAGCTGTCAGCACAGAGTCCTACACGGGGCTTGAACTCACGAACTGTGAGATCATGACCTGAGCCAAAGTTGGACCCTTAACTGACTGAGCCACCCAGGTGCCCCTCGAAGTGCAATTTAAATGAGATGTTATTTTTATACCTTTCAGATGGTCAAAATTTAGAAAGCTGAATAATGCCAAATGCTGGCTGGATAAGAGACATAGGAATCTTTACAACTTGCTGATAAAAATGTAAATTGCAACCCTTCTGAGAGATCTGATACCACCTAGTTTAATTAAGTATATTAATATCTTTTTTTCCCCTGAAAATCCTTCTCTTGCTTTTATATACCAAAAAAGTGTATTAAGGGATGTATATAAGCAAATTTATTCAGATTTGCTGTAGGGAGTTGAAGGTAATCTGGGTGCCCATTATTGAGAGAATAAATGGGTAAATGTGATGGATATACACATACTAGTATGGAGAACCAAGCAGATTTTAAAAGCAACATGACAAACTGATAGTCATATCAGCATAGTACTTTGTGAGAAAAAAAAGAGAAATAGGTGAAGTTATAGGGTACTGTACCATTTATGAAAATAAATAACATATGCATCTTATACAACATATATTTCACAAGCTTATATACGAAACAAAAGGCATCTGTCAAACCAGCTAGAAATGTGTGTTGAATGTGTGTTGGGGAGTGGGGGGCAGGAAAAATAAAGAATGAGGCTTAAACATATAAATATATGAATCAAAACAAAAAGGGCATTGCAGGACCATCAATAATTCTACACTGTGTATTGAGGTATGTGATTCATTCAATCTTTTTTTCTCTGAGGTTCAAACAGACATTCGAACACATACAGAAACACAAACAAAAGGCACAAATAGAAATCTCTGAAAACATGATAGTGGGAGATTTTAACTTTCCATTTCTGACAGAGCAAGTACACAAACATAAAAGAAGAAAGAAGACATTTTTACTTAAAGTTAAATGAAGAGATATAACTAACTTCCTATCCTGCAAAGGAAAGAAACATTTTCATATTTTGTCCAGGGACATTGAACTGAAATTGATCACCTTCTAACCTTATTTTTTTTTATTTTTAAATGGGAAAATACTATTTAATCACTTAAGATAATCATGAAGATTGAAACAGAACTTTGTTTAGATTCATAAACCAAAGTGATTTCAAAATTCTCCGGTCCTTATGACTTAGAGTAGAAAATCTGCTCAGTAATCCCGACATAGTCTTTGGGATAAAATCAGAGTCCTATAGTCACATATTAGAGGATGCCACCTTCTTACTTTAAACAAAAAACTTAAAATCTGTAATTCTCCATAATGTAAAAAGTTTAAACATTAAAACACACAATCTAAAACAAAACATATCCCAACCACAGAAACTAAAAATCAGTTATCTATTCATAATAACAAAGAGAACATCTAAATTAACAATAGCTGTGGACAATTATAGAGTAATAAAAATACCATATATCAAAAGGTATAGAATGACTTCTAGTACCAAGTAATTTTGTATCCCAAATTTTATTAACTATTTAAAGGAAATGGAACATAAAAAGACATACATCTAAGTATTTATAGAAATAAAGAATAACAGTTGTCATAAAGAATTGAAGGAGATAATTTTCCAGAAAAGCAAAAGCTAAAAGAGTTTGTTATCATAAACCAGTCTTACATAAATGTTAAAAGGATTTCTTTAAGCTGGAATTAAAGACCACTAATTAGTAACTGGAAAACTTATGAAAGTGTAAATCTCAGTGATAAAGGTAATACATATAGTAAAATTCAGAATACATTCCAGTTGTAAAAGGTGGTGGATTGAAACTAATTAGGAAAACTAATATGAAGGTTAAAAGAAAAAAGTAGAAAAAGTAACTATAACTACAATAATATGTTAATGGATACACCAGATAAAAAGTTATAAATAGTGACATCAAAAATATAATATGTAGCGGGAGGTAATTATGTAGAGCTTAGAATGCATTCAAACTTAATCTGCTGTCATCTTAAAATTGACTGTTATAAATGTAAGTTGTTTTATATAAGCCTCGTGATAACCACAAGTCAAAAATTTACTGTAGATACACAAAAGACAGAGAGAAGAATCTAAGCATACCACTACAGTACATCATCAAATCATAAGGAAAAGACCAGGAGAAAAAACAGAAGGACTACAAAACAACCAAAAATCAATTACCAAAATGGCGTTAAGTACATACCTATCAATAATTACAAATGTAAATGAGCTAAATTCTGCAATCAAAGGACATAGAGTGGCTGAATGGATAAAAACAAGACCCATCTATATGCTGCCTAAGAGACACACTTCAGATGTAGGACACACACAGACTGAAATTGAAGGGATGGGAAAAAATATTCCCGGCAAAAGGAATATTTCTTTTGGAAAACCAAAAGCAAGCTGGGGCTTTATCAGATGAATTAGACTTTCAGATAGACTATAATAAAACACAAAGAAGGTCATTACCTATTGATAAAGGGGTAAATCCAACAAGAGGATATAACATTTACAAATATTTATGTATCTGACATAGAAACACTTCAATACAGAAAGCAAATATTAACAGACCTATAGGAAGAAATAGACAGCAATATAATAATAGTAGGAATTGTAATACCTCATTTCACCAATGTATATAGATCAGACAGAACATCAATAAAGAAACATTAGCCTTAAATGACATACATGTTGGTTCAGATGGACTTAATAGACATATACAGAACATTCCATCCCAAAGCAACAGAATGCACATTCTTCTCAAGCATGTATCAAGCTTATGTTAGGCTACAAAACAAGTCTTCATTTTATAAGACTGAAATCCTATTAAGCATCTATCTGACCATAATGGTATGAAATTAGAAATGAATTACAAGAATACAAGTAAAATATTTTCACAAATATGTGACGATTAAACAACATACTACTGGACAACATACCAAAGCTTATGGGATGCAGCAAAAGCAGCTGCATGAATTTCATAGTGAAAAGACTACATCAAGAAAGAAACAAACAAACAAAAAAGAAACAGTCTCAAACAACCTGAGTTTATACTTCAAGAAATTAGAAAAAGAAGAACAAATGAAGCCCAAAGCTAGTAAAGAAAGGAAATAACAAGATCAAAGGAAATAAATGAAATAAAGAGAAAAATAATAGAAAAGATCCAGGATACTAAGATGCTTTTTCAAAAAGATAAACAAAATTGACAAACCTTTAGCTAGATTTACCAAGAAAAAAAAAAGGGAGGATTCAAATAAAATCAGAAATGGAGGAGGTGACATGACAACGGATACTACAGAAGCAAACAGAACCATAACAGACTACTATGAACAATTACACACCAACAAATTAGACAATCTAGAAGAAATGGCTAAATTCCTAGAAAGATACAACCAACCAAGACTGAATCATGTAGAAATAGAAAAACTGAACACGCTGATTACTAGTAAAAAGATTTGAATCACTAGTAAAAAATTTCCAACAAATCAAAGTCCAGGACCAAACTTCTGGACTATACAACTTCACTGTTATAGAATCCATTGGTGAATTCTACCAATCCTTTAATGATGACTTAATACAAGTCTTTCTCAAACACTTTCAAAACAAGAGGAGAGACACTTCCAAACTCATTTAACAAGGACAGCCTTACTCTAATACCAAAACCAGACAAGAATACCGTAAGAAAAATCACAGACAATATTCTTAATGAATATAAATACAAAAATCCTCTACAAAATATTAGCAAACCAAGTATGACAATATGCTGAAACAATCATATACTACAATCAAGTGGCATTTATTCCAGGGATTCTAAGATGATTCAACATACACAAATCCATCAATGTAATACACCATGTTAACAAAATGAAGGATAAAAATCATACAATCATCTCAATAAATGCAAGAAAAGCATTTGACAAAATTCAACATCTATGATTTTTAGAAACTCTCAACAAAGTGGGAATAGAGGAACATACCTCAACATAATAAAGGCCATATATGAAAGGCCCACAGCTAACATTATTCTCAATGATAAAAAGTTGAAAGTTTTTCATCTAAGATCAGTAAGAAGACAAGGATGCCCATTCTTACCACTTTTACTCAACATGATTAGGCAAGAAAATGAAATTTCCATCCAAGTTGGAAAGAAAGAATTAAAGCTGTCATTATTTGCAGATGACATGATATTATATATAGAAACCCCAAAACTCTACCAAAAACACTGTTAGGACTAGTAAATAAATACATTCAGTAAAGTTTCAGGATACAAAATCAATATACAAAAATTTGTTGCATTTCTTCACACTGATAAACTATGAGAAAGAGAAATTAAGACCATAATCCCATTTATAGTTGCATCAGAAGAAGAAAATACCTAGGAAGAAACTGAACCAGGATGGTGAAAGACCTATACAATGAAATCTGCAAGACCTTGATGAAAGAAATTGAAGAAGACACAAATAAATAGAAAGATATTTTGTGCTCATGGGTTGGAAGAATTAATATGGTTAAAATGTCCATACTATTGAAACCAATTTACAGATTCAATGCAATTCCTATCAAAATTCCAATGACATTTTTCACAGAAATTAAGCAAATAATTCTAATATTTGTATGGAACCACAAAAGATTCCAAATAGTGAAAATCACCTAGAAAAAAAGAACAAATCCAGAGGTATTGCACTTCCTCGTTTTGAATGTATTATAAAGCTATAATAATCAAAACACTTTGGTACTGGCATAAATACAGATACATGAACAGAATACAGAGCCCAGAAATAAACCCATGAATATATGGTCAATTAATTTAGGACAAAGGAGCCAAGAATATACAATGAGGAACGGGCAGTTTCTTTAAGAAGTCGTGTTAGGAAAATTGGATAGTCACATGCTAAAGAATGAAACAGGACCACTATCTTAGACCATATATAAAAATTAACTCAAAATGAGGTAAAGACTTGAACATAAGACCTGAAACCATAAAACTCCTAGAAGAAAACATAAGCAGCAGGTATCCTGGCATTGATCTTAGCAGTATTTTTTTTTTTTTTTTGTATTTGACAACAGAAGGGCAACAAAAGCAAAATTAAGAAACGGGGATATATCAAATTAAAAAACTTCTGCCCTGCAAAAGAAATCATCAACAAAAGAAAAAGCAACCTATCAAGTGGGAGATAATATCTGCACATCCTATATCCGATAAAGTGTTAATATCCAAATTATATAAAAACTCATTCAACTCAATAGTAAAAAAAAAAAAACAACAACAATCTGATTAAAATATGTGCCAAGGATCTGAGCAGACCTTTTTCAAAGAAGACATACAGATGGCCAGCAGGTACATGAAAAGGCGCTCAACATCACTAGTCATCAGAGAAATAAAAATCAAAATCACAATGAGATATCACCTCATACCTATTAGAATGGCTATTATCAGAAAGATAAGAAATAATAAGTGTTGACAAGGATGTGGAGAAAAGGGCACCCTCATCCACTGCAAATGGGAATGAAAATCGGTGCAGCCACTGTAGAAAAGAGTATAGGGTTTCCTCAAAAAGTTAAAACTAGAACCACCATATGATCCAGCAATTCCACTTTTGGGTATTCATCCAAAGGAAATGAAAAACACTCACTTGAAGAGATATCCTCACCCCCATGCTCATTATAATATTATTTACAATAGCCCCAAACATGGAAATAACCTAAGTGTTCATCCACAGATGAATGGATAAAATGTTTTTTTCATGTATACACAATGGAATATTACCCAGTTAAAACATTAACAATTCTAACACTTTTAACAATATGGAAGGACCCTTCAGGATATGCTTAGTGAGATAAGTCAGATACAAAAAGACAAATACCATATAATCTCACTGATATGTGGAATATAATGAAAGTTTAAGTGGAATGTAAAGAGAGAAAGAGAGAAAGCAAGTTTATAGATACAGGGAACAGATTGGGGGTTACCAGAGGCAGGGCACGGAGGTGGGTGAAATGGGAAAAGAAAGTGGAAAGGTACAAACTTCCAGTTATAAAATATATAAGCCTGGGATGTACTGTACAGCATGGTGACTAAAGTTAATAATACTATGTAAAGAATAAATTTAAAATTTTGTATGTCTTGCCTATTGTTCGATGTGAGCACCATTAAATTTTTCTAGACTTAGTTTGCTATACCCTAAGATTACGGAAATATTTACTAACCAGCATTTTCTCGCTTCTGTAATCTTGCTTGCTTAACACATTCTTCCCCTTCCCCCTTCCCCTTTTTTCTTTTTTCTTTTCTTCTTTCTCCCACCACAAGTAACGGACAAAGCCTTCCCGCCAAAGGACAGACAAAGGACGCCCAATCAGAGAACCACAAATGTCTTTACTTTAAAATCAACCAATCAGGCCCCTCATAACCTGAAACCTCCCCTATGCTATTTGTCTCTGTCTATAAAAACGCTGTACCAACCCTGATCGGAACCTCCTAGCGTCACTGGTAACGAGTGTGCGGAGGTCCAGGTTCGAACCTGCAATAAATGACCCTTGTCGCTTGGCTTTGACTTACGACTCTGGTGGTCTCTTGTGGGGGGTTTCGCAACCTCGGGCATTACAACTACTGTCTTGTATATTTTAAAGTTGCTAAGAGAATAAATTTAAAAGTTCTCGTCATAAGAAAAAAAATTTTGTGGGGCACCTGGGTTAAGCATCCCACTTCAGCTCAGGTCAGGATCTCACGGCTGATGGGTCCGAGCCGAGTCGGGCTCTGTGCTGACAGCTCAGAGCCTGGAGCCTGCTTCAGGTTTTGTGTCTCCCTCTCTCTCTGCCCCTCTCCCACTCGCACTCTGATTGTTTCTATCTCTCAAAACTAAGTAAACATTAAAAACATTTAAAAAAACTGGAAACAATGTGTGGTGATGGATGTTAACTAACCTTATTGCGGTGATCTTTTTGTAATATGTGCAAATAATGGATCATGCACACCTGAAACTATTTTATGTCAACTATAGCTCAATGAAAAAATCAAAAGAATAATAAAATGCAAAGAATTCAGAAGGAAAAAAGTATAGGAATAAAAACATAAATCACCATTAATAGAAGCAGCAAATATATATATTTATTATACAAATTTAGATATGTAAACATATTTAGTAACAAATTTATATTCACTTAAGAAAAAAGTGATGACATGATTAAAATTAGAAACTATAGTGAGAAGAGAAAAACAGGTTTGCTGATATAAATTACTAAGATTGACCCAAATGCCAAAGCCCCAAACACTAAAAAGGAAATTAAAAAAAAAATTTAACCTTTATTTATTTTGAGAGACAGAGACAGCACAAGCAGGGGAGGGGCACAGAGAGAGGGAGGCAAAGAATCTGAAGCAGGCTCCAGGATCTGAGCTGTGAGAGCCCAACCCCGGGCTCAAACCCATGAACCGTGAGATCATGACCTGAGCTGAAGTCAGATGCTTACCTGAGCCATCCAGGCACCCCAAAAAAGGAATTTTTTAGTATTAAAAAAATCGTTTCACATAAAGGCTTTGATACAATATATTCTTAACAGTGAATTCTTTCAAAGCTTCATGGAAGGCATATTTTAGAATATTTTATTTCATTTGTGAATTTTATAAAATGCTGTTAGATTTCATCTGAAATACAAGAAAGGTTTAAAGTTCGGGGCTCCTGGGTGGCTTAGTCGGTTGAGCCTCCGACTTCGGCTCAGCTCATGACCTCACAGTTTGTGAGTTGGAGGCCCTCATTGGACTCTGTGCTGACAGCTCAGAGCCTGGAGCCTGCTTCAGATTGTGTGTCTCCCTCTCTCTGCCCCTTCCCTGCTCATTCTCTTTCTCTCTCTGTCTCTCAAAAATGAATATACATTAAAAAAATTTTTTTTTAAAGATTTAAAGTTTATTAAATCTTCTAAGACATCAAAACAATAAACTGCATAAGAAAAACGGCATAATCATCTCAGGAGACACTGAAAAGACTCTTGATGAGAACCCTACACCCATTCTTCCTTGATGTGAGAGGTAAAAGAAATTTCCATTCAAATAGAAATCATTAAGGATGCTGACTCTGGTCATTATTATTTCTTGTTTTAGAAGTTCTAACCAATTACAGTAAGAAACAAATCAGAAAACACAGATGAATCAAAATATAAAAAAGAAAAGCCATTTTTATCTCAACAATTCTTAGAAATCTCAAAAAAATGGACTGAAAACTTACTAAAATTAAAAGGTTACTTCAGTGAAGAATCTGAATAAAAATGAAATATTCCCGAGTGAATATTCATTCCCCTAATTTAACGGAGGAAAAATAAAGAGAATTATAAATGACTTCAAAAAGAAAGATTTTAAGTGTAAATAAAATCATAAAACTTTGCTAAAGAATGAAAATTCACATTAAATGCCAAATACTACAAAGGTATCATTTTTCTATAATAAAATTGTTAAACTCAAAGATAAAGATGCATTTCAATTTGTGTGGAACAGTAAACGTCTTGTTCACATGTGTTTTACAAACAAAAAGGCAATCAAATATTTGCACAATGTTCAAATTTATTATGAGTTAAAATGAAATTAGCCCCAAAGTCAATCAATAGATGATAATGCTTCTGGCTAATATAGGATTTAAATATGTGGTAAAAGAAACAATTGACTTATAGAAAAAATTAGGTCACACTGTACTCCAAATAAATTTCATATTAAAGTCTAAGTATTAAAAGAAAATGAACCGGAATGAAATACAGGAGAACATTTTTGCAGCGGTTTTGCTGCCTGGGCAGAGCCAGGCTAAGTGGAATCAAGAAAAAATTTTCCTAGGGCCATTGGAGAAATGCCCAGAAACTAACTGAGCTTGGGTTAAACGGGGAGAATTTTCCCACGTACCACTCATCTTTCCCATAAATGTGGACTTCTCACCACCTGCCCCAGAGCACTGCACCTGTGTCTATCAGTTTACATGTGGATATCTCATGATTCCTTCCAATAACTCGTCTAACAAACCTTCCCAGAATACACAGCCCTAGACATCTACTATGGTAAAAGAAAGACCATCACCTGCTAGCCCTTTGGAATGTAACTAATGATCTCAAAATGGGATGGGGGGGGGGGGAATACCCTTAGTTTTAAAAGAAGTTTATTGTTAATGTAATTTTCACAAACAACTTGGCATCTGAGCAATGAGACCTTCAATGAAAGGTAAATTTTGAATATATGAGTGTGAGAGAAGGGCAGCCCAACATAAAGGAATAGCAATGAAAAAAGGCAAAGAATCAGGAAACTTTGGAAACACAGAAGGTAACATGAAGAAATAGAATGATCAACAAGATTAGTGAGTTAAGTGTATGCATTTGCTAGGGCTGCTATAGCAAATGGCCACATGCTGAGTGACTTCATGGAAATTTATTGTTTCACTGTTCTGGAGGCTGGAAATCTGAGACCAAGGTATCAGCAGAGTCAAGCTCCCTCTGGGGGTGCTAAGGAAAAATCTGTGGCAGGCTTTTCTTTTAGTTTCTGGCAATATCTTGGCTAATGTCAACAGAACTCTAATCTTCACGTGGTATTCTCCTGTGTTTCTGTCTGTTTCCCAATATCCCCTCTTTATAAGGACACTAGTCGTATCGGATTAGCACCCATTCAAATGACCTCATTTTAACTTGATTACCTCTAAAAAGACCCTTGCTCTAAATAAGGTAACATTCTGAAATACTGAGAGTTCAGACTCCAATGCATGTTTTTTTTTCTTGTGGGGGAATTGGGATTGGGGGGGTGGGCGGCAGGGAGGTGGGTACACAACCTATTACAGAAAGCAACAGATCAGAGAGAGCTTTATTTAATGGGCTGGTGGAATCAAATACTGTTTAACAATACCTTAGGTAACAAAATAAGTTCAATGGTTTTAGTTCAGGGAAAAATGAAAATAAGAAGAAGGAAAACATATCTAGTTATTGAAAGCAAAAACAGTTAAATGTGGTTAACAGGGTCAGAATAAGTTAAGTATTGCAATTTACATATGCTTTGTTATTTCTTTTGGAAAGAAAAACTTGCTGTTCAGGTCATGGAAGAACTATACCAAAGCACAGATTTTAGTAAAAGGAATACTGGAGCTACCAAGAAAAATTGAACTAACAGCCTACAAAAATGGACCATAACAAAGAAATCTGCTGGAGGATATACAATCCCAGGAATTTTGCATGCCCTAACAATAAACAGCAGATGGTAATAAGTCCAAAGAACATTGGTAAATAAAATAGCCAATGGTTTCAATCAGTTGAAAAACTGGAATGTTAACTCCAAATCCTATGTAAACCAGTTTCCAGAGAGAATTTTTTTTTAAGTGAAAACATATTAACATTTTGATGGCACATTTCTTTCAAGGCTTTCAAAGCCTTATTATGGGTAGATTTATCTTCTTTATGAATCATCCAGGGCAATTCACTTTCAAGCTGGTATTGTGTTATTTTCATTACAAATGTATAACTATTTCAGGTATATTGCAGTTTCTGGGGTTGGGGTGGAGCAGTAACCACAATTTTTAACCATGCCTCTATATGCATGTGAATGTAATACATGAATAAGGTGCAAGCCTCATAAATAGGAATAAACTAGGAAATATAGACCTATAAGCCTATCACCATAAAAAACATCCAGTTCTGTACTAGTTAAAGCTTTTTGCAGAATGTAGCATGTTGGCACAAATCTATGAATTCTGCAAAATTTAATCTAACTCATAGAAACCGCTTATATTAACACTACAATAAAATCACCTCTAACATGGCTTATGCTTTAAAATAAGTACGTAAGGAGAAAACTCCACGTTGTCAAAATTACCCCCAATAACCCATTAAATCACCATATACTACACTATGTGATTTTGTGCACTCTCTTTCTCCAACATGGATTTGAATAGTTTTGTTTTGTTCTGGTATGCACCAAATAAAGTACTTAGTTAATATATAAAGTCCATACTGTAATAGATAAATGACATATGTATATGGAACACAAGTAGTCAAATTTGGATAAATGAAATGCATATATCACAGTTCCACTTTCATGATTAGGATTCACTCCACTTTTACTCAAATCAATAAAATATTTTTAGAAATCAAAAGCAAAGGCAACAAAAGCAAAAATAAACAAATGGAACTGCATTAAACCAAAAAGTTTCTGCACGGTAAAAAGAAACCAGTAAAATAAAAAGATAGTATACTGATGGGAGAAAATATTTGCAAATCACGTATTGGATAAGGGGTTAATAACCAAAATATATAAATAAGTCCTACAATTCAATAGAAGTAAAACAACCCAATTTGAAAAATGAACAAAGAATCTGAATAGACAGTTTTCTCAAGACATACAGATGGCTAACAGGTACATGATCAGGTCTTCAACATCACTAATCATCAGGAAAATGCAAACAAAAACACAATGAGATATTATCTCACACCAGTCAGAATGGCCAGTATCAAAAAGACAAGAAATAACAACTGTTGGCAAAGATTTAGAGAAAAAAAAGAACTCTTGTGTACTATTGGTAGGAATGAAAATTGGTGCAGCCACTGTGGAAAAGAGTATGGAAATTTCGCAAAAAATTAAAAATTGAACAACCATGTGATCTAGCAATTCCATTTCTGGGTATATATATCCAAAGGAAACAAAAACATGATCTCAAAGATATCTACACCCCTATGTTCACTGCAGCATTATTTACAGTAGCCAAGACATGGAAGCAACCTAAGTGTCCATCCATGAATGAATAAAGAAGTTACAGTACACACACACACACACACACACACACACACACACACACACACACAGGAATATTATTCAGCCATAAAAAAGAAGGAAATCCTGCCACTTACAACATAGATGACCTTGAGGACATTATGCTGAGTGAAACAAGACAGACAAAGACAGAGCATATGAATCTAAACTTACATGTGGAATCTAAAACAAATAAAAACAACAACACAGACCTCAAAGATATAGAGAGCAGATTATTGGTTGCCAAAGATCGGGGGAGGGGGAGGTAAGCAAAACAAGTGAAATGGGTCAAAGGTAAAAACTTCCATGTAATAATAGCATGGTGACTACAGTTGATAATACTGTGTTGTATATTTGAAAGTTGCTAAGAGAGTAGATCTTAAAAGTTCTCATCCCAAGAGAAAAAATTTTAACTGTGTGTGGTGATGGATGTTAACTCAATTTATTGTGATGATCATTACACAATATACAAATATTGAATCATTATGTTGTACACCTAAATTTAATATGTTATATGTCAATTATAACTCAATGAAAAAATTTATACAAGTATTTATGTTTAGACCTTGACCTTTAACTTCTCTCTCATTTGCTCTCCTTACTGTCATTGTCTCTTGGTCTTTCATGATTTCCAGCTCTTTATTTCTCTATCTACTGAATGCCAGGTGCTGATTTCAGTGGAGCATAATGTGAAGGCTGTAGTACTAGAAGCTGTGTCAGGCTTAACCAGACTTCATCACTTACTACTGTTGAGGTCTTAGGTCACTAAACCTCTCTAATCAATACCACCAAGTCAGAATTAGTGTCTAATTCACATGGTTTGGGAAGAATATATAACTTCTACCCCCAATGTACTGACATATATATACACGTGTGTGTGTGTGTGTGTGTGTGTGTGTGTGTGTGTGTGTGTGTGTGTGTAAAATAGCACCCATTCTACAGATGAGGAAACTGAGGTTTGGGAAAATTAAGCCCACAATAATAATAATATGAAATTGTGATTGACTAGTATAATGCAAGCTTTTATGGCTTTAGGATGAATTCTTTATTGTTCTAGGTCTATAATACAAAAGCCATAAACACAAGAGAATCTTCCTTAACTTTTGCTACTGCATCCAGACTTAAACACATTCATCTAACTTAGATATCCAAGCTCTTTTCTTTTCTGCTTCCTGCCATCTATTTGTGAAGATTCTATGGCTAAAATACCACATTCTACAAATTCCTCCAGCTATTTCAGTGGGATGTGGATCATAGAAAATATGTATGAAAGAGCTAAAACACACTATATAGTAAACAGAGATAAGTTCAGCTTTAATGTATCAACTAGAACAAATCAACTATTTTTTCAATGTCTATCCTATTAAACTGTTAAAACAATTTTTATAAATTCCCTCAGTATCCCTTCTAAAGGGGCTTCATATTAATTATTATGTTATCTTAAACATTCTCTTGCTTTAGTAAAATTTAGTAAAAGAAAATCATAAAAATAAGAGCAAAACTTAAGAAGTGTTCTCAGTAATACTAAACACAGATAAAAACAAAATAAATGCATGCCAAAATATCAATTTAGATATAAAACCAACAAAAGTTCTGAATTAAGTAAAAACGGATAAAAGTTTAAATGTACCCTTTCTTTTTCATTCCAACTAGCTTACTTTTGCTTACAATAATATTTTAGGATATGTACAGAATTCTCCTAGGGTGCAGATGCTTTCTGAATTTAGCCATTTTACTCTCTGTCCCTGTAAATACATAGCAAAGAAACATTAACTTAATGAGATATAATTAAAATTCCAGATGACTGAATTAGTAACAATAGATAGCCCATTTGTTACAAACATTAAAAATAATCACTAAAATACATAGTTATGTCTTTTATTTCATGGTCAGAAAATGAAGATTCAAGCTCTTCTGGAAAAATTCTACATTAAAAAATACATATAACAAGAAAAGTAATATTTATAATTCCCCTTGATATAACCTCCATTTCATCTTAAACAATGTAAAGTACTGTGGTAAAAAAATAACTAAGAAGGGGTGCCTGGATGGCTCAGTGGGTTGTGTCCAAGTCTTGATTTCAGCTCAGGGCATCATCTCACAGTCATGAGACTGAGTTCCACTTTGATCTCCGCACTGAGCGTGGAGCCTGCTTAAGAGTCTCTCTTCTTCTCCCTCTGTCCCTCTCCCCCGTTCACACACTCTTTCTCTTAATAAAATAATAATAATAACTAAGCAAATTACTGATTTAATTTGTTTTCAAATAATTTATAACTCTAAAATTTTAGAGAAATCTACTTTAAATTTGTTTAGATTATTGGTTAAAATGGAGGCACACATGGCAAGAATATATAGTGGGGTAAAGACTCTCATTGATAAAGGGTGCTGAGAAAAGCAGACAACTACAAGCAAAAGAATGAAAGTGGACCACTTTCCTACACCATACACAAAAATAAACTCAAAATGGATTAAAGACTTAAATGTGAGACTTGAAGCCATAAAAGTCCTACAAGAAAACATAGGCAGTAATCTCTTGGACATCAGCCCTACCAAATTTTTCTGGATATGTCTCCTCAGGAAAGAAAAACAAAGCAAAAATAAATGATTGGGACTGCATCAAACTAAAAACCTTTGCACAGAATAAAAAAGCAGGGGTGGGGGGGGCATTGCCTAGGTGTCTCAGTCAGTTCAGCATCTGACTTTGGCTCAGGTCATGATCTCATGGTTCTTGAGTTTGAGCCCCATGTCAGGCTGTCTGTTGACAGCTCAGAGCCTGGAGACTGCTTTGGATTCTGTGTCTCTCTCACTGCCCCTCCCTCGCTCATACTGTCTGTCTGTCTCTGTCTCTCTGTCTCTCTGAAAAAAATAAACATTAAAAACATTTTTTAAAGAAAGAAAGAAAGAAAAGACAGGCAACCTACTAAACGGAAGAAGATATTTGGAGGTCATTTATCCAATAAGAGGTTAGTAGCCAAAATACATAAAGAACTCATACAACTCAAAACCAAAAATCCCCAAATAACCCTATTAAAAACAGGCAGAAGACCTGAACATTTTTCCAAAGATACTCAAATGCCCAACAGACACATGAAAATATTCTAAGTATCACTAATCATCAGGGAAATGCAA
Source organism: Panthera leo (assembly GCF_018350215.1). Classification (NCBI taxonomy): domain Eukaryota; kingdom Metazoa; phylum Chordata; class Mammalia; order Carnivora; family Felidae; genus Panthera; species Panthera leo. The sequence continues at coordinate 51,980,334 of NC_056695.1, read as the reverse complement.
ATCAAAACCACAGTGAGATACCATTTCACACTGTCAGAATGATTATTATCAAAAAGACCAGAAATAGCAGGTGTTAGGATATGAAGGAAAGGGAACCCTCATGCACTGTTGGTGTGAATGTAAATGGTGCAGGCACTACAGAAAACAGTATGGAATTCCCTCCCTCAAAAACTTAAAGAGAGAAATACTGCTGATCCAATAATTCCACTGCTGGGTATTTACACCCAAAGAAAATGAAAATATTAATTTGAAAAGATATGTGTACCTCTATGTTTACTGCAGTATTATTTACAATGGCCAAATTATGGAAGCAACCTAAGTGTTCACTGATTGATAAATAAAGATGTGGTATAGAGAGAGAATGGAATATTACTCAGCTATAAAAAGAGTGAGATCTTGCTATTTGTAACCATGTGGATGTACCTAGAGCATATTATGCTAAATGTAGTAAGTCAGAGAAAGACAAATATCATATGGTTTTACTCACATGTAGAATCTAAAAAGCAAAACAAAAGAATAAGCAAAATAAACAGAAATAGACTTATAAATACAGAGAACAAACTGGAAGTTGACAGAGGGGAGGTGGGTGGGAGGATGGGGAAAATATGTGAAGGGAATTAGGAAGTACAAACTTCCAGTCACAAAAGAAATAAGTCACGGGGATGGAAGGAACAGGAGTGTTATTAAGATTGTAATAATTTTGTATGGAGACAGGTGGTAACTACACTTTTCATGATGAGAATTACATATATATAGAATTGTCAAATCACTATATTGTACACCTAAAATTAATATTGTAGATCAATTATACTTCAGTCAGTATCAGTCAAGGCACACATTCTGGATGTATTCAACATATATTGGTTCTTCAACAACTATCCATTCAAAATATCCTGAGGCACTGTTCTAGGTACTAGGAATGAGCTGAACTTCAGCCCTCATAAAAATTATACTCCAGTTAAGACGGAAGTAGGGCAAATATTTTGATATCAAATATTTTTAAAACATGGTATTTTAAAAGGTGGTAAGTGTTGTGAAGAAAAATAAAGCAGAGAAGGGAAAAATAGACTGCCAAGGGGTAAATAGTGTCATTTTAAATAGGGTGGTCAGAGAAGGCTTCACTGGTAAGAGGGTAGTTGAGCAGAACTCAAGTAGATGAAGAAATGCCTATGTCTGGGAAATGGGCATTTCTCATATGACCTTAGTTACTGTTCTATAGAAGAAAAAAATCAAAAGACATTATTACAAGAATTGTTGGTTTTCACTGTGACAACTTAGAACTAAAATCACTGCTTTACTGTGTTTTATAAATGACTATCTTATATCCCTTTTAAAGTATATACAGTAAGGCTTAGCTTCACGTGTTCCTTCTATCCCAATACTTAATCAATTCATTGCCTATCATTTTATTCCTTATGGAAATTCAATAGAAACAATCATAGAGAATTCAGCCTAATTCAAATTACAGCTAAAATCAGTGATTTTTATACTTTTAGAGTATGAGAAGAATTTCAGAATATGTGAGATCATATATATAGAGAGAGTGAGAATATTCCCTAGGCTCCCTATTACCTTCTAGTGCCTGGCTCAAATCCATTCTAAGGCAAAGCTGCATTCTTGCCTGTCACTTCCATGAAAGAATTATCATCATTAACAGTTGCACAAGCCAACTTTCATGTGGTTTCTTTTAGTTACAATGCAAAGAGTCCTAAATAATGCAGACAAAGGAAAATAAGACAAGAGATGAATCAAGGCTTGTATCTAAAAACTGCAGGCTAGTGAATTATCATCAATTCATTGTAGAAAGAAAGGATTGATGAAAGAATATGTGACAAGGTGTTATACGTAATTTATTTTAAAATTTTAAAAAGATAAAAAATAAATTTACAAAGGTAAAACACCAGATGAAATTTATAAAATAGCAGATAGCAGTCAAACCTAGTTCATGATTCTTTGGACACCATGGCCAGATGAAGAACATAAAATGGGATCAGAGTGGAGAGGAGAGATATGATGTGGGAGAGATCGTTTTGTGAAGAGGAATTTTGAAGAGTGCCACATAATGTTGGAAGGCCAATTCCTTAAGGTGGAGGGAGACTGGAACCTAGCCCCTCTCTTCAAATTCTGGTTGGGGAGAGATTTCAGCTGGACTTTGAAGAGAGATTATTCTGTGACCTGTGATATTGGAGGCATAGTGAACTAGGGTGCCTGTGGAGAAAAAAGATGGAGGAATATTTGGCAATGGGCTGGAAGGTTCTATGTGGAGAGAAAACTACAATATGGAAGACCAGCTGACTTAGTACTTTAGTGGCAGAGCAAGGATAGTTGCCTCATCACTGAGGTTGGCTGCATCCCCAGAGTTTGTTGGAGTAAGGAATGCATGAGTGTTTCATATGTGCTGTAAGTGAGGGTCACCTTGAGTCCTCTTGTAGAAGAGCAGAGATCCTGAAGCAAGAAGCTAGAGATGGAAGCAGTCCCTGGAGACTGTAGGAGGAGGTTCGAGTCACTAGTCAGACTAGACAATCTTCTGAATCAAGGACACAGTAAGTAAGAGGTCCCCCATTTAGCATTCTCACAAGAGCCAGGGGAACCAACCACAGGAGTGGGCTTTAACCATGCCAAGCCCAGAGGGCACAAAACCACCAGTCAATATTTGTATTCCATTACCTCTCTTCTCTCCCCATGCCTTATCACTGATGGGGTAGAGAACATCCACTGGAAGAGTAGTGTAAGAAAGAAACTTGTGAGAAGGTGACAGACACGTATATGATAAAAAAAAAAACTGAAGTGTTAATTAAGAGCTTGACCCTGATGCTTTTAATTTTTGAATTGTGGCTTATTTGGTGACATCAATTGACTCCGGTACAGTTTGTTACTTTAATAACTCCACTGAGCAGCTGAGGAAAGTCTTCCCCTCTGAATAAAGTCAAAAGGGGCATTGGGAGACAAAACTTTGATCGCATCTCATGAATCATGTGTTCAATTTATCAGTTACACATACCTACTCTATATATGTAATCTTCATTATAAATGTTGTGGTTTTCACGTTTTAAGACATCTGCAAATGATTGGGCATGCTTAATTTAAGTGCTATAGTAAATTTCATCATACCCATACATTTAGTATATAATGAGCTCTCCATAAGAATTAAATGGTTATACGTCTGCATACAGACAGCGTGTAGCAGATGCAACTGAAGAATGAGTGTAACCCCTGGACTCTGCTCAAAGTTCCCCTCCAGGTGAAGTAGACAAGTTCCCTGCAGGGGGACATCTTCCCTCGTCACAATGACACTGTGTAATCTAGTGGTATAATTGTCCAAATGGCATAAACAGAAATTGTGTAAAAGGATAAAAAGTGGTCCCCTCTGAGGAACATGAGGTAGGGTAGAAAAGAGTAACACATGGAACCATGGCTTAACTTATGGACTCCTGTCTCCTTTTTCTTTAATTCTTTAAAGTGTTTAGGTATACATACATCCCCAAGAGAACAATGTGCAAGATATCTTATGACATTCCAATTTGAGGTGCAGAAAAATATTATGTGCATACTCAATTTCAGTAGAACTAAATGCATGCAAACACACAGCATAAGATTTGTGGAACTTCTCTTAAAATAAATTGGTTTCTTTTGTTGCAATTTGATGAACTCTTATGGTCCAGAGAAGGTGACAAGACAAATGTCATCTTGGGAAGGAGAAATAAGACTTCTAACTCTGGAAGACTGCGGACACGGTAAGATATTTAGTGGTGAGGACGAGTCAAGACCTCCACCCCACTTTCAGCCAAAATCTCAGATTGGGGCGGGAGGCATATTTGTCTGAATGTGGGGAGAACTAAAAGTGAGAGGGTTTTTGTCTGGTTTCCCATTTTGTCCTATGGGAGAGAATCACATGGATATGACCACCACATAGTAAATAATTAAACAGTACAATGGAGGAGAAGCAGGGCCTGAGTTTATCTTTCTAGAACTTCTGCCAGCTGCCCTTATATCATATGATACAGAAGGCACCCAAAGGTTTTTACCAGTCCTCTGGAGGGAGGACAGGCCTTGACTGGTTCCTTCTGGGAAGCAGGATTAAGAGGGCAAGAAGGAGAAGCAGAACCCAACAAGGACCCAGAAAACAACTCTGGGACTTTCATGCAAATATGAAACCTCCTCTACTACCTCCCATCACCACAAACACACCTTGCATTGCCCCAAAGGCCAAGAAGTCTATTAGGGAGGGAAAAGAGCTAAGGAGGAAATCTGAAAAACTAAGCATTTATTCAAGAAGGGCTCTGGTACACAAAAAAAGAACCTTATAAACAGCCGTCGGAACTTCACAAAATGCACCTTGAGAAGGTTAAGAAAAAAACAACACAAATTTTAAACAGTCACAATTGCATTCGAACATGAAATATGATAGATCATGAAATTACCGTGTGGGTTGTAAAACACTCACTGCTCTTCTAAGACTGTAAAACATACTCAGGTTTTTGTCAGATACAACTGAGAAGACACAGGGTGGCGTGCCTTCTTATGAAAGACCTTCTACCCACTGCCTCCTGCAACCCAGCAGCCCACCCCCTCGAACAAGCCCATTGTCTCATTTCTGGGACAGCATTAGATCATGCATGCATATCAGAGTCTGCCTGTGTGAAACCAATTAATCAAAAGCACATAACATTTACATTGGGCTAATTAATTTCAAAACAAACATAAATCTTAAGAACATTGTCTACGTAACAGCAGGAGTGTGTGGAATGAGTCATGTTTCCACAACCTCCTTGCCAGCTCTGCAACATTTCAAATAGCCTTGCCCTCCCTAATAGAAGGTGACCAGGTTTTACTGTAGAACTGTTATTTTATACTTGATGACCAAACAATGACCTGAGAATGAAAATACACAAGTCAGCCAGCCCCTTCCCAATTCTGAGCTTTATTTGTACAGCCATTTTTTTTTTGTATAGTTCTTCTCACTACAATGAACAAATGAAAGACTGTGTCAGCATCAGAGACCTAACCTAAGTTAAGATGATAAAGCCTATTCCTGCCCCTCTTAGGAGTGTCACTGCAGAAGAGCATACAGACTATAATCAACCAAGAGTGATTTTCCAGCAGGTTGTAAAACCGAACCCAGACACAGCTTTGCTGGCAAGAGAAGCCGTCTCTACAGCATGATGTGTTAAAAAGAGCGTGGGCTTTGCAGACAAACAGATCTTATTAAATTTTTGTCTTTTCCCCCTTCTCAGTGAAGTAAGATTAGTAATACATTACTTAGATTCTTAGATGCAAGCAATAGACACTGACTCTGGCTGATTTTAGAAAAAAAAGGGAGGGGCCTTATTTAAAAGCTAATGTGTGCACCTGCCTGGATGACTCAGTCGGTTAAGCACCAACTCTTGATTTTGGCTTGGGTCAAGATCTTGGGGTTCATGGACTCAAGCCCTACATCAGGCTCTGCCTTGACAGTGTAGATCCTACTTGGGATTCTCTCTCCCCCTATCTCTCTGCCCCTCCCCACCCACACATGTGTGTGCTCTTTCTCTCTCAAAATAAATAAATAAACTTAAAATAATAATAATAATAATAGTAATAGTAATATTTGGTTCACAGGATCTCAGGGAAGAGCAGAGAACCAGGCTCAGAGACTGACAGTCTCAGCTTGCCTCTCAGATACCATGGCCACCTTCTCTTTCTGTCTCCACTGCCTTCATCAGTCATAAGCATAGATTTTGTTTTATGATCATAGATTTACCAGGAACATCCTATTTCCACAAAGTCTGGTGTCAGTTGTGTGCACATATTAGTTATGAAGGAGGCTGAGAAAATGAAGTGGAAGATAACTTCTGCCCATTGGTCAGCTACAAATACTTCTTTTGAAGATTTGTAATGAGGCTGAAATTGTATACATTCTATCAAGGAAGAGACCATAACCCCTAAGTCCAGGCTGGCACACAATGGATGTTCAGTAAGAGTTGTTTGAGTAATAAAGTTTTAAAAAGCAGGGAACAGATGAACGATATGGGTGAAGACTCATGCAGCTTGGCACATAACAGACAAGTAATAAATGTATTTTCTTCTCCCAGTTTATGATGCTCAGTTCTCTGAAAACTATGTTATATGAATTATTTATATTTAACAATTAGAGATTAAGTTTTCTTTCTTTTTTTTTTAATTTATTTTTGAGACAGAGAGAGACAGAGCATGAACAGGGGAGGGGCAGAGAGAGAGGGAGACACAGAATCTGAAACAGGCTCCAGGCTCTGAGCGGTCAGCACAGAGCCCGACGTGGGGCTCGAACTCACGGACCGTGAGATCATGACGTGAACCAAAGTCGGACGCCCAACTGACCAAGCCACCCAGGCGCCCAGAGAGATTAAGTTTTCTAATTTATAGATTAGCATGTTTAAATGGTAAATATACATTCTATAAGTTATCAATTTAAAAATAGAGTGCAATGTATGTAGTTATTGCCAGAGTTTTTAATTCAATTTATCTTTTTTTTTTTTTCAGATTTAGAAGGCTCTATGGTATAACCCACTAGACACTGTGCATTCTATCTTTCGTTAATATTCTGGTAATGAACGTAAATGCCATATAATAAAGACTTTTAATTTTAGATGACCTGCTAAAGTAACTTTTAAACATATTTTTCCAGTAATTATGAGTATGAATTTAGTATTAACATTCTACAAGGCATTAACATAAATGTTTAATAATATTTTTTTAAAAATACTATTTCATTTTCATTAGAAAGCAGGGTATGCAAAGTAGTCTTTAATTGGCTCATTTATTATCCTTCATTTATGCTTTGGAATATTCATGTCCTCCACAAATTATTTGCTTTACTAATGAAGTAATCATTATCATGGACCAACCTTTCACTGTATTCAATCATCAGAATTCAATAATTTTATTATAAAGATGTTATCATTTTCTAGGCAAGGAACTGAAAAAGTAGAGGGGAAGGTAATTTACCATAGTAACCGAATAATCTTATCTTTCTACCTCTGAAACATAGGGGTTTTATGAAATTACAAAATAAATACAAAAGTAATTCAAGATGTTTTGAACCATGGTAAATCAGAGTTAAGCAGACCATGCAGCAAAGCTATTTACAAAACACAGCATCTTTGACCATCTGGATCACTGTTAAACTAGACCAACATAATGATGAAATACACACAGGCAGAAGGACGAGAGCCATATGCAACAAAGCCAGCTCTCGCCTCAACTCACTTCATGTGGCCCCATGGTTAGAAATGACATTGAATCAAAGGTTTCAAGAAAACACTCTTTCCGTTAAAAAAAAAATTTTTTTAAGATATTACACATAACATACATTAAAGGAAAATACAAATAAACAAAATCAGATTGGAAACCACTCTAATTTTGCCACATAAGTAAATCCTGTTAATGCTTTGGTATATTTCCCTCTAATGATGTGTGTGTGTGTGTGTGTGTGTGTGTGTGTGTGTGTGTGTGTGTGTGTGTATGTTTGGATATCTTTGGATATCTATCTTCCTTGGATATTCAGGTTAGTTCTAATTCTGTCAATATAAATGTAATTGTGATAAACATACTTTGATAGATGGATTTCACTTTTGACGTTCAACTTGTGTTTTCAAATCCTGCCCCTCCTCCTCTTCTGCTTGTTCTAGATCTGGGGCAAACCACACAAACTCCACAGACACCCTCCTTGCAACCTAAACCCCAGCCTCAACAAAAACCAAGGCCAACTACTTGTCCCTCTTTTTGCTCAAGTCATTCTGCATGGTCCTGTTATCTGAGTAATAAGCCTTTTCCTATCCCCCATGTGCATGTATAACATCATTCTCAACATCCAGACCAAATGTGAGAGGTTGATCCTGCCAGCTGTAAGCAGGATGGTCTAGGTGATGGCTACCACCACCACCAGGGAGGCTCTATTCTCTTGCATTTGACTTGCTACCCGGATCATTTGCTTGTGGCAAGCACACACTCTGAACTGCTGTCTGCCAACTAGTGTGAGTTTTGAGTTGTGTTGCCTGCTAGCAAGCTTGCATTTTGAACCGCCCCACATTCTGTTGCATTTGCAGAATTCTACCAAGCTTATGTTACAGATTAAACCCACTTAAATCAAAAGTTTCAATACGTGACATTAAGGATGTAAGTATGGGTTTGGGGCTGCTCTTTTTATTATTTATTTTGAGAGAGAGAGAGAGAGAGAGAGCGCACATGCATGGGAGGGGAAGAGAGAGAGAGGGAGAGAGAGAAGTCCTAAGCAGTCTTCACACCAGTAGCATGGAGCCTAACTCAGGACACATGAGATCATGACCTGAGCCAAAACCAAGAGTCAGACACTTAACTGACTGAGGCATCCAGGCACCCCTAATTTGGGATCCCCTTAGACTGGTCCTGGGTTGTGTGTCTTGATCAAAACTGGTCTGTGTGACTGAGATTAAATCGAGTCTCAATTCCAGCTGACCATAGGCCCATTCACGCTGTTACTTACAAATTGACCCACTTGGAATTGTGTTCTCTACCAAAAAAAAAAAAAAAAAAAGACTCTAGAATCTACCCCACCTGTTATGCAACAGGCACTCTCATTGGTATCCCCAGAGACTCTGTCTCTATGCAAGAAACTTCCCTCCTCAGCCCCATGCTACACTCCATTAGAACAGCAACTTCTGCCCACACACTGAACCCTTCTGGGATGCAGCCTCTCACAAGCCCTAAGCCTATGACTCCTTAAGCTCAGCTGACTCTTATGCCTTGGGTTATGGGAGCAGAACCCCAAAGGCTTGGGATGGCCACAGAGGCCTCTTTATTAAAATGGAAACAGACTTACAGGTAGAGCAAAACCTGGACCCTCTGGTATATTCTACCTATAAAAGAAAATGGCTTTGCCTGTCCTCATACCCTTGCCAGGTCCAATTGCACCAGAGGAGGTCACCCATCTTCAGACCCATAGCCACTTGGGAAGCCCATAGCAATCACTTGAGTGATCAGAAAGGGAGTTCATACACTCCATAGATAACACACGTGGTGGAGCTCCCTAGAGAGTTGCTGCTGTCCATTCTTTAACTGTACATCCCTGATCAAAGACAGCATCTAAGGGTCAGCATCACTGACCAACTTTGGGCAATTGTCTTAGCACTGGAAAGGGACCTGGACAATCACCAATCCTTTCTGCACATTTTACAGACTCTTGGGTCATTGACAATGGTCTGGCTATCTGTTGCCAGTCAACAATAGAAATTCCTTATATCCAAAGTTTCTTCCAATAGGAACTTCTTGACTCACTGATACCCAAAATACTAATCAAGGTCACACATGGCTCTACACATATTAAAGCCATTGGACAAGGTCTCACCAAGACACGCCTTATCCCTTCAGAGTTCCAGGCATTATTAATGGTGACCAAGGCACTCGTCTTACCTCTCAGAATATATAATACTGAGCTCCTGAAGCATATAGTGGAACTTTCACTTTCCTTATGAGTTAGGGTTCAGGCCTCACAGAATGTCACAATAGCTTAGACAAGTTCAAATTCAGTTAATAAAATAGGACATATTTCCCTTATCAATCTAATATCAGGAGAGAATTGCAATAAAGAGTCTGGCTCTACTTTTCGATATTTGATCACAGACAGCTTTTAAGCCCCACCTGGGCTGATAAGAAGGCCTTGATAACTTCTTTCTTTTGGTGCTCTTGGAAAAGTCAGATCATACAAATGCCCTGCACAAAAACACCCACCCCAGCCCCATTTCCTTACCACAATCAAAACCAAAGCCACTCACCTCTCCCTCTACTCAAGCCTTCCAAATCAGCTTGGGTGTCTGCTCTTCCCTTGCCGTAAAGTCTTATATGAATTATAAAGTTTTTTTATAGCTTCTTGGTGCATGTGGCTTCATCAGTATCAATATCGGAACCTCTTCTGACTGAGGGATTGATCCCGCCCTTGCACGGCAACCACAGAACATATATGTACATGGTTGGGCACCTGTCTAATTACTGCCGCAGGAAAAATTCCTAGAAGCACAATACTCATGGTTTCTAATTTTTACTCTTTACTGATGAGAGTAAAGCCAGTGATATAAATTGAGTATCTATTACTTGCAAATATTAAATAAGATGCTCTTTCATCTTTGCCCCTCCAATAGATGGAAAACAGTATCTCATTATTTAATTTGAATTTATTTGACTCCTAGTAATGTTAAACAAGTTTTTAAAATTATTTTCCTATATTATTCATGTATTTTTTTCTATTGTATACTTCTTATCAATACCAGGGGTCCTTCTTGCTATTGAAGTCTTTCTCTTTTCCTTATTAATTCTGAAGATATTTAAATGTATATTAATATTAATCCTTTGTATGTTCTATATTCAAACATATGAATTTGCATACATAAAATATAGATGACAATCTAAAAAATATGTTATATACATATACAAAATACCATTTGTCAAAAAATAGCATATGTCAATTGCTTTATTTTACCATATTTATGGCCCTGTTTGTAATAGAAAAGCTCTAAAATTCTTTTTAGAATTTTTAAAAATTTATTTCTTTTGAGAGGGAGAGAGTGAGCATGCTTGTGTGAGCAGGGGAGGGGCAGAAAGAGAGGGAGAGAGAGAATCCCAAGTAGGTTCCATGCTGTCAGCACTGAGCTCAATGTGGACCTTGATCTTATGAATCATGAGATCAAGATGTGAGCTGAAATCAACAGTCAGATGCTTAACTGACTGAGCCACCCAGGTGCCCCCAGATTTTTTTAAATTATTATTTTTAAGTAATCTCTACACCCAACCTGGGGCTCAGACTCATAACCTTGAGATCAAGAGTCACATGCTCTATCAACTGAGCCAGGCAGATTCCCCAAACTATACAATTTTTACATTAAATTCAGTCTTTTTTTTTTCAGTTTATTTTACTTACTTCGAGAGAGTGAGAGTACAGGAGGGGCAAAGAGGGAGGGGGAGGGAGAGGGAGGGAGGGAGGGAAAGAGATGGAGGGAGGGAGAGAGAGAAAGAAAAAGAGAGAGAGAGAGAGAGAAAGAGAGAGAGAGGAATCCCAAGCAGGCTCTACACTGTTAGTTGTTAGTGAAGCCGCAATGTGGGACTTGACTCACAAGCCATGAGATCATGACCTGAGCCAAAATCAAGGGTCAGACACTTAACTGACTGAACAACCCAGGCTCACCTTAAAGTCTTTTTTTAATGAACATTACTTTTAATTTCATGGTAGACATAATATTAGGATTTTGATAATGAAAACAGTTATCTAGCAGTTTTGGTCCTTAATATGATAGTTTGCCATATATATGTTTAAATATAATATTAATGTATATTCACATGCTAGGCATATATTAAGTTTAAATACATATGATAGCATGAGACATTGCCATTTTTGTAAAGAATTCCATTAAAACAAATAACATTTAATAAAAGATGGCTATAAAATTCCAAGTTTTCTATTATTAGTTTACTAATACATTGGTAATCTGAGATTTTTTTTTTCCTCTAACAAGTTAGGAATATTTTAAGTTTTTATTCTATAATGGAGAGGAGGATGCCATATTTGGGTTTTCTATGATCTGTACAAATTTGCTTTAACTATTGAGCTAATCAGATATCATACAAGGAGAAGGGATCTCTGAATATAGCAACAGAATTCTCATTGTCAATATCCATTTTTAAAAATTCAGGATCTACTGAATTACAGAAATATTTTATGGTTTGCTCCCTCCAGTTTATACTCAAAATATGGAGTCAGTGATTTTATTAAATTTTAAGTCAGACCATTCATCCCTCTCTTCTAAATCTTCCCATCGCTTCTCAACTTAAAGCAGTGATTCTCAGCAGTGATTTTGTCCCCAGGAAATACTTGGCAATGTCTGGAGACATTTTTTATTTTCATTCTGGGAGAAGGCTACTGTAATCTAATGAACAGGGGCCAGAGATACTACTAGACAGAGAACAATGCACAAGACAACCTCACAACAAAATGTCAGCAGTGCTCAGGTTGGGAAACCTGACAGAGTAACAAAGGCCTTGCTATGACCTACAAACCTCTAGAGGATCTGCCTCTTGTCCTTAATAATTACCTAACTCTTCTCTTATAATCCTCCCCTCCCTTACTTTACTCCAGCCACACTGGCCTTGCCTTCTGTTCCATAATCAGTCAGAAAGGCTCTCACCCTAGGATCTTTGCACTGCTGTTACTTTGCCTGGAAACCCTCTCCAAGCGTCTCAACAAGTTTCGCTCCTTCCTTCCTAGTGTGTTTCTACTCAAATGCCATCTTTTCAATGAAGACTTCTCTGGCCACAAGCTGTCAACTTTCAACCTCTCTTGCCTCTAACACTTACTCCAACCCCTCTCTGTTTTTTCTCTGTGGCATTTATCATTACCAAACAAACTATATGATTCATTTATGTCATATACTGTCCTATTCCCTAATTAGAACATAAGCTCCAGTAGAACAGATTTTTGGCCTTGTTCTCTTCACTTTTTTCCCCCAATGCTGAATCTCCACTACCTAGAACACTGCCTGATGGTGGTATAGGTAGTCAGAAAATTGTTAAATGAATAAATAAACGAATGTCCAAAATCTTTGATGTTGTATATTTGTTGTACCCCAGAAACTCTACCATCTCCAATACATAGTTGGGTGTGTTGTTTTTTTTTCAATGTTAGTTTAACAAGAAAAATTTGGCTGTATTAGATGAAATCTTTTGGCCCATTTCTTCAGAACCTATAAACTTAAAGAAAGGATTAGAGCCAGAAAAGATGTAGAAAACTCAGCAACCCAGTCAATGCCTTTTCTAAGTCTTCCCCGTGAATTAGTTTCTAGCCATTTCCTGAGAAGGCAATTCCTTCTACATTTTACAGATCTGAAGATGGAGTGATTGCTTTATGTTTTATTTTTATTAGGGAAAGTCCAATAATTATACTATTTCAACCCCTGAGACTCATTTTCTACTACTCTGTTCAACTTCTAAGATACTTTAGCATCCTGCTCAATCTCTATTCTAAAGGAACTCAATCCCTACAGACATTAAAAAGGTATTTCTATAAAAACATAAACTATTTGTATCATACCTTCAAATCTGGTCTTATTTCCTGGGTCTAAAGTAGAACACCATTTATATGAAGCCAATGAAGCAAGAGCCACAATTGACCAATACTCATATCCTGATGCTGAATAAATTGAGTTCCCCCTGGGCCAAGTCAACAGATGATTATTACAGACCACATGCAGCTCACAGGGCTTGTGCCTATCACAGGCCTCCATCCCTGCCAATCTGTCAGAGAATGGATTGAATAGAATACTCCAAAATCTACTCATGTGGAAAATTTGACAGTGAAAAGAATATTTCTCTTGACTTAAAAAAATTGATTGAAACCAAAATGTGAATTTGAATCTCATAAAGTTGATTCTCTGCCTTCATCAGCCAACAGATAGAATGAGGTATACACCATGCCACCCTTCGCTCTGGTTTTAGGTCATCGGTGTTTAACACAGGTAGAAATTCTGCATGCTTCAGTAATTTATACAGATTTGTTTCCAAACTAGGAAGATGGCCAAGGCTTAACTTTGGCAGTACAGCTGAATATCAAGTATTTATCTCAATCCCAAAGTCCAAACACATCAATGTGAAGGGAAATTTTATGGAGTCAAATTGAGCCGTCGGAGATACTTGTCAAGTATGCTAAGTCCACAAAGCAGTTTGTGTCGTTCTCAAAATATAAATCTTAGTTCATATTTCACCAGTGCTGTCTTATTGTTTTATTTTATATTACTTTGGGTGGGCAGAGGAATGTATGGAATAGAAAATAGTTGGGAAGCAAATGCCTTCTATCAAGCATGTGACCCAGAGACAGCAACCTAATGTCTTCTCCTGAGCAAGCATGATTGATCAGTAGTGATGGTCAAGACAGCTGCACTGAAAGAGTTTGGGGTTGAGGGTCCATGTATCTTGGTCGTTTGTTTATGCTCTGAGCTGTGGGAGAGGCTTTGGAGTTAGAGAGACCTGGGTTCAAATCCTAGTCCTGCCAATTACTAGCTGTTTTTCACATTGCTGCATCACCTGTAAGTAGGGATGATGTTCTTTATATCAAAGGTTCTTTGTGAACATTAAATTAAATAATATCATAAAATGACTTACACATAATAAACACTCAATAAATGATAGCTATTATTTTAGAATGGTAAAGATATATACCTTACATACACACTCCCACATGTAAACCCACACACTTATTTATAGCCTCTCTTGTTCCAAAAAATGATGAGAGAACATTTCTAAAATGCATTTTGAAAATTTTTTTTTAATTTACAAAAACAAAAACCAAAAATTTAAAACTTGGGATAAGTGCAAATTATGGTAAGAAAATAAGAGGAAGTCAGGTATGATATTAGATCTCAAAATACATACAAAAGGTTTTTAATCTCACTAAAGTTGGGCCAGAAATTTTACTTTAAATCTGGCAGATAGCAAGAAGAGGAAATCTGATCATTTAAAGATCCTTGGGGCCAAAAAAGTAAAAATGTTTTGTTCAAAACATTTTGGGGCAATAGTTTTGGTGTAAAACTATTTACTTGGCATGATAAACATTCATATTGTCAACAGAACAAGGAGTTTCACACAGGTCTGCTTCTTAAATACTTTTCAAAATAATCCAATTCCATCATACCAATGTATTTGTAATACAGAGAATGATATATATCAACAGGTACATCATCCCTTTCGAAAGAAAAAAAACTCTTATTCTAAAGTAAAAAGACCATGTATAGAGACACATATAATATGTGAATGATGTGGTTTTAAACAAATCTCCAAAAATTCTTGGCTTCTCCACCCCTTTTTTGACCCCCTTTTTTCTTGAAGGGAGCATTGGCTTAATGATTCATTTCTAATAAAATAGAATGCAGTAAAAAGGAAGGTATGAGATTTCAGACACTGGGTCACAAAAAGGCAGGCTTTTGTCTTGTTCTCTCTTTTGCTTGGATTACTTGTTCTGAAGGAAGCCAGCTGCCATGTTGTGGGCTGCCCCATGGAGAGGTTCACGTGGCCAGGAACCCAAGTCTGCACCCAACAGCTAATGATAAACAGGCTTCCTGTGCACATGTGATAGAGCTTGGAAGTAAATCCTCAGCTCCAGACAAGCTTTCAGGTGACTGTAGCCTAGGTTGGCACCCTGACTGTGATGTCATGAGAGACATGGACCTAGAACCACCCAACTGGGCTGCTCTCAAATTCCTTTCTCAAATGGAGAAAACCAGTGTTTGTTGTTTGAAGCTGGTAAGTTTTAAGATAATTTGTTATACAGAAATAGATAACTAATACCACTTCCTTGGAGAGAAAGACTAGAAGATTTAAGCTATTTATAATTACTATAGAATAACACACTAATATTGGTTTCCTAAAGACAAAATAAATATTTTTGAGTGTCTTTCAATGGGACAAGAACTGCTTGTCTACAAGACCTTGCAAGCTTCTACTTGTGGAAAAATACAGATATGCACAATTTAATGAATCTAATTAAAAACACTCTGTGTTCCTTTTCTAGGTCAAAATGACTTTTTTTATTTTTGCATTTCCAAGGTTTTTTATGAACCCCTTACAATAACCACAAATATTAGAAGATGATTGGATTCAAAGGCTTGATGGTAAATGTAATTAGCCTTTAAATAATGCACAACAGTTGTACAAAGGGAATAATTTGCGTGTAGCCATGAATTTGTTGCAAAATGTAGAGGAGCTAAATGGTCAACAGATATCATTCACTGGCTCATTCTTTTAATTGGAAACATTTTGACTCCTACTGTGTCTTAGACACTGGGCTAGATACTCCTGGTGCAGACATAAAGCCCCAAACTTGAGTCAGCTGATTTTTCTAGAATAGTATGAAGGTCTAACCAAACTGCCCCCATGCCCATAAAGTCATCCCCAATTATTAAAGAGGACTTTCCTGCTTTTGGACTCATATGGCATTTGCTTGCCTAACATGGTATAACTACCATCCTCATTACACTGTTACAGCATCTGTCTTATTGCCCCAACTGGTCTTCCTTAAGCTCAGAAGGAGTATTTCCTGTATGCTTGAATTTCTCACGATATCTTCCTAAATGTCCAAGACAGAATAGGAGTTCAATACTTGTGTAACTTATCAATTGATGCTGCTTTAGCATTATATAAATATACATAATAGACAATAGAGATGGTTGAGAGAGAGGGAGGGAGAGAGAGATAAAGGGTGTATATTTTTACATTTTTTCACAACTCTTCATTTTCCTTCTGGGAAAGCTGGATTTACAAGTGGAACAAAGAAATAAAACTACTTCAGAAAGGACTATTTTGCTTTTAACACAGATGAACAAATTACAGCTAAAATCAGAAGATATAGAGTAGTTAACACATCCAGCTTTGAATTCTAGCTCTTCCACTGACTGCTCTGTCAAACTAGCATTTACTTTTCCAAAACTTAGTTTTCTCAGTGGTTAAAGAAATCTACCTATTGGGTTTCTGGGAAGAATAAATAAATGACACAGGTAAAATACTTAGCACAGCTCTAGGCATATAGTAAGTGCTTAATAAATGCTAGGTGGTGGTGACACTTACTTGCAATAATCCTTTGCAAACTGCATCTAGTAAAATTCAAAATTGGGAATCCTCTGATGGCATCAGCTCTCTCCTCAGTGCCTTTGGCTTTATTTTTTTCCCACCTTCCTCACAGTTAAACCTACTGATCTTCTTGACCATAGATTCCCTAAAACAGGAAGTACTGAAGCCTTATCCTGGGGGCTTATAGAATTAAGTTATTCCCTAACTTGAAAAAGTGGCAATCCCAAGCTGATTTCCTTTTTTTTTTTTTTTTTTAATAAATGTTTTATTTTGGGGGAGAATGAGCAAGCGAGCAAGCAAGCAAGCAAGCAGGGAAGGGGCAGAGAGAAAATTCCAAGCAGGCTCTGTGCTTGACATGGGGCTCTATCTCACAAACCATGAGATCATGACCTGAGCCAAAATCAGGAGTTCGACGCTTAGCCAACTGAGCCACCCAGGGACCCCTGATTTCATCTGATTTGCAATCTGTTCACTATTCTTTGATGCTAATTTTGAGGCACTTTCAACTGTGCTCCTGACACTATGTCAGACACATCTACCCAGGTTTGTATGAGTGGACTTCTGATCTCAAGTTGTGCTTCTAGAAATCTCCCCTAGGACTCCAATTGCTTGGCCATATTCCCCAGTCTCTGAGATTGTCTTCACTTCAGTATGTTCACCAACTCTGAAGGCTTGGTTTGGTTCCCTTCTTGAATGCTCTATGAACAGCCATGCTATACTCACCTCTGATCATTTCCAATCTACGCCTCTTCCAATCATTTCCTTCTATGCCTCTGGTACTGCCCACAGCTGAACAGAAATGTCCATTGTTCTCTAAACCCATAGGTGAACAGGATATTTAAGTGTCTACCATTCACTAAACAACTAGCAGAGTTAACAGCTAATTCCAGGCCAAGAATTTTATTACCCTCTTGTGCAACTGACACAAGGAATTTAGGGAGTTAGGATAAAATTATTTCAGTAATAACATAGAAGAATCAGAAAAAATTAGTTTTTAGTTTTGTCTATGCAACTTCCTCATGCACTGTAGGGTTCTACCACTCCTAAATTGAATGTTTTTTCACAGGCTGCATCTTCTGTACAAAAGACCTAACCTAGCTCAGTCTAACTATTGTTCTCTTTGAAATACCATCTTTCTAGGAGCCCTCTCTATGCTCACTGAAGTGTGGGGTGCTGGGGTGAGGCAGATAAATGGTTGTGGCCATGAGGCAGGGATTATGTAGTAATAGAGAAAGGTTGAGGCAGGACTAAGAGTCTAGCTGTACAGAGTAGGAACTAAAGTTACTGGAGTTAGATATTCAGAGACCAAGCTGAATGAGGCCAGAGTATACCCCAACCCGAAAAGGGTGATTTTCTACCTAGTCCCCACATAATCATCTATGGAAATTTGTAAAGTGGACATGTCTAGGCCCTAATCTCAGCTACTCAGATTCCCTAACTCTGTAGAAGATGCTGGAAATAATTGCAAGATTTTGATTCAAACATAAAGTTGGTCTATTTCCAGTATTATTATCATTGCACGATACATTGAATATTCATTCTAGGCCAGCAACTGTGTTTAAAATTTTATCTGCATTTGTGTTTTTTTTTCTGAGACCATTTTATAGACAAGAAAATTACTGCTTGCCCAAGCCCATGCAATGACAACTAAAGGTCAAAGTTGGGACTCAAGTTGTGGGCTCCCAAACCCCAAACCTATTTACAATCCCTACCCTATACTGCTTTGCAATGCCCCTGCCCCTTGCTTCTGTTGCCATAAATGTAACTTACTCTTTGGGACTTGTCTTAGTTTAGGCTGATCTAAAAGAATACCTTAGACTGGGGGCTTATAAGCAAATGCTCATTTATTTCTCACAGTTCTGGAGGCTAGGAAGTCTAAGATCAAGGTGTTGGCAGATTCAGTTTCTGGTTCATAAACAGCTGTCTTCTTACTGTGTGCTCATGAGAGAGAAGGATGAGGAAGCTCCTTGGGGCCACTTATAAGAGCACTAATCCCATCAGAAGATTCCATCCTCATGATCTAATCACCTCCCACAGGCTCAACCTCCAAATATTATCATATTGGGGATTAGGTTTCAAAATAGGTATTTAGTGGGAGGTGGAGGAGGAGACAAAAATTGAGTCCACAGTACGGTCATTAGAGTCATACAATATAGCACAGTGCTGCACTCAGCCATTTCCCCAAATGTACTTGGTCCAGACCAAATTAAAAAAGGACACAAAGGATATTAAGATGAGAACTGATCCAACTCTTTCCTGATGTCATCCTGCAGTAAGGATACAGACCCTACATGAAAAATTGTCCCAGTGCCCCCCTCTCAGTAGGACCCTGACATTTCCCCACATTTCTCACACTCTCCTAATGGCAGTCACATTGAACACTGGGACAAAAGATTCTGAAGCTCAAACAAACCAGGTTTGTTCATGTTGTTATTATGCCTCTTTGTGTGTGTGTGTGTGTGTGTGTGTGTGTGTGTGTGTTATAAAGAGGTGTCTTTCCTTTTTTAACATAAACTTAATAAATTTATGAAATCAAGGCAAACAACCACAAATAAATGAAATTGGAAATAGAATTTGTCATAATCTCCTTCAAAGCTCTGCAGCTTGAATTAGGATATTTGTTTAAACTAAAAATCCATATTTAGCAGTAGCTGTGAAAGGGGGCCCAGCTGCTTATAGTGCAGCCACCTTCAGATTTCAAGGAGGCTTAAATATGTGTACAGCCTAAACAGAGAAGAATGCGTTACCACCACAACTCCAACCCACTGACATATATCATATGTGTTAGAAGCTAATCAGTACTTTCTCTTCTACCACTAATGGGATAAATGCATGTGCTGAAATTCCAAAAGAGAGACAAAAGAACACACAGCATGAGAAATGTCGGGACAGTTCTGCCCCTAATTTATGCTGCCCTATATAGTCACTGGCTTTTGAAAGAGGATGTCAAGACAAATAGACCAATCTTTCTTGGAAACTGCAGCAGCACCCCACAGTATCATGACTATCCAGTGGTCCAACTTGTCCTAATTGACCATGAAAACAAGGTTTCTGATACTTCTTTCTTGGCCCAGACCTTGGCCAGTCTCTCCTCCACTGGTGCTCATGTTTCCCCCATCTGTGAAATCAGAAAACTCTCCTCTCCAACGATGGGATGATGGATTAATTATCTACTGTCTGCTAAAGGATCATCAGTTTTTCTGGGGAAAATATCCAAAACCTTGATGTGTAGCAACATATGTAAAAGTGCCCACCTGCTGTTTTTTTCTCTTGGCCAATTGGCAGCTACTGGAAATTGAGAACATACTGCTGGGCTTCAGAACACACTGCTCCAAACCTTCAGTGTTCCCACAACGTGCAATCACAACACAGAACATTTCAGTTGGTCTTTGGTGTGCATACACATTTGAACTCTTCTTTTACTGTTTGTGTAAAAAAACCTTATGCAGGGAGAATCCTGTCTTTAGAAATAGGATATCCCTGAGTGCTTCTGCAATATAAGCAGTAACTTAGGAAGTTTTTTTTAGAAGTCAAAAGGCCAATGCCACCAACAGCAAAGACACTTGAATAGAGTAACGATGTTTATTAAACTTCCCACTATTGATAAATAGATTCCCATGGGCATAGAATACTTCAGGAGAGTGAGCTGAAGACAGGGTTATACTTCATGACTATTGAATGCATTTTCTTTCTTTACAGTTCTGATGCTCTGCTCCCAGTGTGACAAGCACGGTGGGAGAATACTAGGGCTCAAATCAAGGCTGCATCAACACTATTTACTTGTGACCAAGGAGCAAAGACTCCATGAGACACAGTGCATCACTCACTCAATTAACGTTTAAATCTGGGTCTCATTTGGGGTGCCTGGGTGGTTCAGTCAGTTAGGCGGCCAACTTTGGCTCAAGTCATGATCTTGTGGTTTGTGGGTTCGAGCCCCACATTGGGCTCCATGCTGACAGTTCAGAGCCTGGAGTCTGCTTTGGATTCTGGGTCTCCCTCTCTCTCTGCCCCTTCTCTGCTTGTGCTCTGTCTCTCTCTAAATAAACACTAAATAAGATTTTTTTAAATCTGGTTCTCATTTCTTTTTTAAAATAGATTTTTTAATAGTTTTAGGTTCATGGAAAAATTGAGCAGAGAGTACAGATATTTCCTATATACAAGCCCCACACATGCACAGCCTCCCAACTATCAACATCCTGGACTAGAGTGGCACATGCGTCACAATCAATAAGCTTATGTTGACACATCATTATCACTTAAAGTCCACGGATTCATTATGGTTTGATCTGGGTGTTGTATAGTCTACGGGTCTGACAGATATATAAATGACATGCATCTACCATTTATAACATCACACAGAATAGCTTCACTTACCCTAAGAATATTTTGTGTTCCATCTATTCATCCCTCCTCACTCCTACCCCTAAACCCAGGCAACCACTAATCTTGTTACCTTTTTTTTTTTTTGCCTTTTCAAGAATGGTGTATAGTTAGAATCATGTTATACAGAAATTTTCAAATTGGCTTCTCTCAGTAATATGCGTCTAAGGTACTGTGTCTTTTCATAGCACGACAGTTCATTTTTTTAGTGCTGAGTAATATTCTATTGTCCAGGTGTACCACAGTTTATTTATCCATTCACTAACTGAGGGACTCTTGGTTGCTTCTAAGTTTGGGAAATTATGAATAAAGCTACTGTGAACATCTGTTTGCAACTCTTTGTGTAGATATCTACTTTTATCTCATTTGAGTAAATACTAACGAGTAGGATTGCTGGGTCATATGGTAAGAGTATGTTCCATTTTGTAAGAAACCACCAAACTATTTTTCAAAGTGGCCTCATTTCTTCCTTTTATCCAGAGGAAATTTGCCTTGGGGCTCCAAATTCTCTCCTGTTCATTGTGTCATCATCTTCACTGCCATCTGAAAGGAGCCGGGCCTGGATCTGGGATACCTCCACCCCCGTCCTCAACTCCTGGATCTCTGGTCAGGGGCCCTGGAAAAAGATACTGACACTGAGCAGTACAGCACTACTCAGGTGGTCAAAATTCCTATCCAGAAACCCTACACCATCTGTTTCATGTCAGCAAGAGGCAGCAGCCCAATCATGGTTCAGTCAGAATATCCTACTGGCAGTTTTTCCTAAAGGATTAAGACTCAACACAACCTCTTCAGCAATTTGCATGTTGGGCTGTCAGGTTGCTCACTTTTAGTAGTTGGTCACCTTCCATCAAGCTTTTTAGAAATGTCTCAGTTTGAGAAACACCTCGTTGTCTGCTGCTAGGTTAAAAGGTTTGGAGCAGGAAAAAGTCTTTAGTTCACTATCTAGGGATTCAAATTTCCACATGAATTCTTAATTGGATGGACGAATGGATGAACAGTCACTCTCCACCCACAACACACAAGCTCCAGACATCCCTCTTCTAGAGAGATTTAGATGCACACACATCCTCTTTTGCACCCTGAGGGGCCCCAATGAGCCTGTCAGTCTCACGAACAAGGACAAAATGAGACATCATGGTCACTCAGACCTGCTCGGGATTCCCTTAAAGACATGTCATTGCCAGGAAATGTCAACATGTTAATTCCACAGCCCAAAGAGATATAGGCATAAACCTGCAAACATATACAGCAATGAAACGCATAGATCATAATAGTCCCATCATAATGGGATGGCCCCTGATTAGCAACTTACAAAACAGTGTAAAAGTATGAAAATTGGGATTAGTAAACTTTAATTTCTTTGGCTGGTCTTAATTGTACAAGCTTACCTTGTATTTGATTAGAATTATTTTGAGAACTATCTTGTTGGCGTAAGTAAAAACATCCTATGTTGAAATTGCATTTCTGAATAAGATGCAGAAGAAAAGGGTAGAGTACACCACACTATATCAGCACTGGGCCTCACAGCAAACATTTGGCACCCTTCTAGGAGGCACCCACACTTCTAGGAGGAGTGTTCAATAATGGGTCCTGTGGACTGATCTGGGTAGAGAACAGTAGCTGGGGCAATGGTGGAAGCCATTACCACACCCAGGCCAGAGGGTGCAAAGGGAAAAGGCAGTTACTGGAACCCAGAGAGAATTATGCATAAAGGGCCAGATGGATGCCCTTGACTTCCAGAGACAAATGCAGCCAACATGTAGCAACAGGACAGGGAGACAGCAAGAGAAATAAATACCCCAACCCATTCTCCTCCTAACCTCCAATATTCTGCCTCTGTCTTTCCCTGGTATAACCACTCTGGGAGCCAGGGAGAAAGGGAAGCCTGTGAGGCAGAGAATAGCCTGAAGGAACAATTGTCTTATTTAAGTCTAAATCTATGCAAGTTCTGTTTCTTATTAGCATGATTAAAGCTTCTCTTTTTAATATTCAACCACTTAACTAACCTTTTGGTTTAATCACAAAGGAATGTAACTCTTAACAGTAAAGCTTTTGAAGACCACAAAGATTATAAAACATTTGCTATAGGAAATCATGCTCAGTTAAATTAAAAAA
Organism: Panthera leo; assembly: GCF_018350215.1. Lineage (NCBI taxonomy): Eukaryota > Metazoa > Chordata > Mammalia > Carnivora > Felidae > Panthera > Panthera leo. The sequence continues at coordinate 51,957,240 of NC_056695.1, read as the reverse complement.
AAATGTTATCAGAAGTTAAATTTACACACTAAAGTTATAAATGTGCTCACCAACATCAACGTTATAATCAATCCAGCCCTCTGTAAATGAATTCATCCTTCTTGAGTTCATGAATTCATCATGTGGATTTTCTTTGAAGCAAAGAGCATTCTGGCAAGTGTCCTGTAGCTATAGAAAAATTAATTTCACCTCTGACAAATTTATCTAAACGCATCACAAAGTAACGTTGCTTTTTCATGCAAGATAATTCTTTATGCTCTGTTTGGAGAACTTGCCTTTTTTTTCTTAATATTTATATAAATCATGGTGATACTTCTTGAACTTTGAAACTTGGACTATAGAAAAATTCTGAACTATCAAGTTTTTGTTTTCCTTTTTACACCAAATGGTCTTTTACTTAAAATCACCCAAATAAAAGGACTCTAGATCTTTGTAGGATGTTCAAAGCAATTACCTGGGATGTGGGAAATAACAATAAAATCTCTATGTATATGTCTGTCTCTTTGAAACTAATCTGTCTGTGGGAAATGTCAGTGGAAGGATGAAGCACAGATGCAAAGTTCAGGGTGTACTTTGTTCTCCTTATGCTTAACCTTTGTGACATACATTAGCTCTGTGGTACCAAAAGTCTGGAAAATCAATTTAGTAACATTCCGTAATATGTACTCATCTAGGATAATAACGTAGGAAAACATTAATGTGCATTTCCCTAGGACGTTTAGCCACGACAGACAATATAAACACATTTTATTGGACTTCATCTTTTTTTTTTTGCTTTTATTTTTTAATGCTAATTATGCAGGTTTCTTTGTATACTTATGTACAAGCAAATAAAAACAGAATTTATTCTCCTCCTAAGTAGTATGCCTAAGAACTAGTTATACGCCAGTTCTAGACCTTTTTCTAGAACCCCTTTGTGTTTGTTGATCCTGTCCTCCAAGACCCTGTTCTCGTTCCAAACTCTATACAGTAAAACCTTGGTTTGCAAGCATAATTAATTCCAGAAACATGCTTGTAATCCAAAGCACTTGTGTATCAAAGCAAATTTTAAGAACCATTGGCTCAGTTGTGATCACGTGACATTCAGCATCACATACTTCTCATATTGCAAGACATCACTCGTTTATCAAGTTAAAATTTATTAGAAAGGTTTGCTTGTCTTGCTGAACACTCACAGAACAAGTTACTCACAATCCAAGGTTTCACTGTACTGCTCAGTTCTTAGAGGGCTTTAGTGGTGGTGTTTTTACCAATGCCTTTGCTCAAAGTCCTATTTTATCAAATCCTTATTTGTCTTCCTCCGACCTGAGACTGGGTTTAAAATAAAGAAAGCAGAGACATTCAGTTTCATGAAACACACTTAGAATAGTAAGTTTGAAAACAGAAGAATGGACAAGAGAGACCAAAGGCAAACAAAAAGAGTGGCAAGATTATTAGATGAGGTAGAATGTAAGATTATAGTGCCAAATAAATTGGCACCTTAACTTGATCCTGTACCCTTTCTAGGTAGCAAATATTAAACACTAGTGTTCATCCTTCCACGTCTTTCCCTGTGATCATAGAATTACATACACACAGGTACCTTGGTTTTGGCGACTGTTTTTATACAAATGCTTTTCCTATTATGTACTTACACTTGGAAATTTCACCAAGAAAGTTGACTTAGATCTAATGCCTTCTTTGGTCACACACACATATTTGACACTTTAATCTTACATTTTACCTCACCTAATAGTAGTACCACTCTCCTCTTTTTGTTTTCCTTTGTTCTCTCTTGTCCATCCTTTTGTTTTCAAATTTTATCACTTTAAGGGTGCCTGAGTGGCTCAGTCAGTTAAGCTTCCAATTTAATCAGCTCAGATTATGATCCTACAGTTTGTGGGTTCAGCCCTGCACTGGGCTCTGTGTTGACACCTCGGAGTTTGTAATCTGCTTCAGATTCTGTCTCCCTCTCTCTGCCCCTCCCCCACTCACACTCCATCACTGTCTCTCAAAAATAAACGTTAAAAAAATTTAAACAAAAATCAAATTTTATCACTTTAAGAACCTATCTGCTTTCTTTTATTTTGAACCCAACCTCTCAGTTTCTATTTTTAAATAAGAAAATTTGACTAAGTCATGTGTAACAATTTATTTACAGTAAAGCCTTGGACTGTGACTAACTTGTTCTGCAAGTGTTCCACAAGACGAGCTAACATTTCTAATAAATTTTACCTTGATAAACGAGCGATGTCTTGCAATACAAGTACATGATGCCAAATGTCACATGGTCACAACTAGCCAATGGTTCCTGAAATTCACTTTGCTATATGAGTGTTTTGGAGTACAAGCGTGCTTCTGGATGAATTATGCTTGCAAACCAAGGTCTCACTGTACTTTACTTTATTCTTTGCATCTTACTCTGTTCACTAATTTTCACTTGGTAATGGTTTCCTCATTCTTTTCTCTTGCTTTTGCCGTTTTGCCAGATATTCCCTCTTTACCCTGTGTTTAATTTGTAATTCAGTACTTTTCCATTCTACCATTCCAACACTCCTGAACACTTATTTTTCTCTTTCTATATGAAACCAGAGTAACTATTTCTCCCAGCTTAGTTGAGCTATCTCTTCACTACGAGTTCTTTCCTCTCTTCAGCAAGTCCACACTAGAAGACCTGACTTTCTCTGTTCATTCATTACTCCAGCCCACTCCATCCACACCTAAATTCTAAGTTTCTAGGCAAACATTTAGGCACTGCACTTTCCCCTTCCTGTACATCCCATCTGTTTTAAGAGTGTGAATCTAGTGCTTAAATGATGCATTCCTTAGTTCCACTATTCATCTATTCATCACTATTCATTTACATTCATTTGACTTCTGTCCATTGTGAAGTTTATTACTTGCCATTCTTTCCTCTCTTCATCTTCATTTACGGTGAGGTTTCTTCTAAGGTTTTCAAGTATCTTTCCCATTTGGGGTGTGTATTTGACATTCTCTCTGAATCCGCACAAATCCACAACCCTTTCTCTTCCCCTAGCAGATGAGTTACATCAACATTCTCGGCTTGCAGCCCATTCCTCCTGGCCGTCTATAGCAGTGAGTCCAACGTCTTCTGCCTTCCAGAATTTCACTCTCATTTTTCTTCCTTTGTAACTAGTCTGTTTTTCTTTTCAGCTTGAAATCTTGCAAGATTTTCCCTTTCCATCTTCTACCTTCTCAAAAATTTCCTAGGTCTATCCTTCACATTTTCTAGCCTCTTTCTATTGTCTTTTACATTTTCTGGAATTTTGTCTAGTTACTCAGTTAAGTTGCCAGACTAAAAATTTTCCAATTTTATTCTTTTTTAATGTTTATTTTTGAGAGAGAGCACAAGCAGGTGTGGGTGTGGGCAGAGAGAGAGAGAGGGCAGAGGATCTGAAGCAGGCTCTGAGCTGACAGCAGTGAGCCTGATGTGGGGCTCTAACTCATGAACTTCTTGAGATCATGACCTGAGCCAAAGTCAGATGCTCAACTGACTGAGCTACCCAGGTAACCCATCACAATTTTCCAATTTTAAATTATACTTTTACTTAATCCACCCTCTTTCAGTAAGTTATTGCACTCTATTCTCTTCTCTCCATACTTTGTAAATGAGAAACATGCAATGAACGTTTACACATTCATTCACTCTCCCGAATGTATTGAGTGCACACTGTGAGCCACGAACTCTTCTAGGTGCTGGGATACAATAACACACTTGTTAAAGACAAAAGTTTTTGCCCTTATTGAACTTGCTGTGTGTTCATCTTCTGTTCTTCTACCTACTGAAATCTGCTTCCACCCCTCCACTCAACCAGGGTTTCTCTAGCAAAGATAGGGAACAAACTGTAATTGCCAAACCCAGGCCCATCTCAGCAATCCTCACCAATGGCATTTATATCATTTTGTTCAATGTCTTAATTAAAAAAAAAAAAAGCTTTATTTATTTATTTTGAGAAAGCGCACATGAGTGGGGGAAGGGCAAAGAGAGAAAGAGAGAGATAGAATCCAAAGCAGGTTCCATGCTGTCAGCACAGAGCCCAGTGCGGAACTTGAACCCACGAACTTTGAGATCATGACCTGAGCCGAAATCAAGACTCAGATGCATAACTGACTAAGCCACCCAGGTGCCCCAGTGTTTAATGTCTCCTTGATTGTGATAATGTAACTGTATCAGTGAGGATGACTTTCATTGCAAAGAAAGTAAAATCCAACTAAAATTGGCGTTAAACTGTAACAATCTGTAAGTGAATGTAACTGAAATTTTTCAGTTAAGGCAGGTTTCAGAGCCAATTTGATTAGGTGGCTCGTCAAGAACCTGGTCCTTTCCTTCTACTCCACTTCTCTGGTATCAGTTCGTCCTATGCTGTTATAGTTCCATGCTTCACATTTACAGGCCACAACTCTCCAAATAAGATGGTCTTTCAGGAGTTTTTTTCCCCCAGAAATCTCTAGCAAATTTCCTATCATGTCCAGTTAAACTTAATTGGGTCTTTGCCCCTTCCTACATGAATCCCTCTCACCCTGGAAACAATATGTTCTGATTGTCTTAGGCTTGGGTTATTTGAACCCATCATTATGGCAATGGTATAGACTTACTCTGAATGGCTACATGAACCAGGACTCATCCCTAGAGCTAGGTTAAGTCAGCTTCTTAGGAAACACATCAGCAACATAATGGATAGACGTGTGGATGCCCAAACAAAAATTTGGGTATGGTTAGGACGAGGGGGTAGGGGAATTATTGCTGGGTTGATCATGCACAAATAATAATCAGTTTCCTCCTAGACCATGAATTCTATTTTGTGGCTGTCTAGAATTTCATGTACAGCAAATTCTGGGTATTTTAATCCACTACTTCATGATTTTAACTACCAACTGTATAATGGGGCCTCTCAAATCCATATTTGCAATGTCAGCTTCTTTCCTGGAATCTAAATTTGTATTTTCAGTTATACGGAAACTATCTCGGCTCACTAGTACTTCAAACATAACTTATCCAATATCTGCATAGACATGACCTGCAATCCAAGATAGAATCCTCATGAAAACCTTTGATACTCATCTCTTTGGCTTGTTAAAATTCTCTCTGAAACTGAGGAACTTTTTGCTATCTGCACCAAATATTTGGATCTTTTTTATTAATGTGCAACTTGTGCAGCTGTGTATTACAGTCTCTTAGGCACCTAAGAGTTTTGTCAAGGAGCAATTTAATGTTTAACCTATGATCCTGTCTCCATCTTTTGTCCCAAAGCTCTATCCACTTTTACAATATCGAGTCAACATGATAAACCAGCTCAGTAGTATAGAAAGGTTAATGATCTTACCCTTTGTTCCTAGGCCTTCCTTGAAGTCTTGACCAGAGCTAAGTAATTGAAAATACTTTACCCTTTCATATTTTTGTATCACTGCTTTCCTGGTTGGAATTTTCTTTTCTCCTTGGGCTCATGCATGAAGTCTTCCCTGACTCACCTCCAGACAGGTGTTACTTTCTAACAGAGTTACTGACTCTGTTTCCAAACACCTTACCCAGACAACTCGCTAGTATTGAAATTATTTACTATTGTCCAGACACACTACCTCATCATTATTTAGTTTTATGTCCACCTCCATAGCAAATAGCAATGCCCTTGTTAGGTGCGTAAAAGATGCAATATGTCCGAAAGAATGGAAGGAGGGAAGAAGGAGGAATGTATTGCAGTAATAAACAGTAATCTGTACTGTGATCTTAGAGAGTATTGCCTTCGACTTTCAGTGGATGGATTTTATATGAGTCAAAGGGAATAATTTGGGGAGGTAAATAAAGATCTGAACCTAAATCCTTCTATTAATTACAATATGTGCTAGCACCCCAAACTCAGCAAATTCTCTTTCCTGTCTGGATCCAACATCAATAATTCACAAATGCAGGTAATTCCAATCAGCCAAAACTTTTAGGCTGGCTCTGGGGTAATATGGGATATGCAGTTCAGTGAAAATGCTATGGCTCAAATGAGGCATGTTACATTAGTAATGCGGATCTGGTTTCATGTGCTGCAGTACAGATCTGCATAGGCACTAAATTAGAGACAAAAATCCCAAGAGGATAGCAGATAGCTTTCTGCCCCATTTAACAAACACAACTTTTTCTCCTTTCTTGGAGATTGAGCTCTTGTTTCACTGTCTTATTGCCTATCAATCAGCTTGAGAAGACATTTGCAATTGTATTTCCTTCATAAAGACACAAGTCGGGCAGCAGCCACCGACAGTCATCTAAAAGCTCCTTTCTAAATTACCTCTGTCAGACCGTGTGGAAAGTAAAAGGCACACTTCAGTCTTCTTTGATTAAATCAGGGACTGTACCAGCTAGCCAAAGAATGGAAAATCCTTTCCATTTATATGCTCCATTAACTGCACTTCACTGAAAAAATAAATCTCAGTGCGATTCTTTACCTCACTCCTCTAATTACTACTTACAAATTCTTTTCTCTCAATCATGCTGTCTTTCATAAATCAGGAAGCAAAAGCATTTGCAGATGAGGCCCTGGCTCTAATTTAACATGATTTGCCACTGTGCCACTATTAATGCCAAAGACAAATAATATACCAAGTCACCATGGGAACCAGGGCATGAAAAGGTGAAAGCCCTGCCTTCATAGACAGGTGGGGCTTTGGGGAGCCTTATGCCCCACCATCACGGGCCATGGCATTTTGGCAAAATTCCTCAGAATCTGCCCATTCCCAGCCCCAGAACTGTGTTGGTCCATCCTGCATCCCCTGAAAACTAACATGTAATTGGTCCTTACCTCCAAGGGAGAAAAATTACAAGGTAATCATTCACATTGCAAAGAGATTACTCGACACATTCACTTTCAGGAAACAAAGTACATGACCAAGTACTAAAAGCAACTTAGAAAAAAAGATCAACTGAGGATTATTACTACCATTAGAATAATATATTTTACTTTATAAATGCACTCATCTCAAAATTCTATTAAGTATATAGTATCCTTTTACCTTCCAATTTTTATTTACACATAGATTGTAATTCAAGGTTGGAAATGAGATCACATAGTTAAAAATCAGAAATAAAAACGAAATATCTTTATAGTTATAAATCAATGGAAACAAATTATCCTGTTTTCCACAACATTAATTCACACAGTGTTTCAGTGATAAGGCTTGTTTCCAGGGATATAAAACTACTCCAGCAGGGCACCTGAGTGGCTCACTTGTTAAGCATCTGACTTTGGCTCAAGTCATGATCTCATAGTTTGTGAGTTCAAGTCCAACATCGGGTGAGCACGAGCCCGCTTCAGGTGGCGGGGGAACCTCACTTCTCTCTCTCTCTCCCTCCCTCCCTCTGCCCCTCCTAGGATTCTCTTCCTCTCTGTCCCTTGCTCATTTATGCCCCCCAAACAAACACAACTACTTCAGCACATGTATCTGTGCCCATACCCTCTATGTACAAGGAAAGAGCTCTCATACAACTCTTCCCCCCAGGAAATATTTCTTTCTCAGCCTCATCCACTTATATCTTATTTGCTCGTTTTGTCCTCATGCAAACAGAAAATGTCAATTATAAGGGAAGAAATCATTGAATTTCCACTGTAAGAAAAATACTTCTTTAGATGAGGGGACAAAGAAAATGCAAAGCACAGTACTAATATGATAATATATAATTACTTTGGAGAAAAGTCAACTCGATTTTATGTATGTTATTGAATAGTGTCATTTATTTACTTTCCTGCAGTTTTCTCCATTTTATTCAGAACATGATTTAAAAAGCTGAGCCAAGGTAGGCGACTGCATTCTCTTTTGCTATAGCTCTGTAAAATTTAAAGTCAAAATTGGTACACAAATGCATTGCTGGTTACCAGAGTAGACAAATCTTTGCCACACATGCTGATTTCATTGGGATTCAAATTATTGCTAACAGTCTTGGGTTTATTCAATTCAAAACATATTTTAAGGAATATTTTGACCCTTGAGTTATAAAACCATGTGTGCTTTAGTGAAAATTAAATTTTTTTAATGTTTATTTATATTTGAGAGAGAGCGAGCAGGGGAAGGGCAGAGAGAGATGGAGACAGAATCTGAAGCAGGTTCCAGGCTCTGAGCTGTCAGCACAGAACCCAGCATGGGGCTCAAACCCACAAACCATGAGATCATGACCTGAGCCAAAGTCAGATGCTTAACCACCTGAGCCACCCAGGTGCCCAGCTTTAGTGAAAATTTAAATTCAGGAGAGTTTTATTTCACCTGAAATCATTAAGATTTAAATAAACTTCTTGATGTTGAGCAAAAAGGTCAACCAAACCTACAGAATAATGTTGAATGAGATGCCTGGCAGTTGCTGAGAGGCCAGTACTGGAATTAGGGTACTATAGAAGGAGTGGACATGCTTGTCTGTAATATACCCACAAGTCAACCATGAACCTTTAGAGGGTCAGAGCGAACCAGAGGGAGCAGATTTATTGCAAAGCATCCCCAAAGAATTTGGTTCACTTATCTTGCCTTTTTTAGGAGACTAAATGCATACAGTTTCTTGCATATATCTCTTCTAATTGTGTGCATGTACATGCATGTGTTTGTATACATGCTATTATATTAGTAAGATACAAATTTATTGAATAGGAGAGTTTTTTTCAAGTTTTTTAAAAAATAAGTTATTTCCTTAGATGACTGTTCAAGTATTAGGTGAGCCATGAAGCTAGCAGAAGACATTGTGATGAGGGAGAACAAGGCAAACTGAGGGAAAAGCCCAGCTGGCATCCCACCCTCCCCGCATCCCAGGTGGGACATGTGATATTCCTCAGGTACTCCTGGATGTCCAAGAACAAAGGAAAGGAAAGAAAACAAATGTTTAACTGATAGAGATCACAGTCACGCAGGACATGAGTTTCATCAGTTTACATAGGACTTAGTAAATTACAAGAAAAAGGCAATCTTATCAACAGCCTAATCTCCAGAAACCTGTAGACTCAGTTTCCTGGAGCCCCTAAAATCACCCTCCCCTCCATAGTGATGTGGGGAACAAAAAAGCAAGACAGAAATGGCAGGTAAAATTAAATATCCTTATAACCTGCAGCCCACTGACAAATACTTGAGACAAATACCAAGTTTAACATTTCTCCAGGAACCCCCTATTGTTATAATGTTAATGCCTTACTAGAGGGAAAACTACCTCAGCTTGACCACAGCAAGGCCCCTGGGCATTTTTTGAGTCCTCTTTAGCATATGAAAGCCCTTCTGGAGGCCTCCCTTTTACCTTTAGCTCACCCAACTTCCTAGTATGTCATCAGTCACTCTTCACAACCGGAATGCAGCTCTTTCTGCCCATGCATCCTGTCCCCATGCTTTAAGAAAATCACCTTTTTGCACCAAAGACGTCTCAAGAATTCTTTCTTAGCCATCAGCTCTGGACCCCCATCACTCCAAAACCCCATCAACTATGCTAGAATTAATACTATTGCTAATAAAAATTGGTTGAGTACCTATCACATGCTTGAGTATTTATCACATTCCAAATGCGCTGCTGAAGATTACCCGAGAAACATCTCATTTAATCCCAAAATAACTCCATGAGGTAAACATATACCATACCTCATTCCTTTTCTAAGGTCGCATATCATATATCCTTTCTACTTATCCTTTATAAAGCAGTTTAGAAAAGAATGTAAGGAAGCAGGCCATACTGGGAGGTTTTTGCTTCAGGTTTCATCATTTCAAAAAGGAGGTCCCCTTGACATGACAGCAAGAGGGAAATGCTGTCTATCTGTGCCAAGGTCATAACCAGCCGGTCTGGTGGTCTATGGACAAGACAGACAGTCGTAAAGTTTAGGTAACAAATACTGTACCAGATTCAATCTAGCAAAACAAAAAAACACAAGAGGTAAGACACAGTGTTATACACTGTATCATTATTCAAAATATCCACTGCTCCTCTGGGGGAGAATTATAATATCCCTGTTCTGTTGACAACAGGTTTTGCCACGTGACTTACTTTGGACAATGAAATGTGAACAGAAGGTGAAACATGTCACTTTTTAGCAGAAGCTTTCAGATCCTGCATATGAATCACCATGTTTCTATGTTTCCTTTATTATGAGCCCAGCACTGCCCCTGATAGGAACTTCTCCATCAGCCTAGGTGCAACATTGTGGACAAGAGATGACAAGACCGCAGCCAGCCCGTAGTGACCGTGTAAATGTGAATGAGAAATCAGCTTTTATGGTTTAAGCCCCTAAGTTTGGGACGTCATTTGCTACTGCACGTTAGCTTTACCCCTACAGATACAAACGATACCACACAGCGATTACAGGACAAGGCTAACGAACAGCCCTCAAATCACAATTCCAACACTGTTATTTAGGTTACTGAAATTCAGCTCCAAAAATCTGACCCTTGAATAAGCCAAAGCAAATATATAACAAATCAAATTTGGTCCCTTGAATACTCATACTGGCTAATATGGACAAACAAATAGGGTAATTTACAGTTGGTTTACATTAAGCAAAATAGGTTACAAAGCTCAGACGTCTCAAAGGCTTTTGTAGAAGTTTTTCCAATACATAACCATGTTGTAAATTTCAAGCCATAAGTGATGTTGGTGCCATAATTCCTTTCAATAACACTTACCTAGTATTTGTTCTGTGTTTGAGTTGTGTATCTGCTTCTTTTTCCCTTTCCATTACTGGAGTTATATAACATTAATATTTCTCTATTTCTGATCTTCATTATACATGGAAGTATCCTACTGGGAAAGTAATAGTATGTGATTTTCTGGTAGGTCATTTGCCATACTTGATAATTCATTCTTTATCACTGTTTATCATACTTGTAAGTTTTGATAAGGAAAAATAGAACGTCTATTCAAGTAATTATACCCTAACATACTTTCGAAGTGATTTGGAGTTGCTTATGGATATACAGATACCATGACAAAAACAAATTGAGAAAGGAGTGCAAAGGAGAATAAAGGCAAGTCTTTTACAGGGATTCAGTGCATAAAATTGAGTCCAACAGGAGCTTACATAGTTATAAAATGCTTTGCAAATTACACTTTGACAGTTCTAGTGCCCAAAGCAAAGAGAGAAACATAATCACTTACCAGATACATAATGTCCCAAGAATTTTAAAAAGCGATCACTCAAGAGAAGCACAACTTTTTATGTCATGGAAATCTTTTCAACATCTCCTCTGGAGGCCAACATAGAAAATGTGAGATAGCATTCTTAGCAATGTCCTTATCAATATCCCTTTGCAACAGCAAAATACAGATTTCCTACTCTGCATTCTATAAAGAATTGAATTCCTTCCTATGTATGACTTGAGAAAATATCCAAACCAAGATGATAAATCGACTCAAGTGATTTATTCACAGTAAACTTATGTAGCCATTTAGGCCACGTTAAGTTCTTTATGTATAATATTCCATGTGGCATTTCTGGACCAAATACAAAAATAAATATTGAAACACTGATCATGATATAGATAGTCTGTAGTGTGTGTGCTACAATCTATACAGGTCTAGATGTTGGAAAAACATTCTGGTTTATCTGCAAAAGAATTTTGAATTAGATCAAATTCTTTTGTTTAATTCAATTCAAGATCATATTCTTCTATTCACTCCAACAATCTCTACATCCCTTGCCATCAACACTTTTTTCTATTGTCATCTCCAATTCATAGTTATCTTTTATTTTGTTTTTCTGAAGTCATTCTTCTTTCTGTAACTGCCATCGCTCGCTGGGCACCTCACTTAAGGTGGCAATCACGCAAAACTATCTAATGAGTATAACTCGTTACAGATGTCCTCTGTGTTCACATAGAGACTATATCATAATATTGCTGTTGGCACCTGTCTTCAGAGTGCCTTGCTGTCTATAGCGTTTTTCTGGCCTTGTTTGTCTCACTATATGAATGTCAATGATGTTCATATAGCAAAACTCTGCCTGGTTGAACAGCATCAATGAAAGCAGTCCAGAAAATGGGGATGGGGTGATGGGGTAGGGAGTGGAGACGATCAGCGAAATGATGAATGGATTTGAGTACATCTCTGAATCTCAGACTCAGACTTGGGAAAATGTCTTCAGGAACCCTCGAATGAACCAATATATATATATAAAAAAAAACAACAACAAAAAAAAAAACTTCATTTAGATTTGCAAGGCCATTTGGTTCTGCTATTTATTTGTAAATATATAAGGATTTAGAAATTATTTCACTTTGGAAATTTAATATTGATTTGTTGTCCACATACTTGTCTGTTTGACGCAGAGCAAGTTGGTTAATCTCCTTGTGCGTCTGTTTCTCCACCTTCAAAATATAGATTTCAACAGGGCCTACACTGTAGGGTTGCTGTGAGGAAAACACGGGTTAAAATTCATAAACCACTTCCAGTCATCCTTGGCAAGAGTGTGAGCATTACAAAGTGCCTGCTACAAAAGTTTTATTCTTATCACTTCCTATATTTTTTTTCCTCATCCAATATTCAATAGCATGAAATGACAGAAATGGGCACCATGAAAATTAAAACACATTTTTAATTTTTTAAATGAATGCCAAATTCTACCTCATTAGGAAGAAACGAGGCTACAAGTTTTCCTTTCCTTGCACACACTGCCTTAATCAATAGACAACATGATATTTTAATCAGTGATAATTCAAGAAAGATTTGTTATTGCTAAGGTCTCTTCACAAATTAGTCCTTTTTGTTAAAGGCCTGAATAAAGCCAACTACAGTTTTAGATATTTTTTTAAATTTAAAACCCCTTTTCCTCCACCCAGCTTGACCCTAAAGGCTCTCTGTTCTTGTATCCCTGGACTGGCAGCAGGTTATAGTGAAAACACACAGGTCTGGAAAATAAAAAAAACTTGTCGTAAACAGACTGTCGTTCACTGGTTCTTTAAACAAAGCATGTCCCCTTTATGAACTTTGTTTCCTGCAAGGGCTGAATGGAGATGCTCCTTTATAATTAAAAAGCTGTATAATTCTCAGAAACCTTTCACACATTATCTACATTATGTTTCACAATGTGACATTAACTCCTCCAAAGATATACACCTACATACAGAGTCATATAGATGAATTCTCCTCATCTAGATCATTCATGTGTCATCCAGATTTTTATGCTTTCTAGAGAAAACAAAAGAGTTCCACAGAGAGCAAGATGGAGTCAGTCATGTTAAGCAGTGGTATGCAGCTAAAGGCATTGCCGCTCAGACCAGATATTGCCAAAACCAGCACAGGCTGATGTTACCCAGAACAGATAACCAGCAAAACCAAGGGAGTCTGGAAGAACCAAGAGCTGATAATCACTAGAAACAGAAGAGGCCAAGACTGATGAAATTTCTTGAAAAAGTGAGGATTTTTGCAGGAAAGTGTCAGATTCTCCAGATTCTTCCATATATGACCACATCAGAAAGAAAGCTGCCCCCAAAGCCTCTGCTTGTTTGATCTCTGAACATAATAGAAATCTTCCACTGCTTGAATAAGCAGTGAGCCCCAAGAGCTGACCTGGCCTGAGGCCTCATCTCAACTGCATTCTCATGGACTGACTTTGCAATCAGTTTCTTCACTTCTTACCTCTTTTTGTATCTTGTTTGTTGTGTGACTTTGTGTTAGGCTTTGCTCTGTGTGACATGTACGAAGTCAAATTAAATGCATACTGAAATGTCACTGAATTTGAATCCTGAACCTACTCTATAATTATGTCAACGTTGTTTTATGATTGAATAAAGCTGACATTGTGGCATGACACAACCTGTGTGTGCGCCTTCATAGCGTGCCCATGACAAGTGCTGTCTTTCTTTCAGTGTGCTAGTGACAAGTTCATAGTTAAAGCTATTCCATACTTAATAATTAGAATATTCTTAACAGCATGGAAACTCTCATCCCTCTCTTTCCACAAAGCAAACACATAGATTTAACTGTATATATTTTTATCTTTGCAGTGATGTCCAATTTATGGCTTCTTTTCAGTCACAAATACAAATGAGATCGTCATTGCCACATTTTCTTCTCAAAATATAACTCTCCAAATATAGCTCCTTCACTCCTTTGTGCACAAACATGTAGCTATCCTCTGGGATTCCCACTTGTACATCCCAGTGCCAAGAAGCCAGTGGCGTGTTTTACTTCCAAGATCACTAGCATCTAAGTGATACGAGCAACTATATTATTCACAACTGGAACCATATGCTGCACATTCTTGGAGATACCATTGGTGTCACAAAAGGTAGGAGACAGTTCCTAGAGTCACATTCTCTCCAAAGAAAAGAAAATAGACAAACCAACAAAGTAGAGCTCACCCCAGTGGTTCTAGGGGACAGGGACTGGGTCAGGCAGGAGACATAGCAGGAATCTCTGAAGAATTCAGTAAAAATGTCCTTGAGCCAGGCCCACTGAGGAAGGCAATCTAGGCTAAATACATAGAAAATTTGAGTAGTGGGCAGTCAGAGGGTCAGGGAGATGGGCTAACTCAATAGACACCATTGAAAGGCAGAGTCCCAAAGCAACAATATTGTAGGGCTAGCATCAGGAGGGAAAGTTGAGTCTGAGATTCCTCTTCTGAGCTGTAACTGATATTAAACTGTCTACAGTGTCTGGAATACCTCATCGACCCACCTAACAGTGGGGGCAAACTGTCCTTAGTGGAAAGCTTTCCTAGGATAGGTCCAAAGGTCTACAGACTGAAAGCAAGCATGACCTTACAAATAAAGATCACCAAACACACAGGAAAACAAGCCACTGTGTGTGAGAATCAGCCCACAAGAAACAAAGATTTAAATGGAAAGAAGTGCAGATATTGAAACTGTTTGCCATAATAGGAAATAGCTATGTGTAAAATTTGTAAAAGAAAAATGGAATTACAAAGCACATAGTAAAACCATGAGAAATAAGTTGAGCTGAAAAGGTTGTAATGTACAGAAATAACAAAAGTGTAATTAAAACTATATATGTTGAATTTTAAAAGCTCAGTGAATGTCAACAAATAGATTTGACAAAAAATAATAGATTAAAGGAAACAGGAAATAGGAATGGGGCTACAAGTTCCAATTCTCTAATGGTACTTTGGTCTTTCTGGTAACTAGCCCCCATCCTGACTCGATCCAGGGGACCCCCACCAGCAGACATCACATGAGCATACAAAAGACATCCTTATCACTCTGGAGATTCATGGGTTTTAAGAACTGTTTGCCAGGAACCAGAGGCAAACACCAAGTATATTTTATTTGTCACATATCTTTTAAATTGAATGTTATCTTTCAGTGAACAATAGCTATTTACATTTATTATGATTACATTTGCATAGCAATGCTTCACATCTTCAGGGTGGGACCTTCAATCATTTTGACACTAAACAACCAAGATTATTATTGTGTTCATTGCACAAACTGAATTAATAAAATCAACCTTTTATTTTATATATTTAGCATAAATTTGAACAGAATGTTTTTGCAGAAAGTTATTTTTAATGCAATTAAACTGAAAGGCCTTGAGTTCCAGAAACACAGGAGCCACAATATTCCCAATATTTTTATTTCTCTGAAGCCAAAAGCAGTTATTCTGTAGCTATATTCTGTGGCTATATTCTGCAACTTGAATCCAAGAGTCATGGAATCTCATATGGGACCTGTGGTAGGCAAGGTACAGAGTAGTGGACCCCCCAAAATGTCTATGCTCTAATTCTCAGAACCTGTGAGTGTTACTTTACATGTAGCAAAGGGGCTTTGCAGACATGATTACAAGTATGGATTTTGAGATGGAAAGATTTTGTTGGATTTTGCCTACTCAAATCACGTAATTTTTTAAAGTGGAGAATCTTTCCAACTATGGTCAGAGAGATGTGATGACAGGTAAAGAGGCAAAAAAGAAAGTGGGAAAAGGACAGTCACTACCTTTGCTGGCTCTAAAGACAAAAGAGCTTACAAACCAAAGAATGAGGGTGGCCTCTCAAAGCTGAGAACCAGACAACAGCCAGCAAAACAAAAAAAAAAAACAAAATAACAACAAACAAAACATGGGACCTTAGTCCTGCAACTACTAGGAAATGAATTCTGCTAACAGGCTGAATAAGTAAGGAAACAAGATTCTTGGCTAGAGACTCCATAAAGGAATGTGGCCTCATTGACACTATGCTTTTAGCACAAGACATGGGTCAGACTTATGACCTACAGAGACAAAAAAATGATAAATCTATGTTTCAACAACTAAATTTGCAGTGATATGTAATAGTAGCTAGTAATAGAAAACTATCATAGGACCTCAGTGAATAGAGAAGTCGTTTTTTCAAAGTCAAGCAACTTTTAGGGATAACATTAAGCTAAATATTTTTTTATTCCATTTTCTATTAACTTACTATTGGTGGAATCAGAATATATCTTTATTTTTCTGGTTAAATATTGGACTACTTCCTAATGGACAGTTAGCAAATGAACAGATACTTGAAAGACACAGGTAATGGTGGTATTAAATTAATATCAATTAGTTTTCAAGGAAAGGAATCATAAGAACTTGTTACTTTTGGCTTAGAGGAATGCAGAGTTTCCACATTTTAAGAAGTTTTGTTTCATACATATCACTTAAGAAATGTTTGTTTTATTGGTAACAGAACAGAGGTAGATCTCAGTCAAAAGGCTATTTGCTACAGTTGTTAGTACTTCAAGAACAGCAGGTCAGATTCCCCAGAAAATTCAGGCTGGCCTCTACATAAAATATTGATTTATTAGTTTAATAAAACATGTTTCTTAATTATTATAAATGTAAAGGGAAATTGTTTAAAAACCAAGAGGTTGTAGAATTGTTTCTAGTGCTTATTTTTGAAAGAGAGAGAGAAAGAGAGAGAGAGAGAGAGAGAGAGAATGGGCACACCAGAGGGACAGAGAGAGAAGAAGAGAAAAGGACAGCAAAAGAGAGAGACAGAAGATCAGAAACGGGCTCTGTGCCCAGAGCGGGGCTCAAACTCATGAACTGTGAGATCATGACCTGAGCCAAAGTCAGATGCTTAACCAAATGACCCACCCAGGCACCCCAAGAGGTTGTAGAATTTTTTAATAGGCCACTTAAGACTTATTAAAATTGGCAAGTCAGCAAATTGCAGTGGAAATAAACTTGAACTTGGAAGCAAAATATTTCTCATTGTGTAGCCTTGAGCAAAAATCCCTCTACGGCTCCTTATTCTCATCTCTAAACTAGTGGAGGACCAAATCTGTTTCTGCCTACATGCCAGATTATGTTAAGAGCCAAATGATGTTGTAGAGATAAAAGTGATGTGTAAAGGGGTCACAAAAGCACAGGACTAACAGCCAGGAGACTTGTGTGTTGCTTTCCAATCTGTCACATGACATTGTAGAATAGGCCATTTCATTCCTCAAAACTTTAGTTCTAACCTCTGCAAAATAGAAACAGTTAAACATTCCCTTTGAACTTCACAAGACACCATCTTTGAAAGTTGTTTTTTTTTTTTAATGTTTGTTTATTTTGAGAGAGAGAGAGAGACAGAGAGAGAGCAAGAGTGGGGGAGGGGCGGGGGGGGGAAGAGAGAGAGAGAGAGAGAGAGAGAGAATATACCCCAAGCAGGATCCACACTGTCAGCACAGAGCCCCACATGGGGCTCGATCCCACAAACTGTGAGATCATGACCTGAGCCAAAATCAAGAGTCAGATGCTTAACCAATTGAGCCACCCAGGCACCCCTTTGTAAGTATTTTCAAGTAAGAAAACTATACCTGAAATCTTTTTGGTACATGAAAGGGGTAGCCCACTCTCAAGAAGTTATGTACATTATAGATACAAGAAATAAACTTGTGGTCACCAGAGAGGGGGAAGAGTGGGTAGGCGGGCAAAGTAGATGAAGGGGAGAGTAAGAGGTACAAAATTGCAGCTATAAAATAAGTAATTCATGAGGATGTAATGTACAGCATGGGGAATAAAGTTAATAACATCATAATAATTCTGCATGGCAACCAATGGTACTACACTTATCATGAACATCATTCTGTAATGTGTAAAAATATTAAATCACTATAATAAACATCTGAAACTAATAGGATGTTATATATCAGTAATACTTCAATAAAAAATTTAAAAAGATGTCCAAAGAAATCTAAATACTTACTGAGTAAATGATGTGATGTTTTATATGTATATGTAGTTTTTCTCCCAGATACGTAAAAAAATTTCATAGTTCCTAGACTTCTATGTAAAGCCACAAGTTTGGATTAATTGCCAAAATAGCTTAAACCTTACAGGAAACATGCTCCTTGAAAGAGAACCATTAAATATATTCATAAGACTAACAGAGAAGAGACCAATAGTCAAGCCAAAAGAGAAAGGCATTGTGCAGAAATGTCCAGGAAGTCAAGAGTGAACAGTAACTATATTGAGACACTGAAGAGGATGTCACACCTTACTTCATGAAGAGTGGACTCTGTCTTCCATGTGTTTTCAAAAATAGCCAAAAGCATCATAAAATTTCCCAGTGATGAGAAATACCCAACAGCTGGCTGATTCATCTCTTTGGACAGAATCTGTGATTTATAACACTTCATTAGATTAAGAACATAAAAGTAGGATACTGTATTTTTTAGGTATTTACTATCTGATTAAAAAGGTTTGCCTTGTAAAGATGATTAGAAGACTCCAATATTTATGCTTAGGACACAATTCCACCAAACCAATCACACATGCTCAGATGGGCCAGGTATCTCCTTTACGATACAAATTTAAAAAGAGAAGAAGGTGTGTTCTGTTCAGCTGGGTCAGAATCCAAAAGTTCTTATAATTGCTCATTACTTGTACTTTCTACTATTAAAACCAGAAATGCTGACTTGCTTTTGAGAATTTTCCAGAAACTACCCTGAAGACTATCATACTGTCTCTGGACAAATTGTGATTTAACCCTCTCTTGCAGTTGCCTACAAACATCAAGCTTTTCATTCAGAATTACATTTTTTGTTTCTAAAAACAAGCAGTAAGTAACAAGTCCACAGTACAAAATCCTATGTCTTCATAAAAAAATAGGATTTTGAATACAATCATTTACCAAACAGAAAGAGAATGGTAAAATAGTATTTAATTTTTTAAGAATGCTAGTTAAGAAATAACCCAAACACAGTAACTGTAAAGATGATCAATAAATTATTCAAATACATTCATACAATGAGTTAGATGACTCCTTAAAATCCCTACCCCACCCACTCCTTATCTTTGGAATCACTCAAACCTTCTGATACTCAAGGAAATTTAAGCTCCTTAACCCCTTCAATTTACAGTGTACTTGTTAAGAATATCTACTTTACATGACAGTGGTGAAGACAGAAGAAGACATTATGTGTAAAGCTCCTACCTTAATTCTTGTTACATAATAAAGCATCAATAAATGGAAGTTTTGTTTTATTGGTCCATAACCATAAGAAATAGAGAAAAGTATTCTACTGTTCACAAATTAAAGCTCTTAAGAGCTATATTCTAGTACCCCTTTTAGCAAAATAATTATGATAATCTGAGTAACATTTTATAATTGCATAGGACTTTATCATTTAAAACACTTTATAAATATCTCATTTGCTATGAATCCGTAGCAATAGTTAATCCATACCCTTTTAAAGAGGAGACATTTGAGACCCAGAGAAATTAAGCAATGTTTAACAATTTTTAAAGGTGTAGATGTACTTTGGTTGCCTAGGATTTTTGTCTTGAAAAATGCCCTGCCCTCCACTTCATGTATAAGGTTCGTCTGAGAATTTTCAAGATATACATAAATCCATGCTCCTGGCTACAGTTGATTGGCTCACCAGTGGGAACAAGATTCAAGTGGAGCCATTAATAATAGCCCACATTCACAGACACCATAAGTGATTGGTCCTAGGATGGACATCTGACTCAATCTGAGCCAAAGGTTTCTTTCTTAATATTCTTTGAACTTAAGCCAAGGAGGTTTCTCTCTGACGGCAAGTCTTCGATATGTTTAGCTCTGGTGCTATTGGCATCTATGACTTCCACAGAATGGGGAATATTATTCTGAGCCAGAGAAAAGAATACAAAAATAAAGGTAAAAAGGAAAGTGGGTACAAGACTTCCTGTCCCATTTCATCATGAGATGAAGGTTCTCCATACTCCTGTCCTTGGTTTTTATGCAGTACACCGGTATTTTTACAATAAATTGAGTTTTGGCTGAAGCTAGTTTGTATGATTTCTATAACTTGGAGGCCTAAGAGGCTAAAAGGGGGTTTCTTACACTAAATTTGGTGCCTTTTTTTTTTTTTTTAACTAGAGAGACCACTAATACACATCATGGTTCTTCTAATACCTTCTTTTGCCATTTTTATGCATTTAATCTTTGGTGATCCTAAGTAGGATAGAGCTGTAAAGGGTGATAATCAAATTCTATTCATGTAATAAAAGCATTACAATATATAAGAAGAAAATAATACAAAACAAAGAGAGATCACGTCTGAAAGTTGTTTTAGTTCATCCAGTATACACTATAGAGTAGCTAATAAATATTGAATTCATATAACCCCAGCTCACTCCACATTTGTTTGTTTGTTGCTGCTGCTGCTTAGAACTCCCAAACCCTGGTCTACAATCTTGACAGCTCTTCCCTAAGTGCTCAGTTCTCAGCAAAGAGATATTTTATTTCAGATAGACTCCTCTTCATCTCCAAGTCTGGGTTTTGTGTATCTCCCCCAAGTTTTATGAGCACCTATATTAAAGTTATTATAAATCTTGCCCCTTTGCAGTGGAATTTCCTGATAAAAGTCGACCAATATAATTCCAAGAGGGCAGTAACTATTCTGCTCAATGCTGTATCTTCAGTGGCTAGGACTGTGCTTAACATACAGTGGATACTTCACTGTAGATATGTGGATAAATATTTGTAATGGTCACTTTGAATAAATTTCCTTGGGAATTTTTATAAACTTTATAATGTCCCCTCTTTCAAATGAATCACTGATGAGGCATCTCACTTACTAATGAAAGTACTGGAATTACTCAGTTGTATTAGGATGAACATTAGATTGAAACCACTCAATTCTAATATCCCTGAAGTCGCCTTATGAGATTCTATAAACAGTATTAAAGACAAATTTAAATGGGTACTGAAATAGGAAGGGTATTCAAAGCAAGTTCAACCAATTTATTTATATTGATAATGGAGAATAATAATTAATATCTATATTCCATCAAAGTACAATACGAGTGCCAAATATCCCCTAGAAAAGAAATTTGCAACAGGTTAAAACTAAAAATTGTAAAATAGTTCTCATCTAACTGGTCATTGACTTAGATTTTGGCAATATCATTAGGGACTATGTATTCTCAAAACCAAAATGTTTTGCCTTATGTGAGTGGACATAACTATGTAACCAAATCTCCCTCAGAATATATTAGAAATGACAGTGATGAAATAAAAAAATAACTCAGTTAAAAAAATATGTGTGCTACTCAAATTCCACCAGCAATTTAGATGGTATGAAGCAAATGATCCCCTCACTGGGTGACATCAATCCGACATAAACAATCGCACCAGGAGAGTAACATACCTAAATATACTCCTGTCACAAGGACTTAGGTTGAAGAGAGGCAGAGAGGAAGCTCAATGTTTTAGTTTCCATCAAGTATTTGATGCAGTATTTTCATCCTTTTGCTGATTTTGGCCCTTATGAACACTTTTTTTTTCTTTTAAGGATTTCTAGAAATAGCACATCTTAAAATACAAGGGCATTGTGCATTCTAGGGCAGAAGCATGGCAGTGCCTACTAATATGTTATATGTGACAATAGTATACCTCTAATAAATACTTATTGAATAAATAAATGAATAAACTAATAAGCATGTTTGCATACCTTAAATCTATTGGTTTTCCATATTTAAATTTTTTAATTGTTTTTAAATTTTTAATTATTTTTAAATTTTTTAATTGTTAACAACAACATTATCAGTAAAAACTTGGGCAGTGTATAAGAGAGCAAAGCAGTCTTATTCATAAGGAGAAGGCTTTTTGGTTATTGTTGGTTTTGTTGGTTTTTTTTTTTTTTTTTTTAGTTTTATTTAAGTAATTGCTACATCTACTGTGGGACTTGAACTCATGACCCTGAGATCAAGAGTGGGATGCTCTTCTGACTGAGCCAGCCAGGCACCCCAAAATGGACAACTTCTAACAAGTCTTGAGTTTAATGAACATTTTTTTCAAAATATGCCTACATGTCTATCATGAGAATCACCTTACTTGTTTAAAGAAGAGCACTAGTCATATCCAAATGTTTCCTTTGGATCAAAAATTTGAATAAGAATATATGTATAGCCCTTAACATGAGAAGAAAACAATTTATACATTTTCCACAGAAAAGATCAAGAAAAAAAAAAACAGAAAAGGGACAAATAAATTATACTGGAGCAACTATAGAGCCATAAATTCAGAATGGGATATAATCACCATGTATTATTAATATCATGCCAATAGTTCAATGATCTAAATAAAATGGACCATTTCCTGCAAATATATACTTAGTGTAACTTCCTCAAGAAGAAATAGAAAACATAAATAGTCCTTACATCACTAAAGAAATTGTATTAGTTAAAAATCTACCCAGGTAATCCAAAGCATTTCAGACTGTATTATAGATGAATTCTACAAAACAGAAAAGGAAAAGATTGTCACAAACTCTACCAGATAAAGAAGAAACACACTAGTGACATTTGCTTTCAGTATAGTATAACTTTAATGCCAATATCACAGTATGAAAAGGAAACTTTACCCTAAATTTACTTATGAACAGAATTGAAACAGAAAGGGGTAATGCATGTTGGATTCGTTCCATGAATGCAAGAAAAATTTAACAATAAAAGGTTATCTACCGTATTAACAGATCAAAAGACACTTAGATAATCACAGGGGTAGGAAAAGAATTCAGTAAACTCTGTACAATTAATGATAAAACTTTTATAAAAATCAAGAATGAGAACTTCATTACCCAATGAAGAAGATATACATAAAACCTACCACAAATATCATACTTACTAGTGAACCTTTAAAAGCTTTCCCTTTAAATTCAAGAATGAATCATTTCCTGCCATCTTCACTTTTAATCTGCATAACCCTGGAGGTCCAAGTAATCATAGTAAGACAGAAAAAGTAAGGTTTAAGGGGATAAAGTTTGAAAAGGAAGAAACTGATCATTATTCACATATTACATAATTATTTACATTGACACCTGCAAAAGAGAACATAGGCAATATGCGAGCATTAATTTTAAAAATACATCAAGGTTGGTGGACATAAAGTAGATTTTTTAAAAAAATAGTCTTATTTCTATATACTAGCAACACAAGAAGATGAAATTTTTAAAGTAGCATTTTAAACAATCAAAAGAAGATGATAGAAATAAATTTAAGAGCTTCATAGGTAATAGTATAAGACCTTACAATAAGAATTTAACAATAACTGGATAAGTGGAGGGATGTACTAACATGCGTTTCTTCAACTAGACTGTGACTGCACATTGGAATCACTGAGGGAGTTTTTTAGAGTGCTAACACCTGGGCCCCATTTTCAGAAAGTATGATTTAATTTTTTTTAATGTTTACTTCTTTTTTAAGAGAGAGAGAGAGAGAGAGAGCATGCACATGCATGACCAGGGAAGGAGCAGAGAGAGAGAGGAAGACACAGAACTAAGCTGTGCTGACAGCATGGAGCTGGATGTGGGGCTCAAACTCAGGAACTGTGAGATCATGACCTGAGCCAAAGTTGGACGCTCAACCCACTGAGCCACCAAAGTGCCCCTCAAAAAGTATGATTTAACTGATGTAGCATGCAGACTGAGCTCTGGGAGTTTGCAAATCTCCCCAAGTGATTCTAATGTGCAGGCATATTTAAGAGGCAATGATTACTCTGAATAGATATTGTGGTGCCCACCCAGATCTCCACTACAGGATAGAAACACCCATTCTCCCAGCTACTAAAAGTATCGACAACTAATAGTTTTAAGATAATTCCTTTGTCCTGGACTTTCCCTCAAGTCCTTTGGCTGAAGACAGTAGAATTGAAACCCCCTGTATACCACTCTATAGCCACTTCTCTCTATTCCTTGCTCCAAAGATAACCACTAACTTGGGTTAGGTGTTTTGCATTCTTGTGCATTTATCACTTTAAATATATATGCATATATCCCTAATGATACACAATACTAAATTAGATCATACTGTATATATTCTTGCTTTATTTGCTCAACTGTTTCTATAAGACATTCACATTAACAACTAATTCTAATTCATTTCTTTTCTAATACATAGATTTCAATTGTATGCTTACACTATAGTTTATCCATTTTCCTATTGATTCTTGTATTCAGGGTGATTGCATTTTTCTGAAGGCAGTGGTTAGAGGGTTTTGAGATGCCCAAAACAATTTGTGATGTCTTTAAATATATAGGGAAAGGAATAGAAGGGCTTGGTGGGGTGGAAAGCCATTGAATATGGTACCATAGAAGGGTAGAAGAAAGCAAGAATGAGAGAAGATAGAACGGATCAAGATGAAAGCTAACTGGGATCATGTCTCCTGAGGGCCAAAGGACTACTTTGTACTTATATTTCTGTCACATCTTCATTTGCATGTTCTCTTTATCATAGCTATCTTGACTCTTCAAAAGCCCTTACCACTTTTCTCATAAGGTACTTCTAAAATGACATGTAAGGCAAATTGTATCCCTCTGTAGACCATTTTTCCTTGGCCTATGTTGGCTCCCCCCCCCCACCCCCCACTGCTTTTAAAACGGAATACGATCCCGTAACATCAGCAGAAGAAAGCAGGATACTCATGCATCATGGCCTACATTTTCTAACAGGTGAGAGTCTAAGTTTTAGAGTCAGACAACCCGGAATAATATGCTACTGTGTGAGGAAGTTACTTTGCCTCTTCAAGTTTCAATTTCTTCATCTGTAAAACGGAAATATAATTTAAATACAGTTCTTCAAGGGTTATATGTAGGACAATTCACATATGCATATAAAGTCTTTGGATGCACAGCTGGTACAAAGTACTCACAGATGCTAGCTTTTTAAAATTATTATTGTGGGAGAGCCCTCCTGAAGGAATGTGATGAAAACTTCAAGACAAGGGAAGGCAACCTGGCTATGTGTGCATACGTGACATTCTTCACGACTCTGTAACATAGACCGCCCAGACTGTATGTCTGTATATTACCATGTATGGGAGGTAAAAAGTAGAAATTGCATAAAAGGCTACACCCCTCTGTGTTCGGGGCTCACTGAGCCTGTACCTGCATGAATAAAGCTGCTTCCTGGACAAAAAGCCTCAGTGTCCTCTCTGTGTGAGACTCTGGCTACATTTCTTGGGGGCTCACTTCTGGGATTGGGAGATGGTGCATTTCCACCTCCTTTGTTGCCGGGTGCGAACCTCAGAGGGCCTGGAGAAGCTACCTCACTGGGCGCCAGCAGACTGTTTGATCTGGAGATTAGCCCCTCCTGGCATGCTGGGGTGAGGACCCCAGATGCACAACAGAACCCAGTGAGGCCCAGGAACCAGCTCAGGGAGTGCCACCTGTCAGACTGGTAAGAACTCTAGTTCATTTTGGTAGATCTGCCCCTAAGAGGCAGAAGGGAAGCCTGATCACCTCCCAGAGTTGCCTGAATAGTTCCACACAGAATTCCATAAGAAACGAAACCGCAATTCTATGGAACTGGGCGCTGCGCAGCAGGTTAGAGTCTTTGTGTGACTGTGTGTGAATGAGATGGACAGTGGAAAGGCTCCGACCTGACCAATGGGCTGAAGCAAGTGTTAAGTCCAGATCTGCATTTCCAGTGCGACCTCATAGGGCTTAGGGTGGCATCAGACTTCCTTGGGAGTTTGATCTGGGTCCACAATTTATCGTGAACCCACCAATGCTAAGAGGCACCTGAAATATCTCCAAGAAGAAAGCAGCCAGAAAGAGATAGTATGCATCCCCTCCAAATTAACCCCACCTATCCCCCTTTTTCCTCTCTTGTGCATGAAAGTTGTCCATTAAAGGGGAGGAAATGGGTGGAAAGCAGAGTAAACTGATTCCCCCACAGGGTATGTTCAGGAATTTCGAGAAGGGATATTCAGGAGATTATGGTATGAAATTAACTCCCAGAAAGCTCCATTTTGTGAAATTGATTGGCCATCATTCAGGTGGGCTGGCCCTCCAAGGGCTCACTTGATAAGGGATTAGTTAGCCGAATGTTCAGGGTTGTTTGGTCAGGGTGGCCTGGATCCCCCATATTTCCTTACATTAACTGTTGTCAAGACCTGATCCTAGCCCAGCTGGCTTGGCTAAAAGTCTGTATTGAAGACAACTGTAAAGTTATGATGGCTATGTCACAGCTTCCTCCAAATGTCCACCAAAAATTGAAAAACCCTTACTGTCAAGAGAGACTGAGGGGACACCACTGTACCCCTCACTGCCACCTGCTCCTCCAGCTGCCCTGGCTGCCAAAACCCCACCCCAGCCTGCCCATAGTCCCCAGGCCTCACCACCTCTAGCACCACCGGCCTCTCCTGATGTGACCAGCTCACTCAGACTACCAGTCCTAAACCCATGTACCCCTCCCAGAAGGGGATTAGACAATCAGGCCAGTGGAGACAGTCCCTCCCTGCAACAACACCAGGGAGCCCTACAGATTCCACTGAGGGAAACTAGAGGACCGGTCTGTTATGAGCAGGAAGGCGAGATCTGAGGAGGCCAGTGTTTTTGTGCACCAACTTTTTATCACTATAGACCTCCTAAATTGGAAGCACCATACTCCCTCTAAACAGAGAAGACCCAGGCTATGATTGAAATAATGCAGTCCATAATTCAAACCCATAAACATACCTGGACAGAATGCCAAAAACTCCTCCTGACCTTCTTCAACACAGAGGAGGGTTGCCGAATTACCCAGGTGGTACTAAAATGGTTAGAAGAAAATGACCCAGCTGGGATGCTAGATACCCAGGCTTATGCTCTGGCTCACTTGCCTGGGGAGAACCCCAAATGGGACCCAAATGACTCAAGTGTAGATGGACGGCTCACAAGGATTGAACTGTATCAAGAAGCTCTTCTAAATGGCATGAAGGAAGGGGATAAAAAGACTATAAATATGAGTAGAACATCAGAAGTGCTCCAAGGACCTGAGGGAGAGCCCAAGCCAATTCTAGGAGAGACTAAATGAGGCATTTCATCTCTACACCCCTTTTGATCCAGAGGTGCCCGTTAACCAGTGGATGATCAATGTGGCTTTCACATTTGGTCAGGCCCAAAGGGACATCTGGCACAAACTGCAAAGGCTAGAGGGTTTCTCTGGCCTGAATGCCAGTCAGTTGCTGGAAGTAGCAACTCAGGTGTTTGTCAATCGTGACCAGGCAGCCTAGTGGTAAGAACACCAGAAGATACAGAAAAAAGGCAGACTTGTTATCTGCTGCCTTAGTGGAGTGATTGGAATGTTCCTGGAAAGGTGCACCGCAGGGATGGGGCTGAGGCCAAAAAGGGGAATGGAGGGGAGGAGGGTCTCACCCAGGACCAAAGTTAGGATAGAACCAGTATGCTTACTGTTATTGGGAGGGCCACTGGAAAAATGGGTACCCCCAGCAGTCAGATGATTCCCAGCAGGACCTCAAGCAGAAAGACACCATGTGGTCCAAGGCTGGTACCAACCAGCATTACGGCCACATGGGGCCCCTGGAGATGATTTTATGGGGCTAGCCACCATGGAGGACCATAAGGAGGACTAGGACAGACCGGGCTCTATGTTGTTAGGTCCCCAAGAGCCTATGGTCTGAATGAATGTGGGGAGCTGACCCATTGATTTCATGGTGGATACTGGGGCAGAACACTCAGTGGGGACCGAACCCATGGGTCCCCTCTCACAGAGACAAGCCACCATTGTGGGGGCCACAGGCAATATATCTGTTTCCTCACTGTGATGCCCTGTCATAGTTTCTCACTGTTACTGTGATTCTTGCTCTACCTTTCACTGTAGGATTGGCAGAGGCCATCCTAGCCGACTGGAAGTATGGTGAGAGGTTTCTTTTAGCACTCTCCTTCCTTTTGTGGATAGGATGCTGCATTGGTGTTTGTTGCTTCTAATCAGGACCCCTTTGGTAGACCTAGATATCGCATCATGTGACCCATGTATTCTCATAACCAGGACAGGCCAGGGCGTCACTTGGACTTTACTATACCATGCTCGCTTCTCATGCCAGAGAAAGGTCCTGGGGATCTACAGACACAAAAAGATCACCTATTCTATCTGCCAACAGGAGAGGTAATACACTTGTTTTGACCTGCAGTATTCCCCAAAGGAGGAATGGTTAGAAGTCTGAGACTCCCAGGATGGGGGGGAATTAATTAGCCAAACCCAGGTTATGAATCCCCACCTACCAGTATTGGTACTTTTTGACATGTGCGCAGCTATTAACAAAAACCCTTTGTTGGTTCAAAATTGTGGAAGTCTACCATGGGAATGAGAATACAGGCTCACTGACAAATATGTGTGAACAGGCCTCACCCCAATCCACATGTTATGGTGACCACTGGGCTTACAGCCTCTATCAGAGCTGTGTCTTGTGGGCCACCCATAAAGGTAAAGATAAGGCAGCAAACCTCCAAAAGGGGGCTACAGCCTGTAAACTGGGAAGCCTGTAACCGTGTTAATTTTCCTATCTTTAATCCAGGAGACCCAAAATGGCCAAATGGCCTCAGGACTGGTATGTCTATGTGTGTGTGTGTGTGTGTGTGTGTGTGTGTGTGTATATGTGTGTGTATATATATATATATATATATATATATATATATATATATATATATATAGGCAAGGCACTCACCCAGAAACCCTGTTGTACTTCAAGACGGTTGCTGTCTCATTCTAAGCCTCAACTCATGAAGTCTTTCATTCCTTTTATGAGGCAAGAGAAAGTAGCCCTCCCTTAATCTCCACCACAATAAGAAACCTGTTCCTTGCCTTAGCAGAAACTATAGCCCAGACCTTAAATATCTCTTCTTACTGTGTATGCAGAGGAACCAACATGGGGGATCAATGGCCATGGGAGGCTAGAGACTTAGATCCTAGCAAACGTTATAATGGAACAGTGCTATTATCGGACTTTGGCTTCTTAAAACTTCAATTATTGGGAAGAACTGCCTTGCCTGGTGGGGAAGAAAGTTCACCATCTCTGTTGGAAGCTTAGTGTGCCTAGGCCAAAGATTTTGTAAGTCAACCCCCAGGAAACACAGTGGTGAGGGTCCCCAGATCACTTTGAACCAGATCCCCACCTCTTGTCTAATTTCTTTCATCTCCAAGGGGCCTGGGACAAGGTCAATGTAGTCATCAAATGGTAGGCCCCAGTATAGGTGGACTATACTGGATATGTGGAAGGACAGCCTATACAGTACTTCCCCCAGGCAGGTCAGGGCCATGTGTGTTGGGAACAATTCATCCATCTTTCTTCCTGCTTCCATTTGCCAGGGGGGGATATTTAGGCATCCAATTGTATGGGGACAAGGAGACTCAAAGGAAATGATGTGCCCTACAAATTGGCAATTGGAAAGATGATGAATGGCCTCGTGAGCATATAATCCAATATTATGGTCCCGCCACCTGAGCAGAAGATGAGACCTGGGACTACCACACTCCCATTTACATGCTAAACTGCATAATCAAACTACAAGCAGTTGTAGAAATTATAACCAATTATAATTATAACCAAACTGCTAGAGCTCTTAACTTACTAGCCAAGCAGCAAACCAAAATGTACAATTCTATCTATCAAAATCACTTGGCCTTAGATTACTTGCTTGTCTCTGAAGGAGGAGTTCGAGGAAAATTTAATCTGAGCAACTGCTTCCTACAGATAGATGATCAAGGAAAAGTCATAGAAGAGATCACAGATCGAATGAGAAAGGTTTCTCATGTCCCAGTCCAGACCTGGAAAGGTTGGGACTCTGGGGAGTTATTTAGAGGTTGATTTTCAACTCTTGGGAGACTCAAGATCAAAATCATGGAAATTATCCTCTTGATTTTGGGAGCTTGCTTAATCCTACCTTGCCTAACTCTCCTGGTTATACAGTCCATCTCCAGCCTCATTGAGAAAATGTTCAAAAGGAAAACGGCCACGCATGTGATGATGTTATGGAAATATAAACCTCTGAATCACGATGATGCTCTTTGACCCAAAACTGGGGGGTCCGAGCATCCAAGGGGGGAATGTGGTGGAATCCCCTAAGGAATGTGGTGAGAAAAACAAACAAACAAACAAACAAACATCAAGACAAGGGAAGGCAACCTGACTATGTGCTCATAGGTGACATTTCTCACGACTCTAACATAGACCACCCAATCAGACTGTCTGTATGTTACCATGTATAGGAGACAAAGAAGTAGAAATTGTATAAAAGGCTACATCCCACTGTGTTCGGGACTCAGTTTTTTTGGGTATGAACCCACTGAGCCCGTGCTGGCATGAATAAAGCTGCTTCCTGGACAAAAAGCCTTGGTGTCCTGTCTCTCTGTGCAGGAATCCAGCCATATTATTGCTTTACATTCCTTATAAAGACCCACATCAATTACAACTACAGAATATCACCAAGTTATGATCACTGTCAAAAATTAACACCTCTGGTGAAATCATTTTCTTGAGATCAGGGTACACTGAATTCTGATTATATGAATTCCTTTACAGTCCCCCAGTTGGTTCAAAATCTGTCAGTGACAAGGCACCTGGGCAGCTCAGTCCGTTGGTTCAGCACCCAACTCTTGATTCCAGCTCAGGTCATGATCTCACAGTTTGTGAGATCAAACCCCACGTTGGGCTCTGCACTGTCAGTGCAGAGCCTGCATAGGATTCTCTCTCCCTCTCACTCTGTTTATTTATTTTTGGAAGAGGGGAAGGGGCAAACACTAAAAAAAAAAAAAAAATCAGTCAGTGATGCACATTTACAAATCTGAAAGTGGCTTTTGATCCTGTCCATTTTAATAGATTCTATAAGCTATACACTCCTACTTTTACTGTAACACTTATTAAAAAAAATAATACAAGTCTATTGTGTAGTTTATGCCTTATAGGGCTGATAAACATAGGGCCCATATTTTCATAGGTGGCTTCATAGAAACTGAGCAATTCCCTGGAATTGCACGCAAAATTTGACCTGTGTGTGTATTCTTCTGTGGAGCATTTTGTTAGATTTTATCAGATTTCAAAAAAGATCTTTGACACAGAATTGAGCAAACCCTGGCTTACTTAAACCGAGTTTGGGTGAGTGACAAGCAACAATCTTGTGTTTCCCTCCTGTGTTGGTCCTGGTGGGCCTGTGATTTATAAGGTTGTTGCACGTGCACAGCATTAATCCGTCACCTACTTCACCTCATGACAGAACTTATCTTCCTCCTTGTCAATCCTTCTCACTATAAATGACCTGGTGAAACCACGTCTATATTCTTACAGCTTGGGTGAACTTTCACCCTGGTTGGCCTGGAACAATCCTATTTTACACTGGCACCAGTCCAATTATTAAGAGCACCAATTTCACTCTCAACACTGTCCCAGTTTGAATAATATCATTATTATAAACACAGCTCAAGAATGGCTGAGAAAGAGACTGACCTTTGATGAGCTACCTTCATCCCTTAGAAAAATAAATAAATTGCAGTCAACTTCCAAAACAGCTCATCTTGCCAGGAGCCAAGAGAAGAGCAGCAGCCAACCTTACCAAACTTCAGTAAGTTCTCACTGCACACAGGGGCTACAGACCCCTCCAGGAGATGTTTACACAGGAGGCAGAATGCATTGGGGTCATTGGGAAGAAGCCATTCTCCACACTGCAGATTCTAGAAGAAAGTAGCAGTTCTAGGACAGCATGATGAATGATCACTTGCCCTGACATCGCCCTTTTGTCGGCCAAGCCACCTGACCTCTGAACGAAAACAACTACTTTTAGAATCCAGATTCCCAGAATTCTTGGTAGCTTGTCCAGATCCCAAAGCTAACTTCATAATTCCCAGGAAGAAAACATGCTGTGAAAATTCCTGAAGTACCACCAGTAGTCAGCCCTAGATGCACACATTAAATGAAAAAATGTCTACTATATTTTCCATGCCATTCTTTTGGGACAGTAAAAATGCATGAATGTGAGAATGGAAGCATAATGGATGTGACATTATAAGATATTATTACACTATAAACTATTATCTTGCACAAAATGTTACATTATAAGATATCAAATGAAAACACAGCATTGTTTTGATTAGTATATTGAATGAGGCCACAAAAATGAATTAATTTCTACCTTAGTGATGTGGGACTCAGTTATAGGAAATTCTTCAAAAAACATAGTTCATCCTAAGTTTCAAACTTGTCCACAAAAATACTAAATATAGTGAAGTGGTGATAAATATCAATAAGAAGAACATAAACATAGAAACTTTTATATCCAAATTTAGAATGATGTAAAACATTATATGCTATTTCTGAAGATTCTGTCATGTGAACATCTTCTCAAAATAAATTATTTTCTTGTAAAAAAAAAATAGCTAGAGCTGTAATTAAATTGAATTAATGTGGACATGTGATGCCAGTGAGGGTTAGGTAAATATCACTGGAATCCATCGGGCTTCAGGAATAAAAATCCTCTTGCTGAAAGTATTTTATTAAGGGAAGAAAACCATTCAATTTTATCCTCTCCAAGGAGAAAAATCCTAAAACACAGTCCTAAGACCCATCCTTCAAAGAAGTCTAACAGAAACTACATTCTGGTAAGAGTGCTGACGGTCTCACTGAACATGCTTGTGCTGTTGAGATTTCTCCTATAACTTGGAATGTTAAGTGCAGCCGGAACTGGCCCCCGGACATGCTCCTTGCTTGAGAATCCAATCTCACCAGGTGAAATAAAACCCAGTCGTCGGTCAACATTCAAGGGATGGGGGTTTTCATCTGACATAAGAACATGATTTGTAGAACATGAGCTGGGAACACAGTTTAACCCAGTTCCCACTGAAAGCCTAAATCCAAATGAATCCCTCTGGGGTTTTATGTGCCTTGTACAATAGAAGCTGTGTCAAGCTACAAGAAGACTGTGATGTGAAGGGCTGTGTGGATGCCACCCCACAGCAGTAAAGCTAGTGCCAAAAACTGGAAATGTCGCAGAATGAAACCATATCCTGCCTGGGCTTCCAGTCCTCATTTAAACCCAATCATGCCTGGTTTGGCCATTTGAAGCTATTCCAAAAGACCTACTATTCTATCAATAAGAATGTAGACGCTGTTATTTACAAATGCTACCTACAAACTCATTAGCTCTTTTTCCTTCCACGTGCTTCCATCCTATTAGGCTATCCTGCTTCTTCTGTTAACATGAACCAGTGTCTCTGTTAAGTATGGTAGGTTAAGGGAGGGATGTCTTACTTGGCCAATCTTCCCACCACTGAGCTTGCCCCAGCCCATCATTGTGAGTCCCTGAAATGCCAAAGCAAGGAATGCTTCTGATTCCACCTCAGAGTCATGCCTAGTCTCTAGTTGTTCAACAAGATAGGATTTGTATGTATCTTCAGCCAAAGTTTTTGTCAATGAATTAGCCTGACACAAGCATGGCACCCATGGAAACTGGATATATCTGTGTTCTTTCTTTGTCTAAGTACTAGCTTTTCTATGTTCTATAAAACTTAGGAAGTATTAGGAACCCAGTGATTGCATGAGGAATATACCTTTCCCCAGTTTTAGGTGGTTATGAGCTGGCACCGGAATATTTCAAGCTATCTAGAAAACATATTAAACAATGTAGTTTTAAAACACATTATGTAAAAAAGTGGTAACCCCATTGGTGAACAGTTGTTGATAGTGCAAGTGGGCATTTATTCATTTCAAATATCTAGGAATTCAACATATAGCTATCTAAGTAGGTACCAAGTATAAACATTTATATAGGCATATCTTTCCTTCACATTGATTGAAATTTGCTTCCTTAGTTTTTCCATACCCTATTGTAAATTGAGAAGAATTTTCTTTTCATTTTAGTTTCCTTTCTACCATAATATGCTGGTTAGTTTTATGTGTCAATTTGACTGGGCCACAGGGTGCCCAGATATTTATAGTCTGTGTCTGTGAAGATGTTTTGGGGTGAGATTAACATTTGAATTGTTAGACTCAGTAAAGCAAATTGCTCTCCCCAGTTTGGGTGGGTCTGATCCAATCAGTTGAAGACCCTCATAGAACAAAAGGCTGATACTTCCTATAGTAAGAGGGAACTCCTCCTACCCTGGATGCCTTAGAGTTAGGATATCTGGATTTTCCTGCCTTCAAACTCAAACTGAAACATCAACTCTTCTGGGTGTCAAACTTGCAGGCCATCCAACTGGGTCTTCTACTGTTATGTCTCTTGGTGGTCAGACCTTCACACTCAGACTAGAACTGGCTCTCCTGGGTCTCTAGTCTGCCAGCTACAGATCTTGGGACTTCTTAGCCTTCATAACAATGTGAGCCAATCTCTTATAATAAATCTCTTTCTATGTATTTATACATCCTGTTGGTTTTGGTTCTCTGGAGAACCCTAACACACATGAGAAAAACCACCAAATCACAAATCCACCAAATACTTAGACTTTAGAATCCAAGTCTAATCAAATGAATAAATATATTCATAAATATCTAGTAAGCCTAAAGTTGCTGCAGTGGACAAAGAAAAACACAAAACTTATAGTCTAGTGAAAGAAAAATGACTTATAATCTAGCTAAGAAAAGAAACATCTGGCTAAGAAAATAAGATGTATACACATGAAAAGCCAAGGCAAAATTAGATGATGAAATATAATCAAGTCATAGATGGTAAACAAAAGAAAGGGATTTACTTTAAGAAATAGCCTGGACTGGACAAAATTATGATTGGAGTACAAAATTTACTCATTTTATATATGCATTTAACATTTTCCATTTTATCCAAATTATTTCATGGCCTATACTTTGGGAACTTTAGTCATCTATAGTCTGTTACCTGTAAAAAATAGGAAAAGCAAGCCACGGTTTGGGAGAAAATAGTCCCAATACATACAAATACCAAAGGATTTGTTTCCAGAATATAGAAAGACTTTCTACATTCAGTAATATTAAGACAGACTATTGGTTTTAAAAATAGAAAAAACATTTTAACACGTCACAAAAGAAGATTTGCAAATGATCAAACATCATCAGTCATCAAGAAAATACAAATGAAAACCACAATGAGATATCACTATACATATACTTGAGTGGCTAAAATTTTAAAAGATTGTTAGCAAGGATATGTAGCTATTGGAAATCTCATACATTAATGGCAGGAATAGAAAATGGTGCCAACACTTTGGAAACACCTTGACATTTTCTTATAAACACCCACTTGTATAACTTCTCCGACTTATCTAAGAGAAGTGAAAATATAGGTCCACACAAAGTCTTGTCTTCAATATCCATAGCAGCCTTATATGCAAGAACAAAAAACTGGGAACAACCCAAATGTCCATCAAAGAGTAAATAGAAATACAAGCTATGCAAACTATTCATGCAGTGTAATGCTACAAAGGGATGCAAAGAAATGAACTGCTTTGTTGCTGAACCACCAAAAAATTTATGCTGAGCAAATGAAGGTCAACAAAAATAAATACTAGTGTATAATTTCATTTTTATAAAACTCCTGGAAGATAAATCTAAATTACAGGTATAGAAGAAAGATCAGTGATTGTCTGGGACTAGTGGTAAAAAGTTGGGGGTGAGTGGAATGGAGTAGAAAAAAACCTTCAGAGGTGACAGAAATGTTTTGTATTTTGTTTTTGATGGTGCTAACATGAAATACACAGTTATCAAAACTCATCCAACTCTAAAATTACAATGGGTGCTTTTTATATGTAAATTATACCTCAATAAAGTTCAATTTAAAAATCCAAATTAAATCCAAATATGGTCTAATGTCCTTTCACTAAATAGCCACATGAAAGAGTCCTTCACCTCCTTTGAGTCTTTGTTCAAATGTTATCTTTTCAATAAGGACTTTCTTAACCACTCTACTTAAAATTTGAAACTTTCTTTCCAATTTTCTTTCAAGTTTTTTTTTTTAAATCTTTATTTTTTAGAGAGAGAGAGCGCGCAAGCAGACGAGCAGGGGAGGAACAGACAGAGAGGGAGACACAGAATCCAAAGCAGGCTCCAGGCTCTGAGCTGAGCTGTCAGCACAGCTGACAGAGCTAGAACGCAGAACTTAAACTCATGAACTGCAAGTTCATGACCTGAGCCAAAGTCAGACATTCAAGTGACTGAGCCACCCAGGCACCCCCTTTCTTTCCAATTTCTGATTCCCTTATCCTGCTTTATTTCTTATAATGCTTAGTGTTGGCTATTACACTATTTAATTTATTGTATGTTTACCGTGTATTCTCTGAGTCGAGTGTAAACTCCATAAAGCCACAGATATTTTATGTTTGCTTTTATGTTTTATTTATTAATGCATCCCAAATTGTTATGTGTCTTATACATGGTATGTGGTCACTAAATCTTTGTTGGATTAAAAAAAAAATTCCAAAGAGCTAATCCTTTCAGAGCAATCTCATTTTAACAAGCCACTAGACAAAAAGAATTGGGATACCTTTGAAAAAATCATATTTTTCTATACTGTCACATCCAAGCAGTCCTTCTCAAATGTGTTCTCAGTGTTACTGATTGGCCTTAGGCAACTAATATATACATAATCTTGGTATTGTTGTAGATAAAGGAGAAGAGCTGAGAAAAGTATAAAGAATGACTAAATATAAAGACCACGGTGTCATATTCTGTGATGCAACAAAGGAACAAACACCGCATTTTAGTAAAAATGTCACTTTAATTATATTTACTCTCAGGAATGCTTTAGGAGTTCATTTACTCTTCGGACTATTCAAAGAGATTTATTTACTTAAGTCCCAAAGGAACTTGATTATATTTACTATAATCAAATTATCTAAACCCTCTGGATCAGTTTTCTTATCTGTAAGAGGAAGCAGATTTTCAGACCAGGTACAATGGCTAAGTTTCGAAAAAAGATTGTTAGGGTCCTAAAGAGTAGTTTGCAAGTAGAATTGGGTTTAGGTAATTAATGGAAAGGTTTTCAAGCTGTGTCATCATAATGGCAGAATGCTAGAGAGAAGATCCACTAAGTCCAGCTGTCCCTCCACTTCCCCACGGCTAAAGAGTTCCACTCTTTCTTTGAATCTATGGGTTATCACAGCTTTTCTCCAATATCCCCAGTCTCCTCTCTTAAACTTACATTAACCGGAGTAATCCTCTGTTGCTTGCAACCAAGAGTCCTAATGATGACACTGACCCTTGGAAGTGGGCATCACAAGTGTCATATGCTAAATTGTAAGAATGAGTGGAGACTGAATGAGAAAGAGTGAGGTTTTCTTACACTGAGGGCTAGAAAATTTTTGATTCTTGCTACTCTAAGTAGAAAAGATGTTTGATTAAGCAACCATCTGTTGTGTTCTGAGACTCAGATAATATGACTAAAGATAGGAATTTCAGGGGGCTGGATAGATGTCAAGGTGCTGGAGCGGGTCAGCTACTTCTTTCAGATTGTGATAAAGTATTGCAAGAGAGGGAAGCACATGGCCCAAGGTATTCCAGCTGAAGGAGGCAAACAGGACAGTTACAAAGGTTTGTTAAGAGAGGCCCAATAAAGCAAGACTGCCAATGGGCAGACACTGAAATAGTGTAATTTGTTTCCTTCGTGGCTTGGCCAGGGATAAATAAAAAGTGGGAGCAGAGGAATTGAGAAAGCTGTCAAGAAAATGATAGCACTTTACACAGTACCAAAGGAAAAAAGGAAAAAGCATGAAACATTACATGAGGCAATAAAGGGATTGGTTTACTCCAAATAATGAATCAATTAAAGTATATGTACGGGATAAAAAAACCCAATCCTTTCCATCAGGTGATTAAAATTTGGAGACAAGATTTAAAAAGAGATCAAAGTTGAAAACGGGGTCAGAGCTAAATTTACTGAATTGATAAAATGAGCCTCAGCCATAATTCCAGGCATTCAGCTCGCCATTGACAAACCAACAGAGCCTCGTCTGTATGAGCAAGACCAGCTCATTGATACTACATTAAAAAAAAAAAAAAAAAAAAAATCAGTTTGGAAGACGCAAAGCCAGGACAGGTCCTAGGTCCTGTTCCTCAAATCTTAGCCAATAACTCAAATCCACGTTTGTATCATAGTCACCAATATTCAATAGGTAACTTCCATTTATATGAGACAACACACATGTAGATATGGGAGTTTCTCCCCTATGTAGATAAGGGAGTTTCAAACTACAAGAAGTTGTGAAAACCAGGGTAACTAATAAATCAAATCCATTTTATTAGCAATTTGGAGTTAAGTTTAGAAATAAGTTCTACAATCACCAAATGTTATTTCAGGTTTTTATTTTTTTGAATTAAAAAAAAATTTAATGTTCTTATTTATTTTTGAGTGAGAGAAAGAGACAGAGCACAAGCAGGGGAGGGGCAGAGAGAGAGAGGGAGACACAGAATCTGAAGCAGGCTCCAGGCTCTGAGCTGTCAGTACAGAGCCCGATGTGGGGCTCAAACTTGTGAACCACAAGATCATGACCCGAGCCGAAGTCAGACGCTCAACTGACTGAGCCACCCAGATGCCCCCAAATGTTATTTTAGGTTTTTAAATGCTTAAAATAATTTGATGTTTTAGAGAAATTTTATGTATTTTAATAAACAGTATATAATTCTATGTAATAGGTACCCTTTTGAATCTTTAGAAATACTAAACCATTTAATACCCCTAACAAACCTAATATATATAAGAAAATTGAAGCACAGAAAAGTAACTTACTCAAGGCTATACAGGTAGTAAGTGGCAAATCTGGGGTTTGAACCTAAGACAGTAAAGTTCCCAAGTTCATTCTATTATCCACTATGCTATGTGGACCCTCCACCGATTTATTAAACATGCAGTTTTACTTAAGCTTTAAAAATTGATATTATAGGTGTGATTTTACTTTAAAAGTCATAAAAGACAAACTGACTGACTTGTAAATAGTTTTAATATAAAATATAATCTATTTATTAAATTTATAAATTTAGGAAAAAATTATTTAGAAGTTATTTTGAAATATTTAAAAATATTCTGCTTGTTAGATGTGTAAGTCTGAATATAGTGTTGAAAAAATCAGATTAACGTTTTGAAATATGATATTATAGATATTATTCATACAATGGGATTTAATCTGTTAAATTTATAAGTTAATGAATGTAAACAACAAATGGGTGATCGCTCCCATCCCATAGATGTGTAAGTAGAATAAAATGTGTAAATTGTATATAGGGCAGAGAAAAAACTAAGTTTGAAATTTATACTTCCAGTAATTTCAGTATTGGTTAAAATCCTTTATGAACACAAAATTTTCCTCACATATTAAAACATTTCATTGATCTAAGGGTAAAGATAAGCTTTACCACAAAAGTTCAAGGAGATCATTTCTATGGATTCTTGTAATTTTTTACTGCATTTTCTGTTTTTTACTTATTTTTATTTAAAAAAATTTTAATGTTTATTTATTTTTGAAGAGAGAGAGTGTGAGCAGGGGAGGAGCAGAGAGAGAAGGAGACAAAGAATCTGCAGCAGGCTCCATGCTCTGAGCTGTCAGCACAGAACCTGATGCAGGACTCAAACTCCCAAATGTGAGATCATGGCCTGAACTAAAGTCAGGGGCTTAACCAACTGAGCCACACAGGTGCCCCTAAATTTTTTTTAATATTTATTTTTGAGAGAGATTGTGGGGAAGGGGCAGAGAGAGGGATACACAGAATCTGAAGCAACCTCCAGGCTCTGAGCTGTCAGGTCAGAGTCTGACACGGGGCTCAAACTCATGAATGGCAAGATTATGATCTGAGCCAGTCAGACGCTTAACCTACTGAGCCACCCAGGCGCCCCTTTACTGTATTTTCTAAGCCTTTTCTGCAATTAACATTATGCTAAAAACTAGTGCATTTAGATTATAATAAATTTCTATTGTAAATCCTATGTTCACATTACATGTATATATCCTCCCATATCAATCCAGGTAAAGTTTAAGATACAATTAACATCGAAGAACTGAGGCAATTGTAGTATCAAAATTCAGAACTTCAAATGGGTTATCTCCTACTTTATCTAATCCTACCTTTACCTATGCTTGTCATTAAAAAAACTGCACGATCTTTAGTTGTAAAAATAGGCATCTTTCTACGAATTGCATTACTATTTCATTGTGATGACCAGAGCAGACAATTTTGAAAGAAAATTGTAGACAAAGTCTCATAAGCTCACCTTGCTTCTAATTAAACCTGTGCAGATAGGCTAAGGGGATACGCAGAATCAAGGTTCTGTTAAGAAACTATTAATTTAACAAGTATTCATAGTGTTGAATGACCCTATTTTAAGCAAACACAAATTCATACGAACATAACAAGCTTATGAGGCAGATACTACTATTATCCCCATTTTACAAGTAAGGAAGCTGAACACTGAGAACAAAAACACACTGCACCTGATCATACAACTTGTAAGCAGTGGAGCTGATATTTGAACCTGGGAAGTCTGACTCTGCATCCAGAGTCACGAAGCCCAGATGCAAATATGGTAATTCAGCAACAACTTTAGCACCGATTATTGGCCATCAGTCTTCTAAAAAGAAAGCCAAAGGACTTAAGACCATTTTATCGTCAGAATAACAGCAATCGTGAAAGTAGGATGGTGGTTGCTCCAACTTTACAGCAATCTCCTGGAAATGGGTTGTTTTATTCACCCACAGAAATAGACACTGCAAATCCTACTCACAAGGGGCCATAAAAACCAGTGTTGATTCTTTCCAGCCCAAAACCACCAGGAAAATCCCTGTAGTCAAACAAACTTAGTATCATTGACGGACATGTTGCACCAAAGAACACACACTATTGAGAACTATGGGGTGATCTCAGTAAGGGGGTTTCAAAAAGGATTCATAATAGGGTTTTGGCAATGCATTAGGTGATCTGAGAGTGTGTTCATAGAAGCAGGGCTTTCTTTGTTCTCTCCAAGAAGTGTGAGTAAATCTATGATTGAATATCTTAGTTTTTATTATAAACTAATCTTGTAACTACAGCACGACTAAGCTGTAAGAAACTGCTGCTTAATTTTGGTGTAGGGGCTACTAAAATACATCTTCCTTTTCCAATTACATATATGTCTGAGGCTGGATTTGCTTATATACTTCCAGCAAAACAATATATTGCAAAAAAACTAAATGCAGAAGCACATATAAAAATCCACCTGTCTTCTTTTAAGGCAAGACATTAAAGAGATGTGGGGAAAAAAACCAATGTTGCTCCTTTCACTAATTCTTTTTGTTTTAAAAGATCTAGTTTACTTTCCATAAAAATGTTATTTGTAATAATGTAATGGCTTTATGTCATTGTATGAGAAAATTAACAATTTAAAATGTTCTGGGCTTCCATTTCTAACGTGGTAGATACAATAATATAACCTATATCAACAAAAGCTCTTGGTGGTTCTCAGCTTTTCAGTGTATTAAGGGATCCTGAGAACAAACAGTTTGAGAATCATAGATGTAGGCAAAAGAAGCAACATGTGCAAAAGTTCAGGGGCCAGAAAGGATTTAACATCATTGCAACAACTACAAGAAACTCAGCTTAGTTTAACCAGAGAGCAGAAGGAGGGATGTTCTAGAATAGACAAAGTAGGAGAGGTCAGCAAGAATTGAAGAAATACACGTGTCAATATGGCACAAACTTATCAGGGACCTTAGCATCTCTTGGTTCACTGTGGAGACCCATCACTTTTTTATAATAGTTGTCTATTGTTTTGTCAGCACCCACTGGTTATGAGGCAATGTCACTCTGAGATCTGCATTTAGTCAATAAATCATCATCATCATCATCATCATCATCATAAATCATTTGGGAGAACTCCTTTGATCTCTCCCTGCCTCAATTATTTCAGAGACAAAAAGTTAAAATCTCAAATCCAAATACAGGGTCTTGGGAAGGGCAAGAGACTGAATGAGGGAGAGTTATTTACTGCCTGCTTAGCAAAAATCAACTAGCTAACCTCCTGAGAGTACGTTGCTTGGAAAAAAAAAATCCTGTTGGTTAAATCCACTATTTTGCATGATGTTGAATCTATCCAGAAGATTATAAGGTAAGCAACTATTTACCTGAAGTCTCACTTCTCTATTTTGACTTTTGCATTCATCTTGGGCAGGAACTGAATTTCTCCCTAAATACATTATGAAGAAACAAACTTAAAGCTCACTACCTTCCTAGAAGGAAGTGATCAGTTCCTAAATTTGAGGCTGCTTTCCATATGGAAATACGAAAACATTTCATTGCACTGTAGAAAATAGCCTGATGGTTTATCTGTACCACATCTAGATAACCTTGAACAATGAATTTTAGTCCTACTCCATTTTAGTCTAGGAAGCGTACATCATGAATTTGATATAATTGCTTTTTTAAAATTGTTATTATTAAAGGACATGGCACTCAATCCGGTAAGAAACCAAGATCTAGGAGGCTAAAACAGCTCCCACGACAAAATACCATGACCAGAAAAAAAAAAAAAAAAATCACAGGGGGAAATGTGAAAGATAAAAATTAGCACATAGTGAATTCTAACAATTTACCTAACACAACATCTCAAAATTTCTTTACCTTTTACACCCTAGATTTTATGACATACAATGGGAAA
This sequence comes from Panthera leo, assembly GCF_018350215.1. Taxonomy (NCBI): domain Eukaryota; kingdom Metazoa; phylum Chordata; class Mammalia; order Carnivora; family Felidae; genus Panthera; species Panthera leo. Next base: position 51,914,502 of record NC_056695.1, on the reverse strand, counting down.
GAGAAACAACACATTCATTAGGATTAGTATAAATGGGACAAACTCAGACTTGACATATTCTTGTTTAGAAACCACGAAGTGAAAACATGTACAAACTGACATCACCATACTCATGGTGTTTCCCTGTTGCTTCAGTTTTAAGAACTGTTACCATTTTAACCAAAGCTAACCCCCTCACCTCTTGTGAGAATTCTCACTCATCTTCTTGGGAGAAAGAAAACAACTCCTTTTTCCGCTGCAACATCCACTTCAGAAATAATGAGTTAGGGCAGTGATGTTCAAATAAGTTCCACAGTGAAATCATTTAGGAGCTTTAAAAAATTACCCACGTTTCAATTCCACCCAGAAATAATGATTTAATTGTTCTGAATGAGTAGGTGCTTAAGTATTAGTTCTTTTAAAATGATAGTTCTCAGGCCTCATTTCATATTAGAATCACCTGGTGCACCTGACAGGTTAATGCCAAAGCCAACCCCATACCAATTGGCTGGTGGCGCCTGGGTGGCTCATTCCGTTAAGGGACTGACACTTGATCTCAGCTCAAGTCACGATTTCACGGTTTCTGAGTGTGAGCCTCCCGTGGGGCTCTACGCTGACAGTGCAGACCCTGCTTGGGATTGTCTGTCCCCTCTCTCTCTGCTCCTACCCTGCTCACACATGCCCCCTGTCAATAAATGAATAAATGTAAACAAGACAACACCAGGCTGGACTCTCTGCAGGTGGCACCTACCAATAGCAGTGCTTAAAAGCTCACAGGCATTTCCGAGTGGCAGGTTCTTCAGGTAAAACCTTGTCTGCAGAAGTGATGAGAGATCCCAAACTCCTTCAGAGCAGGAAATCCAATGTATGGATTGGCTAGCTGGCCTTATGTGACGCCATGATCTGCAAATGTATCAACATGAAGCTGTATTGTGATCAGATGCACAGGATACAGTGGGACTGTCCTATCAGGGACTGGACATATACAAGCCCATCAATGCTCAAATACCTAGTGTTTCCACATATTATGGTTTACTTAAAGAAGAACTTGAGAAGAACTTACCAAGATACGAAATCCCTACGGAAAGGGCAGGAGTTGCTACTACATGAAGTCCAATATTAAAAAAAATAGTAATGCAACAGACACATAAGAATAATACATTTGAAGAATACCATAAAAAATCCTGAATCAGACGCCTTACAGCTGCATGATGGCATCAGATTCCCTTTAGCCTCTATTTTCTCACTTGTACAAGGGGTTAATATCTACTCTGCCCAGCTACTGGAGAATTCCACATAAAATCCTTGCTGCTCAAAGTGTGGTCCTAGATCAAGCAGCATCAGCATGATGTGGGGGCTTCTTAAAAATGCAGAATCTCAGGCCATACCTGAAATATACTGAAACGGATTCTGTATTTAACAAGATTACCCAGGTGATGTGTGTGTACATTCAAGTTTTAGAACTCTTCTCTGTACATCAGCATTGTTGTTATTACTAAAGCAGTCACTGTGGGATGCCTTTACCATTAAGTTCATTGATACAGGTACCTATATACAAATAAAATAAATTTATACTGAACTTTTCATCGCACAGAATTTTCTGAAGCAGTGAGCATCTGGAAAGTGCTGAGTTATCTGCCAAGACATGCTACAATCTTGCAACCTGGTAGAATTCATTTACTGGGCTAGTCAGTTCACCGGGAGGAATTTCTATTCTGAATCCACTCTGAAATTCCCACACACATGACAATGACATCTCTGTGGAAAGGCCAGCTTACATTCAATTGTCTTATATTCAATTGTCCAAGAAAATCTTATCTCCACATCCCAGACAAAAACACGAGAAAATGGAGTATACAAATATATACAATGGAATATTATTCAGGCTTTAAAAAGAAGGAAATCCTGCCATTTGTGATAACATGGATAGATGGACCTGGAGGACATTATACTACATGGCATAAGCCAGACACAGACAAACGCTGCGGAATCTCACTTCTGTGTCAAATCTAAAAAAGGCAAACTCATAAAAGCAGAGAGTAGAATGTGGTTTCCAGGGGTTGAGAGGAAGGGGGAATGGGGAGATGTTGGTCAAAGGGTATAAAGTTTTAGGTATGCAACATAAAGGAGTTCTGGAGATCGAGTGCACAGTATGGTGATGATAGTTAACAACACTGAATTGTATACTTGAAATATACTAAGAGGGTAGATCTTGAATGTTCTCATCACAAAGGAGGGAAGAAAGGAAGGAAATAAACTATGTGAAGTGATTATTTTCCAGGGTATACCTATAGCAAGACATCATCAACATGTAAACCTTAAACATCAATTGTATTTGCCAATTATACGCCAAGAAAGACGAAAATAATAAGAAAAAAAAGAAGGAATCTTTTCTAAGGTTAACTGGAGAAAGAGACCAAGAAATGGAGAACTTGTTCTTGAATAAGAATAGATAGATGATTTTGAAACTCCACAGGAAAAAGTCAAAATTTTTAACCCTTTGCCATATTATTTCTTTTTTACACAGAAGCCTTTACTAAGATGTTTTCCAGCCAATTACATGAACTGCATTGGCTATGCTACATTTAGGGAGGCAGAATCTCTCCTCAGAGCACAAAAGTTTCCTCAGACTAATGGAAGTTGTTTTTCTTAAGATTTTATATGAAAGATGAAATTTGTCACATGTCATATGACCATTCATTGTTTCTCTGAGTAGGAGAACAAAAGAAAAATATACATGTACAACTCCATTTTCATGTAGAACAAGATTTTTAAAAATTATTTTTTACTAAAATATCTGTATGGAATGGTCATATGGCTACTCTCACAAGCCCCAGCATGAAGACATGAGACAAAAAGTTAAAAGAAAAACACATATAGGAAGTTAATAGCATATTAATGCAAACTAAGTATTCTGTGAATATTCTCAATGCATACTTTATGCATGAACATTTTGCCTTTCACCAAATCAAATGATATATACTCTTGTTAAAGACTTGTCTAATCACAAATCTGGATAGGAATTTACAATCTGCTTTGCTTGTAGACAAGCTTTACTCAATTTGACCAGCCCATGAAAAAAAAAAAAAAAAAAAAAAAGGAAAGAAATCCAATTAGACACAGATGGAGGAAAACAAACTCTTTCTCAGCAGGTTTTTTATTCAAATACAGCCAACTTGAGTATGATAAATGTTTGAAGTTTTGAAGGGGAATAGAAAAATACAGGTAAAACCTGAGAAAGAAGCTTTTTTCTAGGGCTTTAGATTTAGAGCTCTACGAATTTTAAAATTTTAACCCTTTCACATCAGTAACTAATAGGAATATTTTTGTGGGCTACCTGTTTTGCTTTGGGGCTTACACTTGATGTATATAACCTGACTTCAGTTTACCAATATTCTTCAAAGATATTGTCACCAAATATGTAGTTTTAGGCAGATATATTCTCCATCTGCTCAGTACAGCATTCTATTCAATCCTATTCTATTTTCATTATTAGGTCTAGTCTCTAAATTACTGTTCAAATTTATTATGTACTTAACTTTAACTTTCTTGACTGCTTGTTATGTACTGAAAGAGGTAAGCTACATATTCCCTAGATGATGGATTTTTTCCATCTTTTTGCATTTTTGTATTTGTATTTCAATTTTTATGTATTTATGTATTTTGAAGACATATTTTTTTAGAATTGTTATTTCTCCCAAGTGAATCAGTCTTTCTTTGTGGAGACAATCCTACAATAAATTATCTTTTTTGAAGTCACCTGTAAAGTTTTTATTTTACCTTAAAGTCTGTTCTTGCCTGATATTAATTCAGCTACTTTCAGTTTCTCTGGCTCGTATATAATCTTTATTTTTCCATTTCCTTTTCTTTCAAAACTTTAATGTCTTTTTATTCTTTTGTATTAGCTGATTCTTTTATAAATATCGCAAAGTTGCATTTTTAAAATCTAGTCTTATATTTGTTGTAATGTAAAACTGAGTATATTTGATTTATATTTCTTTTACTGATAAATTTCATTTCTAGCATCTTATTTTTGTACTTACGGTTATGATTTTCCTTTTTTTTTTTTTCTCATACCTTGGTTTATTCAATTGACTGGGAGAAATTTTTTTTCTCACTCCATCTACCTCCTGTATTAACTTATACATTATATTTTTGTATTCATTCTTTTAATAAGTTCCATGAATAACTAAATCTGGATCAAGTCTAATGTTAATCAAGATCCTTACTCTCCTTCCACCAAATACAAGAATCTTGGGAGACGTTAATTTTGATAGCCTCTACTAACACGTATGCTATTGTTTCCAGTATCTAAGTTCTATCTTACATGAATTCCCCCATTGCACACAGCATGAGGCGGGTTAGACTATGTTTCACTCACATTATGGGATACATGTAGAATACATCTCATTATCCTTTTTGCTTACACTGTCAGAGTTTTACATTTTTATCTCCTGGTTTATGCAGCCCCAAAAGCTTCAGTTATAGTCTTACAGATTTTTTTTCCAAGAAATGTTTCTTTAGGTCTTTCTCACACAATAACTAACATCAGGGTTCACCATTTCTTCTCACCAATTAGAGTTCCCTGCAGTATAATTTTTCTTCTGCCTTACATGTGCTCTTTATAACATCCTCTAGTGTGGGTTTATTGGTGATCAATGTTCTGTTATTGTTGTCTGAAAATGACTTCATTTTACCAATATTCTTGAAAGATATTAGCACCAAATATATAGTTTTACATTGACAGCTATTCTCTTTAGCACTTTGAAGATATTATTGGTCTTCTGGCTACTGCTATTAAGAAGTCAGTCGTCCATCAAATTGTCTTTTCTCTGTAATAATCACTTTTTCTGTCTTTGTTTTAGCATCTTGTTTTTGACTTTAGTATTTTATAGTTTACTCTGACTCATTAAATTAGTATCTCTTATTTACCCTGTTAACTTTATGTCTTACTTTGGTCTTTATTCAATTGTAGAGTTATGGCCTTTCTAAAATTCTGGAAAATTCTTGGTATATATCTCCTCAAATATTGTTTCTCTCTTTCTGAATTTTTCTTCTGAAATTCTAATTAGATACATGTTAGACTGTATCCCAATGTCCTTTTTTGTCTTAGCCTGACATATATTTTCTATCTCTTTGTGTGTATGTGTGTGTGTGGTCTCGAAAATTGAATTGCATTCTTCTTTTATAGATTTCTCACTTAATTTAAGGTGGTTATGCTTGACATATTTTGGAACAAACAGATCACATGAATCCAAGTAGCAAAACTGCATGAGGATTAACTTGTGGTACAAATATTCAAGGTAGATATTTTCCCCTTCCAACCTATGCCAAAGTTATGTCCTCTTCTGTGGACAGGTCTATTTCTCACTTTGCTCTGCATTAAAGTGGCAGAGTCTTCTACAAGATTCTTCATATTAAGGAGGTCCTAGATTTTATCTCCCAGTCATCAAGCTCTATGGAACTTTGAAAATTGGGGTTTAATTCTCTTCTATTCCCTCCCTCTTTTTATTTAGAAAACAATATTGACTTCCTTCTTTTCATCATCAAAAACCCATTAGATCTGAATGAGGTGGTGTCCCATGGAAGCAGTCTCCTGCAGGATGGGATTAACCACCAGCAGGATGAAAACACTGGCTATATATAGGAGATGGAGGCAATGGGAACTAGGTTTTCACTAGAGGAGCAAGTATAAATATCAAATGGAAAAAAAAAAAGCTAGAATAAACCTTGTGTTGTTGGTTTGGAATTGGAGATAACCATGCGAATTCATGACTTTAAACATATGTCAAGCTAAAATAAATTATTTTTTTTTGTGTGTGTATATATATATATATATATATATATATATATACACACACACACACATTTTTTTTTAATCTTTCTACTAATAGAGCTTGGGAAAAGTGATACCTCAGTAGTACCATGTACAGCTCCCACCTAAGTCTTAGTTTCTGAATGCCAGTCTCCATTGCATGAAACTAGAGACCCTTGGAAAAATGGATGAAGCCAGGGCTGGAGCATATGAAAGTCAAGACAGCCCTGGAATATCTTGTACTAGGTAGTAAGGAAGTACACAAATTAATAGGTGCATGGGAGAGAACACAGAGGCCAGCTTGAAGGCATTCCCATTGGCTAAATCTGGGGAATATTAAAGCATCACAAACAAATAATGATAGTAATGGATTACCATACCTAGTAAAATGAAAACCCAGAAATCCACATTAATATAAATTAATAGAAGAAGCTACCTAATAGCCACCAATAGAAGCCATCTAATAAGCAAGGAAAATGAAAAATTACCATTTGACAACCATACAAGCTATGATTAATGCAATCAATTCATGCATTAAAATCAGGTGGTAAGTTAGTTAAGAAACAGGATTTTGTATAGTCCAACTATCTTCCTGCAAAATTAATATTGGAAAAGGGAATAAGATTTGGGAATAATCTTACCACGGAGAAACCTTGCAGGCATTATCTTAATAAAGTGATAAAATTTAACACAAACAGGGGTGCCTGGGTGGCTCAGTCGGTTAAGCGTCCGACTTTGGCTCAGGTCATAATCTCACGGTCTGTGGGTTTGAGCCCCTCATTGGGCTATGTGCTGACAGCTCCAAGCCTGGAGCCTGCTTCAGATTCTGTCTCCCTCTCTCTGCGTCCCTCCCCCACTCATGCTGTCTCTGTCAAAAATAAATAAACATTAAAAAAAAATTTAACACAACCCATAATGGGAACATCATGTGTCACCCAATAATATTCAATGATCTTTGGACAAAAATACATAATCTGGCATGGAGTAACTCAAATTGAGGGGAATTCTACAAAATGACTGGCATAGACTCTCCAAAATCACTGTCATGAAAGTCAAGGACTGAGGTACTGTTCCAGGTTGAAAGAGTCATTAAGACAGGACAATATGTGTAACACATAATCTAGGTCTGGATCCTAGAAAAAATCCATAGAAAAAAACATGACTGGGACAATTAGCACAATTTAAGTGGGGTCTTTGAGAGAAACCTCAATAGTTCTTTTATTTATTTTTTTTTTAATGTTTATTTCTGAGACAGAGACAGAGAATGAGAGAGGGAGGGGCAGAGAGAGAGGGAGACACAGAATCTGAAGCAGGCTCCAGACTCTGAGCTGTCAGCACAGAGCCCGATGCCGGGCTCAAACTCGCAAACTGTGAGATCATGACCTGAGCCTAAGACCGTCGCTCAACCGACTGAGCCACCCAGGTGCCCCTGATTCCGTCACTTTTGTAGTTCCAAACCATGTCAAAATACAGTATTAAAAATCAAACCACCTGAAGCTCAGGGTCACTAGGGTGTAGCACATATCCTCAGGGCCACATGTTACCTCCCAGTTTTCCTGCTTTCACTTTGGTTTTGGCCTGTATGGATTTATTTTCTTGTCAGATCAGCGATGCACTTGAAGAGATATCGCTTGTATTTTACTCAACATTTTCAATTATTTTCAACAGAAGAAATGTTCAGAATATCCAATTCGCAATGCTATAGGAAATTGTAGCCTTATTTATTTTTTAAATGTACTTTTTAATTTACTTTTTAAATTCCAGTGTAATTAACATAGTTTTATGTGTACAATATAGTGATTCGACAATTTTTTTTTAAAGTTTATTTGAGTATTCTCAACACCTAGCGTGGTACTCAGACTCACAACCCTGAGTCCAGAGTCACATGCTTTTCCTGCTGAGCCAGCCAGGTGCCTCTGAACAATTCTATACATTATTCAGTGGTCATCACAGTAAACATACTCTTAATCTATTTCACCCTAGCCTCATATTTTAATATATTCTTATATTTTTCTGTTCTGTTCTTAAGAAATGTCAGTGCATGTGTGATCTCCTTTGACTTTCTAGCGTATTATCTATTCTTTTAACTTTTATTCATTTGTTCAATTTCTTCACGCCTGTATTTCATATCCCTAATTCCATTTTCAGCACTATCTAATCTTTAGTTTTCTTTTTACTAATTCTTCTATGTTTTCCATTTCTAATATGGTTTTATTTCTCACATTTCTTTACTAATGTTGACAGGTTAATATTTTTAATGATCTTCTACTATCTTATCTCTAAGCATTTATTTGAGGGCAGCCACTATTTAACTTTATTTATCTTCTACCCTAATATCTGCCTGCTTCATGGTGAAGTATCTCTCAAACCCCTTTCAGTTTTTTGTCACATCCCTTTCCAGATTTTTTCCTTCCAATATTTTGAGAAATTCCACCTTGGCTACTTTCTGGTTATTACTAGATTTTTGAGTGCCAGCTATGTTGTTGAAAAAGAAAATAGGGGAGAGACTTGGAGAATCAAATAGTCTGTAAATAGCTTCAATTTCAGCTAGTTGTGTCCATACACTTACCTCTTCATCAGCTTCTGCCAAATGAGCCGATTTGAACTCCAAGAGAACAGGAATTTTTCTGTAACCCATTAAGTGGTGATTTAGCCTAATCATCATTAGCTGACAAAAATACATGGCTACAAAACTAAATAGAAACAGTTTAGTGATGTAGCAAAAGAAATAAACCCAGTAACAAAGATGGCATGTCACTGCATTTGTTCTTTATCACTGCCCCCAAACACTCTGTAGTATCACAGTGGGATATTTATGCAAGTCAATGGACATATAAACACATCTAGATCCTACAAGCTTGTTTTGCTCGGCGAACAGCAGGAGTGCCAGAGTGCTTGGAAAGTATTGAGCATATTTGAGATGAGGTCAGACAAGTAGGTAGTGGCCAACTCACATTGGGCCACAGACCAAGATAGGGAGTTTACATTAAATTTTAAATACAATAGGAAACCATTAGCATATGTTAGGAAGGGAAGTAATAAAATATGTATCTAACTTCACAAATAGGACCTAAGGGTGGAAATAAGGACTCCAATTTGGATGATATTCTCATAATCTAAATAAGAAATTGCACTAAAATGGTAGCAAGTGAATGAGTGAAATGGATGAATGCATAATTTGGAAGATGCAACCACTAAGACTTGCTGTTGAATGAGTTATGGAAGAGGAAGAAGGGAAAAGGGAGGGTTCCAAAGATGCCTTGTAGTAATTTCTCTAAACAAAGGGGAAAATGGGTTGTTACAGGAAGAATAAGAGGAACTTTTTTTTAGAGTTGGAAATATTAAATGAATGAATGAACAATGATGTATCGATCTGTCAGGACAAGCATATGACTCAGTTGGCAAACAGAAACTAGAAAGATCTTTCAATAAAATAGGAGAAATACTATAATCAGGAGTCTGTGGGACCCTCCGGAAGTACATAGGAAGGGAAACTAAACAGTGCTTTGGAGGTCAGGGTGGACTGCTTGGAGGAAATGGCTGTCACTTGAATGAAGATCCAGTGGCGAGAAAGAGGATAGTACTTTCTGGAAACCTCAGGGTGGCTGAGAGAGAACAAGGCAGGAAATGGAGAAGGGATACAGAGGTGAAGGCAGACAGACCATGAAAAGTTTTTTCTTCTTTTCAACCATTTTTCAGAGTTGGTACTTATCCTGAGGGGAACAGGATGTCAGGATAGGCTATTCAAACAGGGAAACCAAAAAGTACATACTTCCCTTCTGTTCCTGTTTCCTTATCAGAAACCAGTCACAGACCTCAGAGCTATTGGGCTGGGGAGTCAGGTGTCCCTCATGCCTAGGAAGGAGGTGGGGGATCTGTGAGCATTAGCAGTGTCTACCACAGGGGGAGGCCTGTTGCTATGCAGATGATATAGAGTCTGTAAGTATCCAGATTCAGTTTTCTTCAGTGAAAAAGACACATGGAGGTAAGTAAAACAAATGATCTGTTAAAATGAAGTTCTGATCTAAGCAGATATTGGTTTACTGCTGTAGTATTTGAATAGGGATGCATACATTATCATCAGATCTTTATAGCTACATTTGGGATGATCGATTTTTAATATGGGCTCTGCACCAGATGCCTGAATGGCTAACACTGAGAAACTGGGAAAGCCCAGCATGGCTGCAAAGTGGAAGAGATTTACCAAATATGTAAAGACACCACTGACAGAGCAAACAGTGTTTTGAAATCTGGTCTCCAAGCAGAAAGCCCCAAGTGCAGATGCTTCAAATTGCTGTGATGGGTTCAAGCTGCTTCTCCCAGTGCATTGCGTGTGTGTGCGTGCATGTATGTGCGTGCGTGTATGTGTGTGTGTGTGTGTGTGTGTGTGTATGCACGCCTGCACATATGCACACATGCCTCAGAAGAAACAGGGAGCAGAGACTGATTTTTAACAACAGCTGTGATTCTCCTCAGTAACTCTGTAAAAACTAGTTCTTGATACCATAGGGAAATTTTTCAATATTATGCTAGAGTTGATATGAATCAAGCTGGTTGGCATTGCTAGAAATGTTACTTTTTCCTACTATTCAGATGAGGAAACACGTCACATGCTTTGTTTTGAACAGAAGAATCCTATTGACCCCCAGGTTCTACTTACTATCTGTGTGGTCGTGAACAATAAACTCTAACTTTGTGAGCCTCAGCTTCCTCATCTAGAACAGGATCATAATGTGTACTTTACTATGTTATTATAAAGATTAATTTTTTGAGAGCTGTAAATCACATAATACCACGCATGCCTGCCGTCTGGTGCAGGCTCAATTATTGGAGCACTCACAACACCATTTTTCAGTTCTCTGTGCACAGTTGTATGTTTTGGATAAAACTTATTTTCTTTAGGTCACTTAAACTCAAAATAATATCATTCTCATTTTAAATGCACAGAATAATCATTTTACACTGAGGAATTTTTAGAGAGTCTATTTTAATGAACCAATTGTTTTATTTAAAAAATCGTGTATCCTATTAAGGTCAGATATCTTTCTTCATAAAGTTCTAACAAGCAAAATTAAACATGTGCCAAATGTTTTCCCATTTGCTAAGAACTACAGATGTCCTGGCTCGTGGTACAGGGACACCCACAGTCATACCCATAGGCTGAAGGGCTTAAAGAAAACCTAATTTATGGAATCAGAGCTCACCGTGTTTGGTGGCTCAAAAAGCTCCCCAAACACACAGCCTTCAGGCTTGGCTCCATCTACTGATGGTCCCCTGAGGGACCCACAAAATTCAGCACTGTGAGTAGTGGAAGCCATAAGTGCAGATAATATGTTCTGTGGATTCCCCAGGAGCCCCGATCCATTCCAGGATTAACATGGTTGAATAGGTTACAAAGAAAGTATACTGAATTAAGTAATGCCTGGACATTTGTGCTTTAATAGTAGTTCTGTGAAGAGAGAAAGGTAAATGGCAAAGACTTGTAATGGAAAAGCACTACAGCAACAACGTCCATGCAGAGTCACCAGAGAACAGGTATTAGGGGAAAAAAGAACAGAAGACTAAAAGGAACTCACACCCGGAAATCTGGTTTCAGAAAACACTAAGACTAAAGTAGGTGAGTAGCACAGTTGTGAAGCAGCAACACTTGGCTAATGAGTAGCTTATGAAAAGCCTACTTTTTTAATGTTAATTTTTGAGAGCAAGAGAGAACGTGAATGGAGGAAGGGCAGAGAGAGAGGGAAACAAATCCAAAGCAGGCTCCACGCTCTGAGCGGTCAGCGCAGATCCCAACATGGGGCTCAAACTCACCAACTATGAGATTATGACCTGAGCCAAAGTTGGGCGCTTCACAGAGTCACCCAGGCGCCCCTATGAGGAGGCTACTATTTAAACAAAATGTTTATTTTAATAAAGAGAGAGAGCCAGTGGGGAGAAGAGAGAGAGAGCAAGAGAGAGGGAGAGGGAGAGAGAGAATCCCAAGTAGGCTTAGTGCTGTCAGCACAGCAGGACTTGATCTCCTCACCTGAGCTGAAACCAAGAGTTGGACACTTAACCAAGAGAGCCACTCAAGGCCCCCATGAAAAGCATACTTCTGAGAAGCTCTCTTCCATTCTATTCCTGATACTTCTGCATATATGTAGGTAGAAGGACAAAAAGGCCAACTTCTAAAAACAAGCTGACAGGCAACAATGCACTTTTTGCTCTATTCACCTCTGTATTTGCCAAGGTCATTATTTAGCTTCTCTTGCAAAGCAATCACAGAAAGCTGTCGAAGAGGTCATTGGCAAGGAAGGCAAGCATGCAGGAAAAACAGACACACACCATTTTACCAAGAGCTGAGTTTTAGTCCTTCCTTGGTCCCTGATGAAATGTGTGACTTCACTAAATTGCAAATCTTTGGGGCTTTGTTTCAGACGTGCACTGTGAGAACGTTTAACTAGCTGACCTCTTGGAAAGTGACATACCTCCCAGAACAGTCCCTGTTTACACGCGCCCAGAGTTTTCATAGCATTTTGTCTCCTGTGGAAACAAGTCCTGGTATGTTAGAGGTTCGCTCTAACCTCTTAGCTTCTCTTTTTGAGCTCATAAATTCTACTAATTCTTCCACTTATTTATTCTTCTACACATAGATCATTCATACACAGCAATGCTCTCACTAGAAAATAGTTGATGATTATTCACCTAAGTGTGCTAAACCAACTGTTCCTTCCATGTAGGTCCCTTTTAGCTGAACTTTTGCTGGAACTCCAAGCTATCATTTCTCTTGTAGAAAACCTAATTCACTTGAAATTTTGATGAGATACATACAACTGATTCATTTCCCTGTTGGTAAAATACATCATTATATACTCAGTGGCTTTTCACAGATTATAAATTATAATGGTGAAATTCTTTTTTCCTAGCCAATGCTATACTTCCCATTTATAACTAGCTAATGTACTTTACAAAGGTCAAAATTTTTAAATGCTAAGAGTTATAGAATATGTGTGTATATATATGTATATATATAATTGAATATATATACACAGATACATATATGTATTTGAATATATTTATATACAGATATATATAGATATATACATCTACACAGAATATATATACATTATATAATTTTCTGAAGATTTTTCAAGGACAGGTCAATCTCAAAGCTACTTTGGCCATAAATGTATTTAAGTAATTTGAACATTTTCTTTCTTAAGTGAAGAAATGTAATGATTAGTTTCATATATTCTAATGTGTCAACAATTTGTATAATTTAAATTTTCTACTTGAGATGCGGCTTTTTAAAGAAAAAAAATTCCAAACTTACCAATTAAGTAAAAAAAAAACTTTATTTTGCATTGCATAAGCCAGACATCTATTTCTTGGCCATCTTTCTCCATAATTGATGATCCTCCTTGAAAATACAGACTTCCCTTCTTCCTTCTCCATTTCTTTGGCAGCCATGATGGTCTTCTGGGACACTCCTCCCTCTGTCTGAGCCTCCTCCACCCTTCCCCCCAACAAGTTATCTCTGGCTTGCCCCTCTCAGTCTCTTTCCTGCACCCTTTGACTGGAACTGCCAGTATTTCTCAATTTGATAAACTGCTTGCAGCAAAGCTGCGCTTTAAGCATTAACACCACAGCGTGGGGGCACATCTTCAGGCAATCATCCGCCATCCAAAGAGGAACCAAAATGAATTATTTGATTAATGAAGGCCACCTCACAATCATAACCTGCGCTCCCCTCTTTCTCCACCAATTAACCTTCACATTTGCCAGTCTTCCAAAAGAAGACTCCAACACAAATCTTACAATCATTTATCATCCAAGTAAATCTACAAACTCGTAACTATTTATTACTATTAAATTAATTTCCTGTAATGATTATAGACTCTCTCCATCCATGTCTCCAAAGTATTTTTAAATGATTGATTTTGTACTTCAAACTATGCCATATTAACAGAGTTTGACAAGTTATATTTCATGCTCAAAGATCAAAATACATTGGAAAGTCTAATAGTCTAAAAATAAGTAACAGAACAAAAAATATAACAGATGGTTTCAGATACCATTGAACAAGAGAAAGGAAAGGGGTAAATAGTCAAGGCTTATAATAATTATACCTAACATTTATTTTCTATGTACCAGTTCTAGATCTAAGCACCTTCTGCTGCATAAACTTATGTAATCTCTGCAACAACCCTACAAAAGTTAATTATTTCAAAGATGAGCAAACTAAACCAAAAAAATGGATGACTCTCCAAAGCTCTCAGAACAAGCAAATAATGGAAATGGGATTCAAACCCAGGACCTCCCCCCATAGTCCTTTTTTCCTAAGTCATTAATGCTCTTCTAAATAAATCAATGGTTTTTAACCCTATGAAATCAAATGCCCACTTTTTAAAATAAATATCATGTAACTCCTCTTCAAAATCCTAAAGTAAAATTTCTAGAAAATGTAATCTGCTTACAGATACATATAATTAAAACAAACACCCCCTAAAACTTCCTAGTTGTTATATAAAGGAGAAATAAAAACAAAGCAAATTATAGTAAGATAATACATAATTCAACAGATGAATGTTCACATTAGAAGAAATAATGATCTAAACAGCCAAAAATGCAAACTGACACAGGTGTTTTGCATTTTTGACTAAAAAAAACACAAAGGGCAGTGTCATCAGTGATGAGAATTACCGGAATGATGAACAACTCTTGGTAAAGCTCCAAGTGAAACAACGGAAAACCTTTCTTTACATATACAATAGTTGCATTCTGGCAACTTTGGTTTGTATTAAAGCTGCATAATAATACTAAATGCTTAATGTGTAAAAAGATCATTTGGTTCTTCCTTCAGATAATTATAACTAGGTTCTTCACATATACACATGTCTGGGGGGAATTCTAAAAGCGAGCGACAATGTAAGCAACAATGATTCATTCATCAGTCCTCTCCTGAACATGACTAGACATGCAGCCTCCTGATTCCCCACTCACTAAATGCTGGGAGAGTCTCTCAGTCACTAGGGCAGCTACAGAACACCCCCCACCGACTTCCAGAACAGCACTTAGCAGTGGGGCTGCCCTCCTAAGTACCACTGCTTATGGAAAACAGAAGATAAGCTTCAAGCAGAGAAGGTGTTGCCTCTACCAGAGGAAGATAAAGCACAAGACAGAGTAAAGATGGAAAAGTTTACTTTAGAATGCATCCTCGAAGGCAAACTGATCTTGGATTTTAAATGAATATTGCAAAAATGGTCTTCCAGGATTGGAATTTTGTTTTGAGACTTTTCTCCCTCTGTGCCAGCATAAAACTTCCCACCTGACAAAGATGAGTATGTGCCTCTAGTGTGGCTCCTTTTCCAAAAAAAAAACCATGTCAGAATGGAGTCAGTCTACCTGTGAAGGGAGGTTTATTTGTTTGAATGAACTTCATTACCTTCCCTCCTCTGACCCTGATTCTCTCATCATTATTCTTTTCATATCCTTAGCAGATACTCTTAGGAAGTAGAATAGGACAAAAACTGAGCCCTAAGGACAAATATTTTTGCGATCAAGAGATTACTTGATATAAAAGGGGACTAAGACCTCTGGAGATTATTTCATTCATTCAGTAAATATGATTGAGCACCTCAGATGCACCATACACTGAATTTGGTACATACTCTCCATCTAGAAGAAAATTTTGTCAAATCCACAGGCAGCTTCAAGATACTGTAACAAATGCCACGGGGAAGCCCAGGGAAATACGGATAACATCGAAGCGCAGAGAGAGGGCGCCTGGCCAAGCTTGAGGACAAGGAAACGTAAAGGACCAGAAAGTAAGATGAGGAATAAAGAAAAAGAGGATTTGAGCAAGAATAGCAGTGCAAGTATAAGCCAGAGTCAGGAGAACTTGGAGTCAGGGAGCTGCAAGCCACTTAGTGCTCCTAGAGGCAGGTGAGAGCTACAAGTAAGGAGGTATGTTAGCAGAGGCCAGACTACACTGGGTCACACGTGTCCTGCTAAGATCAGACTGTACCCTGAGTGCCCTGGGATCCTCCTGTGAGGCTTTCATTATGGGATTGGCATTTCATTTTTAAATTTTTATTTTAATTTTTTACTGTGGTTGACATGCAATGTTTTATTAGTTTCAGGTGTATGTACAACACAGATTTGTATTCTAGAAAGACTGTTCCGGCCCCTTGTGGAGAATAGTTTCAAGAAAGTTAGGGGCGCCTGGGTGGCTCAGTCCACTAAGTATCTGACTCCTAATATCTGCTCAGGTCATGACCTCATAATGTGTGGGTTCCAGCCCCACAATGGGCTTGGTGCTGACAGTGCAGAGCCTGCTTGGGATTTTCCCTCGCCCTCTCTTGGTCTGCCCCTCCTCTATGGCCACGCTCACGCTCTCTCGCGCTCTCTCCTTCTCCCCTCTCAAAATAAATAAACTTTAAAACAAAGATGGGCAGTGGCAGAGGCAGAGGGACCAGTAACATGGATCTCGCACTATTATAAGCAAGAGATGAAGGTAGCTGGGAAAAAGTAGTGTCAGCAGGGATGGGGAGAAGTGGCCAGTCTGCAATTTACGATGGACACAGGAATGATTAGGACCCGGCGACTGTCTGAATGGAGAGGTGAGGAGGGCACACTCTCAGGTCTCCGTGTCCATTAGCTCCATAGCGGATGGTGCCCTTGGGTGAGATGCAGACCACAAGAGAAGGAGCAGGCTGGGGCTAATGAGAATGCAGAGGGTAGATTTTGAGGCAAAATATCCGGTTCCACCTCTATTACTAAGGTACCTAATTTTCTCAGAAAGCAACTTTTCTGTTTAGAGCTATTCAATTTTAGAGAACCAAAGGTTTTGGTTCTCAGATACTTAAGCTGTTCATTTAAAAAAAAAATGAAACTGAGCTCTAACTAGAAGAGAAGGCAACTTAAACTTAGAAGTGATAATTAATTGAGGCAGAGTGATAGAACACAGAAAGAGATCCAGAACACTAAATCCCTGATCTGCTACTTGTCAGCGGTGTGGCCTTCACCAGGCTCCCGCTCTGTCCACCTCTGCTTCCTAGTGTTGTTGTGAAATAAATGGAATCACAGGTGCACAATTCAGCACAGCGCTGGGTGCAGAGCAACTACGCACAGTATTTTGTTTTTCATCCAATCAACTTGGTCATTTCCTAGATAATAGGGCAAAAGGAGGATTTTCCTAATTTTCATTAGTCCTCTCCTTGGGCATTGGAGTTGGTTAGAACCAGGTTCGAATACAGATTCTGACACTGAACAGCTCAAGTTACTGAAATGTATTAAACTTTGATTTCTAAACACCAACAAAAACAACAAAAACAAAAACACACTTGATTTCCTGATAGTTACTATGGTGATACTGTCTGCTCTACAGGTTTTTCCCAAAGATTAAAAAGAAATGGGAATATATTTAAAATTGTCCCAGTCACATAGTAGATACTCAGTGAATCCTTCTCGATAGGCATATGTGGTTGAAATGTTAACCTAGCTGTTTAGAAAGGAGACCGAGGCGACATATGTAAATTAACCTCTAAATAAAGTGACAGATAATTTAAGATTGAGCTTGCAAAGGGATGCTGAAACTGGGGAAATTTACCACTGTGTCTTAAAGAGAATCTACATTTAGGAAAGATGGTGTGGGGGGTGGGGAGGAAGATGGTTAGTGAAATCAAGGACTGTAAGAACTATTGACAGAGGGGAACTATTTAGGGGGGGAAGTAGGGATCAGTCACTCAGTCAACACGGCACATGAATAAATAATGAGAGGGCCCAGCAACAGACTATGAAGTATGTAAACCGGCTGTGAAGGCTGGAGAACACTGACAAGCAGTTTCAAAGTGCTTTCAAAGTATACAAAGTGAACAAGTCAGTAAACACCTCCTGTGGTTCAAATATGTTTTTTAATGTTTGAGCGTGGGGGAGGGGCAGAGAGAGAGAGAGAGAGGGAGGGAGCGCGCGCGCAAGAGAGTGCAAGCGAGAATCCCAAGCCGGCTCCACACTCAACAGAGAGCCCAACACAGAGCTCAACCTCACCACTGCAAGATCATGACCCAAGGTGATATCAAGAGTTGGATGTTTAACCAAATGAGCCACCCATGTGGCCCTGTACTTCAAGTATTAATTTCCAGGATGTGTATGTATCACTGAGTGGAGGTTTTGTTTTGTTTATTGGTTTTGAGTGAAGGGTGCTACTTTTGGTTTTGGAGTTGGGGGTGTTTTGTAGCAGACAACTGGGTCTGGACAATTTTTGCGTTGGAAAAATTATTGTGGATGAATGCAGTCATGTCCCAGCTTGTGGATCACACAATTCTGATAGTAAAGATTTTGAGCCTGCATTCCCAATAAACACAGTATGCACAAACATATGCACTATCTTAAACATTTTTATATGTTTTATTTTCACATTTTAATTTTATATACTTTTGTATTTATGTATCTACATCTTAAAAAGCGAAATAAGGGGCTCCTGGGTGGCTCAGTTGGTTAAGCGTCCGACTTCGGCTCAGGTCTTGATCTCACAGTCCGGGAGTTCAAGCCCCATGTCGGGCTCTGTGCTGACAGCTCAGAGCCTGGAGCCTGCTTCAGATTCTGTGTCTCCCTCTTTCTCTGACCCTCCCCCGTTCATGCTCTGTCTCAAAAATAAATAAACATTAAAAAAAAGTGAAATAAAAATAAACAAAATTAGAAATTCAAAAATGTCCTACCCCGTATTGTTTGGGTATATATTTCACTATCCTACTTAAGACTACTAGGCTTGTTGTGAATGACAAAACCTTGCAACGTTCTTGAATCCAAGTTATATTCTCACTGGGTGAAAGTTTGACAAGTATTTCACTTATCTATGTTCTTAAGTTTTGATATGCTTGATCAAAATCAGCTAGATGTATTCACTACACTATGTAAAGGACACCCGTAATTTCTTCAAGTATTGATGTTTTCACTTTCTAGATGTGAGATTATCTAGTGATGTGAGAATATTACTTGCCTAAAAATATATAATTCACCATCTATTTGGATGATTTCCCTCCTATGGAAATATTTAAATAAACATAAGTATATAAATTTTGTTATGTTTTTATTTTATTTTTCAGAGAGAGACAGAAAGAGTGGGGAGGATCGGGGTGGGGGGGGGGGTGGGGAACAGAATCTGAAGCAGGCTCCAGGCTCTGAGCTGTCAGCACAAAGCCTGATGTGTAGCTTGAACTCACAGACTACAAGATCATAACCTCGGCCAAAGTAAGATGCCCAACCGACAGAGCCACCCCGGCACCCCGAAGCATAAATATATATAAATATATAACTATAGAAATATATAATATTTAAATATATCAATAAGTATACCAATATATATATGCTCATTTAATGATTTTCCCCATAAATTCTCCTTTGCAGAATGTTGATGTTACCACTGTTTGAATTTCTATGTGCCTACTCTAACTTTGCCATTCCTTTTACACTTAATACTTTTGTTATTTTAGTTTTGCCCCTTGGGAACAGCATGTATTTGAATTTGGGTTTTTCCTTCTCTTTTTTTAATCGAAAAAACAATCTATGTTTATGGAAAGCAAATTATTTTTATGTATATATTTGAATACACCCCTTGTTTATAATTTTCCCTCTACCTGTTCTTGTTTCTGTCTTTTGCTTTGTGGACTATGGCTATATTTTCTCTGCTTTTGTCAGAAGTTATCTGAAGTGTTTTCAAAACTCAAAACATGTTTGAAATCACTTTCTTCAATTATCAATATCAAGAATGCAGGAGAATCTCTTGACATTTTTATGTAAATAAGAAACTTAGTATGTTTTTGCTTTACCTCCCCTAATTTTCTCCCACTTATTCAGTATTTATTTATAAAATATGGCTTTTTTGGCATCAGTTATTGTTATTTTGTATATGCTCTTTGGGCATAGTTTTACATTTGCATTATCTTTGCATTTATATTTACAGCAAGAATGTAGGCTTGAATCTATATGTCACTGCTATCAGTGTTTAACATTAATCCTTTTATGACCTAATTTATCCTTTTGAGTTTGTTGCTAATATATATTCTGTTCCAATGTATATTTTTAAGGATGGATGGGTGATATAATTTTTATATCTTTGATTTTATGAGAATTTCTTTCCTTTGTTTTGTATAACTTCGTATTTCACATACTCTTACTTTCATATTTCCTATACATCTTGGTGGAAGAGAGGGAGACTGAAAGTGACCTCGGCATCATGGTGATAGGACTCATTTTTCTTTGCTTTCCCCTTTGATTAACAACTATTTGGATGTCCACAACCAAAGTGCCTCTGCATTACACCAAAACATCAAGGTTTCTACCCACCTGTGCATTCCAAAGTGGACAGACAAGACCTCAGCAGGGGCTGTGGATCTAAGGGAGTCCATGAGCGGCCCTGCCTCCACTCTCCTGGATAAGGAAAAAGGGCACCCGGAGAGTCCAAAACTGGACACGTACCCATGGGTGGATTTCCTACCCATAGGAAGGAAAATTTGTGAAAGTCCAGCATGCCTGAAGGAAGAATCTGGAGAGCCATTGGAGTGGGATCGAGAGGAATTGAAATTGCAGAGGAAAGAAAGAGTGGCCCTCCTCCCCATGGGGACAGGACAAGTGGCTGGGGCTTTGGGCAGTGGCTACCTCGGACAAAGGAGATGGAAAGGGACAACCTCTCTGCCAGAAAAGGTGAAAAGCAAAAGTGGTGAGTGGCTTCCTAGCTGTCCCAGTTGTGCCCATTGTGGGTTGTGGCTGGAGTGATTTGTTTCTCTTCAGCAGCACCCGGGGAATTCTAAGGAGACACTCTATGACTCAGAGGGGATGGAGAAGAAAGGAAAGGAAGCAGGTAAAAATCTCAAAGGGCACTGAAGGATAGTGTTTCCTGCCATCTGCTCTGGGCCTTCAGCAGGGGGTCTGCTCATGGACCTCTGGGACTGCCCCACTGGAAGATACCCCTTACCGGACCCATGGTACCCCCAAAGCCCTCCTGATAAATAAACCCACACCTCCAGCCACTCTGCTGCCAGCTCCTGAAACTCACTCCCAAGTGCAGGAGCAGCAGCTTTACTAGGAGAGACCACAAACTTGAACCATAGCGCCACCTTCTGGACAACAAAAGGTTTCTAACAGCCAAACTGTTGAATGTAAGAACTAAAGGCTTAAAACTTATAATTAAGGATGGGTTGGCTACTTCAAACAAAAGCAGAAGTGCATGCCTTTAAAGACTGGGGGGGGGGGGGGTAGGGAGGGGGGGAAATCAAGGAAATATGGTATCACAAGAAGAAAATCCTAGTTTTTTAGCAAATTCAAAGGCATGGAATACTACAATGTAACAAAGGAAGAATTCAAAGTAGTTGTTATAAAAGAATTCAGTTAGCTACAAGAAAACTTATAAAGGCAATTCAATGATCCAGGGAATAAAATTATTAAGCATAAATAATTCTTTAATAAAGATTAAGATTATAAAAAGACACAATTTGGGAGCTAAAGAATGCAATAAATGAGAAGATTGCCCTAGAGAGCATTGGTAACAGGGAAGGCCAGATGGAAGAAAGAGAAAGTGATGTGGAGAATAGAAATACAGAAGTAATTTAATTAGAAGAGGAAAGTGAACTAAGATTTTTTTCCCCCAGGCCTATGGACTCCATTTTATTTATCTATTTATTTTTAGATTTTTTTTTTTTAAGTAAAAAAACCCTACAAGATCTATTAGATTAGATCAGAAAGGCAAATGTAAGAATTGGTGTACCTAAAGGAGAAGGGAAGCCCAAGAGGGCAGAGAGATTATTTGAAGAAATAATAGCTGCAAACTTTCTAACCCCGGGCAAGAACTTGGACATATCCTTCTGCAAAGCTAATAATAGAACACCCTATTATCTCAATGCAAAAGACTTTTTACAGGACATATTATAATGAAATGATTAAGAATCAGTGATAAAGAATCTTAAAAGCAGCCAGGGAGCCAGGGGAGAAAAAGTACCCTATGAAAGAATCCCAATTAAGCTCTGAGCCAATTTCTCAGCAGAAATTCTACAGGCCAGAAGAATAGGATGACATATTCAAAGTGTTGAAAGATAAAATTTGCCAGACAAGAGTACTTTATCTGGCGAAGGCATGAAGGAGAAATAAAACAAAAGCTGAGGGAGTTCACCACTGCTGGGCCTGCTTTTCAGAAAATGCTGAATGGAGTTCTTCAAACTGAAATGAAAAAAACACTAATCAGTGACATGAAAACACATGAAACTATATAACACTATGTAACACCATGTAAACTATGGTAAAAATGAAAAATAGCTAGAATTGGAAAACTGTAATTCTATACGAAATGGTGCATTAACCACTTAACTGTACTATAAATGTTAAAGGACAAGAGTGTGGAAAAACAACTGCAGATGCTTGTAATTTGTTAATGAATAGCCAGTATAAAAAGAATTGTGACATCAAAAATATAAAAGAGGAGAAGACAAAGGGTCGAGCCTTTATAGGCAAATGAGGGTAAGTTGCTGTCAGCCAATGATGGACTGTTTCATCTATAAGATGATTTATATTAAGCCTCATACTAACCACAAAGCAGAAATCTACAATAAATTCATGAAATATAAAAAGGTGGGGGTGGGGAATAGAACATATCACCATGAGGGGCACCTGGGTGGCTCAGTCGGTTGAACATCCAACTTCGGCTCAGGTCATGATCTCATGATTTGTGAGTTCGAGCCCCTCATTGGGCTCTGTGCTGACAGCTTAGAGCCTGGAGCCTGCTTTGGATTCTGCGTCTCCCTCTCTCTCTCTGCCTCTCCCCCACTTGTGCTCTGTCTCCCTCTCTCAGTCTCTCAAAAATAAATAAAATGTAAAAAAAAAAAAATTTTTTTTTTAGAACATACCACCATGGAACACTATCAATTTACAAAGGTAGAAAGAAACGGAGGGAAAAAGAAGCAATGCAAATACAAAGCAACCAGAAGGTTAACAATAAGATGACAGTAGTAAGTCCTCACTTATCAATAATCATTTTATATGTAGATGGATTGAATTCACCAAATTCAGTCAACTGGTACAAAGTAGATGGATGGATAAAAACAAAAAACCAAGACCCAACTGCTGCCTTCAGGATATTCACTTCAACTTGAAAGACACACTTAGGCTCAGAGTGAAGGAATGTAGGAAGATATTTCAGGCAAGTAGAAACCAAAAGAAAATGGGAGCAGCTATACTTACATTAGGCAAAATAAGACTGATAAAATCAATAATTGGTAACAAAAGGCAAAGGTCATGATACAATGATAAAAGGGTCCATAAATCAAGAAGATATAATAAATGTAAATATATATACACCCAACATCAGAAAACTTAACTATATTAAGCCAATACCAACAGGTCTGAAGGGAGAAATAGGTAATACAATAATAGTAGGGAGCTTCAATAACTCATTATCAGGAGAGGATAGATTATCCAGACAGAAAATCAACAAAGAAACATGGGATTTGAGCTGTACTTTAGATCAAACAGACTTAGACATATACAGAACATTCCATCCAAGAGCAGAATACATATTTTTCTCAAGTACATACAGAACATTCTCCAAGAAAAATCATATGACAGGCCACAAAATAAGTCTTAGCAAATTTAACATTGAAATAACACCAACTGTCTGTTTTGCTCATAATGTTATGAAATTAGAAATAAATAAGAAGAAAACTGGTAAGCCTACAAATATGCGGAAACTGAAGAGCACACTTCTGAAAAACAATGGGTCAAAGAAGAAATTAGAAGGAAAATAAAAATTATCTCCAAACAAATGAAAATGGCAACCTATCAAATCCTATGGGATGCTGCAAAAATAGTTCTGAGAGGAAAATTTATAGTGACAGACGCCTGTTTTAAGCAATTAGAAAGATTCAAATAAACAACCTAACTTTACACCTCAAGGAACTAAAGAAAAAAAAATTAAGCACAAAGTTAGCAAAAGTTGAGAAATAAAGATCGGAACAGAAATAAATGAAATAGACACTAGAAAACAATACAAATAAACAAATAAATAAATAGGATCATCAAAACCAAGAGCTGTTTTTTTAAAAAAAAAAATAGTAATAATGATTTGACAAACCTATGGCTAGACTAGGAAGAGACAAGAGGCAAATAAAATTAGAAATGAAAGAAAAACTATATAACTGATTCTAGAAAATGACATAAGTTCACAAGAGTCTACTATGAACATTACATGGTAATAAATTTGATAACCTAGAAGACATGGGTAAATTCCTGGAAACAGACAACCTACTATAACTAAATCATGAAGAAATAGAAAATCTGAATAGACCAATAATGAATGAAGACATTGCATCAGTAATCAAAAACCTCCCAGCATAGAAAACCCTAATACCAGACTGCTTCACTAGTAAAATCTATGAAATATTTAAAGAATTAATGTTGATGCTTCTCAAATTAAAAAAAAGAAAAAAAGAAAGGAGGGAGCAGATCCAAGCTCATTCTATGAGGCCAGAATTACTCTGATAGCAAAACTAGATAAGGGCACTACAAGAAAAAAAAAAAACACAGACCAATATCCCTGATGAATATAGATGCAAAAATTCTCAAAATATTAGCAAACCAAATTTAAGAACACATTAAAAGAACTATACACCATTACCATGTGGGACTTAGCCTTACGTTGCAAGGATGGTTCAACATACATAAATCAATAAATGTAGTATGTCACATTAATAGAATGAAAGACAAAAATTACACGATCATCTCAATAGATACAGAAAAGGAATCTGACAAAATACAACATTCTCTCATAATAAAAACTCTCAACAAATGGAGTATAAAAGGAACACACTGCAACATAATAAAGGCCATATACAACAATCCTACCGCTAACATTATACTCAATGCTGAAAAATTGAAAGCATTTCTCTGAGATCAGGAATGCCTGATCTCAGGCATGTCTGAGGGATGCCTCCTCTCACCAGTCTTATTCAATATAGTATTGAAAGTCCTAGCTAGAGAAACTAGGCAAGACAAAGAAATAAAAGGCAACCAAGTCAGAAGGGAAGAAGTAAAATTGTTATTTGTAGATAATATGATTTTGCATATAGAAAATCCAAGGGGCACCTAGGTGGTTCAATCGGTTAAGCATCCGACTTCAGCTACGGTCATCATCTCATGGTTTGTGAATTTGAACACCACATCATGCTCACTGCTTTCAGAGCAGAGCCTTCTTCAGATCCTCTATCCCACCTCTCTCTGCCCCTCCCTCTGTTGTGATCCCTCTCTCAAAA
This sequence comes from Panthera leo, assembly GCF_018350215.1. Lineage (NCBI taxonomy): Eukaryota > Metazoa > Chordata > Mammalia > Carnivora > Felidae > Panthera > Panthera leo. Next base: position 51,889,434 of record NC_056695.1, on the reverse strand, counting down.
ATAAATAAAACAGTAAAAAAATCCCCAAGACTCACCCAAAAAACCTGCTGAAATGAAGCAACAAATTAGGTAAGTTTGCAGGATATAAAATCAACATACAGAAACCAGTTGCATTTCTACTTGCTAATAATGAAATTTCTGAAAAAGAAACAAAGACAACTATCCCATTCACAGTGGTATCAAAAACAATAAAATACCTAGGAGTACATTTAACCAATGAAGTAAACAATCTGCACAAGACAAGTACAAGATTTTGTTGAAGAAAATTGAAGCAAGAGACAAATTGGAACGACATCCTATGATCATGGATCAAAAGAATTAATATTGTTCAAATGTCCACACTACCCAAAGCCATTGATAGATTCAGTGCAATCCTCATCAAAATACCAATGGCATTCTTTACAGAAATAGAAAAATATTTCTAATGTATAGAACCATGAAAGACCCTGAATAGTCAAAGCAATTCTAAGAAAGAACAAGATAGGAGGCACCGTAATTCTGATTTCTAACTATACTAAAAAGCTATAGTAGAAGAACACAAAACAGTAGGATACTGGCATAAGAATGGATACATAGAGGGGTGCCTGGGTGGCTCAGTTGGTTAAATATCTGACTTCGGCTCAGCTCATGATCTCTCAGTTCATGGGTTTAAGCCCCACGTCAGGCTTTGTGCTGACAGCTTGGAGCCTGAAGCCTGCTTCAGATTCTGTGTCTCCCTTTCTCTGCCCCCCCTCTGCTCAGAGAGCCCAGAACTACCCAGCCCCAACATACAGTCCACTAATATTCAATGAGGGTGCCAAGGATATCCAGAGAGGAAAGGATAATCCCCTCAATGAATGGTGTTGTGAAATTTTAATAAACACAAGCAGAACAATGAAAGTGAGCCCTTACATTGCTCACAAAAGTAATTCACAATGAATCAAAGATTCAAACATAAGACCTGATGCCATAAAATTCCTAGAAGAAAACACTAGGAAGAAGCTCCTGGACATAGGTCTTAGCAATGATTTTTTTTTTTTTGATAAGGTATCAAAAGCATGAGCAAAAAAAGGAAAAAAGCAAAGGGACTACATCAAACTTAAAATCTTTTGCATAGCAAAAGAAACAACAAATGAAAAGTCAACCCATAAACTGGGAGAAAAATTCTGTAAATCATATACTGGATAAAGAGTTAATATCCAAAATATATAAATAACTCCTACAACTCAGTAAGAAAAAAAATTGGATTAAAATCGGCACAGAAACTAAACAGACATTTTTCCAAAGGAGATATCCAAAGGACCAATAGGTACATGAAAAGATGCTCAATATCACTCATTATTAGGGAAATTTAAATCAAAGTCACAAGAAGCTGTTACCTCACATCCGTCAGAATGGCTACCATCAAGAAGACAAAAGGTAAGTGTTGGCAAGAGTATGGAGAGAAGAGAACTCTTGTGCACTGTTGGGTGGAATGTAATTTGGTGCAGCCACTATAGAAAATATGGTGGTTTCTCAAAAAATTACTAATAGATTTACTATATGATCCAGCAATTCCAAAGATAATGGAAATAGATACCCCAAGGAAATGAAAACAGGATATTGAAAACATTTGTATTCCCATATTTATTGCAGCATTATTCACAGTAACCACCTAAGTGCCCATCAATGGATGAATGGGTAAAGAAGATGTGGTATATAGATACAATGGAATTTTCCAGCCATGAGAAGGAAGGACATTCTACTATTTTTGACAATTTGGATGGACCTTGAGCACATTATACTAAGTGAAAAAAGTGAGATAGAATGACAGGTACTTTAGGATATCATTTACATGGGGAATCTAAAAAAAAAAAAACAAAACAAAACAAAAAACTCATAAAAACAGTAAAATGGTGGTTACCAGGGGATGGGATGGGGCAGAGTGAGGGGATAGAACAGACGTTTAAGGGTCTAAACTTTCAACTAATAGTAAATAAGTCCTAGAGATCTAATGCACACTATAGTGAATATAGACAACAATACAATATTATAATCCTAAAATTTGATGAGACTAGAACTGTATTATTCCAGGAAATCATTATAAAAATGGAGGTTTTAATTATCATTACAATAGCAATCCTATTACAATATATCAAAGTATTGTATTAACATGTTGTACACCTTAAATTTAAATATTGTCCATCGGATTACTTTAATAAAAAATATTTTTAAGAAAAAGAAAACTTGGATCACAGTTTTTTCCAGTAGTGTGTAAGAATTGTGTCCTTAGACATGCACCCCCATGTTTATAGCAGCACTATTGACAACAGCCAAAGGATGGCAAGAGCCCGAATGTCCATTGATGGATGGATAAAGAAGGTATGGTGTGGTATATATATATATATATATATATATATATATATATATATATATATATATACACACACACACATATACATACACACACACAATGGAGTATTAGTCGGCAATCAAAAAGAATGAAATCTTGCCATTTGCAACTATGTGGATGGAACTGGAGGGTATTATGAAATTAGTCAGAGAAAGACAAAAATCATATGACTTCACTCGTATGAGGACTTTAAGAGATAAAACAGATGAACTCAAAGGAAGGGAAACAAAAATAATATAAAAACAGGGAGTGGAACAAAACAGAAGAGACTCATAAAAATGGAGAACAAACTGAGGGTTACTGGAGGGGTTGTGGGAGGGGGGATGGGCTAAACGGATAAGGGGCACTAAGGAATCTACTCCTAAAATCATTGTTGCACTATATGCTAACTAATTTGGATGTAAATTTTAAAACATAAAAAATAAAATTAAAAAAAGAGAACCACTCAAAAAAAATTGTGTCCTTAGAGTAACACTAATGTTGTAAAGTATAAAACCAGTTTCCTTTGTTTTGTAATAATTTTTTATTTTTTAATTTGTTTGAAGTTTATATTTTTTTAATGCTTATTTATTTTGACAGAGAAATCATGTGAGAACGTATGAGCAGAGGAGGGGCAGAGAGAGAGAGAGAGAGAGAGAGAGAGAGAGAGAGAGAGAGGAATAGAGAGAATCGCAAGCAGGTTCTGCATTGTCAGTGCAGAGCCCGACATGGGCATTGATTCCATGAACTGTGAGATCATGACCTGAGCAAATCAAGAGTCAGATACTTAACCAAATGGGCCACCCATTCACCCCTATGGTTTATTTGTTTCTTTAAGCAATCTCTACACCCATCATGGGGCTCCAACTCATGATCCCAACTTCAAGAGTCACATACTCTTCCAACTGAACTAGCCAGGCACCCTAGTTTTATTTCATGTCTAATAACCTCGGTTTGCTTCTATTTTGGTCCCCCCCCACCCCCATCTAGACACTTAAATAGAGTGCTCTCTTCTTCTCTGAAATTCAACAACAATTCATCAGGCTGTGTCTAGGGGTTGCTTGCTTCTCATTCATTTTGCTTGCTATTTGGAGTCTATTTTCTTTACAACTGGTCTTTCTTGGGTCAGTAAAGCTTTATCCTCTCATATATTTGATTTTTACTACTTTTTATTTTTTCTGATCAGGAGCTGTCTTCAAATTTTTGAAGAATTTTTTTTGAACAATTGATTATACCCTTCACTGCTTCTATTAAAGCTGTAAATCATACTGAATTATTTAACTTTGTGCAACAAGATTTTTTTCTCATTTTTACCTGCATAAAAGTCACTCCTTTTTCTTGTTTCTTATCACAGAGGTGTGTGTGTGTGTGTGTGTGTGTGTGTGTGCGTGTGTATAGTCTCTTTTATAGAATTTTGTCTATTTTATTGGAAACCCAAATCAGGTGATTTATAAAATTTACTTCTATGTTCTCAACCATTTTCAGAAATCTGATTTTTCTTTACAGCTTGAAAAAGGGGTTCTCTTTGTTTGGACTATAGAATCTTTCCCTAAGTCCAATGTTCCTTTCACCCAATTCCTTAGGTGGGTTTCAGTGAGGAGAGCTCTGTCCAGCTGGAGCGTTTCCCACAAACACAGCATGAGAACATTCTCCCTGAGAACCTGGATTTGGTGCTCGAGGTGGTATGTATTGCCTCTAAACCAGTTCCTGATGTCTGACATTCATTCTTTCAGTGTTATCGTGCCCCATCTCTCCGTGTTAACTGCAGGCTTCTGGAGCATATTAAGGCTTTCTAAAGCCAATGCAGTACTCCTCTTACAAGCACCCCAGGAGGTGTTCACCGGCAGCAGGCGTCCTGATAAACACATAGCATACTGCTGCAGAGGACCGATTCTAGAGCCCAGGTGCCTACATCCACATCCTGATTTATAACTTCGAGTTTTGTTCTGTAGGTACTTGCGCTGGAGGATGCCTTTTGAAGCTATAGGGGGAATTTGAATTTTGCAAATGCTTTCTAGTTTTCTCATTTCTAAAATAGAGATATAGTCTTCCCTCATAGGGCTGCTTTAAGAAGAGTTATACACAACTCTTCAAACATAAAGCACTTCAAACAACACCTGAAACATAGTTACTCTTGTAGAGCATGTTTTCCACTTTTAAGGAACTTTAGCTTTCAAAGGGATTGTGTAGAGATTTGCAGGCTCCACATGTACACAGATATATGCATTATCATTTGGGAACTGATACAACCAGAGCAAAAGAAAAATGGTTGAAGACGCTCACTTAATAAGACTATCTCCGTAACGGTTGACAGTCTACTCCATACTGAGGAAGCTGCCTCCACAGAACTGTTTCCTCTTCTGATGTGCTACCCTGACATTCCATCTGAATGATTTTGTCAACCTCACGATGTATATTCACCCCCATTCAAATCCTCACATGTAAAATGTGTCCATGACGATGCAAGTATTCTCAGTATCTGGCAGCGACACACAATGAAGAAAAGACAGCTGTGTTTTTGGAATTAGAGACGTGTGAAAGGGTAAGGAAGGCAGGAGAGGGAAATAAGATAGGAGATGGAGAGACAAAGGGCAGTGGGCTCAACACCACAACAGCCATGGGATGATGAATACAGAGAAAGATACCTGTGATGTTTCAAAAAGACACAATAAAGAGAAAACGGGTTCCAAGAGGATAAAGACGCCAAGGAAGGAATCATCCTACAAAGGACCTTGACTTATAGGGTGTGGGTCCCACCTCATTCATGACTCCCATGGAGCACCTGTTGTGTGGCAGATACCTTGGAGTTTCGAATAGTGAGTGTAGAAAAAGGGACAGTGCCCTGTGCATATAAAAAGAATTTTTTAAATATTTTTCAGAGAGATAGAGCAGGGGAGGGGCAGAGAAAGAGGGAGACACAGAATCCAAAGCAGGCTCCAGGCTGTGAGCTGTGAGCACAGAGCCCGATGTGGGGCTTGAATTCACGAGCTGTGGGTCATGACCTGAGCCCAAGTCAGATGTTTACCTACTGAGCCACCTAGGTGCTCTTATAAAAAAGATTTTATAAGGAAATAAAATTCAGAGAGTGGTATAGATCGGTGGTGAGGTAGAATTATTTGACCACAAACACAACCCTCCCCGTTTTGCTCATGTTATATGATTGTATGGTAAAAATGTTGAGGGTGATGCATGAATCAACCACTTGCAAAGCAGCCTTTGGTTTCTTTGCCAGATCTTCTTCCCTCAGTGGTCCTTCATTATCTTTTGGTTTGTTTGTTTCCAACTGAAGCACTATACATTTTAAGAAAACTAAACCAACTACTTGGTAAGACAGCATTTGACCCATGGATACTGAAGTTAAGAAAGCATTCCAGATTCCTAGATCAAATACAGGACAAATCGTTTTCTGAAAATTGTTTGAAATTGTTTCAATAATTAGCACATTTCAGAGGGAAACCCCATTCCATGTTAATTATCTGAATAACTGTCTCAATTCCTGTCCCTTTTTAAAAACCGCAATTTCCTTGTGATTGAATAAATGATCTTGCTCTTACCAGTATTTCCAGTAATTACCAGTAATTCCAGATAGAATTGTGTGCAATTCTCACTGTGTCCTCAAGATGGCAGGCAAGGATTTAGACGGAGTGTAAGAGTTCTAGGGAAGACTTCCCACCGATCCCCATTCAGGTTTCCTATTACTGAATCCATTAACAAGTCTTTTTTCTTTTTATCCCCAAACTTACTGAGGTATATCTGAAACATTAAAAATTGTATGTGTTTAAGGTATACAACGTGACAATTTGATATACCTACACATTGTGAAATAACTACCCCCATCAACCTAACACACATCACCTCACATAGCTGCCTTTCGTTTTGTTGTCACTTAGATTGACTCTTCCAGAAAATACCAGATATGTGATACATTATTAATAACCACTGCCACGTGCTCTACATTAGACACCCAGAATTATTCATTTTATACTGCAAGTCTCTACCCTTTGACTAACATCCCATTTCTCCCATGCCCTAGTCCCTGGCAACCACCATTTTACTCTCTGCTTCTAGGAGTTCTGCTTTTCAATAACTCTTTTTTGAATGCATAGCTTGTTCCAAGGATTATGCTAGATTTTGTTGGGCAATACCATTCAGCTTTAAAAATTTACCATTATTTACTATATGGTTTAGAAAAACACAGGACATTTTATTCCTCGGAGAAAAGGCAAGAATTTTGGACAGTACACTAATATAATTAAATGGTGCACGGACATCTGCAGCTTAAAAAAAAATAGGGAGAAAATAGCACATAAAATAACCAAGATAGACTGTCCAGCAATTTTTAAAAATCCTACTTGGATTACCACAAAAAAATCTGAAGATTGACTCCAAAACCCCAACCCTTTTCTAAAAGTCTTTCCTTTGGAATTTAATTTGCTTGCAATAATAAAATTATAAAATATATTTTTTCCAGAAGCCTATGTTAACCTTGCCAATTGAGTAGATTTAAATTATCAATGCTAAAGAAACAAGCCTTTACTATATTACAAAAGTCCATAAATAGAGCTATATTTGAAAATAAAGGGAATTTGAAAGGTCAAGAGATGCCAGAGAAATTGTTCCCTTTCCAGATATTGAAATTTAAATCTCATATTTTTTTATGCCATACTGATGCTAGGCAAAATTGCAGTTGCTGAAAAATAATATAGCTTATTTGTACATATTCACATGTTCTCTCAGTGTTCCATGCCATTTGACATTACAAATTACTGGTAGTCTTAAAAGGTAAATTTTAAATTAGTATCCAGTATTAGAGAAGACTAAAATAACATGAATACAAAATGCCAGGTGGTATCATGAATTCAATCTTGGAACAGAAAAAAAAAGGGGGGGTAATAGTGGGAAAACTGATGACATCTGAATAAAGTCTGTAGTTTGGCTAATAGCATAGTATCAGTGTTAATTTCTTGCTCTTGACAAATTGAACCAACGTCTTCTGACATGTTAATAGTAGGGCTGGGGAACAGGGTGAAGGTATACACAAATACTTCATATTTGTACCTTTCCTATAAATCTAAAATGATCCCCAAATAAAAAGTTAAAAATGTATTATCGCTCAATTTATTCAGCGAGTCCAACTAAGTGCCTACCATACATCAGGTAATGTTCCAGATGCTGGAGACACAAACCCTGCCTATGCTGTTCACAGCCTAGTGGAGAGATATTAAGTATTTATTTTTATCAAAAAATATCTTTACTAAAATTTTGTTATCTGCTATTCTTGCTTTTATTTGGAAGAATGAAAAATCACATCATAGAAATTAATATGAGTGAAAGAAAAAAAGAGATACGGTGTTGTAAAAAGCATAAAAAAGAGAAGTCAAATAGAATCAAAAGGAATAATGGCAGAAGCAAAGAACAATTAGGTGGATGAAGTACACCATCTGGTGTGTTAATGGACATCTTCTCCACCATTGTTTACTTGTAGACTTTTCCTGTTTAAAGTAGGCATTTTTAAGTTAGTTGCAAAACAATTATGACCTAAATAACAATTCCTATGGAAAATTTCATGTACTACTTTTATATATATATATCATGTACTACTTTTATATGTACATGATATATATATCATGTACTATATATATATATCATGTAATATATATATATATATATATATATATATATATATATATATATATATATATATATATCTCCATCCTACCATTTTGGCTTGAATGAGCGGGGCTTATTTTACCCAGTTCTCCCAGTAACATGCCTTATCGATAGTAAGGGAGAAGGAATAAAAGAAGAAAAAGCACAAGCAGGGGTGGGGGTGGGAGAGTTGTGAAAGAGGGGCACCTGGGTGGTTCAGTCGGTCAAGCCTCCGACTCTTGATTTTGGCTCAGGTCATGATCTCATGGTTCATGAGGTTGCGCCCCACATGGGCCTCTGCAATGACAGTGAGGAGCCTGCTTGGTATTCTCTCTATCCCTCTCTCTGCCTCTCACCTTCTCACACACTCTTTCTCTCTCAAAATAAATAAACATTTTAAGTTGTGAAAGAAATGGAGAAAATAGAAGAAAAATATGAAGTAGGGAAATAGAAAAGGGGAAGACATCTTGCCTCATCTAAAAACTCGCTCCCTAATTAAATAAGGTACGACCCTGGTATAAGGTTAGCCAACCCAATCCATGCTTCAAGAGTCACCATTAATTATTAATAGATGGCCCAGACAATGAACTTTCCACAGAAAGGATTTAATAGCTTTTTGAGAAGTAGGGCTCTCGAATTCCAAGAAAGTAACATTTGTAAAATATCTTTTAATGTTTATTTATACTTGAGAGAGAGAGAGAGAGAGAGAGAGAGAGAGAATATGTATGATAGAGGAAGGGCAGAGAGAGACAGAGACAGAATCCAAAGCAGGCTTCAAGCTCGGAGCTGTCAGCACAGAACCCGACCCAGGGCTTGAACTCACTAGTGGTGAGATTATAACCTGAGCTGAAGTCGGATGCTCAATCATCTGAGCCACCCAGGTGCCCTGTAAGAAAGTTCCATTTTTATCTTCCTTTCACTAGACAAGAATCATTTGCTCACCCCAAAACACAAACAATTTGATTAAAAATGGACAGGAGATTGAATAACATCTTTTCCAAAGACACAGATGGCCAAGAGACACATGAAAGATGCTCAACATCACTTATCTCAGGGAAATGCAAACCAAAACCACAATGAGAAATCACTTTATACCTGTCAGAATGGCTAAAATCAAAAACACAAAAAGTAACAAGTGTTGGCAAGGATGTAGAGGGGAAAAAAAAAAATCAACTCTCATACATTGTTGGTAGAAATGCAAATTGGTGCAGCTACTGTGGAAAACAGTATGGAGGTTCCTCAAAATATTACAAACAGTATTACTACTGGATTTTTACTCAAAGAAAATGAAAACACTAATTCAAAAAAGATATATACACCCCTGTGTTTACTGAGGCATTATTTATAATAGCCAAATTATGGAGAAAACCCAAGAATCCATCTATAGATGAATGGATAACAGAGATGTGATATACATATACAATGGATTATTGTATTCAACCATAAAAAATATTCAACCATAAAAAATAAGAATGAAATCTTGTCATTTGCAACAACATGGATGGATCTAGATAATATAATGCTAAGTGAAATAAGTCAGAGCAAGACATACTATATGATTTCACTCATGTGAAACTTAAAATGAACAAATAAAAAATACAAACAAGAAGACGCTCTTAAATATAGGGAGCTGATGGTTACAAGGAGGGAGGTGAGTGGCGGTGGGGGCGGGGGTGGAAAGGATGAATTAAGTGTAGTCCTAATCTTCACCTATCTTGATGAGCACTGAGTCATGTCTAGAATTGCTGAATCACTGTTGTACATCTGAAACTAATAAAACACTGCATGTTAATTATACCAGAATTAAAATAAAAATTTTAAAAACGGTCATATCTCAGGTTCAGTATTTACCCATACTTCATCATGACAAATAGAAACAGTATTATCATGTAATCAGAGACTTGTTGAAGGCCATAAGCTGAAATATGGCAGTTAAGATGTCACCTCTTATTTCAAAGAAGTCTGATTAATGACAGACACAAACCAATCCATGGATCAGTCAATGATACAGAAATGCTCTTATTAGTACTTAATCTACTCAACAACAGTTGACCACCTGCCTGGGGAGAATCAGGACCAAAATCCTATTTAGATCTCTGTCATAGGAGTTCACCAGTTCCCTGGATCATTAAGAATAGAATTGTCTTGCATTGACCTCTCATTTCTAGGAGGAGCTAGAAGTCATAGCAAACAGGGCTGCTTAGACTATATCATCTCCATGTTTTCTTTCAGTTCACCATGCTTCTGTGCTTTTTATACTCTTACCTGTGAAAGCACCTTGTGCTAGGCTCCATGATGAAGCTATTAGCAGTGACTGTGGAGGAAGGAGGAAGGTGGGGATGAGGTAGAGGAAAACAGTACAAAAAGCCATTTATTTCATCAAAAAGAGGATTTTTCTTGTTAAAATATTTGATGTATTTAGAGTATGTCAGACTGAAAAATACCTCTGTGCAGTGGGTATCATGATTTATAAAGCTACACAGCATGCCAAATTGACTCATTTTTACTCTCATACGTTCAAATGTATTAACAGTGTGCATACTTTCACACTTTTTTTTTAATTTTGATATAGCAATACAGACCTGCAGCCTTCATTTACACTAAAATCTCAATCTTTCTTTTTAATGTTTATTTATTCTTGAGAGGGAGAGAGGGGCAGAGAGAGAGGGGAACAGAGGATCCAAAGCAGGCTCCGTGCTGACAGCAGAGAGCCCAATGCAGGGCTTGAACTCATGAACCATGACCTCATGACCTGAGCCGAAGTCTGACACTTAACTGACTGAGCCACCCAGGCCCCCCTAAAATCTCGGTCTTATTTCAGAGTGGATTAAAGTTATTTGGAAAGAGTAAAATCAACTTTCTTGAGAAGTTACTATGCCCCAGGAACTTTTCTATGTTTGTAATCCTCATAGTATCTCTATGTGCCAAGTATTATACTTAATAAAAGTATTTACAGATGAGCAAGGTGAAACACAGAAAAATCTAGCTTCTCCCAAGACTCTTATTTAGGCAGTTGCCGTATCAGGATTTGAACCCAGGCATTCTGGGTTCACAGCTTCACTCATAGCCTCCTTGTAACCCAACTTCTGAGAAGCCATCAAGAATAGGATTTAGGCACCTGTGTGGCTCAGTCGATTCAGCATCTGACATCAGCTCAGGACATGATCTCATTGTTAGTGAGTTCAAGCCCTGCGTCCATTTCTGTTCATATTCTGTGTCTCCCTCTCTCTCTGCCCATCCCCGTTCCATTTGCATTCTCTGTCTCATGCTCTCTCTCTCAAAAAATGGATCAACAACAATAAAAAAGAATAGGATTTTATGCTTAGGCATTTGGTACTGGCTCTGTAGGACCATCACAGACAACAAAGCTGAAAACAATCTTAGTGCCGAAACTCACGTGACAGAGGTCAGTACAAAGTTGAAAAGGGTCCTTCGGAGAAGGTGTAATGAATTTCTGTTGACTTTGCCCCTAAATAGCCTAGTATAAAAGGACAAGTAGAAGTTTACAGCCAATTACACTCTACTTGTTTTATGTTGTAGTAGAAAATGGTAGGTTCCAAAAGGAAAATATCTGGATTGCTCTTTGCCCATGTAAAATTCCTACTTGCCTTTTTTTTTTTTTAAACATTTTTTAATTTATTTTTGAGAGAGCACAAGTGGGGCAGGGGCAGAGAGAGAGAGAGAGAGAGAGAGAGAGAGAGAGAGAGAGAATCCCCAACAGGCTCTGTGCTGGCAGCAGCAAATCCAATGCAGGGTTCAAATCCACAAATTACAAAATCATGATCTGAGCCGAAGTTGGACACTTAACTGACTGAGCCACGCAGGGACCCCCAAACTAATTCTGAAGGGCAGAAGATCCATATTGCAGCATGAGAGTGGTAGTATATGGAATTAAAGGGAAAAATGAGGCAGGAGAGTTCCACACTGACCTCATGTCACAAAACAACGGCTATTTTTTTCCAGCTACTCTAGTAAGTACTTCGGTTTTTATGACATGCTAAAGAACATTGCATTTATGCATCTATAAATGTCAGCTTGAGTCCTAGGATTAGCAGGGTACATGGTGCCCCATTTTGTAAAAGACAAGATCTTTAAATATTCTTTCTTCGCAACATTCTAAGCATTATGTTCAGAAAGCACTGTGCCTTAATGAAATAAGACCTTAATATGCTCAAAGGGAAATAAAATGAACTCTACTTAGTATTGTAAAAATAAGACCAGGAATACTTTTGCCTTGATTAAACCTTAGTTTAGGGTTTGGCAAACTTTTGCTGTTAAGAGTCAGATAATTATTTTAGGCTTTGCAAGCCAAATGGTCTCCATTACAGCAGAGACTATAGACAATATATAAACAAATGGATATGGTTGTATTCCAATAAAACTTTATCTTTTTTCAAAAAAAAGGTATCAGGCCCAATTTTGCCCACAGGCCATAGTTTACCAACTTCTAACTTAGATAATATAAACTTCACTGAAACACAAATTAATCTAAGCTCAGAAAATTACCAAAGAAAAAATTACTTAACTAATGAACAGGGATTTGAACACTTAAATATTCTACAATTCAAGTATTAATTGGTTAAATATTCTACTAGATTTTATGTAAAAATTAATCATGATATACTAGATTTAGTTATTTTTCTAGGAAGTTTTCACATTTTACAAAACCCAACCACGTAGAGATGGAAATCAGGATTCATCTTTAGATATTTACATACTTCTAATTTTAAAGTTAATAAATGTGTAAATTATTCCAAGTACCTACATGCATTTTCAGTACCTGCTTGAGTACATAAATATATAGCCTTCTCTAATTGGAATTGACTAGCTCTATACCCTCATTTCTGCTGATGGTGGAAAACAGGCCAATTCCAGATCAGTGCTCAGTCCAGCCCAAATACTCATCAGGTCTATGGTTATAGTCTTATTATAGTTAGTCTTGTTAGAGTTCATAGCTTCCTTACATTCTTTTGAGTTTTCTTTCACCCATTTTCTGGGTTAACTCTATAGTCCTAATGCCAGGGAAATTCTAGTGTTATCTGGTGAGTCTTTGTCCAGTTTCTTTGCCCTGCAGGTGAATACTGACAGCATTCTGTGTAAATGACTGCACTTCTCTCCTCTCTGGCTTTTTGGGGTCTACTGAAATTCCAAGTATCCTGATGATCCACATCAACTCTTTACCCTCACATTTTATCCAGCTACTAGTCATGGGCACCTGACTAAAAGCCTGGGAAAAGTTCCTCTTGCCAATTTTTCTCCCCTGTCAGGCCCAAGGGAACTCCAGAACACTTCCAATTCTCTGAAGCACTGAAAAACTCAGATGGGGGATGAGGGACAGGGCAGTCTCTGAACTGAGGCTCAAATACATTTTATTTCCATTTTTAGCTTCCCAACTCACCCACCATATAGTCAGTTGTGTGGGGGAAACAGACACAGCTACACTCCAAGATCTCAAACCAGAAGTAGGTTCCGGTCCACTCTCTCTGAGCTTTGAATCCTATGGCACTGGTGAGGGGCTGCTGAAGGATGCTGGGGCAGGGCATCACATCCCACCAAGGACTACCTTTATTTCCACATGTTGTTCTTTAGATCTAGTAGAGAGGACCTTTAGCTTTTTCACAGGAGATTAAGATTTTGAAGGCTTCTGTTTTTAAATTGGTCTTTGTCAGGGCACCTGGATGGCTCAGTCAGTTACATGTTTGACTCTTGATCTTGGCTCAGGTCATGATCTCATGGTTAGGTTCATGAGACTGAGCCCTGCGTCAGGCTCTGTGCTGACAGCAGGGAGCCTGGTTGGGATTCTCTCTCCCTGTCCCTCTGTCTCTGCCCCTCTTCTGCTCACATTCTCTCCTTCTCTCTTTCTCTCTCAAGATAAATAAATAAAATTATAAATAGATAAATAAGTCTTTGTCAACTCTTCCTTGGTGTATGGGAACAGTGATGAGGTGGTTCATAAGCAAAACCAAATCTGACCTCAGGAATGGAGGCCAAGATCTCCTTTAAGAAGAGTCCATCTCTCATTAGTAGCCCAGAGCCAGTGGGTGAAAGCTGGTGGGAATAGGTCTCTTGGCTGGAAGAAGCAAGTAGTAGATAAACCATAAAAATGTTTTCTTTAGGATTCTTGGCAGCATTTGGCACAGCTAAGGATTCTGTCCTTTCTGAAACATTTTCTTCAGTTGGACTGCAGAATAGTTTATTCTTTATTTATGCCTGTCTCACTGACCTATCCTTCTTAGTCTCCTTTGCTGGACCCTCCTCTTCAGGTCTCTTCTCTAACCTCCCTTTCCCTAATGAACTTACTCAGTGCTCTTGCTTTAAATCATTTCAGTATCATTTTTTATGCCGATTCCTGAAACTTTAGCTCTATTCCTGACATCTCCCTTGAGATCCAGAAACCCTGCTCTACATATCTACTCAGATATGTAATAGGCATCTCAAATTTAATTGTTCCAAATAAAACGCAAAATCCTCCTGCAGTCTCAAGACAAAAACAAAAAATAAAAACCAAAAACAAACCAAAAAAACCCAACAAATATTGAACTCTAACAGTTTGCTTTTCAGTGATATGCATTAGCAATTCTGAAACCATTTTGTATATATTCCAGGATTGAGAAAATGGGTCAATATATTGAGAATAATAGGAATCAATTTGCTCACTAATGGAGAAGAAATTACAGATACAGAAATGGGGAAGTCTAGACTGGAATTCCAAGTATTAGTAGGAACTCACAGTGCTTGACGTAGATCAATAGATAATAGACAGATATGGTAAATAAATAAAGTTACACACACACTCACAGTTTTTCCTACTGAGAAGACTTAGAGGCATTGACCCCCTGGGAACAATGAGCTCACTTAGCATATAGCTCTTGATTTCAAAATACAATTTTTCACAAAAAGAAATAAGAGTTTCTTGGAAACCATGGATTAGGGAAAGTAAAAGAGAAGGCTGGAACATCCTCCTGTTTAAGGAAGGAATTGTTTAAAGAATTGTTTAAAGAATTGTAGGAATTGTTTAAAGTAAGGAATTGTTTAAAGAATAATGGGGGCACAAAGAGACAAGAATCTGCATGAAAGAGACTCTGGCTAAATCTTCGGAAATTTAGACACTAAAATAATTATAGTAATATATAATAATCCTTTGAATAGAACAAAAATCCATGATCTTACACAATACAAATAAATTAATAAATTCAGGATAAAGTAAAGCTTCACCTTACAGTGGAATGACAACTAATAGATATAAAAAGCAGTGATAGAATTGGGGGCGTCAGTAATCACCTATTTGCACCATCTATGTGAGACTTATTTTAGGCAAGAATCATTGATGCGTGATAAAACTAGTGTTGAGTGTTTGATGAGGAACAGGGCATTTATATAACATCTAACCATCTTCCCACAGATTATTAATGGCAAAGGGAAATATAGTATGGTGAAGAGAGGTGATGACCGCTACCTTAACATAGTAATCAAAGTTAATATCACTAATAATAAGACACTGCTCTATTATATGTTTAATAAGATACACTGAGGACAGAACATTTGTAGACTCCTGCTGACAAAGCATGTTAACCTAATCATGAGGAAACCATAGATAAACCCATGCCAAAGGACATTCCAGAATTTACCTTGTTTATTCTTGTAGAAAATATCAAGATCTGGAAAGACAAAAATGGATGTGGAAATGTTCTCGATATAAGGAGACTAAAAATATAGGAAAACAAAGTAATGTGTAATACTGAATTGAATACTGCATTGGGAAGAAAAACAGACATTGGAAAATTGATGAAATTGGAATATGGAAATATAAATTAGATGAAATATTTAATAGTAAATATCTGGATTTGGATTTTACTATATTTATGCAAATGAGTGTCCTTGTTATAGGAAGTATACTCTGAAATATTTGGGTAATAAAGGGGTGCTTTCATTTTTTTTTTAATGATTCAGAAAGAGAGAAAGGGAATGGAATAAGGCAAGAGGCTGAATGTAAGTGGTGAGTCTAAATGTAGAGTACCAAATTCTTTGTACTATTTTCACAACTTTTCTGTAAGATTGAAACTGTATTAAAATTTAAGGTTACAGGGGTTCCTGGGTGGCTCAGTCAGTTGAGTGTCCAACTCTTGATTTTGGCTAAGGTCATGGTTCAGGGCCATGGAATCAAGCCCTGCCTCAGGCTCCATGCTGAGCATAGAGCCTGCTTGTGACTCTCTCCCCCTCTCCCCCCTCTATAAAATAAAAACTTAAAGACTACAAAATGCTTATATTGTTTTACAAGTATCAGAAATGGCAAAGAGGTCATAAATAATGCCAGAAGCCAACATCAAGAGCAAGACAGTGGTGCCTGGATGGCTCAGTCGGTTAAGTGTCCAACTCTTGATCTAGGCTCAAGTCATGATCTCGTGGTTCGTGAGATCTAGCCCCACATTGGACTCTGTGCTGACAGTGGGAGCCTGCTTGGGATTCTCTCTCTGCCCCTCCCCTGCTTGTGTGTGCTCTCTCTCTCTCAAAATAATTAAAAAAAAAAAAAAAAGAGCAAGAGACAGAAGTCTGGGTGTGCTAAGAAGAAGGAGCTTCAGAGCTTTAAGTCCATAAAGGAAGTGGTTTCTGAGGGTGATAGTCTAAATCACAGGCTCACTAATGATGGCTATGAAAAGGGAAGATCAACAACCTGGCACTGTGCAAGGAAAGAAGAGGCCAGTCATCAATACAATGTTTGAAGTCTACAAAGATGACAACAGTGATTCAGTTGTAGACAAAGACTTCTCTAAGTGCAGAGGTCATCAAATAAGAGCAATGGACAACAGCAGTGAAGTTGGGGAGAAGGTCGCATTAAATGGTTAATACTGTGGCTCAGACAAAGGCACCAATAAGGGTTAGTAGGGGAGCAGGGAGGACGGAGCAGAAAATGGGAATGTAAGGTGTATTGACATTTCCAGAATCAATGAACAGAAGGTAGGGAAAAAAAGGCCTCTATGTAAGAGGGTGGCCAGATTAGGAGAACCACATATGACTTAAAGGAAAAATAAAATAGAAAGCATTCCAGCAAAGTATCAAAACTGCAGGGTCATCTCTTCAACAAATGGTGCTGAGAAAACGTCATATCCACATTCATAAGAATAAAGTGGTTCCTTACTTACACCATATACAGAATCAACTCAAAATGACCCGAGACCTAAGAATTAAAACTATAAAACGCTTAGAAGAAAACAGAGAAATTTTTCATGATGTGGATTTCATAATGATTTCTTCAATACAATACCCAAAGCACAAGCAATAAAAGAAAAAATAAATTTCACGAGATTGAAAATTTTTGTGCAAAGGACATATCAAGAAAGCCACAGAATGGGAGAATATATTTGTAGATCTTTAAAAAATCTAGATTTGTACTATCTAGAGTATAGAAAGAATTCTCACAATGCAACAAAAAGACAAATTAAAATGGTCAAAGAGCTTGAATAGACATTTTTCCAATGAAGATATACAATTGGCCAACAAGCATATGAAAAATGTTCGACATCATCAATCATTAGGGAAATGCAAATCAAAACAGGAGGTGCTACTTTATAGCCACTAGGATGGCCATAATAAAAAATGGCAAATAAGGGTTGGGGAGGATGTGAAAAAACTGCAACCCTCATACATTGCTGTTCGAATGTGAAATGGTACAGCCACTGTGGAAAACCATTTCGTGGTTCCTCAATTAGTTAAACATGGGATTACCATATGAACCCATAATCTCACTTCTAGAGACAGGTATGTATGTGGGGTGGGGGCAGGGAGGGGGGAGGGAGAGACAGAGAGACAAAGAGAAAATTTGTATACAAATATTTATAACAGCTCTATTCACAATAGCCAAAAGGTAGAAATAACCCAGATGTCTATAATAGTTGAATGGATAAAGAGAATGCAGTAAATCCATACAATGGACTGTAATTCCACTACAGAAGAAATAAAGTACTGATACCTGCTAAAACATGGAGGAACCTTGAAAACATGCTAAGTGAAAGAGGCCAGACACCTAAGGCTACTTATTCTAGGATTCCATTTGGGGAAAGGGGGAATGGCTATTTCATGGGTATGGGCTTCTTTTTGCAGTGACGCAACAGCTATGGAACTAAATAGTGATGATGGTTGCAGAGGATAGGAGTGTTCCTAATGCACTGAACTTTACACTTAAAAATGGTTAGAAAAGTTTCAGGTCGTATATATTTTAGCACACACACAAAAATTACAGGGTGTTTCAGAGACAACAGTAGAAGCTACAGAGGTGTGAAATTATGTTGGGTGTCTGCAGATGGAGAACAATAAATTGGGAAGAGTTGCATGAAGACACCAGAAAGGAAACCAGGAATCAAATTTTGGAAAATCTTCAAACATCACATTAAGGAGTTCATACATTACTCTAGAAACATTAAAGAGCCATTGAAGAGTTTTAAGCCATAGGGAAAATTGACCTGACAGTTTTATTTTTATTTTTTTTTACATTTTTTTTTAACGTTTATTTATTTTTGAGATAGAGACAGAGACAGAGCATGAATGGGGGAGGGTCAGAGAGAGAGGGAGACACAGAATCTGAAACAGGCTCCAGGCTCTGAGCTGTCAGCACAGAGCCCGACGCGGGGCTCGAACTCACGGACCGCGAGATCATGACCTGAGCCGAAGTCGGCTGCCCAACCGACTGAGCCACCCAGGCGCCCAGACCTGACAGTTTTAAAGTTTCATAACACTCTTTTTGAATGGAGCTCCTGTAGGATATAAAAATGGCTATCAAAGCTCTTACTGACAGTTTCATTAATAAACGTGATTAAATTGTCTCCTCCTTTTCCCCAGGAGGGCAGGGCTCAAAAGTCTTCTAGTGTATAATTTTTCCAAACTCTTTCTTAAACTATAAGCTAAAAGTAGCCAGACTGATGGCCATCCCTAACACAGTTTATTTTTTTTGTTTGTTTGCGTATAATTGAGATACAATGTTACATTAGTTTCAGGTGTAAAACACAGTGATTCAACTTCTCTATACATTATGCTATACTCACCACCAGAATAGTTATTAACATCTGTCACCATAGAAAACTATTTCAATACCATTGACTGTATTCCCTATGCTGTGTCTTTTATTCCTGTAACTTATTCATTACTAACTGGAAGCTGTATCTTCCACTTTCTTTCACCCATTTTGCACATCCCATCATCCTCTCCCCTCTGACAACCACCAGTTCGTTCTCTGTATGTATAGGTCTGATTCTGCATGGATTTAATACCTCCCTTAGGATACCCCCCCCCCCTTTTTTTTTTTTTTTTTTTTTTTACACAAAGGGAAACTGATGCCTCCCTAAACCATTAGTAGACTGAAGACCTAGGCTATTTTAACAAAAATATTTCCCCTGCTCCCATGCAGCCCTGAAGCCTCCCCCCTAGCTAGGGGGATGATCCTTCATGCGTAAGCATGAAAGCCAGGCTGCTAACATTTCATGGCACAAAGTCAACTCTGCCGCCTGCAAGTCTGGCATGTAAGGCGTATAGATCTATCTTTAATCAAAACCACAGACAGTTGGCATTTGGGGCGCTCCAAGAATGCAGAAAGGAATTCTCTATGATCCAACCCTGGCTAAAAGCTCATATGAACACCTGATACAGAGATTTGGTAAGATCCATTGTTAACTGCTTACTAGATAGTGAACCACTATCGTGTTTGATTTGGGTGAGTTAATAAATCTCATACAGAGCACTTAGTAACTATAGTTCCCCATTTGTATGCCTTTCTTGGATTTTAATATTATAGCTTCAGACTCAAATATTCAACTCAATTTTTATTTTTAAAAGCCAACCACATATAGCCAGGGTTCATTTGAGACCGTTTGGGAGTTATCCATAGTTGTATTATCCATCTAGACTCGTCCCCTACTTTTCCCCGACGGAGCCCCGACTTTTGCCCATTTATCTTATTTATTGCGTACCTTCTGATGTGTTATTTGCTGAGGATACAAAGATGGTAAGGCATGGTTACCCTCTAGGCACTCTATTAGCCACTTACCCCTGCCCCCCAAAAATCAGGGCTCTTGCAGGAACAAGGTATGTTCCACGTGTCTCTCTCCAGCATTGTTTCACTATGTCGCAATTCTGTTCCAAACACCTTAGGAGCTTTAGAAGATTCAGAGACATCTCCCCATTCTAGGCAGGACCTTAACTGCATTTTTCAATCACCATGAAATGAAAGTTTAGGATGATTAGACCAGAAAAAGGGCTATTCCTTTATGCCTGACAAAAATGGGCTAAGAAGAAACACTCCAATAATACCAGCTCTGCTCTTGTTTTGAGCAGTTTGCGTGTCTCCCACCTGAGCAATCCAGGACCCATAAGGCTTGCGTACTATTCACAGCCCAACCTCATGGCCGTGACCAGTGGCAGCTCCCAAGGAGAGGAGGTGCTGTGTCCTTTTACTGACTCTTGGGCCTCAAACTGTGCTACCAAATCACAATGCTATTACTTCCTCTGAGTCATGAAGAGGCAGGTCTCTAACTGGTCACAGAATCATTAAACATGCAAAATTTTGATGAAATTTTACCTTAAAAATTTTATAAGATCAACATGCCTTCTTCCTTCGTGTAATATATAGAACTTATGTTACAGTGAATTATGTAAGAATAAACAGCAAGCACAGTTTGTTAATCCTATTTGTTTCCTATGAGAAGAGAAAAAAATATGCTAAATTTCAGGGACTGAGGCCCTTGGTGATGATTAATTTTAGGTTTCAACTTGACTGGGCCAAGGGATGCCCTGATAGTTGGTAAAACATTACTTCTGGGTATATCCATGAAAGTGTTTCTAGAAGAAATTAGTATTTAAATCAGTAGATTCATTAAAGAACATCTGCCCTCACTAATGTGAGTGGGCATCACCCAATCCATTGGCCTGAACAAAAAGGCAGAGGAAGGGTGAATTCCCTCTCACAGTCACGATCTCATGGCTCGTGGCTTGTGAGTTTGGGCCCCACACGGGGATCTCTGCTGCCAACGTGGAGCCCACTTTGGATCCTCTGCCCACCTCTCTGCCCCTCCCCTGGTCACACACTCTCTATGAATAAACATTAAAAAAAATTAATAATTTATTTGTTTTCCCTGAACCAGTGTCAGACCAGCAGTTGAGAAGAGAGGTGACTCAGTGGTATGCTAAAATGCCAACAGGCTTAAAATAGGCCATTTCTACAATGGTTCTTCACTTTCCAAGGCAGTTCCTTGATGACCACAGGGGCAAAGGAAAATAGGGTGAACCATGAATTTAGTTCTAACTCCTCCTTTCCCTAAACACACACACAAAATCTCCAGTAGAGAAGACAGATCCAACAGAGTCTAGAATGTCTGACACATCTTTACAGTCATCTGGTCTCTGCTTTTCTCCCAAACAACAAGGGCAACATTCCCTGTAATAGAAGAAATGTGGGAGGAGAAAAGCCATATAAATTGGAAGTAAGTTTAACCTCAGCAAGAAGTAAAATTCTAATAATGAAAATCCTTGGCAAAGAAGCCAAACTCATCACTGGAAATGCGACGAAGAAGCTGGATGTTCATGGCAAGGCGCTCAAGAAGGGATCTAGAGCTTGAATGAGAAATTAAAGATTCTCTGAGATCCAAATATAGGACACAAAATGACACCAAGCTGTTGTCCAGCCCCCAAGAATGGCTTTCTTTCCCCATGTAGCTTGAGAGGCCACCAGGTGTCAGTGTAAGCTAGAAAATAAAAATAATTCTTTGGGTTGTTTTGTGTGTGTGTGTGTGTGTGTGTGAGTGTTTTGTTTTTATAACTCGCCTAAACTTACACGAGGAGAGAACATTCTGGACATGATGGAGATAAAAATACTAAAGGGAATATCAAATACAGAAACTCGTAAAAATCATCAAGAAAGTTTGATAATGAACACCATAATCAATCAACTCCCAATTTTTCCTCATATAGAGAATGTTTTAGTTAACCAAGGACACGTTTGGGAGGAAGAAACCATGGTTTCTATTGGTCAAATATGCAGCAAATAGCAAAATTATTTTAATAAACTTGACAGGAGGTGCATTCCGACCCGGGATCAACACAAGCATCATGTGAAATAGGCAGCTATTTGAGAGTCACAGCTCTTGATTAAATTCCAAGGAATTATGCTGACTTTTCCACATTCCCCATGCAAATAACCTGGCTTTATATTCTTACTGGCAATTTTAGAAAAAGCTCTATTTAGGGAATTTCCTCTAGCCACAAAGAATCAAGTAAAAACAATCAACACCCCACTCCCATAGGAAACCTAAATTTACTATGCTTAGAATAGATGGGCACCGCCCAGAAAATCATCTCTTATCTTTCCACTTCAGAGGTTAATAGGTTCTTATGAAGGCCTCACCTATACTTTCAAATTAGCCAGATTCTTGAGAATTAGCAACCTTCTTGCCTTAAAACCATAATTACCCCTGAGGAAATGAAAACAATTACTTCTATACCACTTTATGCTTATCAGACATCACTTCTACCCACATTTGGTATTAACAGCAATCCTATTATATAGGTAAAATAATTCCATGCCCATTTTATAGGTGAGGAGATTGAGGATAAACACCCCAAAATTTGTACACTGGGTTTACTTCTTGGTATACACTTCCAATTTGTAAGTTTCTGACTCCACTCCAAGAAGAAATAAAAATAAAAAGCCATAGGCTTTTGAAAAGGTTTTCTATTTCCAGAGACAACTACCATACAATGGTAGGATAGAGACATATCTGAATATGGTTATCCAACAGGAAAAAAAAAAAGAAAAACATTTAATACAGTCAACTAAAGCAATTTTTGTCAAATTCTAAAGAGATTAAGTTTGCATGAGACTACACCACTGTAAACAAAATAAAAAATGTATATTTTTTTTCCTTCATGTCTTTGGCAGGAGCAGAGTGGATTATGAGCAAAATATTTAATGTTTATTTACAAGGCCTTAATTTCATATTTAAAATTTTTATTGTGACAAAACTAGGAGAGGTAGAGAAGTAAAAGTTATGAGGATTTGAGAAAGAGCTTCAACAAAATAAACGTTTACTCTCCTGAGTTCTGAACGGATGAACAGTGTACTCAGGCAGATGAGACTGGAAATGAGCACTTTATCACTCATGAGCTGGCAGAAATGTGGCTTAGGAGACACAGCACTGGGTTCCTCAGAATGTACCCTGACCAGATTCACCCAGAAGCAGGACCCAAGACAAGGGTTTAACTACAAGTGGTTTATTCAGGAATTAATCCAAGCAGGGGAGTGTGGGAGCGAGGCTGGGCAGGGGGGAAAGCTAGCAAGACTGAGTGCTAGAGCCAGTCACTACGGTGGGCAGCCTGGGGGATTCTGGGAGACAGCAGAGAACACACCTGTCAGATATCTCAACATCCAGTCCAGGAAGCTGGCATATTTACTCATCAAACTCGCGTTCCCTCCTTTCTTGAGAGTTGCCTTTAGGGACATCCACTCTTGGGCACTTCCAGCTTGCTGTGGGTATGGGCTAAGCAAGCTCATGTGGCAAAAAAAAAAAAAAAAAAAAAAAAAACAAAAACAAAAACAAAACTCAGAAAACACAGGTGTTTGAAGCAGCAGCCTTCTGCCTGTAGAGGTGAAGGTCAGAAGGGAGAGGTGGTGCACCCACAGCATTTGCTATACCCAAGGCACAGGCAGCACTGGCCAACCTTGGGCCTCCAGCTGGGCGGGCACCCAGCTCTAAGCTTCCCATGTGGCCAAGAGCAAAGCAGGCTTTGACTTTCCTGAGCGCGGACAGACAACGTCACTGACCCGCGCATGCTCAGTTCCTCACCCAGACTCAGATGAAATGAGCAAGTGAAGGGAAAAAAGGAGCCAGCAGTGAACTCAGTGCAGATGGAAAAACGAGACTGTCCAATGATGGCAATTCTGGGTGAGAACTGGGGTAGGTGAGAAGTATCTAGAAAACTTATCTAGAATGCCCTCACTCACTTGTTGCCAAAAACAAATCCCAAGCAAGCTTCTTCTTCTGGTGGGACTGCAATCCCTGAAGAGACTCGGGGTGAGAATCACTTAGCTAAATGCAGCCAACACTCAGAATTATGGAGACAATAGAGATAGTAAGTATTAGCTAGGATTCTAAGCCCCTCTTTGAGGGTGGTTTCTTACACACTAACGACAATCTTATGGAAGTAAAAGCTCCTTCAGCACCGACTAACCAGAAAAGGGGATTAGAAGGCATTGTTTCTTTATGTCTGCAAGGACTCCCCTGTAGTGGAGATGGGGTTTGGCGGCCCTGAAAGCCAGGAGGTCCTTATGCCGGTTTTCCTGCTGCCTTCCTATGCAGGCTTCTGGCAGCACTCACTGTTATGCAGAAACTCCACTCTGGCCAACTTTTTTCATTACAGAATAAGTGAGACACCACTTTTTAATCCCTTAGTTTGGAAATTCTACTGGTCCTCACCTTCAGGAATGGCCCTTTGCAGGGAGAAAACTACCAAAATGATTCTGAGGAAATGCTATTTTCCTGGAAGACAGCAACATCAGAAGGATCCTTTTCAATGCAACATTAATATAAATCTCACTGGCTTCTTTTGTTGCCGTTGTTTTCAGCAATGTGTAAAACATTCACGGGCAGCTCCTTTTAATCAGCACAGCAGGAGGTGTTCTACTTATTAGAAGATGCCAAATGCAGGCAATTACCAAGAATGCAATTGCTCCCAGATCTCATTTACAAGATGCTACTACCCGTGCTGGTGAGGAAGCAGCCTCAGGAATAATGAGCTCAGTCTTTGCCGATGAGAGGCCCCTTGCCCCACCCCCAGGACACTGGCAAGGTGGGAGGGTAACAGGGGTGAGTGACGGCCAGCAAACCCAGTAATGGCTTGGGAGGGATAGCTGGGGTGGAAGGAAGTGAAATACCTAGGCTCTAACTCAAAGTGGCATCCACAATTTCTCCCTGAGTCAATGGCCAGTCTCCTCCACGGGGAGCTAGTATTGCCACATATCCCAAGTTCGAGCTAAGTGACCTGGGTCCTCTTGTTTTTCCAAAAGGACGGAAAGTCAAAACAGCTTTACTGGGAGATCATTGCCTGCATATTGGCTTTGCTCTGTAGGTCTCAGAAGCCTTTGCTACTGGTTTTTAACATCTACATGCTGGCCTTTAACTCTGGACCAGCTCAGCCATCTACTGCACACGCCATACAGAAATGTGGTCATGAAGTACGCTGTTGGCTTCACAGTTACAGTCCCTTGTAGCAACCCAGAAAGAGTACTGGGCTTGATGCTATCATTACTTCATAGAAGCAGCATTACAGTTAGGCATTCCCAGATTATATTTAGCTAAACAACAGAAGGGGGTTAGAGGAAATGTAGGGGTTCTCAACAAATGCATTTCCTGTAACCGTGGCCTTCAGTGTGTGCCTGACGGTTCCCAAGTTCGGCAGCACATTAGAATCACCCAGAGAGCTTTCAAAATGTGCTCATGCCACGTCTCCCCCAGACCAATTAGATGACAATTACTGCGGGTAGGTCCCAGGCACTAGTAATTTTTAAAGCTTCCTCGTGATCTTAACGTGCAGCTGAGTTTCTGCTTTGTATTATTTTCATGGACAATAAATCCTCATGCTTTTCCAAGTAACTTTTCAATGCTTTCTGATACTCCAGGGCTGTCTACTCCTACTGTTCACATTTAATCTATTGCAGTAGTTAGCACTACAGAGGACCCTCAGTCTTTGTTACAAGGACCTTTGCCAGTTGGAAATACAGAAGACTATGAAAAAAGAAGGAGTTCTGGACTGAAATGGTCTGTTGCTTGAAAGTAGATTCTGTACTCAATGTTACCTTGAGGCTAGTCATTCTCCCTAAAGACTTGACAATTGTGTCTCTGTATTTTATGGAACCCCCCCCCCCCCCCCGCCAAAATGCGGAGTGCCCTCTGGAATTAGAGTATTGCTTGTATCCACAAGGCAGTACAAACATATATCCAAAAGGCTTTGACAAAAGGGGTCTTTACTCGTAGTTCCTGAAAAGTGACAGAAAATTATATAGCATAAAATTAAAAAATATGTTTAAAAATACTGTCTCCCCCAAACCCTACGTAGCAGGATAGCAAATGCTTCTAATATCTCTTCCCTGCTCTTTCAAAAACAGTCTCTCAAAAATATTCGGCCTACTGGGGATTTTCCACTTCCCTATCCTCTGTTTTTAAAAATCAAGTCCTCTTTCCATAAATAGCTTGTTTCTTTAATATTTATCTTTATATTTATATCTTTGTAATTATATAATATTTATCAATATTATTAATATTGATACCTTATTTTTCATGCCCAGCATCTGTAATTTCTTATTCTAGCAATAAAAGCACTTTTCCTTGGGAATTCACGCCACCTCCTTGAAAGTGTTTCAGGTGTCGGTGATCAAACCTGCCTCCGGGACTGAGCACCAGCCCTGGCCAATCATCTGCAAACCACTGTGATCCGCCTCCATTCAGTGCATACATGCTTGTATAGCCAGGCCAATCAGAGGCAACGGAAAATCCAGCACTGTTTATGCTACTGGAACAAAGACTTTCTTTTTCTTCTGAGGCCAGTTTCAGAAATCTAAGTTGTCAAAAGTGAGCACGAGGAGTCTGAGAATGAATCTGACGACGAGTATAAAACTTACGGGTGAATATAAAACACCTGGACGTGACAACGCACTACAAAGAGGTTAATCCCAAACCTCCTAAGCTTTTGATGAGATCCAGCTGTTCAAGAAAAACTACCCTGCTTCACACACAGAAGACAAACTATGTTAAGGGATTTTAAGTTAGGTTGCTGTCGCTTGGAACCGGAAGAGTTTTGTCTAATACAGAAACCAGCCCTTGGATGTAGAGTATTAGGAGTCCATAAATGTGGAATTGGCTGAACTGTGATGTGGTAGATGGCAGTAAGGATATCTCGACTATTACTAAGAAGTCAGAAAAGTTTGTTCCGTGATGGTTGACCCATCACCTGTTGTATGTGGGATATAGAGAACATGCCTAACAAGGCTGAAATACCGGGGCCATTTGCAGAAATACTCTAGAATGTAGGGGTGTATTGGTTACTTCATGCAGCCTTCACTAAGCCCCAAGAA
The DNA here is from genome assembly GCF_018350215.1 of Panthera leo. Taxonomy (NCBI): domain Eukaryota; kingdom Metazoa; phylum Chordata; class Mammalia; order Carnivora; family Felidae; genus Panthera; species Panthera leo. The sequence goes on along the minus strand of NC_056695.1, from coordinate 51,862,327 downwards.
GAAACTTCTTGTACAAAGAAAATCTGGGCATGTTAGCCCATCTGGAAACAGAGGGAAGAAAAGAGAACCGTACTATGAAAGACCTTTTCACGATGCAAGTAATCAACAGCGTTTTAGATTCTGTTCATCTTTTTACTTGCAGGGTTAGTGACACTAAATTCTCTGACCCAGGATAAAGTTGGAATTGAGGCTAAAAGTGGAGGAGATAAGATAGCAGGAGGAATCAACAGCATTCTCCCTCAGACTTCTTTTAAACACTCCAACCTGTGAGCTCCCTATCTAAACAGCAGACAATCCAATGAAAGGAGTCAGTCATTGGACTATAGGCTGAAGGACAAGGATAATACGGGACTTCTGAGCTATCTCGAGACAGAAACCAAGCTGGGGACTATTAAGCTAATCACTGCAAAGATGTACAGGGCTCTCGGGTCCACTGACCAGAATCTAAATTTTGGGACACTGACTTGATAAGATAACTAGCTTTGTCTTTACTATAATTGGTGCAAATAGGCTCCAAACCGATGAAGCTTTTAAGGGAAATATTCTTTCAGAGAATCCATAGTCTGTTGAACAAACACTTTTCTTTTTTCAGTTAGCAATATGTCTTGGGAAGAAGTCCATACCAGTGCCTACTGGCTTAAGCCTCTCTAACCTCTGCAAATGGTATTTCATTGGGCGAAAGTTTTATCATTTATTTATCAAGTCCACTATTGCTGACCACGGACTACTATCCAATTTAGAGATATCATAAAGAATTCTGCACTGAATACTTTTGACTATAGTTATAAAAATAGTTTTTAAATCTCAAACTTGGTACTATGGAAAGGGTTACCATATTTTAGCAGAAAGCTTCTGGGAACTCCCAACAAGCATTTGTTCAATAAATGAACGGATAGAGGGTGCCTGAGTAGCTCAGTTGAGTATCTGATGCTTGATTTTGGCTTGGGTCATGATTTCAAGGTTCATGGGATTGAGCCCCAGTCGGGCTCTGGGCTGGCAGTGTGGAGCCCGCTTGGGATTCTCTCTCTCTCCCTCTCTCTGCCCCTCCCTTGCTCACTCGCCGTCGCTCTCAAAATAAATAACCTTTAAAAAAATAAAATAAATGAATGGATAGCTATCTTTATTAACCATGAATGTTCTGCTTCATTCCCAGATGGGAGAGTCTCAGATATATCCTCCATAATGCTTCAACCAAAGACCTCATCGAAGTGCCACATAGACAGTGAATTTAGGATCTTACCTTTTATGATCCCCAAGCAGCCTGCCAGCACAGAGTCTCCACAACCCAATTATCTTTTTCTTCCTGCCTGGTTTTGTCAGAGCTCCACAGGTTCCTACTATGCCAGCAGCATGTTTGTGTTTCATTTGCCTGTGGCTTATAAAGCCACGGTTGTGGGTGGGTGGCAGGAACTCAGCACTTCGCTTCCTGAGTGATAAGTACCACCATCAACTGCACGCATATGGCTCCTATTAAAGTAAATGGAAGGCACGTGGAGGGCAAAATTGGCAAAACTGAAACAGCTGTAGCTATTGACCCTCTGTTTTGAATGAGTGCTACGTGAGGTAAATAGTCCGGTCTCTTTTTCTAACCTGTTTATATGACTTTCTCATTACATAATGGTCATTTCTTTTTCCCTCTGTTCACATATCCTAGGATTTTCCCCAGGCTCCTCTTGGTTCATTATTTCTCATAATGAAAGAAAAACACAAAAACAAAAACGAGAAAAGCCATTTTGCATGGAGTCTATCAACACCAATGACAAACAATAGACCTCCAACGAGGGCAGAAACCGGGTGACCAATTATTGGCATATTTTAAAGGAGAATCAAATATTTCATTGAGATAGTGGTTGACTGGAAAATTTCTTTTGACCTCAAGTGTCTAGGACTCATGAGTTAATTCAGTGAACATATTTTGGGCATCTTAATATTCCAGTTCCTCGTAGAATCTGGACACACACAAAACAAAGACAATTACTATTTCCAAGGATTTCACATTCTAGAGAGGACAGTCAAAAAAATTTCTTCCCACCATGAACCATGAACACCTTGAGGGCAAAGAAACTGCTGGTTGCTCTCCCGTTGTCAGCATTCAGAAGGGAATGTTGTATGAATAAAATAATTGCAATGTATATGAGGAAGCTAACTAGACAGAGAAGAAACATAGATTTGAAAGTTGAAAGAATAGTCTAAACTTGGATGGAGATTTTTGAGTCATCACCATAGAAATGTTAGAGAGAATATATAAATGAATGAGATCGACCAGGAAAAATACATGAAACTTGGCCCTCTTTGGAGCAACTGACCTCTAATGAACTGATGCAGGGCAAGGAGCCATCAGGTCACAAACAGAGATGTAAGATGAGAATCTATAAAAAGTTATGTCCTGGAAGTAAAGAGAAGCTATTATAACAATATACCATAAACTGGGTGGCTTATGAACAACAGAAATTTATTTCTCACAGTCCTGGAGGCCAGGAAGTCCAAGAATAAGTCACCAGAAAATTTGGTGTCTGATGGGGACCAGCTTTCTGGTTCATGGATGGCATGTTCCAGCACATTAACTTCACATGGTGGTAGAGGCGAAGGAGAGCTCTCTGGGGCCCCTTCTATGACAACATTAATCATATTCATGAGGACTCTGCCTTCACGACCTAATCACCTCCCAAAGGCCCTACCTTTTAATACTATCACTTTGGGGTTTGGGATTTCAATGTATGAATTTTGGAGGGACACAAATATTCATATCACAGCAGAGAGTTTCAAGAGGAATATTAACAAAGATAAGAACAGCTACAGAGTACATATATATGTAAGAGACAGACTGAAAAGTTCCCATTTAATAAAAAGGATTAGAAAAAATAAAATAAAATAGGCTAAAATTGTAGAGAAGATGTAGCCTAGGAAAGGGGAAGATGAAGTTAGAGAAATGATTTTCCTTTGTCTCTATCCTTTGGGGAGAAGCTTCCTTCATATCCCTCCACAGAACACAGCACAATGATTCTCAAAGAAAGAATTTTCCCATGCAATTCAGCTATGTTTTAAGTTGGACAAAAGATATTGTACTATTAAAATAAAATACTGATAATCTTTCCCAACTGGTACAAAACTTAATTTAAAAGGTGCTTGTGTTCTCAACGGCACGTTCGTCTCTCACATATTTGTATTACACTTTTGTGGTCCATTCTGCACCTTCTGATACCAAGTGCTAGTGTCTGAAAAAAACAAAGGGGGGTAAAAGTAATAGACTTTAAATGGGGAAACCTAGGAAGAAGCCAACCTTGTGGGTTTGGTGACTTTTTATTTCATAGGACAGGTATGCTCAAGATTGTGATTTCATGTTATAAACATAAAGTATGTTTTGGGTTCATATCATAGAATTAACTAGTCCATTTTTCATCATGTTCTGAAAAGTACCATAAAATCCAGGGGTTTTATGATATCTCCTGGACAAATTTGAGAACTGTTGGCCTAACACATTAGTTTGCGTGGAGTAATCAAGCAAACTTCCAAACTGTCATTTATTTATAGTCCTTTATATATAATCAGCAGAACAATGGTGCAATGGAGTCCTGAAACTGAAGAAATAATGGCATGGCCGGGCCAAACCTACTACTTACTCCTTCCATGTCTTAGCAGAAGTCTTATAGTGAGTTTAGAGTGGAACCAACCTTCTAATGAGAAAGCATCTTTCTCCTTTGTGCCTAGATGATGATGATGATTGCCAAGGACATAGAATATTCTAGACCAGGAAGTGAGACTATGGGTATATATTGGAGAATCTAGATAAATGAAGAGAAAAATTGGATATCTTAATAAATATTACTGCACAATATTTGATTCCCTCTATGAATAGTCTCAAAATAATACAAGTGAAATGTCTGAATTTTTCCTAGATGTTTTTTGGAGGTTCTGGATTCTGTTTTTTGAATGTTAAACTACTACTTAAATGGGACTACGTGAGTCTTTAAGTTCAAAGGGGTCACATCCAGAATTTCAGGTCCACTTGGGTCATTCTGAGGCAGGTCTCCAGTTAGCTGTACTAACTTCCTCAGCAGAGAACTTTCTTCTCAATAACACATTGTTACACGCATTCACCTCCAAATAACTACATCCTGGGCAAATGGCTCTGACCTCCCACTTTCCTTTAATTCATTACTGAATTTATTTTTATTTATTTTTTTAATTAATATTTTTAAGGTTTATTTTTGAGAGACAGAGTGCGAGTGGGGAAAGGGCAGAGAGAGAGAAGGAGACACAGAATCCAAAGCAAGTTCCGGGCTCCGAGCTGTCAGTACAGAGCCCAACAAAGGGCTTGAACTAGGAAAAGGCGAGATCATGACCTGAGCCCAAGTGCTGAAACCACTGAGCCACCCAGATGCCCATATTATTAAATCTAAATCCAAAAGCTTTTTCTGCACACGTAAATGCACATGTAGAAACAACTGGTCTGGTCACCTGGGTCGCTCAGTCAGTTAAGCATCTGACTTAGGCTGAGGACATGATCTCAGGTTCATGAGTTTGAGTCCCAGATCTGGTGAACTTGAGGTCCGTTCCAGGCTCTGTGCTGACAGTGTGGAGCCTGTGTGAGATTCTGTTTCTCTCCCCTTCTCTCCCTCTCTCTCTGCCCCTCACTCACTCACACCCCCTCTCTCTCAAAAAGTAAACAAATAAGGGGAAAGAAAACAACAACAACAACAACAACTGGTCTCCCAGCCTCAGCTAAACTTCTAAGAACAAGAAACCAAAGGCCTTTATTTCATGGTGGAAAATTACTCCCACATCATTGGTATGCTATCATTTTACACACAGGGACTCAATGGACTGAGTAAATCCCATTTCTTCCACCCTTGGGAGAATTAGCTGGACAAAACAGACGTCCTACTGATTTACAATCTGGACGGCCTTCCCCCATACATGACAAAGTATTTCTCACAGGGCTTTTCTCAGCTGTTGCTTTTTCCTGACGCAAGTGTCAAATGCTCTGGCAGGTGAATTCTACATCCCTGTGGTGGCTTTGGGTGTAAGCCGGTATATTTCTGTCATCTCCTGCATGTCAAAGCTCAAAAGAAAACTATGTGTGTGTGTGAGGAAAGGCAGCTGCTATTGTCCCTGGGGGAAAATGCAATTAAGAAGTCTTTTAGCACACAAGCTCAGCATTTTCTTTGGAGAATAAGTGGCAAAGGTGGGGATCCAGGGGCTTCAGGCCAGGGGAATGGACTTTCTAGAACCAGATACACGAATCTAAGTCTTAAGGAGATAGCAAGATAGAAGGGAATGATAAGAGATCAGGGCCTCATTCCATACCTCATTTTGCCCAAATTTTCATTTGATGTAGCACCCAGAAACCATTTCATTTGATTCTGCCTGACAAAGCACAGAGGTGGAATTAATTTTCAATGCATTTTATGTTGTATAGACATACCATGAACTGATTGGAATGGAAGGAACTGCGTGTGTATCAAGAGTCATCCTACTGGCTTAGTTAGCTGCCAATTGAAATATCCAACACTTTACTGAAGACAAGTAGGTGCCTTTTCTGCTTTTCAAACAAAAGACAGTAGGTAAGACCATCATCGGGTTGAAGTAACACTTTATACACTTAAAGGAATATATGGAAAAACATTCCATGCTCATGGATTGGAAGAATAATTATTGTCAAAATGTCAATACTACCCAAAGCTATCTACACATTCAGTGCAATCCCAATCAAAATTGCACCAGCATTCTTCTCGAAACTAGAACAAGCAATCCTAAAATTCATATGGAACCACAAAAGGCCCCGAATAGCCAAAGTAATTTTGAAGAAGAAGACCAAAGCAGAAGGCATCACAATCCCAGACTTTAGCCTCTACTACAAAGCTGTCATCATCAAGACAGCATGGTATTGGCACAAAAACAGACACATAGACCAATGGAATAGAATAGAAACCCCAGAACTAGACCCACAAATGTATGGCCAACTAATCTTTGACAAAGCAGGAAAGAACATCCAATGGAAAAAAGACAGTCTCTTTAACAAATGGTGCTGGAAGAACTGGACAGCAACATGTAGAAGGTTGAAACTAGACCACTTTCTCACACCATTCACAAAAATAAACTCAAAATGGAATATAAAATATTAGGGTGAGAAATCATCTTAGAGTTAAATTTCCACACCCTTCATTTTGGGTGAGGAAACTGAGGCTCAATAAAGTGAGTTGACCAAGGTCTCAGCTGGTTAGTGAGAATAATAACTTGGATGGTTATTAGCAAAAAATCATTTTTCCAGGCATGATGCTGGGTACTGTGGGTACAAAGGAGAAGTGAACACATTCCATGCAGTTCCCGGAGGGCAGGGGCTATGGTTTCACACAGGGAGGACAATGCTAAAGTATCACACCGAGAAACACACATGTATGATAATGGATAAATCCAGGAGTGGGTGAGCTCATTCAGGTACGATGTGCAGAACAAAAACAGGAGACACAAAAAGCCAGTCTCCTCATGAAAACTCCAAGGTTCTTTTAATAAGGCTACCTCAATCAATACCTACAAAAAAAAACTTAACGTAATCTCCACAGCATTATATTGTTCAATCTTATAAAGCAAGAGAATTTTATGTCAATTAAAAATGCCATATTTATACCAAAATGCTCTCAAATCTTGTACTTATACTGGTTACTATAAAGCAGATTTTGGGACACAATCCAAATATCCCAGGATTCACCACCTGGGAGGTCACATTTTCCTTTTATAATCTAACTGCTACATTTAGAAGCCCCTTGTCCTCTTGATGTACAACTTTTCCAGTTGTCTTAGCCGTTTCCAATTCAGGCTGCTATAACAGAATACCATAGATTGAGTGGCTTATAAACAACAGAAATGTATGTCTCACAATTCTGGAGGCTAGAAGTCCAAGATCAGAGTACTGGCAGGTTCGATATCTGCTGAGAGGGTGCCTCCTGGCTCATAGACTGCCATCTTGTCACTGTGTCCTCACCTGGAGAAGGGGGTGAGGGAGTTCTCTGGGGCCTCTTTTATAAGGTCACTAATCCCATTCATGAGGGCTCTGCTCTTATGACTTAATCACCCCCCAAATGTCCTGCCTCCTATTACTACAGATGGTCCCTGACTTATGATGATTTGACTTATAATATTTGACTCTAACATGGTGTGAAAGCAATGTAGAAATACATCTGGAATTCTGAATTTGGATCTTTTCCCAGGCTAGCGGTATCCTGTGGGACCCCCTTTGGCAATGCTGGGCGGTGGCAGCCCCAGCTCCCAGCCAGCCATGTGGTCACGAGGGTAAACAATTGATTCACTTACAACCATTCTGTACCCATACAGCCATTCTGTTTTTCACACTCAAAAGAGTATTTAGTCAATTATATGAGCTATTCAACCCTTTATTATAAAATAGGTTTGTGTCAGATGATTTGGCCCTTACAGGCTAATGTGAGTGTTCTGAGTACGTTGAAGGTTGGCTAGGCTGAGCTGTGATGTTTGGTAGGCCAGCTGTATTAAATGCACTTACAACTCATGACATTTTCAACTTGTGATGGGTTTATTGGGATGTAATCTGATCATAAGTCGAGGAAGATCTGTATGGTTGTAGCAGTGAGGATTTAAACATAATGGATTCGGTTGTGGGGGATACATTCACCTACAGTATACATTTTTCTCTTCTAACAGTTTCTGAATATCTCAGAATTTTGTGGTTTCTCCCAAATCCTCCCTTGACCACTCATCTGACCATTCTTGACCCTATTCACCACTTCTTTCATCCCAGGAGAGCCATCCCTGTGTGTGTCAGAGCACTTCCCCATCACTTCTCATAGCATTGGAGAAATGAGCTAGTATTTTAAAAACCATCATAAAAAGGCTTTTTAAGAGCAATTCAAACTGGGGTGCCTGGATGGCTCAGTCAGTTAATCATCTGACTCTTGGTTTCAGCTCAGGTCATGATCTCACGGTTTGTGAGTTTGAGCCCCACATCAGACTCTGCGCTGACAGTGCAGAGCCTGCTTGGGATTCTCTCTCTCTCCCTCTCTCTCTCTGCTCCTCCCTGCCTCTCTATCTCTACCTCTCTCTCAAAATACATAAATAAAATTTTTTAAAAAGAGTAATTCAAAGATACTGCACAGTCCCTGGCACCTTCTAGTCCCTTACAAAACAGGTTCACATAATGTCCTCTATCCCAAGCCATTTCCTCAGAACTAAGGTTTATTCTATACCAACCACTCTTCATGCTGCAGGTACCTTATACTTCTAGGTGTAGACCGAAGGGAGCCCAGGCCTCAGAGAGAGAAAGTATTTCCCTCAACCTGTTCTAAGGCTCATTCGAGAATGACTTCTTTCCAGAAAAATTGATGACTGGAATGTCCATTTCCTTCAGAGGCAAACCTATTCCCAGCTACAAGGTTGTGGCCAAGTTGCTTACAAGAAAATTCTATGGTGACTGACAACATGTTTCCCAAAGCCCATGTTCTTTAGTTTGCCCCAGTTTGCAGGATATCAAGAGCCCAGTGGAAATTAGGTAGTACAAAAATTAGTGAATGTGTTTGCTACTTTACATGGCAAAAAGGACTTTGCAGATGTGATTGAGTTAAAGACCTTGAAATGGGGAGATTATCCTGTGTTATATGGGTCGACCCAATGCAATCAAAAAGGACCTTTAGCTTAGAGAACGGTTCCTGGCTGTAATTAGAGGCAGATATGACTACAGAACAATGGTCAGAGAGATATAACATTACTGGCTTTGTAGTGAAGAAAGAGGCCACAAGCAAAGGAATGTGGGCAGCCTATAGAAGCTGGAAGGGACAAGGGAATGGATACTCCCCTAGAGCCTTGGTAATGAATGCAGCTTTGCCAACACCTTGCTTTTAGTCTAGGGAGACCTATGCCAGAGTTCTGACCTATACTCTGTAAGATAATAAATTTGTGTTCTTTCAAGCCACTAAGTTTATGGTAACTTGTAATGGCAGCAATAGAAAACAAATATCTTATTCCTTTTCTGTCTTTCCTTATTAAGGCTACAAAAGACATGGAGACACAGTGTCACCTAGAAATACGCTAGTGATGTGTATTATGCTTGTTACACTTGTAATGTTGGTTCATCTTGGATGCGATGTAGGAAATTTTGATAAGCAGCATTCTCTTCTAACCTTAGTCATTCTCGGACTCAAGAAAATGATCTAAAAAAAAGGAGAAATTGACCTAAAACGATAAATAAAGGTGAAGTCAATAGGGAGAAAATTTAAATCAATTAGAGATAAATTCTCTAACCCAGTGGTTCTCAACTTCCGCACTATTGACATTTTGGGCCAAGTAATTCTCTGTGTGCAGGTAATCCTGTGCATTGCAGGATTTGTAGCAGCGTCCCTGACTTTGACCCTCTAGATGCCAGCAGCAAGCCTCCATCTGTGACAACCAAAAATGTCTCCAGATACTGCCAAGTTTGTCCCAGGGACAAAACCATTTGTAGTTGAGAACCAAGGTTATTTCCCAGTGATATCTTGGAGGACAAAAAAAAAGTGTATCTTATAAGGATAACCTTGCTATTCTAAGATATGTTAAGAAGTAAACACTGGTAGGACATATGTCAGTCCCTTAGGCCTTTACATTTTCCATATGTGGAACACACAGTGTCAGGGATACAAATATTCATTTCAAAGAGATTTAGGTATAAAAACCTTGGATAAATTAAATTCTCTGTACTGTCTTTCATTTTCAATACAAGGTCTCTTTCCAGGAGTCAATCATGTTTCCTGGCAGACTGAGTTGGAATGACACTAAATAGAGCTGCGCACTGTGGCTTTACTTGTAAGGACACAGCACGACTTCTGAGGAGATCACACACCAGCACAACTAACTGCAGGTGACTTTGAGTTACAGAGCACAGGCCAGTGGGCACGAAGGGGATGTCGCCACAGAGTCACTTACGGAGGGCAGGGGCTTCAAACAGAGCTAAATTCATTTGGGCTAAAGCTATTAAGTGGAATCTATTCTTAGGGGAAAAAATGCATTGAAGTAGATGTTGTACACAACCAGTCCCATACTTCCATCTCATGAATGAGATTATCTGCTTAGCCCTAAGTGCTGGCACCTCCAACCACCATATGCACAAGACATCAAAGGTTACCTATTCTCCTCAAATATGGTAATGATCTAAAAATAGGGAAGTGATTTAAGAACTAAACAAAGCAACTGAGTTGGTTGTTTATAACCTGTGAATAAGCCAGTGCATGAATTCAGCTGACAACAATTTGAAGTGAGGAATTCAGACTAGAGCAAAATCCATCATCATGATCATGGTAACCCAAATTAATAAATTAATAGAACAGATGGTCCAAGGTTCTAGTCTATAGCAAAATAGCTAAGAATTTGGGTGACATTTCTTTCTGATCAATAAAGTCGGTTGGGTCTCTTTTACAGGACAGAGACATTTAAAACTGGGATTTTCTTTAAAGTATGTTTATAATGACTAGTTGCTATATGTAGTAATAGTCTATGGAAGCAGTGTTTGGGAATGGGAAAGTGAGTTAAAAGTGATAAAGGAATTATTTTTAGCAGAGTTCTGTTTCAGATGGTTTTTATAAATATACTCCCTATAATTAATAATCACTACACAATAAGAAAAAAATCCCCATTTCTCCTTCAAAATAATAATTCCCATTCTACTTTCAGATAAATTCAAGATGGTATCTCAATTACATTGCAGATAAAGATATTATGGTCACAACTGACAGCTCTCTTCAAATACTTCAAGGTCTGTTACACTGGAGAGGGATTAAGTCCTTAGATGTTTATCCAGAATGAGAACCCTTGGATGGAAGTTTCGGGAAACATGTCAGGGTGCCTGGGTGGCTCAGTTGATTGAGCATCTGACTTCTGCTCAGGTCATGATCTCACAGCTCGGGAGTTTGAGCCTTGTGTCAGGTTCTGTGCTGACAGCTCAGAGCCCAGAGTCTGCTTCGGATTCTGGGTCTCCCTGTCTCTCTGCCCTTCCCCACTTATGCTCTCTTTCTCAAAAATAAACATTAAAAAAAACTGAAAAGAACCTACTGCGTCAGGCACTGTAGCAGGCGTTGAGAATAAAGGGATGAGGAAAATAGGGCTGGTCCCTGCCTTTTAAGCTGTTAACAGTCAAACAGAGAAGAAAGACAAATGAGCAAGCAAGAGCATAAGTGAAGTGTAATAAGGGAAACAGCGTACTACAAGGGCATATGGTGGCAGCCTCTCAACCTATTGGGGTGAAAGGGGGCTTGCCAGAGCCAAGGGCCTTTAAACTGAGACCTGACAAAGGAGTGGGGATTGGACAAGGAAAAGAATGAGTGTGGCCAACAGAGGAGAAAGCCTAAAGGTCAGAAGTCACCAGAGCTAACTGCTTTTGAGGGAGTGGTAGAAGCTGCCCACGGCTGGGATAGAGAGAGGTGGGGAGTCCCGAACACTCAGGCTTGAGAGGTTGGTGGAGGTCCTCTTCCTCCTTGGTGATTGTGTGGTGTAGTCACATGAAGTCAGTTTTACTGGGAACAAGGAGAGCACTGCCCCTATGCTCTATAAAACAACCTACCCCAATACCGTGTGCATCTCTTCTTTGCAAAGTCCTGTCCCTGCCCAGACAACCCAGGTGATGACCTGTTCAGGCCAAACAGCCTAGAGGTGATTCTGACAGTAGAGTCAGTGACTGTCTCTCTGCCCCATCTCTCTGCAGTTCTCACTAGGTTACTAGGAAGCTGCTACCCTGCAGAGAGGGCCTCTGCTGAGATATCTCGTAAAGCAGTCTCCAGGTCCACCACCAGCCTCCTGACTCTGGTACCTCCCTGCTGGAACCCTCCCAACAGACAGACTTGAGCAGGGACTTCAGTGCAAATGCCTCTCAGCATTGTTCTTAGGGCACAGGCATCGCCTAGAGAGGACGTTTGGAGAGGGGAGTGTTAGTGAGATGGCCTATCCCTTCCGTACTGCTTTATCCTTGCTTTCCCCCTTGGGATTGATTGGGAATGATTTTCTGGAATGGCAGATACCAATTCCAGCCTCTCTCTTCTACTCCCTACCCCCTGGTTGCATGATAGGGGAGGGTGGGAGATTGTGTGGATGCAGCTGTAAACAGTGCAGTTTCCTTCATCTATAATTAGGACCTCTGCCACAACTTTGCATCATGCAGCTTACTAAAGGGTGAAGAGAAAACTTTCTCTGATTCCCACCTGTATTTAGCCACTACCACTAGTTCAGACTCTCATGGATGTATGTGGATTTTCAAGGCCCGCCCCTTCCCTGTTTCTCAGAGGAGGAAGCTCTCCTGGGCCTTGGCACACATGGCCCCAGGGAATACCCCGAGTTCTGGGTAAAAAGGGATCAACTTGGTTTCCAAAGAATCTTGGTGGGCACAGGGTGGCCACCCAGCGGTGATCACAGACAATGAGGATTAGCTCTGGAAACCATGCCTGGGAAAAGAAGCCGAAGTTTTAGGCAGCTAAAAGTATGACTTGTTTGGTAGAATTTGAACCCTAACTAATTGATCATGATGTTAAGGAATGATGGTTTATTGTTTAGGTGTGATGGTAGTGTTAGAAACATATTAAAATTAATCTTAGAAAGACAGGTCTGGCTGAAATATTAATAAAATGATATGCTGTCGGGTAGTTTATTTAAAAAAAATTTTTTTTACATTTATTTTTGAGAAACAGAATGAGACAAAGCATGAACGGGGGAGGGGCAGAGAGAGTAGGAGACACAGAATCTGAAGCAGGCTTCAGGCTCTGAGCAAGCAGTCAGCACAGAGCCTGATGCGGGGCTCAAACCCACAAACTGTGAGATCATGACCTAAGCCAAAGTCAGACGCTCAACTGACTGAGCCACCCAGGCGCCCCTGCTGTCTGGTAGTTTAATTCAACATAAACTAACAATAGAAAGAGAGTAGGGATGTATGAGGGGACACAAGCTTAGCCATTAGCTCATGATTGTTGAGCCTTGTTGACCTGATTCGGGGTACATAGGACTTACAATGCTGTAATCTCTCCTTTTGTCTATGTTTCAAATTTTCCCTACTATGGAGTTTTAAAGAGTATACCTAGTAAATATGCAAACCACTAGAAAGGTTTAAGATAACTGAAACCCTTTAAAAAGGCATTAATAAGTGGCATTTCGCTAGATGACTAAAGGCAGAACAAAGTCTCCACAGTACATGTTGAATCAAGCAAACCAAAGATAGCTTTTGGAAGACCTTCTACTATGAATTATAGGTATGTGAAAATTTAGGCTTGGAAAATTCAAATTAGATCTCATACAAAGAAGGGAAGATCAATAGAGAGATCTGAAGTAATATATGTTCTTTCTTGGCAATGTTACTATTAGATTTACTAGATAATCAAGATTGGACAACAAGAACAAAACACATTTATTCATTTTCTGAAAAGTTTTGAGTCCAGTGCTGTTAGAAGGCAGAAATAAATTTCCAAGTGACCTCCACGACTCCCAAATTGGTTTCTGTGTAAATGAGAGACAATACGAAATTCTCAATGTCATCGTTTCTATTCCGCTGTCAGCAGGTTTGGTCCAAAAAACAAACATCAGTTTATCATCAAAAGGATTGGAAACACGCAGTTCTAAATCTACTGTGTAGAGATGCGGCAAAATTCAGGAAGTGGATCCTAACCCTCGGGGTTGGATCCCACAAAATGTAAGAGAAATGGAGAGAATACAGTGAGCTGATCATTTCATTCTCATTTAGAATGTAGATGTCTCTCACAATCCAAATTCTTAGTACTGAGTTCAACTGCCAAGGTTTTCATGTCACACTTCACTTGCCACTGAGGAATTGGATCAGGAGACAGACAGATATTGACCACATGAGCAAGTGCCCTGTCCACCTTCAGGTAGGATCAGAGCCTAACAGTGAGTTATTGGGTGTCCACTGGGTGCTAAACATCTCACCAACATTATTGAATATAAACTCTTCAGCATTCTTATTATCTTTCCATTTTACAAATAAGGAAACCAAGGCACAGGGAGATTCAGAGAGTCACCTAAAGTTATAAAACTAATAAGTCACCACTAAGTTTGGATTTAAGACAGATCTTACTACAGAATCCATGTCTTTTGCCACCACACAAGCCCCTTTTATCAGATACAACAGAGACTATAAAATACATCAGAGACTATGTCCTCTTTGGTGTTAAGTAAACACATATTCTTTTATTGATCCATCAGGCAAGTCATCCAATCATGTCCTTCTTGATCCATCACTGCAATGAACCTCTAGTACTGTGAAATTCCTTTCCTTCCAGAAGCTCATCAGGACTCCCACCTGGGATAAGGCAAAAAGCCACTCTTACATTTAAAATTAGCCACTTGTTTGGGGTGCCTGGGTGGCTCAGTTGGTTGAGCGTCCAACTTCGGCTCAGGTCATGATCTCACGGGTTCGTGAGTTCAAGCCCCGCGTCAGGCTCTGTGCTGACCGCTCAGAGCCTGGAGCCTGCTTCAGATTCTGTGTCCCCCTCTCTCTCTGCCTTTCCCCTGCTCGTGCTCTGTCTCTGTCTCTCAAAAGTGAACAAACATTAAAAAATAAATAAATAAAGTAGCCACTTATTTTTCACGTGCATGTGCGCGCATGCACACATACACACACACATACACACACACACACACACACACACACACACACACACACTCACAGGCACATATACGTTGATTTGGGTGGGTTAAAAGTCAGAGAATAAGAGAAAAGAATCCCTGGCAAGGATGTCTGTGATAATCAAAACTACTTCTGATCAGAATTCAGAAGACAGCCCAACCTAAGGCAAAGCTGACTTGTTAATTTGGCAGACTATTTACTGTCCAGGAAGGAAGTAAATCTAGACCTGCAGATATGTGGGCAAGATGGCTGCAAATGACTTGAGAAAGAGGTGAGAAAGGAAGAATTCTTTTCAGACAAGGTTTTCCTTAGGAATAAGAGGCAAGGCCAATCTTTCCTCTGCAAGCTCAAGCTCATTAGGTCTGTGTTGCTAGCCTCATATGTGATCACTAAGATTTATTGTATAATATTAAATGGATCCAGTTATAATGTCCTTGTTAACCCTGATGGACAAGTTATTTGACAGAAAACTGAACACAATCCTCCCCTGGGAGAAGTGTAAATATTTATCTTCCTAGCCCCACTAGAAGAACAATTTTGTAGCTAATAATATCCTCTATGCAAAGATTTACCATAGTACTGGGCTAGTATAGTCATTGGTTAAAAAAAACATCTCCACGATAGAACTTTTGAACTAGGTGATCAGAAGCATTTAAAAGTAAAATAAAGTATCTTGTTTCCCAGTTTTTGAGTCTTATGTGTGTAGGCTATACTAAATCCAATTCAAGAACTCCTTGCTTTGGCTATATCATACTGTGTGTTTCAAGAGGATGTCAACTGTTACGTTTAGTATTTTGTTGTACTTGTTCTGGAATTTCTCATGAATGGTAGGTGACCAAATGCTTTTTTTTTTAAGTTTATTTATTTCTGTTGAGAGCAGGGAGGGGCAGAGATAGAAAGGGAGAGAGAATCCCAAGCAGTCTCCATGCCCAGCACAGAGCCCATGACTGTGAGATCATGACCTGAGCCAAAACCAAGAGTCTGACACTTAACCAACTGAGCCACTCAGGTGCCCCGAACAATTGCTTTTTTATGATGCTAGACCATAGGACATTCTTAGGTGTAGTACATTCCTTCATTTAATTCAACATGTGAAAAGGAAAAATAATGGCCTCAGCTCATACTTTCTTTCACAGCGCTATGAGGTGAGTGGCACAAATGGCACAAATATATAATTGCAATGAAAGAATCAGAGGGTATGCATTTTTTCTTAAATTAAAACAGAATAATGGGTTTTTCTATATCACTTCTGCTAACTTATGTTTTATTTAATTCATGTTTTAATAAATTCTAATTTATTTAAAAAATCTAAAATTATTGATTTTACATGATAAAATTACAGTTCAAGGTGGCTTAAACAAGAAAAGGAATTTATTAGTCAACATAAGTACATCTTCAGATATGGCTTGACCAAGATGCTAAAACAGTGTCATGTGGACTTTTACTCTCCCAATCTCCTTCCTTTGCTTTCCTTTATGTTGATTTTATCCCTACGTAGGCTCTCCCCAAGAGGTAGCACAACACCTTACCTTCTCTCTTAGCAATACCAATAGAAATCAAACCTTTCCTTCCCAATAATTCTAGAAAAACTCTGGGATTGAGTCTCATTATATCATTAGGGCCACTTGTCCATTTATTCCTCCGGGGGGGATAAAATATGCTGATTTGTTAGATCATCACTCCCCTGGAGAAGAGGAATTGAGAAGGTAGTGGGTTCCACTTAATTACATGGGCAGAGAGCAAGATGATTACTGAAAGAAAAATTGAGATGCTATTTCTTGGGGAAAAAAAAAAAGAAAGCCAAACAGAAAAACTGAGAGTAGTCAACTCCATACAACAATGAGGAATGTTAGCAAATGCATCTGTCAAGGACACCTAACAGACAAACCTATCTTATGTTTCATGCTCTTACATGAAAACACCAGCAATTACATTATGGTGGTAATGTGGATGATAATATTGTTTTCTCATTTTATTGATAGATAAATTTTGAATAAGGAAGAGAGCAAAGGAAAATGCAGGGGGAGTAAGTACTATATCCATATCCATATTGACTCTGAAGCCATTATAGTAAACTTTGCTTAAACTGACATCTAGATTTTTTTTAAGTGTCATCTGACATATGTGTGAAAACAGATAAAAGTTTGAGAGCTGCTCTAAGACCTCTGAAGAATGAGCTTTATGGTAGCCTATCTCTACAGAAGGAGGAACTCTAACCCACTGAAAAGTTTTCTGGTTGCTTAATTTATGTTGTTTGGGTTTATTTTGGAATTTGTCCTTAGATTTTCAACCTATACTAGCATACAATATAGGAATTACCAAGAACTTTATTGACATCAACAATATAATTTGCAGAAAGATGCATGCTTTAAAATGAGGGTGGAACCCTATGACCCAGCAGTAGCACTGCTAGGAATTTACCCAAGGGATACAGGAGTACTGATGCATAGGGGGACTTTACCCCAATGTTTATAGCAGCACTCTCAACAATAGCCAAATTGTGGAAAGAGCCTAAATGTCCATCAACTGACGAAAGGATAAAGAAATTGTGGTTTATATACACAATGGAGTACTACGTGGCAATGAGAAAGAATGAAATATGGCCCTTTGTAGCAACGTGGATGGAACTGGAGAGTGTGATGCTAAGTGAAATAAGCCATACAGAGAAAGACAGATACCATATGTTTTCACTCTTATGTGGATCCTGAGAAACTTAACAGAAACCCATGGGTGAGGGGAAAGAAAAAAAAAAAGAGGTTAGAGTGGGAGAGAGCCAAATCATAAGAGGCTCTTAAAAACTGAGAACAAACTGAGGGTTGATGGGGGGTGGGAGGGAGGGGAGGGTAGGTGATGGGCATTGAAGAGGGCATCTTTTGGGATGAGCACTGGGTGTAGTATGGAAACTAATTTGACAATAAATTTCATATAATAAAAAAATAAAATAAAATAAAATAAAATAAATAAAATAAAATGAGGGTAGAAATGAATGACTTTCACTGCTTTATATATGCAGTTGCCTTTCAGTACCCTAACATAATTCCATCTTGTTTAATATTGTCATAGAATAAGATTTGATACAGGAAATTTTTCCAGTTACTTATTTAAATTATGTGTTACTTTGACACTTTTTTCTTTTTTTTAAATTTTTTAAATGTTTATTATTTATTTTTGAGAGAAAGACAGAGGGAGAGCAGGGCAGGGGCAGAGAGAAGGAGATGAAGAATCTAAACGAAGCAGGCTCCAGGCTCTGAGCTGTCAGCACAGAGCCCGATGTGGGGCTCGAACCCACGAACTGTGAGATCATGACCTCAGATCAGATGCTTAACCCACCGAGCCACCCATGCACCCCTAGTTTGACACATTTTTCTAAAGTGCATTATTTTACTTAGTATCTTAACATACATATCAGGGCCATGGGTAAAAATATCAACTCAATTAATATGCCAAAAGTTGGCAGTCTCGGGTCTTACAACTTACTGTGGTTTGTATGCATCTTTAGACAGTATATTAGGTGCCTTAAAATTCACATGGAATTGCAGCTGGGTCTGCTGTGTCCTCCTCCACTGCCAGATGGTCAACTAGCTTCTTAGTGCTATAAGCATATCCTCTTCATTGCAGTGCCAACCTGTGCTAGAAGGGGTAACAAATAGCTTATTAGAATTTATCTAAAATAAGAGTACATTGATTCTATATGATCATTTAAGGAGCTCTGCAGTAAGTAAGGTATAACAGTTTTAGTGCATGGACTGTAATTTTATATCTATCAACCACTACTCTAAAATATCTCAGACAATGAGGCCGCGTCTACATTCTTAGAACCTACCAAAGTAGTTGATATTTAATCGGCTCTCAAGAAATAGGTGTTAGAGGCCCCTGGGTGGCTCAGTCAGTTAGGCGTCCAACTGTTGATTTTGGCTCAGGTCATGACTCCAGGGTTGTGGGATCAAGCCCAGCATTGGGCTTTGTGCTGGCAGCATGGAGCATGCTTGGGATTCTCTCTCTCCCCTCTCTCAGCCCCTCCCCCCCAATCAAAAATAAACAAACATTTTACAAAAAAAAAATTGGTGTTAAATGACTAAATAAGTTTACATTTTGCATTTAAGCACTCTGAAACTTTTAAAATTATCTTCATATTTTTGGTTTTGTAGATTTAGATATACGAATTCTTAAACTTTCTGGTAGTCCCGTGAAGTAAGAAAATGGGCAAAACCATTTAGCTTAGTGCTTGACACATAATAGGTACACAATAATAGTTGGATCAACCTTTTTCTATGATACCTTTTTTGTTTATTTTTAAAATCAATTTTCGTTGGTTATAGAATTTTCACAGAGGTTCCATAATATAATGGGAAAAGTGCTTAAAAGTGAAAATACCAAGGTCAAGTCCTGGCTTTCTTGTGCATTATTTACTTCTGGCAGTGAACAATTAACATAGTTCTTGGAGCATCAGTTTCCTTGTAGGTAAATGGAAATAATTATTCAATTTAACAATAATAAATTGAATGCCAATCAGTGTTAACATCCATAGGATTCAAAAATTATCTATCACTGCTTCACTTCACATTTCTTGTGAAATTTAAATTAGATCATCTGAAAGTCTTTTGTAAACTATGGAAAAATATCCCAAAATTAAATGCTGTTGGTATTATTTCCCCATGAACTTTAAGATTTTACTTGTTGCTGAAAATCATCCAAATTCTTTTGTTTCTTTTTCTTTCATGTATCCTTCAGAGATAAATTTTAAAAAATGCTTTTTTTTAATTCAAAATGTGTTTTTATTTACATTTGGTTTTTCCAAAGTCCAAGTTCTCGCTTGCTTTTGGATTTGTTTTGTGGGATTGAGATACATATTTTATAAAAATTTGGGAGTGTTGGGAATGAATATTTGTTCAGAGGCTCTTGGGGAAAAGTTTGCAGCCTTTTAATAAGTGGATTTGATTAATCTAGGGAATCTACTTCCCATATCAATTTTTTTTTAAATTTTTGTTAATGTTTATTTATTTTTGAGACAGAGAGAGAGACAGAGCATGAACGGGGGAGGGGCAGAGAGAGAGGGAGACACAGAATCGGAAGCAGGCTCCAGGCTCCGAGCCATCAGCCCAGAGCCCAACGTGGGGCTCGAACTCACAGACCGCGAGATCGTGACCTGAGCTGAAGTTGGACGCTTAACCGACTGAGCCACCCAGGCGCCCCCCATATCAATTTAATAAAGAGTCAAGGAATGAAGTACGGATAGGGAACATAAGAGGTCTCTTTGAGACCAGCTTCATTCTTTATTGGGTAGAGATTCAAGGTATGCTAGATTGCCAAGTTTAGCAATAAACTAAAAGGCCAGTTAAATTTGATTTTCAGGTGAACAATTAGTAAATGTTTAGTGTAAGTATTGCCAAACATTATGTCCTATCCTTTGTCTGGAAACTGTAGGTAAGACATAGCTTTTAAGATTCTTAGAAGACTCCTTATCTACATGAAAGAGACCATAAGTGTGGGGGATAAGCTTAGGAATCCCAGGCTTACACCAATGGGTTGACAAGGCATAAAGAAATACAAAGTTATAAAATGTTCACACCCGAGTTTGGGAAAATCAGATTGGCACCCCAAGAACAGAGGGTGAAAAGGCACCACAAGAATAGGGAGGCACAAAGGTGCCAGGAGTAGAAAAGTGCAAAGGTACCCCAAAATAGAAAGGGGGTGTAGAGCCCCCAGAATAGAGAGGGAGAGGCAAAAGTCTGAAATAGAAACGGTGCAAAGGTGCCCAATACATAGGTATATGAAATAAACAAGATTAGATATTTAGGATGAAAGCACCCCCAATTTAGTACTATAACAGAAAAGCTGCTTTCACAGGAGAATAGGGCCAGGTTAGGTAAATTGGTGACTTGGACTATGGACCACTGTGCTGCAGGCAAAGCAGCCCAGAGCAGAGATGGTTAACAAAAGAAAAGGTGCCTTGTCAACCCTGAGGTTATTTCCGCTATCTGTCTCATCCCCTAGGCTAGTAAAGATGAACAGAGGTGCTGCTTCATGTCCACTGTAAACAACCTTCCTCCCGACTGCCTGGTGCCCGAATTTTGTTTTGTATTAACCCAAACCCCTAACCACAAATAACCTCAAGACCCCCTTTCCCTCACAACCACAAGTTAATGTCCACAGATTCATTGTCCCTTTGTGCACGTCTATCGCCATGTTTGTAAGCCTTCTGATCCTAATAAAAATGGGGCAAGGACCCTTATTTGGGGCTTTTGTCTTTTCCTGGGCATTAGCCATCTCTTGCTTTAATCCTGTGTCCGCTCTTTTGCTAGACAAAAGAGAACTTTAGACTTAGAGTCTATGACACATAAGTAGTCTTAATAAAACTGCAACCTTCACGTGATCTTTACCCTGTTAAAAAGTAAGATACTTTTGACATCTAGAACAGTATTCTGTGGGTTGACCAGGGTCATCTGGGAGGTTCTCTCTTAGGATCTCTTATGTAGATGCAATGATACAGCTGCTGGAGCTGGAGGGGTCTAAAAACTCAACTGAGCTGGAGACCCAATGGACTTCAATCATATAACTGACTGTTGACCAGGAGCTCAGCTGTCACTACTGATTAAAGTATCTATATATGGTCAATCCACGTGGTTTAGGTTGCTCTTCCTGGCATGGCAGCTGTGTTCATAAAGAACATCCCAAGAATGAGTGTTTCAAGAGCTAAGTCCTTTGCTTTGTGTCAAAATAAGCAAACTCAATGATATTGTTGATTCCACCAACACTCACGTCTTAGAGATATTTAATGTTACAGCTGATGTTACATGGCTTCTGCTCTCTAGGAACACATTCACTTCAATAAGTGCAAGTAGAAAGACACAGTTGAGAGGTCAAAGAGTAGCATGTGAAATGAGGATTAAACAAGGGTCAGAGGGACAGGTGTGGAGGCAAGTTATAGACAGAGAAGTGGTGACCAATAGTAGAGGTCTTTGGTGGATCGGGGTACTAGATAAAGTGGGAGAGCTATGGATTATGTTGGATTGATATATGGATTATCTATGATAATTCTGAGGATAAGGAGAGCTGGTCTAGTTAAGAAATAAGTTGACTTCTGAGGAAGGAAAACTGAGAACCTGGGATACAGGAAAAAAAAACCCACAAAAACCGCCCATGTATTTTTTAAACTCTAGACCCTATAATGGACTAAAATATAGTAGGTGTGTGGTTTACTCTTTCTTAAAGAAAGTGAAATTTTGTCTGATTTTATTTACCCTTTTTCCATTTCTTTTAAGTCTATGCCTAATCACTTTAAAATAAAAGGCTACTTTCACTTAAAAGTACTAAAAACGTTAATTTAACCACAGAAACTTGCTGCTAACACAGATCTTGGCTTATATCTTGAATTATACTATAACATTCACTGCACTGCTGTTTTCCTTCCATATTTCATGAATGTCGCAAGTATAAGGTGAGAGCCCCAAAAGCATTCAGGAGCTTGAGTGAGTATAAATTCCACTCTATCAAAGTTTCTAATTGTAAGTTCTTGACATGCTTAAGACATGCTGGGTGTACAGAGAATATTTGATTGAGGCTCCCTATGATTGTAGGTTAGCCCCAGAGGTTGCTTTTGGTAAATAAATATTAGGTCTGTTAGAAGGCTACCTTTCCCAACCATAACATGGCTGCCTACTGAGCAAAACAGCTGGTGGCTGGAAAAGTAGTGAATAAGAATATGTTCTGTCTGTTGCTATGAAATGTGGAAAGAGGTAGCTGATAGTTCGACTTGCCCTGAGAGACTGCAGAATAGAAAGGTCAAGCAACTCCATTGTATATTTGCTCTAAAATGCAACAGAGTTGTTTCTGACAGGCAAACCCAGAGGGAGACTATAACGGGAGGGAAAAATGAGATACTGTCCAGCCAGTGACTGAAAAATCAGGCTGTAATCTTTGGGTCTGTCACTATATCAAAACAACAACAATAACAACAACAACAACCCACAAAATTTCACCAATAACATTCAGTAATGGGACCTGAAAAGCCATCGAGTAAGGAGGGAAAATTATGGGGGTGTACATTTCATGCTAAATTGGAGTATACATGGCCCTGGAAAAAAAGCAGAATAGTCATTAGTCAGCAATATATGCATCCTGTTGATGTGGCCTGGCCATGACTAGTTAAAACAAAGTTTTACTTGGAAAATGGGGATTAGGAATGCAAATGAGTTAAGGTCATAAAGGAAGAAGAATCAATTTGAGCCCACACTGCATAAAGATTGAGGTTAACCTGTCCTAACATGGCATTTCTAAGCAGCCTTGGAGGCAGATAACACTTGAGTGTTTAGTCTTCTGTCTCCTCTAAGAATTAGTCTTCACATTGGAGACATTTAGATAATACTGGCAATGTCAGGTGGCTCTTTACTACCTGAATTGTTGATTTAACCTGGTCATATCGTCACTGTGGCAGAAAGACAAGGGTGGTTCATTTGTCGATATTTCAAACTTCAGTTACTCATCCTCCCTCACTTAAAGAAAAACAAGTCATAGAGGTCTCCGTAACTCACTTCAGACAGTGTCTTTGTTTGTCTTCCAGTGAAGACCAAAAACTCTTTATTCCTGTGTGTTTGAGGCCGGCTTATAACCAGCAAGATTTGCAGCTAGGTTGCCAAACCCTGTCATCCTCCCAGCAGCCACTGGGATAGTAGTTCCACCTTCCCCAGATTAATGCTTTAAGACAGAGGTAGAGGCATCACTGTTTTTCTATCTCCCTTTCCTTCCTCGGCAAGAGTAGCTCAGAAGCTCCATCAAGGTCCTTGGATTTCCAAATATCAGATCCCATGAAGTGGCTTTCCAGGTTGGAGCTTTACAGAGCCGAGGCAGATTAGTTTACATTTTTAGAGTTTGAGAGGAAGATGGAATGAAACAGTGCAACAGAAAGAAGACATATCACGATCCTTTTTAAGACAGCTACTGGCCCCTTGAATCACTGGAACTTCCAGAAGCATCATAGTCATGTGTTAAACAGCCTTATGCGTTGGTGATGCTCAAAATATTGAATCCCTGGGACAACTTTCTGAGTCTTGAATTAAAGCTGGGTGTTGAAGGTCCTACTCTGTGCCAAGTGTTAACCCTATAGTTTCCTGACTCGGGGCGTCTAGAGGTTGCTGGGGTGGAGGTGGGGGGTTGGGCACAAGTGCCTTTTGCATGAGGATCTAAACATTCCAGTGGCTGTGCTAGGGGCATCTGTGAACACCTCCATCTTGTTATTCCTGTTTACAGGCTGGACCTCTCTCCAAAAGGTCTATGACAAGACACAATAGAAAGCAAATATGACCTTGATTTTGTACCTTTGCTGTGTTTCTTATGCAATTATGTAGTTAATCTCATTGTCTTAAGTTTTCCTTGTGTGAAATAATTTTTCCCACCTTCAGTCAAGACATCACGAAAACATAGAGATTGTGAAGGCTTTCTGAAGGAAAATCTGTCATCTAAAGATGTCTTTTCTACTCTACAGTATTGTCTTTGAAAGATCCTTAAAGAATTTTTGTCATGTAACTTCTCTCACACAGTCATTAAAAATGCACATACTAACTTAGCTGGATCAGATTTGAAAGTTATAACTATCATCCCTCTCTTCCTCTTATTATTAGTGTAGTGTGTTGGTATTATTTAGATAAAGTTCTAAAGGAAAGTTTATGCTCACTCTTTTTTACTGTCCCTAAGTCAAATATTTTTGAATGGGTCAAAAATACACTCTACTTGTGTGTGTGTGTGTGTGTGTGTGTGTGTGTACTACAATAAAAAAATCATTCATGATGTTCGCAGTTTAGGGCTAGAGTATATTAGAAATCCAGGGACTTCCAATGCAAGAACATTAATAAATATTTATATATAGGCAGAAACCTGTATATTAACTGAGACATGACTTGCAAACATGAAGACTGTCATATTAAGTTGACTAATGGACAAGAAAAATTTACACTCTATCCTATTATCATGAATGTCTGAGGACGTGGTACAATTTTCACAGCGAGGCTGCCTCGTCAGCAGGCTGAAGTGAGAATAACGCATTTGCATTAGCACCAAAACTGAAACGTTCAGCTGCTTAAGGAATGAAAAGTAAAACAGGTACTGAAGGAGATAAACCTGTTCCTTTGTCTCATCACTTGGTGGCTTAGAAAGGCTTCTGAGGGACGAAGACGTTGTGGGAATTTTGTCGCATGTAGGGGAGGATGTCTGATGGAAGTTCGGTTATAGAATAATCTCATCTGGGGTAGTTGCCAAAACCCAAGTGTGGGTGACTCCCACAGAGGGCAGCGTAAAGCCCTCCTGAATGCACACTGAGCTTTCAAACAAAGAGCAGGAGGACAGGTGGACGCTAGCCGCAAGTCCCCTGAAAGGGCATTATAATTGAAAAATATCTAAACAGCACTTGAAATACAGTATACAGAATCCTTTCTAGAAGGTAACAGAGGCATTGACAAAGAGTGACAGGGATACTCCGCAAGTAAGCGCTGGGAATGGCACTGCACATGTTTTACGTAGGGGCTAAAAAAAATGAAGTGAAGGGTAGAAGTCATCTCCCTTTCTAACTTGACCATCATGACCATGCTGCCTGCCTCTCAGAGACCTGTTATTGCTTCTGCCTTGTTTACATCCGTGGGGGATGGCGTGGAATCGAAACTTAACATTTTGCAAGTCCCGAAACAGAGTTTCTGTCAAAGAGGAAAAGAATGGACGGTTTATTGATCGGCAGGTGAGGAGGGGTGGACACAGGAGGAAGAAGCAGTGTTGAAATCTGCATGAAGAAATGTTTTTTTATGGACAACTGGGTGGTTTAGTCGGTTAAGCATCTGACTTTGGCTCAAATCAGGATCTCACGGTTGGTGAGCTTCAGTCCCGTGTCAGGCTCTCGGCTGTCAGCACAGAGTCCACTTCAGATCCTCTGTCCCCCTTCTCTCTCTCTGCCCCTACCCCACTCTCATGCAGCCTCCCTCTCACACTCTCTCTCTCTCTCTCTCTCTGTCTCTCTCAAAAATAAAATAAACATAAAAAAAGAAAAAATAAATATTCTTTTTTTTTTAAACGTTTATTTATTTTTGAGACAGAGAGAGACAGAGCATGAACAGGGAGGGGCAGAGAGAGAGGGAGACACAGAATCGGAAACAGGCTCCAGGCTCCGAGCAGTCAGCACAGAGCCCGACGTGGGGCTTGAACTCACAGACCGTGAGATCATGACCTGAGCCGAAGTCAGACACTTAACCGACCAAGCCACCCAGGCGCGCCAAAAAATAAATATTCTTAATACAGCCCATCCTCTACCTGCACCTGTCTTGGGCCACATAGCAAACAGCCTATGGTGTTTTGAGAATCTGGGCTTGAATCAAGATGCCAGATTTCAGTTCTACTTACATCACATATTTCCTCCACGATGTGGACAAATCATTTCTTCCACGGCTCCGCTCACATGTCTGTAAAATGAAGATAAAGTACACATTTTTCCACTTGGAGCTGTAACCAGGAGATGCCTGGATACAGTCTCTCAATTGGATAAACGTAACACAAGAAGCAGCAAGCAACAGAGACGCCAGAGGCATGTTAGCTGCATTTTCACTGAAGCAAATTAAAAAGACACACTTGGGATGTCCTGAAAGCCCTTATATACACAAGTTGCAACATAATTTTGTATATCCTGCTTCAGTTCCAGTTAAAGAGCAGTTTGCAAAAGGCTTTGATAATCATGTAATTCTCTCTATCAGGTATATGCTATAATAATACAATTTTGTTTTAGCACTTACCGTGGTTGAACAGGAACAGTTTTAAGTACTTTACACATATTACTCATTTATCTGCCCAATAACTCCCTGGTTAGTACTATCTTTATCCCCTCTTTATATTTAGGTAAACAAGAGAATGGATACATAAATTGCCCTAGATATACTGGTTTTCTATGGATGTGTAACAAATCACCACAAACTTAACAGCGTCAGATAATACACATTCATTAAGTCCCAGTTTCTGTCAGTCAAGAGCCCAGGCACGTCTTTTTTTTTTTTTTTTTTTTTTTAATTTTTTTAACATTTCATTTTATTTTATGAGACAGAGACAGAGCAGGAGCAGGGGAGGGGCAGACACAGAATCCAAAGCAGGCTCCAGGCTCTGAGCTGTCAGCACAGAGCCAGACACGGGGCTCAAACTCACAAACTGCGAGATCATGTTTGTGATCTCGAGCCTGAGTCAGTCACTCAACCGACTGAGCCACCCAGGCGCCCCAAGAGTGTAGGCATGTCTTACTGTGCTTGGCTCAGAGCTTCCTTGTGGGGCCGTGGTGAAGGTGTCCGCTGGCCTGCTTTCCCATCCCGAGGCTCAGCTGCTTCCAAGCTCATTCAGGTGGTTGACAGAAACCATCTCCTTGCAGCTGCATGACAGAGACCCTCCCTTTGGCTGGCTATTGGCTGGAGGCCAACCTTAGGCCCTAGAGGCCACCTGAGATTCTTTGCTGTGTGACTTTTCCTAAATAGTTACTTATATCATCAACCCTACACGGAGAGCCTGTCACCTCAGGGAAGCTTCCATCTCTCCTTTAAGGGCTGTTCACCCAACAGCTGTGCACTTTTAACTCAAAATCAACCAATGCGAGACGTTAGTTATTGCTGCAAAATCCCTTCACCTGTGCCATATTCTACCGGCCGGAGGTCAGCCACACGTCCCACTCATACTCAAGGGGGAAGGGGTCACACAAAGGTGTGAATAGGAGGTGGGAAATATTGGGGTCACCCCAGGGTCTGTCTGCCACACTAGAGCGGTGCTTCTCAAACTTTAACGCACATATAAATCATCTGGCAATCTTGTTAAACGCAGATTCTGATTGAGTAGGTCTGGGGTGGGATGAGGGTCTGCACTTCCAAGCTCCTAGGTGACGCTTGTGCTACTGGCTGGTCTAGGTGATGAAGTTTTGGGGTGATCGTGGGGTGGTCTGGAACCGAAGGCCAAGAAAGAATTTTTGAAAACGTCTTTGGTGCAAAAATGTGATTTCAGTAAAGCACAGGGACAGGACCCATGTGCAGGAAGAGCTGCACTGGGGCCATGACGGGTAACGTGTATACTCTCAGGCTGGGAGGGGGTCAGCGATAGAGTAAGTCGCTAAGGTATTTTGGAAGCGAGGTTTCCAGGACCTTGAGGGGCAAGCTGTTGCCAGGGAAAAGCCACTTATTATCCTTTAATAAAACCTCAGTCATGAGACCCTTCAGATGTATATCGGGATGTGGGGGGGGGTGGGGGCGGGGGCTCATTAGCTTGGAGCGTAATTGCCAGCATATATCTTGGGGCAGTTGAGATGAAGGAAGTAGACTTACAGGATCCTCGAGGCTGGGATAATGTTGAGCCCAGGTTCTCTTTTGCCCCTTGGAAAGTGTCCTAATCGAGCCAGCTGAGCTCCCAGAGGGAGGTCACTCTGCTGGTTTCAAGGACTTGTCAATGGGCTGTAGGCAGTAAGGGAATTTAATTTTTCATTTGCCTTAGTTTCCCACATTACCATGGCAAGCACTAAACCCCTTCCCTTTGTTCCTGGGTAGCCAGGAGTGTCCGAGGACTATCACACATGTTCCACCTTGCCAGCCTGTATTTTGTCCTCAGCTTGCCCCACACTGTCTCATCATAGGGACCACAAGGGCCCCATAAAGCTGGGGTAGGAACCAGCAGTTTGGGTTCCTGGCCCCCTGCTCTTAACCATTCACTCTACTTGTCACACTCCCAGGACTGCACGAAGGTTGTTATCCACAATGGTTCTAGTTTTATTTCTGTTCCATATTCATCCTGGGAACCCCAAGCTATCCAATGTAGTTGACATCTCATTGCCTCTTTTTTGTATTTGTGTGGTTTACAGAACAAAATTTTACACAGGCAGCCTGACCTTCAAGTCAAAGCTTCAGGAACTCTCTAGCTGGTCCAAATGTCCTCCAGCCCCTTCTTCAGGCAGGTGCCCTGGCTGAGGGTGACAGCCCTGGGGAGCGAATTTGCCTGCTCTGGGGGGTTCCACGTTTTGCCGCTGAGGAGTGTTGGATGAGTATTACTATGGATTCTCGACCATCACCCCCTCTCTCTAAATAGGAGAGGATTCATTTGTTTCATAAATTGGACCTTCATAGACATTTTCATTTGACTGAAGTGTTTTACCAGAGAAGCCTTTTCCTTCTAAGGAAAGGAAAGGAAGGACAGGTTTTAAATATTCCTTGCTTTTGAAAAGAATTTAAAGAAGACAGGATTTAAAACATCTCCTTAACTACAAATAACTCTCCCTGGACTTTGTAGGGGGGAATCTTTCTCTTGAAGAGAGTAAAGAAAACTTGAATGAAACCTTCTCTTTTAGTAATCTCTCCCAGACAGGAAACTCGTATCTACCTTCTTTTAAAAATGCTGTTGAGATCTTTACAACTTAAATTTAGCTCTCAGGCACCCTCTCCTTTCTCTCTGTGGGATACAAGTGGTGTTAAATGACAGAAAGATGTTAAACAAGATACCTCCCCACACAGCTTCTTTTGACTCTTTGAGTAAGTGCCAAACTCTACTTAAAAAAAAAAAAAAAAAATGAAGATAAGCCTGTCAGAAGGCTTTGAAATTAACATAACTCAGACCTCCTGCCAGTATCCTAAAACTTAAAATAGTGAATTACCAATTGTCTGCCAGTTAGCTGCAAGGCTTCCAAAGCATAGCCAGGGCTCCAAGATTGGAGCAGACCTCCAACACTTACCTTGGCACTGGGAGAAGGAAGGCAGAAGGACCAAGATAAACGCTTCCTTGTAAAACTGCACATTGCAAAGCTGAAATCCTACCACAGATGCTAACCACAATGCGGTCATCTCTTCCCACGTTTTTGAGCCGTGCTCATAGCTCTACATCCGTGTCCCACTTAATCTTCACAATGATCTTGTCAAATGCATATTTACACTTCCCCCTTGGGTAGGGAACTCAGGCACAGAGAAGTTAAGTAACACACCCAAGGTCACACAGCTAGCTGGTGGCTGGACCGAACTTGATCCAAAGTCAGGCTACTAATACAGAGAAGAGAAAAGCACAATAGGATGCTAAAGGAAAGTAAGAGAACACTATGAGAGAAGACTGGAGTGGATTCACTGGTGGCTGCCCAAAAGATATGTCCACATCCTAGCCCCTGGAATTTGTGAAGATGACATCATTTTTATTTTGATTTATTTTTTAACGCTTATTTATTTTGAGAGAGAGAGGAAGAGCTCGAGCAGGGGTGGGGGGGGTGCAGAGAGAGAGAGCGGGGAGAGAGAATCCTAAGCAGGTTCCAGCACTGCCAGTGCAGAGCCCGATGCAGGGTTCAGACTCACAGACTGTGAGATCATGACCTGAGCTGAAATCAAGAGTCGGACGCTTAACTGACCGAGCCACCCAGGCACCCCTATGACATCATTTTCAAAAGGGTGTTGTAGATGTAATCAATTTGAGGATCTCAAGATCCTCCTGCATCATCTGCGAGGGCCCCAACTAAACCCAATGACAATCCTTACATAAGACAAAAGCAAAGGAAGATTTGACACAGACAGAAGAGGAAAAGACACAGACACAAAGGAGATGGCCACATAAAGACAGAAGCAGAGACTAGAGTGGTACTGTCACAAGCCATGGAAGCCTGCAGCTACCAGAACCTGATAGAGAGGAGAAAGGATCATCCCCTGCCACGTCGGTGGAAATTTGTTACAGCAGTCCTTGCATAACATTACTAAAACAAAACAAAACAAAACAAAACAAAACAACAACAAAACCCTTAGGTTAACAAGGTATGGAGTCCCCTGTAATTTTCCTGTGTGCCTGAATCTCTGACTGGATTAGAAACCCTCAGAGGGCACAGACACAATCTCATTTGTCTCTGTACCTCTAGCATTCATGATATTTATGTGCAGCTGAATGAATGTTTATTGAATTGAGCCACGGAAATAGTTGGAAGTCTGGCAGGTGATGCTATGGAGGTTGTGAGCCGGGGACCATCTGAGAGTGAGCAGGGTGACCGTGGCCAGCCAGTCCCCTGTAAAAGGACCAGACCAGACTGTAATGGTGCGTGTGGCTCTTCTGCAGAACTGAGAAGAATCAGGAGTCCTGTCCTCATTTGGGGGATATAGATGTGACCCTGGGGAAATTCAGTGTTACGAAATATTTTCAGCCCTTGTCATGGCAAAACGTAGTCATAGACATGGAGACCGATTCCTATAAATTCTGAAATGGAGAAAATAGGAACAAATTTGAGGCCCTCCTACTATTCATTCTTTTGTTGATTTATTTTTAATTTTTAAGTAAATTCATTATTAAAAAACACAAGGGTATGCAGCGACATCCCCCTCCCCCATCACCCATTGACTCACCGACCAAATGCTTGTTGAGTGCCTGATACGTGCAGTGTTCTCAGTGCTCGGGGTACCTCAGTAAATAAAGCAGGAAAAACGACAGTCTTCATGGCCTTCATGTCCTACTGCACTGAGAAGTTGAGGCACACGTCCCTGGGAAGGCCAGACTTAAGCAAAGACAAAGTAAGGCACTTTCCCCTACCACATACGTTATTACATTTTCTGAAAGCTTCTAGAGTTTCTTTGTGGCTATGGCAGCAAATGTAAACACATATTCTTATTTTCTCTCTTTTTTTTTTTTTGAAAACCAAAGACAGTGTATTATACTGTATCTTGCTTTTTTAAATGTATCTTGGAGCTTTTTATCAGATAATTTTCTTGACCGGAAAGTTTCCCTATTTACTCATTTTTGTACTACAGACTAGAATATCCCTATTTGTGTGGATACAATAATGTATTTGTTTCCTTATGATGGATGTTTAGGTTGTTTTTGATCCTTCACTCTTCTGAAAAATGCACTAATGCATAACTTTGTACATGTATCATTTACTCTCTTGGATAATTTCCCAGAAGAGGAATTTCTGGGTCAAAGCTATATGAATGAGTGATTCTAACAAATATTGCCAACTGCCCTCCATGGGGGTTTTTCTGAAATTTACTCCCCAACAGCAGTGAATGAGAGTGCTTGTTTTCCACACGTGGCCAATAGAGTGTGATATAAAATGTTTGTTTTCTTGTAAGTATTCTGGCCATTGCGATGGGCAAAAAAGTGATACTGCCATGTAATTTTAAATTTTCATTCACGTCTTATTAGGAACCATTTGCTTTTCTTTTCCAATGAACTCTTTGTTCATATTTTTGCCCAATTTCCTACTGGGAAGTTGCCCTGTTTCTCATTGATTTCTGTGTGCTTTTTATATACTAAGGAGATTATTCTGTTTTAAGAGTTGCAAATATCTCTTCCTGTGTATTTTCTTTTGGCTTTATCTATAGTTGTTTCCCCTTTCTGCATATATATTTTTTCCTTGTATAATTTTTTTATGTATTAACTTTATTAATATAGCCTCTGGATTTTGAGTGACATTTGAAAAGACTATCCTCACCACAGATTTATAAAAGAATAGTCTCATTTTCTTCTGGTATCGTTTCATTTTTTTACATTTAAATCTTTGATCTATTTAGAATATGTTCAGGTGCACAGTGTGAAAGATGAATCCAATTTTTTCCCTGGCTGGCCCCATACTTGTCCATCACCATTTTCTGATCATCTCCCCTACTGATCGAATGCCTCTATCATGTATTAACTTCTTACATGTAGTGGGTTTATTTTCTTTCCTGCTCTGGTGGTTCTATTTCTCAATTCATATATCAATATAATATGGTTTAATAATTGAAGTCTCCCTTTTTTTAGTGTTTTCCTGTTCATTTTGATTGTTTAATTTTCATATGATCTATAGAACTAGCTCATCTTATTCTAAGGAGAGAAAAAAAATGAAGTTTTTGGAATTGAGCTGACTTTATCACAGACATTATGTAAAGTCCTCCTAAGATTATGTGTGTTTTTCTGTATTTTATTTTATTTTTAAAGTTTTACTTAAATTCCAGTTAGGTAACATACAGTGTAATATGAGTTTCAGGTGTACAATATAGTGATTCAACACTTCCATACATCGCCCAGTGTTCAGCAGAGCAAGGGCCCTCCTTAATCCCCATCACCTATTACCCATCCCCCCACCCCCACTCCTCCAGTAACCATCAGTTTATTCTCTATGGTTAAAAGTCTGTTTCTTGGTTTGCCTCTCTCTTTTTTTCCCTTTGCTTCTTTGTTTTGTTTCTCACATTCCTCATATGAGTGAAATTGTATAGTGTTTGTCTTTATCTTGCTTTGCTTAGCATAATAGTCGTCTCTAGCTGCATCTTTGTCCTTGTAAATGGCAAGATTTCATTATTTTTTATGTTTTCATTATTTTTTATGTTTGCATAAATGACATATCCAGTTATGGTTTTATCTTTTTCTTATTTGGTTGTATTTTGCGTCTTTCAGGAGTACTTTGAGGCATACAGTTTTTGCATATTTATTAGTAAGTTTATTCATAAATATTTTAATGTTTATTTATTTTTTGAGAGAGAGAGAGACAGAGTGCAAGTTGGGGAGGGGCAGAGAGAGGGAGACACAGAATCTAAAGCAGGATCCAGGCTGTGAGCTGTCAGCACAGAACCCAACACAAGGGCTTGAACTCATAAACCATGAGATCATGACCATATCGGGCGCTCAACTGACTGAGCCCACAGGCGTCCCTATTGTTATTATAAATGGTTAATTTCATTATATCTTCTAAATGATTTTGTTAAATATATGAATGTATTCATTTCTGCATAGTAATTATCTACTCCACCATCCAACTGAATTCGTATTCATCTTAAAATATTTTGATTCTTGTATTTTCCTAGTACACATTCATATTCTTTGTAAATAATGATAGATTTATGTTTTCCACTTCCATTTTTCTATCTCTAGTATCTTTTTTAAGGTAACACATTTCTGAATTTTTTTTTTTTTAATTTTTTCCTTTTTTATTTTTAATGTATATTTTTAATTTAAATCCAAGTTAGTTAATATATAGTGTTACCTCTAGTATCTTTTTCAAAACTTTTTTGTCTTTGATAAGTGTCTTTCCACCTCTCCATGAATTTTTTTGTATCTTCTTTGTACTCTCCCTTCTTCTTCATAGAGATTTCTTTGTCTTTAAATTTATGGCTAAATATTCACATTTTTCACCTGTTTTGTGGCAACATTTTTTTTTCTAGTGAATCTTCTTTGTTGGTAGGTTTACTGTCCTTTCCCACATGTTTTTCTTGAAGTGTGTTTAGACTGATATCATGCCCATTTAAAACTTTTTTTTTTTACATCATTCAATGAGTTGAAGTATTCTGAATGAAGCATTTAAAAAAGTTCCTATGAGGAGGCAGGAGAGACTAGAGTAGCTTTCCAGCTTTCAAACCCTAAGAACCTTCTGTTGCTACCGTAGAGATCAACTGTCCTGCGAACACAGTACGCCCATGTAATTCTCTGTGCAGCCTTGCTACCTCTGCCTCTTTAAATCCATTGCTTTTCAAAGTTGAAGTTCAGGAGGATTTTTTTTTTCTTTCCCATTTCTGACACCAGATTTTCCCACTCATTATAGCTAGCAAATCATGCAGCATTTTTACTAGAGGGTGAACCCCTTCCTTTCAGAAAATATGTTTTTGCAAGACCATTCTTCAACCTACCTTCTAAGAAGTATCCTGTTGACTTCCTGCTAGTTGGATTTTAACCAATCTCAGCTAGTTTAGCAGTCCTTACACAAATGTCAGAGTCTGCAGATGATCTGTGTCCTATTTAACTGAAGATAGAGTTTGAGGGTTTTTTTTTTAAATTTTATTTTGTTTTATTTATTTATTTATTTATTTATTTATTTAAATTTACCTGTTGGTTTTAGATGACTTACAGGAGAAGTGGGGGGGATCTGGTATACGAAGTCATGTTCAAGAGGTTTTCTCAGCATTTTTTCCCCTCAAAATAATAGCTCTTCCTTGAAACTTTCTAGCACAAAGTTTCAGGATTGGAAGTACTTTGTATGAAAAATGCATGTCTACGGACGAGCTGAGTGAGTGTGGTATTATAATTACCTATTTCCTTTGGTTTCCTAAACTTTCACTTTTTGCCAAGACTCTCTATCTCTCTCTTTCCCTCAACACATACACATATTTACAGACACACACACACACACACAGCACACAGAAGAGGACATATACAAGATTATCAATGATATAGAAAGTTTAAATAAGTGAAAACCAAAACTCTCCCTTGGATTTGGTAATGAGGAATTCCTCTGTGACCCTGAATAAATTGAGTTTGTGGCCAGAAACCAGAATTGTGAGTTAAAGTAATTGAGATGTGAACAAAAGATCATAAATTAAGACTACTTTTTAAATACACATTTTTCCTTCTTCATTGAAATGTAATTGACATAGTGAAAGTTAAAGGTGTACAAGCTACTGGTTTGACACACTTATATATACTGCAAAATTATTACCATCATAGAGTTAGCTAACATCTCTATCAGGTCACATAAAGACACATGGCTATTAAGGAAGGGAAAGTTTTACAGGGTCAAATAGAAAGAGCTAAGGAACTATATTTAGACCTCCTTAAGAAGCTTGTTTAGAGGATGGTGTCACAAGATTGTGAAGTCCTGTCCTTTAAGGTGGGGGTGGAAAGCAAGTAGGAACATAATTTGTATTACAGCACAGTTATTAACAGCTTTGATTCTTAAGTCAGAAGGCCTGGATTTGATCCTGTTACAGCTCTTGTTAGCTCTGTGACTTGGTACGACTTAGTCTCCATGACCCAAAGTGATGCCCTAATCTATATGAGTCCAGATCTTTCTCATGAGCTCTGTTCCCTACCTTCTGGATAACTTTGTTTGGGTGTCCTGCAGGATCTCCAACGTATCCAAAATTTAATCTACTATGTGTCCAATCCCCAAGCTTATTATCTCTGTATTTCCATTCTTAGTGAATGAAAGCATGTATGTAGAAACCCAAGCCAGAATGCTCATGTTTATCTAAATGCCTTCATTTCTTTCACACCTAACTTCTCATTGTGACCAATTGTATCAATTCTCATTGCATTAATTCTACCTCCCAATTTCACCTATAGTACTTACCTCCTGCCCAACTTTACTGCTGCCATCTTGGAGTAGGTTTCAATCATCTCTTACCTACACTACTGCTCTCATATGGCCTCCACTCAGCTCCCTTGTACCTGGCCTTGAGCCAGAAATCCCCAGTTCAGATTTGTGGATCAGGGACCCAGGTAAGGGGGAGGGGAGACAGTTGGCAGAAGAGAAAGTACAAGCAGTTGTCCATTGGCTGGAATTTGGCACAATCACATAGTAACCAGATTGGGTGGGTGGGGGCACCTCTCCACACTCCCACTTCTAATGGTCAAAACAATCCTGGTCTGCCTGATTTGGAATTAGTGAGACACGTTGACTGAAATTTCTGTATTAGAAGGGCCTAAGTGGTATAGGAAAGAGGACACAGAACTTTCAGAGACATTCCCCACCCCACTCCCCCAGAACATCCTGCTTTTGTGGTGGGGAACTTCCTCTGGATAAAAGAAAAAAATACCCGAGTCTCTACTCTTGCCCATACACCATGCTTGAATCTATCCTTCACACCACCAACAAAGTGAATTTATGAACAATTTTAATCTTGCCATTCTGCAGATCAAACTTTACAATATTAGGATAAAACCTACATTTTTTATCAGGGCTTGAAAGTGCCTCCACAATCTGGTCCTGCCTATTTTCTTCTCTAGCCTTAAACCTTACTTACCTCCTTCCTCAGTCTCCGTTGCAGAAGGATGAAATAAAAGAAGGTACTACTCCCTCTATTCCAGGAAAGACAGCATTGCTCTTAAGAGGAGAACCTCTTTTGTTTAGAGAAAGACATTATTGTGTCTCTGGATTATGCAGAGGCAGTGGCACCGAGCTTGGTGAGAAATAAGAAGGTCTGGGAAATAGTGCTGAAATCCCACAGCAGGTGCAAGCTTGGAAATCAGTATGACAGAAGCAGGGATTAACAATGCAGATAAGTCATAGGAGAAGCAGGCAGGGAGCTAACAAGGGGAGAGTTATAAGACTGTATAGACCATTGTGAGGATTTTGACTTTTATTCAGAGGAAAAAAATCATAGAAGGATTTTGAACAGAGTGATATGATCTTATGTTTTTAAAGGATCTGGCTAATGTTGAGAGTAGATCGGACAAGGGTGGAAGCAGGGAGACAAATTAAGAAGACAATGAAATAATCACACAGTAGGTGATGGTGGCTTGAGCTGTGAATGGTCTAGGTGGGCCAGGGTGGGAAGGTAAAGGGTGGTAAAGGTGGTGAGAAGTGGTCAAATTCTGGATACTTTGCAAGGTATACCCAACAGGATGTACTAGTGGGCTGGATGCAGGATATGAGCAAAGAAAAGGAGTCAAAGATTACTTCAGGTTTTCTGGCCTGAGCAACTGGCAGAACAAAGTTGATTTTGAGCTGAAAAGAGGATACTGTGCCAAGCTCTAGTTGGAAATATTGAAATTCAATTTGTACACATTAGGATTGAGCTAATCATTAGGCACATATCCTGTAAAGATGACCAGCATGTTGCTGAGTGTGCAAGCCTGGAGTACAAGGGACAGGTCAGGCTGGAGGTCTATATTGAGAATTGTCATCATAGAGGTGGCATTCGAAACCTTGAGATCACCAAGGAAGTGAGTATAGATTGAGCAGGGAAAAGGACCCAGGCTGAGCCTTGCACAGTCCGATGTTAAGAAGCTGGGGAGAAGAGCAAGTACCAGCAAAAGAGATTGAGAGGCAGCAGTGGTGATGTAGGAGGAAAACCTAGAGAGTTGTTTCCAGAAGTAAAGTAAAGAAAATATATGAATGAGGATTGACTGACTATTCTAGCATGTCCAATGTAGCAGATAGAACAAGTATTTTGGAACTAATAATTGATTATTAGATTGAACACTATGGAAGTCATTGGTGACACAAGGATAGTTTTAATAAATTGTGAAGGTAAGACCTGTTTGGATTGGGTTCAAGAGAAAACAGGAAACAGAATTAGAGATAGGCAACATACACAATTCTTCCAAGGAGTTTTACTTAGGGGGAGTGGAGAAATGGAGTGGATATGGGATCAAGAGATTGTATTTTTTAAGGTAGAATAAATAACAAACACTGTTCAGATTTAGTTATAGTAAGCACTTACATATTTGCTTTCTGAATTCATGTGACTACAGTTTGATAATGGGTCTTGTGACATTTGTTGTCTGAAATTTTCTTTAGTCTCTGAAAATATATGTAAAATTGTTATTGTTTACAATGTAAAAATTTATACTGCATTATTCATACTGAGGTTTGATATGTAGTCTATGAATCTAAGTTATTTATTTAGAAGATGGCATCATTATCCTCAGTAACAGTGTAAATGACAGTATACGAAGCTTCCATGTGGTTCTCTTATACAGTGTACTAGGCATTAGGCTAACTGCTTCAGAGACTTCATCTTGTATAAACATAATAGCAACACAGGGGAAGTAATAATTATTGCCATTTTCAGACAAGGCAATTGAGTCTCAGAGAAGTTAATGAACTCTGCAAGGATACGGAGATTCCGAAAGAAGATCCAGAATGTAAAACCAATCTATTTGAACCCAGACCTAAGCTACTGGTCACTGTGCCCTTAAAGTCAATATGGTGAGTGTCTGCTGGACCCACAGTACTCTAAAATCTGGAACCTTGGTTCTCAACCCTGATGGTATGCTAGATTACGGTGGTGCCAGGACTCCACCCAAGACCTGTCTCTAGATACAGCACTTTACCGTCTGTAGTTTTTAAAGCCCCACAGGTGATCCCAATGTGATTTGAGATTCTAGTGTGGTTCTCACTGATTGTAAACCACTGAGCTCTATATTCCAGGAGGTTCCAGGGAAGAGTTGAACTCAATGGCGTTATCACTACCAAATAACTGAGACCTCATCTGACCCTCATCATGCTGAGGGAAACCTTTTAGACACTGCCTTAAAAGCCTCACTATAAATTACCTTAAAATAAAACACTATAAATAAGCTTTCCCTTACAGCCTCCAGTCCCTACAAGTGACCCCGCTTGACCCTCCCATCTGAAGACTGACCCCTGCCATGGATGTGGTATTAATCCTGTCCTTCATCGAACAGAATTATTTAAGGAGCTTTAGTTTTCTAACCCCTTGACTCAACATCAAGGTATGAATAACAATAACCATGTATCAAGGACTTACATGTGCCAGGCATGGTGTTAACTGCTTTACGTGTGTTAACTCAATCCTCACCCTGACATTATGAGGTAGATGCCCTGATAATACTCATCTTACAGATGAAGAAACGGAATCATAGAGAAACTAAATAACATGGCCTACGTCACCCTGCTAACCAGCAGAACCCAGATGTCACTGGGTTCTGCTTGACCACAGAGTCCATATTCCTGGTCCCTCACTACTCAACATCTCCACAGGCATGCCCCGGAGCTTCCTCACTGCAAAATGGAGTTTTTCCTTCTTACCACAAATCCTCCTCTTCTCCTGTTCTTTCCTAGCTAAAGTCATGTCCTCACACTCATCATTTAAATCGATATCTCTAGATCATCCTTGACACCCATCACCCACAGCAATTAATTGGTCCCTATTATGTCCTTTGGAATGTTCCCCTCAGTGGCTCTTAAATCTTTCAGATCCTCATGTGTTTCTTTTCAAGATTAATTTACTAACTCCTGTAAAGAGTCTCCCTGTCTTTGGGGTGCCTGGGTGGCTCAGTCAGTGAAGCGTCCGACTTCAGCTCAGGTCATGATCTTGCAGTTTGTGAGTTCGAGCCCCAGGTCGGGCTCTGTGCTGACAGCCCAGAGCCTGAATCCTGCTTTGGATTCTGTGTCTGCCCCTCCCCTGCTCATGCTCATGCTCTGTCTCTCAAAAATAAATAAACGTTTTTTATTTAAAAAAAAAAAAAAGTCTTCCTATCCTGTCTTATCTTTTTCAATCCAGATCCCACTTCACTGGTTCTAGATTTGATCATCTATCTCTCTGCCCCTCCCCTGCTCATGTTCTGTCTCTCTCTCAAAAATAAACAAATGTTTAAAAAAAAAAAGTCTTCCTATCCTGTCTTATCTTTTCCGATCCAGATCCCACTTCACTGGTTCTAGATTTCATCACTTGGTAATGCTAATTTGAGATTGCATGGGGCTTAGAATACTTCAGTGATGCAATGAGTCCCATATGATAAAACACCAATTCCCTCACAATGTAGCTCTGACTACTTCTTCAAAGGCCTGCCCTACTGTTCCCTAGCCATTGTCCTTACCCTATAGACACTGTATATTCCTCTCTCAAACTCATAAACTGAGGGCCCATAAACAACCCCACCCCATGCTACACCACGTTGGTTCACCCAGTACTAGTGTGTGTGAATGTGTGCATGTGTGTGTGTGTCTTAACAGTTACCATTTAAAGAATTGGGAGAGTTCATGTAAAAATCCACATTTCCTACTTCTCTTGAAACATTACTTCACCAGTTGCCCATAGGTCTCACCACCCCACATTGTACCCCCAAACCCAACTCACCTCACACATTTGAGTGACCTGTATGACTCTGCAGGCATCTGAGTTTGTGATCTCTACTCCGGACTGTTAGAAGGTCTCTACATGTACCGTGTATCTTCATGCCTCTGTAACTTTGTTCACATTGTTTCTTCAGATCAGAGTACCCTTTCTCCACTTGGTAAGGTTCTCTTTATCTTTGAAAAAAAAAAAAAAAACAGATAAAGGATCACCATTTCCGTGAAGTTCTTCCAATAAAAGCAGTCAACCTTTGCTCAATGATCATTCCATTAAGCTTTATTTATATTTCTAATATAGCTCTCCCCAAACTTTTAAAACAGTTGTATATATGTGTTCTCCTGGCTAGATTGGGAAACCTGGAAAGTAAGCTCTGTGTTGCTCAGCTTTCTACCCTCACCCACATTGTCTATCATCACGCTTTGCCCATTATATACCTTTCATGAACACTGAGTAAATTCACTTGAAATCAGAAGCTCTTTTTTGTTCTGTATTGAAGTCTTTTTATTCCTATTTTTGTGAAACTGAATGATTAAAGGACTTAGTAGTTTATGTATAAAGGATCAGTGAAATTATTGTTTCATAAAAGCTTTGAGCAAACGTAGGTTTCTGAAGTCTTGAGTAAAAGTATACAGATGATAATGAGAGTTGGTCCTACCTGACTCCTAAGTGCATAATGCAAAGAAGTATATAAAGACAACTCCCTTCCCTCCCTAGGATTGCCCATAAGAATCAAGTAAAAACGAATATAGTTTCAAAACACTTTCACACTTATGACACATTTCTTAGGTGGTAATTACTTCATTAATCACCTCCAAACCTTCACTTACAGTTTCTAATCTCATGTTTTCATAGGAAGCTCACATTGGAAACTGCTTTTTCTACTATATCTTTATCTTTTAGACTCTATCTCCATTTCTTTTGCACTTTCTATTACAATAGAAGAATACTGAACTCCTAAGAATTTAGATCTAGGTTGAGAAAGAAGATAGAACATTTCTTATAAAATGCACACTAGGTAGCATACAGAACTTGCTCTAGGGAAGGAATGCCCAAAGTAGACATAAGAAGGAAACAAAAATTTTACACTCTCTTCTGGAGATGTAGGAATGAAGAGCCATAGGCCGCAGTTGCCGAAGTGAGATCTCAGAAAGAATGACCAGATTCTGTTGGGAGCTGCCTCTGTTTTTTGCCAAGACCATCTGCTGACAGCCCCAAGCCCCAGGCAGTGGACCGCAAAGCCTGTTAATATTGAAACTCCAATAACATTTTATGGTCTCTACTTTGTCTCCTTCTATCAGAATTGAACGTGGAGCAGGTGTGCACAGAGGAGCAGAAAAACTCCCTGGACAGTTGTAAATTAGCCTGATCCTGGGCTAAGCTCATGGGCATCTCTAAAGAACCCCATTTCTTCCCAAGGGCATTCCAAGTGGGGTGAAAGGAATCTAACGGGAACCAGTCTGCAGTGTATCTACATTCCGGGAAAGCATGCCAGAAATTTCAGACTCAGATTTAAATCTTGATTTGTAATAGTCTTTTTTCCTTGTGATCCAATTTCCTCTTAATCAAGAAAGATTTTGTCTCCGTTAACATTATCAGATGCTGTTGAACTCTGAGTACACATCTGACAGATTTCTAGGTAGAGTATTAAATCATCTCCCAAATTGTTTTGATCTTAGGAGGTAAATGACCTACATGATGAAAAACTGACATCAACATTTTTTTTTAAATAAATTTGTCTCACCATTAGAATTAACTGACTTTCATGCCCTTTTTTATGCTCTTAGGCAGCAATTCTCAATCAATATTGATTAGAGGAAAGGATACAGTTCCGAAGTCTATAGACTATTGTATGAGAAAAAATTCAATTTGTCTTACTTTAAGAAATTATTCAGTGCTGAGTTCTGAGCATTTTATCTGGTTTAGTACACTTCATATCTGGTTCTTTTTCTCTCCAAATGACCTATCTATCTAGTCCTTTTTTAAAAACTGTATTTCAATCTTTGTTCCGAGAATTGAATGCATGGCTTTTTCTACATCAACCTAAAAGAAGGGTATGTTATTAAAAACAAAAGGTCATGTGGGGTTTGCTTCTGATAGCGTTCACTTATTTTGTCTTTAAATGATCTTTT
The DNA here is from genome assembly GCF_018350215.1 of Panthera leo. Classification (NCBI taxonomy): domain Eukaryota; kingdom Metazoa; phylum Chordata; class Mammalia; order Carnivora; family Felidae; genus Panthera; species Panthera leo. The sequence continues at coordinate 51,820,064 of NC_056695.1, read as the reverse complement.
TTGAAACAAAATATTTTTCAACATATTTGAAAAGATTTTTTGTAATAATAATTTCCGAAAGTCAGTGTGTGTGTGTAGGACTTAATTTAAAGCTTAAAAAAAAAATTGGACCAAAAATTTGACCATCATCTTATATATCAATATGACCTGTCTATACAACAATTCAAGGTTGGGATTGGAAAACCCGCCCTTTGTCTCCCCCTTACCTGGGCCTCGGTTTTCTCATCTGGAAAATGAAGGCTGGAGGAGGTGATTGTAAGGTCTGTATCAAATAGAGGTGAAGACAAAAGAAAAAGGTAATAGGATCTTTGATAACTAGAGTAAAAAGCACAAGTTTTGAATCAGACAGATCTGGGTTTGAATTGCGGATATTATTAGCTGTAGGAAGTGAGATTTCAATGTACTCCTCTATAAAATGGGACTAATCAAGAGCCCTTTTGAGATTTAAATGAGAACAAGCCTATAATATTCCTAGAACAATTTGTGCACATATTTTACGCTGCTATAAATGGTAGGACCATATTTTAAGGTCAAGAAGAACATAGGGCTGAGCACATGATCAAACCTAGTCATTTCCACTCTTGGCACTTGAGAAGAAAGGGAGTGCGTATCACTGTCCTTTACCAGCAGAGACGTCCGTCTGCCGTGATGAAACTGGAGACGTCAGGGTTTAAAAAAAGCACACCATCGCGGGGAAGGCACCACATCTTGGCAAGAAATATTTCACATAGTTTCCACGGTCACCAAACTCTTCCCACCCCACACCCTGCTTCTATTTAAATCTCAGGCACTCCACAGGTGGACAGTCGCTTCAGCCAGTGCCCGGGCTACCGGCAGAGAAGAGAAGGGTGGCATGGCTCTGGGAGAGAAGGGAAGAGAGGAGGGCCCAGCCAAGCGTGCCCTCCGGAAGGTCCGCACAGCCACCCTGGTTATCAACTTGGCCCGAGGCTGGCAGCAGTGGGCAAACGAGAACAGCATCAGGCAGGCCCAAGAGCCCACAGGTTGGCAGCCGGGAGGGACCCAGGACGCACCCCGAGCTCCTAAGCCAGTGATCTACCCCGCCCCCTGCCAGAAAGCTCAGAGCGCCCCGAAGTCTCCCTCCCAAAAGGCAGAGGGAGCCGCTGAAGCCTCTCGTATCAAAAGGAGAGAGGTGACCAAAACAATTGTCAGCAAAGCTTACGAGAGAGGAGGGGATGTCAGCCACCTCAGCCACAGGTACGAGAAGGACGGTGACATGCCTGGAGCCGGGCGGCAAGAGGATGACATTGACAGAATCCTCCAGAGCCATGGCTCCCCGACGCGGAGGAGAAAGTGCGCCAACCTGGTGTCCGAGCTGACCAAAGGCTGGAAAGAGATGGGACGGGATGAGCCCCAGTGGCGGAGTGATAGCATAGACACAGAGGACAGCGGCTACGGAGGGGAGACCGAGGAAAGGCCCGAGCAGGACGGAGAGCAGGTGGTCACCATCAGAATCAAACGCCCATTGCCTTCCCAGTAAGTGAATGCCCCCTTCAGCTCCTTACTCTGCCTTGGAGCCGTGACCAGCCATGGGGACCGAGAGAGCAGGGAAATGCTACCAAGTTTAGAATGAGAATCTTAAAGACTGGGCGGGCAGTGAGGTCCTGTGGGGACTAAAGGGGCAGTGCCCAGCTACACATGGGCCTTGGGGTCGAGGGCCTGTACTATTTTGTTTCTGCTGTTTTGAACTGGCTACTCAAGTCTTAGCCTCAACAAAGATAAAGCCACCAGAGAAGGTTGTCTGCTTTGGGTACATTTTTTAAAATACATTCTATGATGAGTAACAAACTGACTTATTTCTCTGCCGAAACAGTGCTTGTTGGTACAGCGGGCAAACCTTTCCCTGGTCTCAAACCAGTCTGTAGTGTTATCAGCAGACACATCTACCTAGAGAGTGCCTGCCAGGCAGAGGTCTCTGTGACCCAGTAAACAGGTGGGGAGGCTGCTATCTAACTCCAGAGTAGGCTCTGAAGTCAGACAGACCCAAGTTCAAGTTCCAGCTCCGCCCCCACTATAGTTAACAACACTGTTACATGCTTGAAAGTGGCTAAGAGAGTAGATCTTAAATGTTCTCAACACATGCACACAGTTTATTTTTCTAAACCCATTTCTTTGTAAAATGATAGCAACAGTAACCTTAGGGGATAAAGTCTGTTGTACTGGCAGAAGTAAACGAGATTAAGGCTGCCAGGCCCTTAGCACAGTACCGGCCACATATACTCCGTATGTAAAAGCTGTTATTATTCATATAGATTCTATTATTTGGAAATTTTTCAACGTTTCAGAAAAAGTTTGTTCTGTTGGTAAACAAAGACAGACACGCTATTAAAGCCAGGTGATTAAAATACCACAATCCGAAAACATTTAGATCTCAAATATACATACCTACACACTCGGACATACACGCTGAGTCAAACTGATACATTTGTTCAGACAGAAAAAAAAAAAAAAGACATGTTGTCTTTCAAGACACTCCACCTGCACATAGTAGAAAGTCTGGATATCTCGCTCCACAACTGTAGAATATCAAAATATGTGAAAAGTCTCTGATGAATGCTGATCAACGGACTCCCTCTTGGAATATTAGATGTGTGGGTGTGCTTTTTACATTTAATGAAATAAGGTAAAGAACAAACCTGATTACCTGGTTTGACAAAAAACTGTCTTACAGATTGTGACTTGAAAGACATTTTGAAAGAGGACTACAATATCCCATGTTTTCAAGAAAAGTGAAATGGCACATCTAGATAATTGTAACAACCCTCGTGCATTTAATGTGTGCCACGGGTATTTTACATGCTTTGTCCTTTTCTGAGGCAGGTATTATCCCATGTTAGGGATCAGGGCCCTAAGGTTCAGAAGGGAAAGTTTACCCAGTAAGTTTGTGACAAAGCTGAGATGTGCCTGTCTCCAAATGCAATGTTTTGAAAGCAGACACGGTGCTCTCAGGCGGGGCCTTGAGGATGTGTGAAGAGATCTGGATCTGTGTTCTACTCATGTTCATACAGAAATTCGTTATCAGATATAATTGTTCTACCAGAACATATGGAACCACAGTCTAATTCTGGCCTTGTGGATTTTGGGTGTGGGTGTGTATGTGCTAGAAATGGAATACTAGAACCTAACAGAATCAAGACTGAGGATGACACAATGAAGATCTTCTGTCAGCACGCTTTGGATTGGCCAGAGGTAGGAACGTGACAGCTGGCATCGATCTCCCAGGCATGTATTCTTCTTTGGCACCTGTCAATGTGTATTCTTATGTTTATTCGTTTCATCCTCATAATATTCTCCTGGGGTAGGTATAATTATCTTCCACATTTGATAGATGCGGGCATAAGACAAAGACATAGTAGAAAATTTGTATAAGAGTGTACAGCCCAAGGGATTTGAAGGTAGGCAATCTGGCTTCCAATCCCACCCTCTTCACTAGACTCTAAACTATTTCACCTGGAAGTGAGGACTCGCATACATGACCCTTCACAAGTTCCTAAAGTCAGACATGTACACGGACACCTTCTTAGTGTGATGGGAAGGTGCATAAGCTTTGAATAAGAGACAATTAGGTTTGAATCATGGTTACTTTGGCAAATCCTCTCTGTCCTCATCTTAAATAAAAGACATAAGCCATAGAGTTATTTTGATATTAATATGCAGAGCAGTGGACCCAGAGGAACTCGTGAATAAGTTGTATGCATTGTAAGCAGAGAAGAAGGCCCAGCCATGGTAATCCCAATCCTACAGGACACCAGAAGACTGGTCCTCAGGGCTGGGGTGGAAGAGTGGGATTAAATCTCTTCATTCCTTCTTTGGTTCCTTTCTCTCAGTCTTGGAGTACATAGGGTACCAGAATGTCTTATGCAGAGACAGCATCTCTTAATGTCAGCAGTAATCCTAGCTGTGCTCAGAAAACTACAGCAGAAGCCTGATGGGACTCTCAAATACTGTTTGAGAAATGAGTGTGGCATTATTGAGTAAGCCTATATGAAGGGGGGGTTTTGTTCACTTAATCCTAAGCGCCATTAATTACCCATTTCCACCAATAGGGAGCAAATTATGTATCATGAGGGATTAAGTAGAAAGAATTTTCTTGGTGGTCAAGATGTTTCATAGATAATAAAAATGAATAAGTCAGATTTGGTAAAAAGTAGAGATATTCTTTACTAACAGAGTTTTGCTAACCTATGAAAATGGTTTCTATTTTATGCCGTATTTTTAAAATACTGAGTGTTTTGATTGTACGGCTACATGACTTGTTTGGTCCAGCTCCTTTAGACAAAAGGAATTGCATCCCTCACCAATACAAAAATGGTGAGATCTCCTGTACAAAAGTGCCAAATATCCACTTATCCTCCCTGCCAAGTTACATTCAGCAAAAATAAAAATTGAGCATCAGAATGCCATTTTATAGATAAGGGAATTGACACACAGAGACATTAAGAAATGTATCCAAATCATAGAGTTGGTAAGTGATGAAGTTGGGAAGGTTGATGACAGAGCTTATGTTCTTAACCACTGATTCTCTGAGAATCTACCAATTCTCTCAGTAGAGAACAGACTCAAGATATAAAATGGAAGGCAAAGTGTCAGCTTAACTAATGGAATCCTAATAACACCCAAAGTGTAAGGTTTGGGTACAACTATATTGAAGGGTTTTATTAGAAACAGAGGCCAAAGTATGGCTTTCTGCTATTGACCCCAATTCTAGAGCGTGGAACCCTTTCTATGGACGCTGAGGACAGTTGCCAATTTGCAAGAAGAATCACAGGCCGGGCTCTCAAATCTGATTGCTGACAGAAAGAGATAAATGTGACCCCGTGAATGCATGCTTCCCTTAATCAAACTGGCTACACTTCCTGTGGAGAGGAGTAAGCGAATCAATTTACAGAGGAGCAAATTCTTGGCAACACTTTCCCGGGAAGTCGGAAAGGAATTATTTGCTTTCCTGACAGAGAAATGTTGCTGTGCTAAGAGGAGAGATGCCCCCTCGGCTGCAGGAGAGTCACACTCTGCAGTGGGGCAATGAGAGCAGATCTCTGCTTTCTTCAGGCAGATCCAAGACTTAGACCAGAAAACTTCACCTCCAAGCCCAACGGCGTTTTGAAGCATCATTTGGTGGTGCAGGTGAAGGCCACCTACCAGAGTGTTTCTAGTGTCAGTGAACTTGGTTAAGTTTGAAATATGCCTTTCAAGACTTTTATTTCCCATGGGGTTTATTCATATTTAATAACTTACCCATATAATTGTTACTCCAAAATGATAAAACCTATGATACAGTTGTTTCCTATATTCTCATTATATTGCTGAATATCCCATTCACAGAAGAAAGGAACCCTCGAACTGATGTCATTTTTAAAGCTGACAGATAAATAAATTTCAGAATTTATTTCAGTGAAAGAATGTACACTTTCCAATGAGAATGCTTAGAATGTCTAGTAGAATTAGTTACTTTTGCACATAATGGGACCAGGGAAATACTTGTTGATTGTAAGAAACTTTGTTTACTAAGAATGAAACTAAGAAGGCAAGTTTAGATTAAATATTACTATCCTAAATATGGGTGTGATGTCAGTCTTTGAATATTGCTTTGCTTTCTATAAACTTATACTAGATTGTACTTCTGAAGCTCAATCTAAACTATTATTCTCATTGTTACTTGAAAACAAAAACAGGATAAGCAAGTATATTGTTTCTTATATTCATTGACCAAGAGGATATTCAAGGTATAACATTTTCTAATCCTGATTTAAACATGATACTTTCAGGCTTTTTTAAAATTGGAAATACAATAACAATACAGAACGTTTATAAGATAAAGACAATTAAGGTAAGGTACCTCGTTAAGGTATATTTTCTCTTAGGACTTCATCTTTTATAACCTGCCTATTTTCTAATTCTTCCTTATTGGACCAATTTCTTTGCTTTCCTTCTGTCCGATTATTGGGAATTACAATTTGACAATATAACAAATGGGCATTAAGAATTAGGAGGTGCTTTTTTAGAAGATAAATGCTTCACTTCCTCAGAGATTTATTACCTCACCAACATCAACCCTATCCCTAAAGACACAGAGTTGAAAATTAGAGGGGAAAAAAACCCACATCAAGGAATCAGAGACTCATATAACACACAGTTTGAACAAGTTAGCTTTGGATGTCAATTTGAGTATTTTCCTTTTTTTCCCTTTCTTTAAATTACAAAATCAACATGATGCCAACATGAAAGATGATTTTTAAAAAAATGAAAAAAAAACTGGATCTGAATACTAACAGTTATTTTCAATTATGCACACGCTAATGATTTCTTCATCTTGATGTGTACACATTTTATATAGTTAGAATTTTACCATATACTCAAATTTGTATTAGTCTCATTATTTTCATGAATATCTTTCAGTGATTATTTATTGTCTTTTTTTTTTCATTATTGAATATCCAGTGAGTACCTAAAACAGTATCTGACACACACCAGGTGTCATAGCTACTTTAATAAAGGATGCCGAAGTGCCCAAAAGCACCTGACAGGGAAGATATACAGGAGTCCCCTCCTTACGTGTGGGGGATACATTCTAAGACCTCTAGTGGATACTGAAAACTGCAGAAAGTACTTACATATACTATTTTTTTTTTCCTATACGTACATATCTATGATAAAGCTTAATTTACAAAATTAAGCACAGTAAAGACATTAACCACAATAGAACAATTCTAACCATGTAGTATAATAAAAGTTATATGAATGTGGTCTCTCAAAATATCTTCCTGTTCCGTATTCACTCTTCTGTGACTACGTGAGATGATAAAATGAGGTGAATGATGGCACCGTGATGTAGTGTTAGGCTACTGCTAAACTTCCGATGACTCATTAGAAGGAAGCTCCTGTGCTCCCAGACTGGGGTTGCCGGCGGGTAACTGAAACCATGAATAAGGAGTGGACTACTGTATTACATTTTCTTATATAGGACAGAAGTACAGTTGATGCTTGAGAAACATTTGTATGAGTTAACAAATGATGCTACTCTTCACTTTCTTCTGAGACGTTTCAAGTCTCTTCTCTAGCAGGATGACCCAGTCTGAAATCAGGTGTGAGCTTTGGTTATATGTTAGGACGGCTTTGGGCTTGTTATTGAAGACTATGACTGTCATGGATTGCCATGGTTCTGAGGGGAGGTTCTAATGTTTGCTCTCATTTGATAACAAGATCCAGCAGTCCATACTCTGGGAAGTTGAACAGGGATAGTCTATGGAGAGGCAGGTGATGGTGAGGACCAGGGGGCTGAGGGAAATCCATTCCATTTCAGTGTGGTGTAATTCCTAGCACTTTTCCACACATATGTGATTTTTAAAAATTGCAATAATTGTGTATACAGTTTTTGTGTGCTTTTTCCTGATTAACTTTGTTATATACTTTGTGTGTACTGTTTTTATGTGCTTTTGCCAGATTAACTTTGTCATATACTTTTGTCCACACGGCTACAAAGAATAACAGTGTTATACGTATCAGCATATCCCTAGTTTTGGCTCTGTTTTAATAAAGAAACTGAATGCAGCAAACATAGTTTTGAACACACAAAGCATGGGAATTAGTGAAAGTTCGCCATCTAGTGGTTGTTATTCCTCTCTTGAAAACTATGCTGCTAGAAGTAACCTGTGTCTCCCTACCCACATCTGGGAGTTTCCTGCATTGGGATAACCAGATTTCAGGAAGTGAGACTGGACAGTGAGGAATACTCACATCTGACCTGTAGCTGGGTTTTGAAGAGAGAGTTGTGAGAGCTTGGATAGGAGGGGCCACTTAGCTCAGGCCTGCGGTTCACGCCAGCAACTTCAGTGAGGCTCTACAGCACCCATCCCAGTGCTTCCAGACATAAGGGCGCTTGGGGAGTGGAGAGAAGGAAGGGCGGGTCACTCGTGACAATGAGGAATACAAATCTCTGACTTTTAGGCAGTCCGAGAGTTTCCTTGTGAAGACAAAGAGACCTAGGAGAAAAGAGTCTAGGAGACTGGAGATACAGAAAAGACAGAGATATCCTTTAAAGATAAACTACCTATTTTAAAATTGGGCCTGCACCTTCACGATACTACTGGTCTACGCTTTCCAATGCTGTTTTTTAATCACAAGAAAATGCATTCCAAATTGCAAGGAGAAGACACACACATCTGAAACATAAATCATCTACTTATTAGACACTGTACCCCCCATGATGAGTACCATCACTGCACGGTGGGAAGGATATTGACTTTAGCCTCAGACAGTTGGTATTTGAATACTGCCTTTGCCACTGGTTTAGGGCAGTGTTTCACAGTAGTGACACACAGACCTGGTTCAAATCCCAGCACTATCACTTAACAGTTTTGTGTCTTTAAGCAAGTTGCTTAACCCCTCTGACCTCAGTTTCCTCATCTGTGGAGAGAGATTAGTAGTACCAATCTCCTAGAATGATCATAGGAATGTTAATAAAAAGTGTTTGGAAGAATGCCAGCACCAAGTATTCGATAAACGTTACAATTGCTACCTATTGTCTTCTACCTATACAACTTGATATTCCAAAATTCGTGGCACATCATTGATACTAGTATAAATACACTCTCCTAAAAATCCATATATGAACATATATACATAAGTAAGTAGTACAATATACGTGTGCTATATGTATAATAAGCCTTGTTTTGGGAAAATAACTGGTTCCTGAATTCCTATACAAAGTGGTTTCTCTTAATATATTCATATGATTCCAGTTCTAAAATGTTACTAACATACAACGTTAAGACACACATATTTACATTACATTTGTGTAAGGAAGCTTTTTCCCTGAAATAGAGTTTAATACTTTTTATGGTATACCAAAATAAGAACAATGGTGGTTGTCAACTATCCTTGAAAAAAAATAATAATAAAGAACAAAGGTGTGACCGTTCTAATTTTTCTTCTTTCATTTCTAATTTTTTGTATTGTGATTATATTTTGTTTATAGTGAAAAAATTAGACTTACGTTAAGATGCGTATGGGTAGGAAGTGCAAAGAGAAAACAACACTTGGATGTTAAATATCAGTGTCTTGATCCTTCACCCTCTCTACCTTTTAGGGCAAATAGATTTACAGAGAAACTCAGCTGCAAGGCCCAGCGGAAATACAGCCAAGTGGACAACCTGAAAGGGAGATGGCAACAATGGGCTGACGAACACATACAGACACAGAAGCTCAATCCTTTCAGTGAGGAATTTGATTACGAGCTGGCCATGTCCACCCGCCTGCACAAGGGAGATGAAGGCTATGGCCGTCCCAAGGAGGGAACCAAAACTGCAGAAAGGGCCAAGCGAGCTGAGGAGCACATCTACCGAGAGATCATGGACATGTGCTTCATCATCCGCACGATGGCCCACCACAGACGAGATGGCAAGATTCAGGTTACTTTTGGAGACCTCTTTGACAGATACGTTCGTATTTCAGATAAAGTAGTGGGCATTCTTATGCGTGCCAGGAAGCATGGACTGGTTGACTTCGAAGGAGAGATGTTATGGCAAGGCCGAGATGACCATGTTGTGATTACTCTACTCCAGTGAACCTTCAACAACAAAAGCCAGACTTGACCCACTGTTGTCTTAATGCTAAGTGTAATGTAATAAGAATTAAAATGCAAACTGCTCTGTAATGACCTAGTAAATATTAAACAATTTTTACATAAATGACTATCTGGCACTCTATTTCTGAGGTAGTTTGAAGATCTTGAGGAAGCATACACAAAGCATTTCAGAAAGCACATAGTGTTATTAGTATACAATAATAGCATAAGCATTTGAAATTCTACTTACCCTTTAGGCAAAAATATTTGGCTATTAATTGCAGAAATTATTATAGATCTTTAAATAATTACTGTGTCTAAGAAAAACTCTAACTTTAGGTAAATATTAGAACATACTAAGATGTATCTTTTTGGGGGGAAAGAATTACATTAAGTTTAGCCAAACTAAAATTTTTCTAAGAAGCTTGATTTTGTACTACTACTTCTATCAAAGCATCACTTATAAAATAAACACGTAGGTAAAAAGTATCCAAACAAGATGCTGAAATTGCTGAAATTTCTCTGTGATCTTGGAATTTTAAAGATTGCCAATAGGAATTAATCATCCTTCTGTACCAATTGCACAAACCACATAAAAACAAACATGACTGGTGGTTTTAGAGCTAAAGGAGAAGCTGGTATGTTCACCTTCACTGGGAAAGTATAGTGCAAGTGAGAGATTCAGAATTGCCTGTCTCTGTAGGACTTCTTGGAGAGGTTTTTTCTCAAAACCTTGACGAGTCACGCTTCTTACATTATGTCAATATACAACGAAGTAGGCATACAGAAAATTCTACAATGGAGTGGAATGTTCAGTGTAGGAGAATCTGATAGAATCATTGCTTGGTAAATTAGAAACAGATCTGAGCCATTTTCATTTTCTTTATGCTCTACAAACTTTATGAAATATCTAAAAGTCGTAAAATGGCAATATTAGTTTTGCCAAAGTTTAGTTTGGCAATATTAGTTTGCCAATGAAAAAAATCTGTTTGATATGACAGAGAAATTTAGTGGGCATTAATCTGCTATTTATTTATTTTTCTCAGATTTAATGTGTCTTAGAAAATTCTAAAAACAATAAAATGTGAGGTTATAATTCTTACCAAATACAATGAAAGTTAGTAAATATTACGGTACTTTCGTGCTAAATACAGAATTTAACGTCAAATTATGATACCTCAAAATAGTAGACACTTGAATTGCTAGATAATAGGTTTAATATAAAGTATGGATTAAACTACTATAGGATTATCTTTGTTTTCTTGTGTGATTCTCTTTCAAACTGAAAGTTGCAATATCTTCTTAAAGAAGGATGTACATTTTTGTTTCCATAATAGATTCTGTTAAATTAAAAACTAATGACCAAAATTTCCAAGTAGAATCTCATATAAGATGTACACTTCTATCATGGTGAAACCTACGTCAACGTTTGAAGTCATGCACAAGAATAAAATATATTTTCTGTATTTTCTGATATTTATATATTACTATTTTAATATGTTATAATGTTACATTCCACAATACCACTTTCTTGTGTTTGAAATACAACCAAATTGTAGAGTACAATTGGTTACTTCTAGCATCAGTAGAATTTTTCGACCAAGGCTTCAAAAGAATTTCCTCATATTCAACTCTGGACAGTAACAGTTTATGCAGGCACTGATACAGATTATTCAAACTTCAGTATATTTGAATTTGAAGATGGAGTTAGAAAGTCTTCTCAGTGAGCCTATGTGAACACTCCGCTGAATAAGGTGTGGCTGTGAAATGAGAAAGCTAGTTTCCTTAAAAGGAAAAATGCCTGCTATGCAACAGGTTTTCATCCTAAAACTCCATGATAAGAAAATCTATAGTTGGAAAACTTAGAGCTGTTAGACAAAAAAAAGACAAGAACCCCGATGGCAAAAGTCCTCATAGATATTTTTCATAGCCACCAAAATAATGTATGAAATAATTACACATGAAATACACACCATCAATAGCATTGTACCAATGGTAATTAAAAAAAAAATTTTTTTTAACGTTTATTTGAGAGACAGAGACAGAGCACAAGCAGGGGAGGGGCAAAGAGAGAGGGAGACACAGAATCTGAAGCAGGCTCCAGGCTCTGAGCTGTCAGAACAGAGCCCAATGCGGGGTTTGAACCCACAAACTGTGAGATCATGACCTGAGCCGAAGTCAGATACTTAACTGACTGAGCCACCCAGGCGCCCCTACCAATGGTAATTTTAAATCCCCAATAATAAGCAATATTCAATTGGTTTTCAAAACCAAATGTTTAATGCCTTTCAACTTTTAGAACTTGGATGTTTTATGATTTGCTGATTCCCAAGTTCACCTTCTTACCATTATGCCTACTTAACCGGAACAGGAGGGAAATTCTGCATTCAGGTTTTCTCTTCCCCACACTTTGTTGGAGGTGGGGCCGCACCTATATTCTTCGTTTGCTTTTTCTGCTTCGAACTTCCCAAACTCGTTATTTTTTTTATTAAAAGAAATTTTTTAATGTCTTATTGTTTTTGAGAGACAGAGAGAGCAGAGTGCAAGTGGAGGAGGGGCAGAGAGAGAGGGAGACACAGAATCCAAAGCAGGCTCCAGGCTGTGAGCTCTCAGCACAACCCCCCCAGGGGCCCCTTCTTTTTTTAAATACTACCAACCGGTATATCAGGTGCTGATTCTCATATCATGTGGGAAGAATTCTGTGTAAACCAAATTTTTGTGTCAATGGGAACTCATGCTCAGGGAAGTATTACTGTACTTTATTATGTCATTCTGTTCAGGGACAAGAGGAACAGATCATCTGGCCCCCGCTAAAGTGGCCTCTCAGGGTAGATGCCCCCTTGATTCCTAGAATGTTTTTTCAGTACTTTCAATTAATTTCCATAAATTTCAGTTCCAATTTAAAAAATATGCATGCATGCATACATATATATACACACTAGATTATGTGTGTATGTGTGTGGAGAGACAGAGACAGGAAGAGAAGGAGAGAGGGAGAGAGGGAGAAAGAGATGGAGAGAGGGGGAGAGGAAGAGGGAGGGAGGGAGAGAGAGAATAATCAGAAATAATGAAACTGACTTCCTGTAGGGATGGGTGGAAATGAGTTGAAAGAGAATTCTGTAGAGTTTTGACTTTGGAACCCTTTAAATCCTAACATATACAAAAAGTAAAATTAAATAAATGACAGATAAAACCCTAAAATTGAATATAAGTAACAACCCAAATTCTATTTCAAATGATTAATCACACAGAATGAAAAGAGGGATGTACATAACTCTTGAATACAATACTTTGATTAAATACTTCAGTCTAGGGGCACCTGGGTGGCTCAGTCGGTTGAGCATCTGACTTCGGCTCAGGTCATGATCTCACAGCTCGTGGGTTCAAGCCCCGTGTCGGGCTCTGTGCTGACAGCTCGGAGCCTGAAGCCTGCTTTGGATTCTGTGTCTCCCTCTCTCTGCCCCTCCCCCGCTCATGCGCTGTCTCTCTCTCTGTCAAAAATAAACATTAAAAAAAAATACTTCAGTAAAGATAAAAGGCTGCAAAAGAATATTCTACTTTTGTTGTGAGGGTATGGGTGTAGCAATTCTGAAAATATAATGTGTATACTGTCAGATTAAGCAAATGAGTAATATACTGATATCCTCACTGTGGGAGAAGAGAGATATAAAAAGATTTTTTAATGTGTGAGCTTGATGAGGGGCCCAAACTCACAAACCGTGAGATCATGACCTGAGCTGAAGTCGGACGCTTAACAGACTAAGCCACCCAGATGCCCCAAGGAGAAGAGATATAAACATGAAGCGAGGAAGACAAGGAAAAATTCTGTAATGTTAGATTGCAATTGGAGGTGTTAGTGTGCATTCATGATGTGTGAATTTACTTCCTATCTTTGTCTCCTAAAAGGCCCTAGAAGCAATGCCACCCCAGTAACAATAAGCACATCTAACGTTATTTCCAAATATCATTCTCCTTGAAAAGAAACATGTCTACTTGGAGAAATGGCTGATTCTAAGATTGGGTTACAAAACATAAAATCTGGAACATCGTACTGTACCAGAAGCAAGCACTCAAGAAAAGAAATGTACAGAAGTCAGTTTGACAGGGTACTTATTGGTTAAATAGAGCACAGAAATGGATTGTAATACTTTCAATTAAAAAAAAAATTAATTCATACCAATAATACATATTCTTAAATGATAAAAGAAAGCTCTTACAGCAAATGCCAACTAACAAATGTGCTGGGAATGAAAGAAAAATCATTTTACGATCATTTCTGTAATTCAGGCAAGAATCTTCAATGGATACCAAAAACATTTTGTAAATTTGGAGAATAGATTATGGTATTAAAGTATTTCCCCACACGTTCCTTATTAATTACAAAAGGAAAATGGTAGTAGTGGAGAAACATAGTGGACACTATCTTAACTACTCAAAGCTATTATTATTCACCATTAAGGGGATAAACATACATATGTAGATTCTAATATGATGCAGAAGACATGACATCACTTCTGGGGTTTTCTTGCCAAAGATGCATAACCACAATATGGTTAAAATTTATACAAATCCATATTGATGGGCATTCTATACTCCTGAGTTCTTCAAATATACCCACTGTCATAAAACACAAAGAATGAACTCTTCCAGGTTAAAGGAGATGAAAAGAACAACTAAGTGCAGGATCCTGGATTGGACTACCTATCAGGAAAAATAATGCTTTAAAGGACATTACGACCACTTGGTGAGATTAAAAAATGTTTTGCATATTAAATCAAAATATTCTATTATGTTAAATTTCCTGAATTCAGTCACTGGACTGTGGTTACATAAAAGGACGTCCTTGTTCTTAGGAAATGCATGCAAACACATATGTGAAGTATAATAGAATTAGATTCAGCATAAATAGGTGAGTGGGTGGGTATGTGGAAGGATGGGGAGGTGGTGGGAAGAGAAAACAAAGGGTTTTGTAAACATTCTAACACCTACTCTTGGTAAACAGATACATTACTGGTGCGTATATATCAAGGAATTAAATTCCTGGTCAAAGGCTCAGCTTTACTAGATACCAACAAGAAAATTTTCCAAGGTTGTTCCACTTCACATTCCTTTTAAAATAGCTTTTATTGGCCATTTTAATGCTCGTAGGAATTGCCAAAGTCTTCTGCCTTTTTTGTTGAACTTTTTTGATTAGTAGTCAATTATACATTGTGCACTTAAGACCATCAGATCTGTGTATTATACAAATATTCTGCTCTCTGTTGGTTGCCTTTTCACTTTTAATGATGTCTTTTGATGAAGAAAATATCTTCAAATTTTAATGTAGTAGAATTCATCATTCATTTCCTTCATGGTGAGTGCTTGTGTGTCCGACCATTTAACAAATGTATGCATATTTTAAGGTCATGAAGATATTCTCCTGTGTTTTTAAAACTAATAGCTCTAGGGGCGCCTGGGTGGCGCAGTCGGTTAAGCGTCCGACTTCAGCCAGGTCACGATCTCACAGTCCGTGGGTTCGAGCCCCGCGTCAGGCTCTGGGCTGATGGCTCGGAGCCTGGAGCCTGTTTCCGATTCTGTGTCTCCCTCTCTCTCTGCCCCTCCCCCGTTCATGCTCTGTCTCTCTCTGTCCCAAAAATAAATTAAAAAAAAAAAAAAAAAAAAAAAAAAAAAAAAACTAATAGCTCTACTATTTACCTTTCCCATTTAGATTTACAATCTGTAAGTAACTTTTGCATGTGGTGTGAGATGGGTCAAGATTGTTTGTTCCATACAGATATCCAATTAACTGAGCACCATTTATTGAAAAGACTGTCCTCTCCAGCAAGCAACAGTGTCTTTTCAAAAAAAATCAGTTCGTTTCTGGACTCTTGATTTTGATTCTTTTCTCTAAATCCTTTTACTAATACCACATTGTCTTATCCAGCTTTTTAACAGATCTGATATTCAAGATCACAGCCTCATTCTTCAATGCTGCCTTATTCTGTCTCTAAATTTCCATATAAATTATAGAAATCAGCTTAATTTCCAAAAATAAACCTGGCTGAGAATTTCATTGCCAACATAGATTGATTTTGTAGAACTGACATCTTTCAATATTGTCTTCCTATCATGAATATGGCATAGCCTTCCAACTTATCTTCTGTTGTTATATATCCAATATTTTCAATGGTATTACAAATGGTAATATTTTAAGTTTCATTTTCTAATTGTTGGTTGTATATGAAAAATGGAAGGTTTTTATATTGAACTTAGTAACCTTGCTTAAATCAACTAATGAATTCAAATGGTTTGATCTTTTTGGAATTTTCCATGCCCACAATGATGTCATACACAAATGACATTTAAAGTTCTTCCTTCCCAATCCTCATGCCTCTTCTCTTTGTTGCTTTTTCACTGGCTGAAACTTCCAGAACAATGTTGAATAGAAGCGATGATAGCAGTTATCATTGTCAGGTTTCCTATCTCTGGGAGGAAACTTTTAAAAAATCACCATTACAGATCATGCTTCCTGTACATTTTCCAAAAATAATCTTATCAGATTAAGGAAGAGCCCCTCTTTCCTAGTTCACCAAGTTTTAATCATAGACTGGCACTGAAATTAATCAAAAGCTTCGTTTCTATGGAGATGGTCATGAGACTTTTTTTTCTATAAATGTGGTAAATTGGTGTTTTAAAATGTTAACTGCTCTTGCTTTCCTGGAATAAACTTGATTTGGTTATATTATTCTTTTATATATGGCTGATTTTGATCTGTGGTTATTTTATGTAGGATTTTATATGTGTTCAAATGAGACTGTTTTATAACTATTTTCTTGTAAGGATTGTAAAGTTTTGGTATCAAGGTCACACTGGTCTCAAAAGGCAGTATCAGAAAGTCTCTCTTTTCTCAATACCTTGGGAAGAGTTCATCTAATACGGACACTTTTTTTTCCCTTTAAATACTTACAAGAATTACCCAGTGGAACCATATGGGCATAGGGCATGGTTTTTCTTTTGTGGATTTTTTTTTTTTTTTTTTTTTTTTTAAATTAACAGATTCAATTTCTACAATACAAAACCTGTGTTTCTTCTTGGGTCAGGTTTAGCAAACTGTTTCCCAAAATGTTTTTAATCTACACTGTCAAGTTTACTGATACAAAGTTGTCCACAGTATGCTCTCTCTTTGAAGTCTAGAGGCTTTAAATTCTTAACAATGGTAATTTTTTCTCATCTTGCTAGAGGTTTATTAGTCTTAGTCTCAGATTTTGTCTTATATACTTGTTTAAATTTTATTGAGTTCTGCTATCTTTAGTTTGTCCTCCCTTCTATTTTCATTAGGTTTAATTTCTTGTTCTTCTAGCTTCTAGAGATGGAAGGAAACTTCGAGTCTTGTCTTCTGCCTATCCCTTAATATTACTATAGCCCCAAGAATTTATCTCAAGAATTCTCTCCAGTCAGTCTATAATCTCCAAGGGTGTTTTATTCATACATTATGGCTTCAACATACCTGTATGTCGTTGATTTTAAAATCTTTTTATGAGAACCAAATATTAACACTCCCCATCAGCTCTCTGATTTCTCATAACCAATCTAAGTTCCCTGTCTGCTGCTTCTTTCTCTTCTTTGTACATCACTCCTATCAATGGATGATATGCCCAGTTGCTGTAAGTAAAATACCTGAGAGCTAGCCTTACCTCTTTCTGACATACAATGACAAAATCATATTAAACTAATTCCTAGATCCACGCCTTTTTTTTTTTTTTTTTCCATGCATCCTTCTTGATTGCCATTGCTATAATTCTTATTCAGGCCTCATCATTTTTTCTCTGGACTTCGTAACAGGCTTATTGGTCTCCTTGTCTCTAGTTTTTCTCTCTACAAATCTAATTTTCAGAGACCTTTCTAAAGTGTAAACTTGATTGTGTCATTCCTCCACTCATATTTTCTTAGTTGCTCCTATGAGATAAAAAAACAAAATCTAAATTCTTGGAGTTGCACACAACAGAACTCTTTATGGCATTAGTCTTACCTTGCTATGCACTCCCCACCAAAAGAGAAAACATAATTTAAAAATATCAAATGACTTACACTTCTTCACATGTCAAGTGCCCTCTCACTTCTTCATTTTTTAAACTATGCTGTTCTCTCTACTAAATGCATCCTTCTATCACTATTACCATTACCACTGTCACTACCACCACCCCAAGCTGCTAGAAGCAGGTTTTACACATGAACCACAGCAGTATGTTTAATCAAAGATTCCTTAGATATGAAAGCAACTTGATTATTCAATAAATCCAAACTCGAATTTGTATTTATGTATTTAATTTTATTTGGTATACACCACTATGACCTTATTATAATTGAAATCCAATACAGGATTTTCTTTTTTTAAATGATTAGTCAACTCCACAAAGACAATAATACTGCTGTGGAAGACCAAGGGAGAAAACGATATATTTATTTACAATTCTCTATACTGTAAACATTTAATGTATATACTGTTACTAACTTATGAGAGAGCTTTACATACACAAGGAAATGATGCCCACATTTCTATTCATATTCAGCGATAGCATATTAAATAGATCAGATTTTCTTTCCCATTAGTATTATGCTTTCTTTAGATAATTATCTAAACTTTCAAAAGATCTAAATATATTCAAGTCCTATACAACTAAAACTACTAAAGCCAACATATTTGGCTTATAATTTCCTTTTTAGAATAATTTAAAGTGCTATAAGCAACCTGGCAATCGACACTTTCTATAAGAACAAAACTACCTTTAAACATTAATTTACAAGATAATATACACGGTTTATCTGGAATAGCTGAAATTTCAGCACAAGGTCACTGTCACATGTATAACAGCAGGATTTTTTTTTTTTTTTTTGCATAACATGAAGCTTTGAAATTAACTGATGAATGACCGCCACAATGGCATATTATTGGTTTCCTACAAAAGAGGATAAGAACTACTAGTATATTCTATCTTTTTTTTTTTTTTGAGGTCACTTGACAGTAAATTTGCATATTCAACAAGTCTACTGAGTTACAATATTGTCTACTATAATCATTGCCCTTTTATAACAGCAAATGCTAATGGTAGTTAATAACATATACCACTCAGAAAAACACACTTTTTTTTCCATTTGAACAAGAACCTATATTTTGGGAGGTGGTGTGCAACAAGGCTAAAACAATGGAACTATAAAACAGTATAGCTGACACAATATGTTGAAGGAATATGCATCTGTTTCATAGTTTTTGTACTTATAATGCCCTGCTAAGCTACAAATATGCAAATAGTATATTTTCTTGCTTGATATATTAAATCCAGTAGAATCATCAAGTTCTCATTCTCCTTTGTATTTTATAACTTTTCATCAGATAATTCAATCATGAAAGCATATGCCCAAACCTGCAGATCATGTGCATTGTGGTCTATCACAATCAGAATTCTCCTCAAATTTCATTTTTATTAAAATGAAATTGAGAATACCTGCAAAATTAATAAAGAGAATGCTGTAGTAGTGTGAATTAAAATTAGAACTCAGTGGTTTATGGAATATGCATAATTTTGGCATGTGTTCTTTTTTCCTTCATAAGGATGACTAAGTTGAGCATGTCCAAAAGTCACCTGTGCCAATGTCACAGATATATCTCACAGCATTATCTAATCTTCATTCTCTCAATGCTCCAATTAGACTCCTCTAGTAAAACAATCAACATAGTTTTAAAAACAATAAACCAAAATAGGTCCAAAAAAAGCACCATCCTATTAGGAGACTGAGATAACACGGATGGTAGATGAGGTGGTCACTATGATCAAAATGCTGCCAAAATTCTGACAAAACCCAAGCTGTTATACTGTGTGGACCCACATCATGGTCTAAACCTGAAAAACCCTGGGACAGAAACATGATTTTAAAAATAAATTCCAAAATTAGAGCTGTAATAAATGGTGATACAATTAATTTTAAAGCACGAGTGACATGTTACGTTGTATTGCTTCTTGAACTTTCCAAACAATGCTTGTCCATGTCAGGTTTGGGCCAATATCCTGCTAAGACAGCATTACATTTATTCAAAAGCCCAGATTTCAATGTCTTGGATAAAGAAATCTTCCTTCTTAGAAAGTGTATGATTCCCAAATGTTTTACAAGAATGGCTTCTTCCATGGTAGAGATCTCCATCAAGCCAAAGGGCAAATTCTCCCCTGCAATATATAAAAGAAAATAGTTTTAACAATAATCTCTTAATACTTATGCCCTAAGTTATACAATAATTACTGCAGAGGTTGTAAAATAATAATTTAAATGAGACGTTTCAATATTCAACAACTCTAAGACCATCAATTTCTTAAAACACTTTCATACTCCTTTCCACACTGGTACAAGGCAATTTTGTTTTGTTCACATCCTATTATAAAATCACTTACTATACAGATCAAGTAATAAAATGAATCCTCTAAAATTAACTTCACATAGAATCAGCTTTTTAAGACACGTGCCTCTCTTTCTTTGCCTGGTACTATGCGTTTCTCTTTGCTATATAGTTTTAATGTATTTGACGTAAGTTAAATATTTAACATGAATACTCCCTATCATCTAACATAAAATGTGTGGTTAACGTTGAGAGTTCAGTCTCCAATTCACAGCTGAGGAAACTTTAGACTTGAGTTTGCTCAAGGTCCCATGGGTGATATATGTTGAAACCAGAATCCAAATCAGGTCAGTCTAACTCCAAAGCCTGCATTTAAGTCCACCATGTCATGATTTAGATTTCTTTGGGGCTCCTGTTTGAAATTCTGGTGTACCAAGTCCCTGTAGCTCCAGGTTTCTGAGCCTGTACTCTCCTTCTCTAAAGAGTGTAAACTTGTCTTAATTTGTTACCAAATGACTCAGTGTTTACTTTAGCTTGTTGTAATCATGTGGAATAATCAAAATCAAGTTCTAGCAAAAATCTAATGATATTATGTTATTTTCAAAGATTGGAGGCACACTTAGCAGCTTTAAAATATCAGCCATTTGCTTGTAAGGCCTTCCTGGAGAGCTAACTGAATCACATTAAGACTACCCTTTGGGGTGGGGCTGAATGACTGCCTGCACTCAACCAAAAAAAAAAAAAAAAGTGCAACTGGAACATATAAACATACGTTGATGCAACAACTAAAAATAACATGGTTTTTAGTTACCTGGTTATGTCCTTCAGAGAAGGCTATGATAACCATGGTTATTTTTTAATCACTGAAATCCTGTCTTCCAAATACCTATCTATAGAGAAGTTGTAAGAGAATTTATTTGAACCACCCAGGATAATGAATATTCTTACAGGCTAACAAGATTCTGCAGCCTGAATAAATTATTATTATATATTCTCAGCTGTGCAAAACAAATAAATAGTACTTTATGTTTGGGAATTAATTAGCATACTTTATGTCTGATCCTGAAGGACAGAGAGAAATACCAAAGGAAGGAGCTGGCGTTTGCTACTAAGCACTATCCGAAAAGTCTAGGCCTGGAGGAAGAGCAAGCGACCTTCAAAAACACTGTAAAGACTGAATGAAGGTGGGATCCCAGAATAAGTAAACAGAAGTTCTCACAGTGCTTGCTACGCAAAAGAATCAAATCAAATAACTGACTGACTCATACTGTTAAAAACAAAACGAGTAAGAAAACAAATCCTGAAAATCTGGAGGAATTTCACAAATCTTTTGTAGGAGAACAAATTTCTACTATTCTCTGACGTATTAATCCAAATAGTCTCCCAGGGTAGAAGAAAACATTTGGAACTTTTTTTATACATTGGGAGAAACAACATACCATGTTTTTTTTGTTTTCGTTTTTTAATCTGAGAAAGTCTAAGGTATTTCACTTTCAAATACCAAGGAGGGAATCAACTAAACAGCATTTTAAACTGAATAAACAAATATTTTATCAAGAGCTTCAAATACTACTTAAGCACCTTCTTGTAAATATATTTTCTTAGTCATAATATACAGACTATGCTCTAATCCCAAAACGTTCCAAAGATAATGGATTTGATAAATAACACAAATGAATAAAGTTTCTTTAA
Organism: Panthera leo; assembly: GCF_018350215.1. NCBI lineage: Eukaryota > Metazoa > Chordata > Mammalia > Carnivora > Felidae > Panthera > Panthera leo. The sequence continues at coordinate 51,798,426 of NC_056695.1, read as the reverse complement.
AAATCTCATGGTAAAATGTTCACAAGACTTACCCTCCACCACCAAAAGCTAGTGAATCCATGTCTCCTTTGATAAAAAACATATTATCTCCTGTCCACTTAAAGACCTACGTAAATAAAAAGAAAGCTTTAAATATGTGGATGAAAATGGTGACTATACAGAGTTAGTTCTCCTAAACCCCAAATAATTAACAAAGCCTAGACTGACAGTAAGAAGAATAATAACAAGAACAGAAAATTGGGCAGAAGGGCCCGGTGCTTTGGGCTTCAGTGTTCATAGGACTAAATTTAAAAGCACATAATCTTCATTTCTAATTCCTCAAATCATATTATCTCTTTACACATACTTCTCTTTTCTATGTGTCCATCAAGAATCGGATGGTTATCGAAAAAAGCTGAAGTAGAAAAATCAGTTAAGAAAAACTGATTAAGATGCCATTAACTTCTTTTAAAATTTATTTTGAGAGAGACAGCAAGCAAGCATGGGCAGGGGAGTAGCAAAGAGAAAGAATCCAAAGCAGGCTCTGTGCTATCAGTGCAGAGCCTGACTTGAGGCTCAATCTCATGAATCTAACTGTGAGATCACAACCTAAGCCAAAATCAAGCGTTGGGACACTTAACCAACTGAGTCACCCTGGCGTCCTTAGATGCCATTAACTTTTATTTAAACATTAAAACAAATGTACATTAATTTGATAATACTATGATACAAGGCCAAGGTCTTTTTTTTGGATACAGATTTGCCTACCATCACTCTTATATAAGCCCATTACATATGTTTATGATTTCTAGTTTCAATTTTATTTATTTATTTTGAGAGAGAGCATGTGAGGGAGGGGAAGAGAGAGGGGGAGACAGAGAATCCCAAGCAGGCTCCATGCTGTCAGTGTGGAGCCTGATGTGGGGCTCGATTCCATGAACCATGAGATTATGACCTAAGTCAAAATCAAGAGTCAGATGCTTAACAGACTGAGCCTCCCAGTTGCCTCTCTAGTTTCAATTTTTTTTAAGAGCAGTAAGAACATAAAAACACGTAAGAAATCTGAGGGGAAAATTTCCAGATGTCGATATTCTTAAATATTTTTTAATAAATAAACTTTCATGTGACTTTTACCTAAACTTAACACAACAGCAATTTCTAGTATGTCACCTTTATCAAGTTTTTCCTATTTATTACAGTTTTGACTTTAACATTCACTTTTTCATAGTTCTGTAACATCTAATTAATTATATTATTATTATCAGGTAGAAACAGCATAAAAAGATTTGAGAACAAGCATAAGTGAACCTTAAAAAAATCTGTAACAACGATAAGCTTCCAGGTAGCTGTAGGCATCGGTTGGTATGACGGAATGGAAGCATGGGTTAATCATACCCTTTCTATTTTGTTCATTATTAAAAATGTTTCTAAAGACCACTTTTTTTTTTTTTTTAATCAGCTGTGTTGGTTACCTTTTTCAAGATTATAATTTCATCTGTTAGGAAAGGTTTGACATGAACTTTATTTAATGACCTAAGATGCTACAATTGTATGCAATGTTTTAAGCACTCAACATATTCACTAAAATTCATGTATATCTTTACATTTTAGACCTTACTGGCATTGGAATGCATTCAATTTAAGTTACTCAAGCCATAATAATGAAAAAGAAGTCATGTAATCACTTTTGATTTAAAATCAAATTATATTTTAAGTTTTTAATACATACACCATGAAACTTAGTCATTTAGAAGTTTTTAAGAATTTCACAACGGCAATTCAGAATAGTAACAATGATGTATATACATAGTCCTTACTGAGACTATGATGTGTGTTGGGCACTATGCCAAGTGTTGTATGTATGACTCTCATTAAATTTTCAAACCATCCTGTTACATTTTATGATCCCCATTCTATCTATGGATAGGTGAACCTCAAATGGTCAAAAAGTGCTGTTATATTTATTTAGTAAAAGGCAGAGATGAGAGTCAAATGCAAGTGTGTACGACTCCAAGGTGCATGTTCTTTTTATACACTGAATATTGGAATAATTGTCCTTACCTCAAACTCTGGACAGAATGTAAAAACAAAGGTCTCTCCAGTACCATAAAAGCCATCACTCACTTTAAATGGCTCAGATGCTAATGCACCAAAGACCTTAGGATTAAAAAAAGGCATGTTCAATGACACAATTATTAAATTTGTTTCATTAAGCATGATTTCATTATTTATGTTTAAGTAAAATGCAAAAAAAAAAAAAAACAACCCAGAAATGTAATATAGTTTTTATCTATTTCTACTTAAAAAGGGAAACATGATCAGCTGTTACAAAATTTGCATTATTGCCAAGTACAAAGCATATCAGCTTCTCAATAGGAAATTTTTCCTAGTTTTGAAATCTTAAAAAGATGCTTATAATAACAATTAAAAAATCTTAAAAAGTGATTATCATATTTCAGGAGAACTTACATGCACGATACATGTACAATAAGGATAACACAATTCAGTGGTATTACATATAGCACTTAGGAAGGCAAAAACCCTTCAGTACAGGTAAACCTTCTGCTACTCACAAGGTATGCTACTTTTGTCTTCATCAGGCCATAAATTCCATGAAGGAAGGCCCTGGGTCTGAATTGCTTGGACCTGTAATGCTATGCTGCTCTTACACAGTACAAGACACATAGTAAAATAACCTAAAAAAAGAATGAGTGAATAGGAAACCTGGACAAGTAATTTCAGTGCTCTGGGTCTAAGTTTCCACATCATAAAATGGGAAGGTAGAGAGTTTTATGGATGATTTCTTTAAAAAAAAAAATATTTATTTTGAGAGAGAGAGAGAGAGATAGGTAGTACACATGTGCAAGCAGGGGAGGGGCGGAGAGAGAAGGAGAGAGAATCCTAAGCAGGATCTGCTCTGTCAGCCCTGAGCCAGACGTGGGGCTTGATCTAACAAACCACAACATAGTGACCTAAGCCGAAATCAAGAGTCGGATGCTTAACCGACTGAGCCACCCAGGCACCCATTTATAGGTGATTTCTATAGTCACTGTCTCCCCTGATAATCTTTTACAGTCTTAATTTAAAAAAAATTTGTTTTTTTACATTTATTTATTTTTAAGAGACAGAGAGAGACAGAGCATAAGTGGGGGAGGGGCAGAGAAAGAAGAACACACAGAATCTGAAGCAGGCTCCAGGATCTGAGCTGACAGCACAGAGCCTGACGCGGGGTTTGAACTCACAAACTGTGAGATCATGACCTGAGCTGAAGTCGGATGCTCAACCGACTGAGCCACCCAGGCGCCCCTACAGTCTTAATTTTTAAAACAGACTTTCTTATTGAAAGGTGTACATTATACAAATATAAACACACAGCTCAACATGGAATTGTCACAAAGCAAAGTCCCATTTAACTTCTTCATTTAGACCAAGAAACAGAACATAAGCACTTCACAAGGTGTGTTTGTGCCTCCTGTGCAGTACCACCCCCATTGCCCAAAGGAAGCTACTAGCCTGAATACCACAGATTTGTTTGGTCCATTTATGAACTTTCTTTAAATGGAATAATAAGAACATTACTCTTCAGTGTCTGATTCTTAACTCATTATGTTTGTGATACTCATCTATGCTACGGCAGGTAGTAATAGTTCATTTTCATGCTGCAATTACCTTTCATTGGGTGTATAACTTTGGGGAAGTTGATGAAATTCTTTTAGTCATAGTTAACTTTTCTTTAAAACTGTGATGATAAAAGTATCAATCTCCTAGGGCTCTGATGACTAAGTAAGACAATGCATATCAAGTGATTAATCAAGTGTGCATAAAAGCACAATTAAGGGGTCAGTAGTAGTGCCTTGTTTTTTAAATTAATATTGCTATTTCATCCTCTCATTGTTCTCCAATCCTAGTAATTGACCCCTTGCTATTTCAGGAACAAACCAGTATTTCTCTTGCTTATCTATGGTCTTGTTCTTGGTATCACCCTCACACAATTATCTTCAATTTTCAAAAGTTTACCTATGCTTCAAGAAGACTGTGTCAATTTTCACCCTTTCCACAAACTTCATTCTTATCTTGTCCAAATAGATATGAACAACCCTAACTCTACACACTCCTTTTGCTTTCTCTAGGTTCTTACTACACGTGGCATCATATTTTGCTTGTCCAAGGAGATACTGGTATACTTACATGTTCTTTTCTACCAGACTATAATCCCTTTAACTATTTGTGCTCATATCTATCCTCTGTAGCACTCAGCAATGCCTTGTATATTAGAAGTATTCAATAATTATCAGTTAAACTCAATAAAATGTACTAATAAAAGTTATTTTTATAAAAAATATTAAAAGTTACTATTATTATAATCTCTTAAAGGGTAAGGTGTCTACGTAGTGACTTTTTCATACCTGCCCATCACTGTCTTTAATCACCATCAGCACTGGGGTGTCTAAACCTGTCATTGTTCGATAAAGGGTCTTCAAGCTTGTGCCATGCTTCCCGGTGCCATAAACAAGAGTCCATGGATAGCCAATTGTTCTTGGTGGAAGATGCTTGGTAAGCTTTGAAAATTAAAACATTAACATTTAACTTGCTAACTAATTGTCAATGTTCAGAATACTAATGCCAGCTGCAATTTCATGGTACTTCATAAAAAGTAGGCTACAAAAATAAACAGTATATCCTCAAAGACTCAGAGATGTTTGAAGAATAACTATGTATTTCTCAGCATGAAATATTAACTGTCGCCAGGAACGGACAAGGATTAGAAGAGAGACAAGAAACAGGGATTACTTATTGTTTGTGCCCTCTGTATTAAAAAAAAAAGTTCTAAATGGACTATTAGCTTAATTATTAATAACCTCTCAAATAACAGGCTCTAGAGACAGACTATTGGAGATAGAAATCAAACTTCAACATTTTATAGCTGTGTGACTCTGGACAAGTTACTAAATCTCTTTATGCTTACATGTCTTCACATATAAAATGTACACAGTAAGAGTATCCAACCTGTATAGGTGCTGCAAACAATTATAGGAGATAATCACAGAAAGCAATTAACTAGTGCACAATCTGAAATTAAATTTTGGCTATTACAGTGCCTCATCTAAATTGCTACTGTTTATTTTAATGTCTGCTCCTAATATCTTCTATTACACTAGCTGCTATATTTTGTTTACATTTTCTTCCTGGGAAAGGAAGACTAATAGCAATAACCCTGCTTCTTTAGTTTTGAAAACAACTGAAAAGAGGCTCCTTCACTCTATAGGTATATAACCAGAAATGCACATATGTGGGTACGTCATACCTTTTCAATTTGATCTGGCAGTAAGAGTTCACTGGGATCACTTAGGTTTGGTCGAAAAGATTCAGACTCCAGGTCTGCTTTCACTGGAGCAATCTGCTTTGAACTTATGTCTTCTCTTGTAGTAATCTAAAGAAGTAAACAGCAGCAGCATGTTAATATAAAATTACAACATGCATTAAAAAATTTCTGCCTTTTGAGAAAAATAAAACTTTGCACCTTAAAAATGGGGGCTAAAACTTTAATTTAGGATTTTAGAAGGCAAAGGATACTCCATGTAATAACAATGGCATACCCAATGTAGAAAAGGATTTTTTTTAACTATAAGCAGATATTTTCTCATCTACCCTATGATGGATAGATAATGATTAACATCCATATTTCTGTGTAAAATGAAAAGTCACATGCACACTTTAATTTTGCTACTGAAGGGCAAAAGTGAATAAGCTAGCTTGCTATTAATCTATGCTACTTAAAATAAGTGGGATTTTTTTTTTCCATGGCAAACATAAAGTTTGTCAAAAGTAATTAAGGAAGCTTTCTGGGTGCCAAAATTTTAAAGAATAGTACAAGAAAAAATATAACTTTTTCTCAGTATGTGTGAATGCATGGATTTATTCACTTCATTGACAAAGTTACCATTATTTTTAAAATTGTCTCATTTTCACTTTCTAAACACTGCTTTTTAAATCTAGTTTTACCGCACAATAAATTTACAAGTTTTTTCATAACCGTATTTTAAAATTAGATGAATTTGATGCATTACAAAAGAATATATGCTTTTGCTTGACAGACAAGAGCTGATATTCTTAAAATGATAAAAATGTTGATTAACTCAAAGCAAACTCCTCTACAATTTATTCTGTTGACACTTTTTCATATTAATTTTAATATATAAAACACAGTAACATTAGAAAATAAAAGATATAAACCATAATTATTACTGATGAAAATTTTAAATTGAAAACAGAATTCTTTTGGAGCAGATAACTAAAATGCAGCAATGCACAGCGACTGTGATTCCATTAAGAATGAAATCTTGCTAAATTATTTTGTTCCTTTTAGATTTCTTACCAAACCTAAATAGCGTATATTTTCAACCAATACATGTCCTAGCACTGTATTGTTTTTTGATGAGAAGTTAAATTATATTAAATCTTTCACATCATCATGTTTTACCCTTATTTTAATGATGATGTGAAAAGTTTTAAAAAATCCAAAGCAGCATGAGAAGCATTAAAAGAAAAAAACTCAGTAGTTCTAGCACAGCCATGAAAGTATATTTCGTTAAGAAGAAAGCACACAATAATACACAAAACTGAAAAATGAGTTCAATTGTATCACTCTCTTGTTTATAAAAAAAATCACAAAGATTAATTCATGGAACTTTAAAAAATTTATCTAGTTCTGATGCCAAGAGTATACTATTCCAAAGTATTTCTAATACCAACCAGCAGTTCTTCAAGAAAAACAATTTATCTCATTAAAATATTTGATGTGGGGTTGATACAACTGAAATAGACTTGAGGAAGAGAAAATATTTAAGCCTTGCTATTCATTAAAGGTTTTTAAATTTTCCAATAGTACCTCATCTTTCAGATTCTGTTTAATAAAGATTCAATCTCAAACCCAAAACATTCTTCCAATGTTAAAACTAAATGAACACTCCTCATTGCTCTAAGAAACACACAGTAGTAAGAACAGTTCTACAGTGACAGAAAATTCCTCTGAATGTTTTTAAAGTGAAAAGATGACAGAAAAGATAATCCTAAAGCTCTTCAAGACAAAACTATACTCTTTAATACAAAAAGGAATTTTCTGATGGGTTATTTTAGTGCTGCAGTCAAAACAAATCCTTTAAAAATGGGATTTGCCCTGACGAAAGACACTAAAAACAGGGAGTGTTCAATCTCCGGAGGGGTTTAAACTACTGAATGGGGCACCTGGAGACGTCTGCAGAGTGTGCGCAGTTCTTCAGTATTTAGAGCATCGATCCTGCGGTGATACTCAGCCACTGACACTACCTGAATATGGAGACAGGAAGACAATAATTCCACTGACAGTTGAGAAAAATAGCCAAAACAAAACAAACAAAAAAAAAAAATGGAGAAATTTAAATGGAGAAAGAGAATTGTAATCAGGGTTTCTTTCCCCACTCCATGCTGAAAATCCAGAAGATTTCTGTATCAAACTACAGCGAAGTGCACGAGTGGGTTTAAAACCACTACGTCCAACTGGTTCACAATATAAGATTTACGAACTGCTTCATATAGACAGAATTTGAGTAAAAAGAATTATAGTTGCTTATAAAGGAAACACTACAGAAAACAACATGCTTTGCTAACATCGAAGATAACATAAATCATAATGGTGGGTATCTTACAAAGAAAATAGTAACTTCAACTTTCCCCTCCAAATCAGTTTAGCTCAAACATGTATCCTAATGGTATGCTGGAAGAATTTCTTCTAGGCAAAGTAAGAAACATACTTATCCTATATGATCTGTATCAGAAAAAAGGGGGAGTGAGAATAAGATATGAAGCACATTTAAAAACCTAAGGCAGTAAGAAAAATAAGATCCAGAAAGTAAAAATTAGATTTTCAAAAGTGTACCTAATCAACAGTATCTTCTCAGTCATGTCTACTTCTGTCCTTCACATGATTGTTTTCAGTTTTTGTCTTTCCTCTATATTATTTCTTTATGGTTGGTACTGCAGAAGCTATTTGTGACTAAAGCTTAATGACATCCCTACATTCTAAATTTCTAAGAAAATCTCTTTATCTTCTATAATTGCCTAGACCAGTCTCTTGAATAATGAATTAGAAAGCCATATATGACAGATGAACATTATTACAAAAAGTTCACAAAAATGACAAGTTCTCTCCGGTTAACACAACAGAGACAGCTTTCTCAGACCATTACATAATTCCCAAAACAGAAACCATAATATAGTGAACTCTGGTGGTGTCATACATATGGGCTAACTCTCCTGAGCTACGACAGATTCCTCTTGTGATCAATGCCGTTTAGCCACTGGCCCATAAAGAGTTTAGACGTCTAACCTAGGTCTTAAAAAGCTCTTATGCTAGCCAACCAAAATAAATTAGCCACCAGTACACATCAAGGTAACTCTGAAGAGTTATGTAAACCTGTGGAAAGCCATGAAAGAGATGAAAATAGTAAAAAGGAAAAGAAGCTGGACTTCTGTTTTGGCACTGTATTGACTTTTATAAAGCAACAATGTGTGCCATAAGAAACCCCAAATGGGTATGATCTCCAGCCCTGGAGGATCAGATGGATCTGGGTTCCGGCCCTTCTTTATCTATTTTTCCATAAAACATGGAAATAAAAAGACCACATACAAAATAAGTCTTTTTTATGAAATAAAAAGATAAAATAAAATGCATATATAAAGGACTGAGTAGATAGAGAACAAACTATTGGTTGATGGAGGGAGGTGGGTGAAAGTTGGGTTACATGGGTACTAAGGACGGCACTTGTCACAATGAGCACTGGGTGTTGTATGTAAGAGATGAATCACTGAATTCTTCTCCTGAAACCAACACTGCACTATATGTTAACTAAAATTTAAATTAAAATAAGAAGGAAAAAATTAAAATGAAAAATGAAAAAAAAAATAAATGCAGTATGGGATCCTGGAATAGAAAGGGGATATTAAGTGAACATCTGGTGAAATTTGAATAAAGCTTATGGTTTAGTTAAAAAAAAAAAAATGGACAGAACTTTTAAAAGGCTTAAATTAATGGAGGGATATACTATGTTTGTGTCTAGAATACTCAATATTGTAAATATGTGATTTTCCCTACGAGTTGGTGTATTGATGTAATGCAACCTCAAGGAAATTTAAGAACATTAAAAAACATAGCAAAGGATTGAGTACAGTGCCCAGCACATAGTAAATGATAGCTATTATTATTAATATTACTTTTACTTAATCATTTTTCACCAAGCACCCTAAGGACTAAAGAATGTCTGAAGAGTCTCTTTATGTATGTATGTTTGTATTTACTTACTTACTTGAAGTTTATTCTGAGAGAGGAAACAAGCAGGGAAGGGGCTGAGAGGGAGAGAGAGAATCCCAAGCAGGCTCCATACTGTCAGCAGAGAGCCTGACTCTGGGCTGGATCTCAAAAAATGTGAGATCATGACATGAGTCAGACCCAGGAGTCTGATGCTTAACCAACTGAACCATCCAGGTGCTCTTCCTTACTTATTTTTGGTTTTTATTTTTGATAGTAAATTATTTCAGTTTTGGGAGCTCAACTATCTTATATACTGACTACTCTGAACTTAATTTTAAATTTCAGTATTAGATATATTAAAGACCTTTCAGGGCGCCTGTGTGGCTCAGTTGGTTGTGTCCAACTTTGGCTCAGGTAATGATCTCATGGTTTGTGGGTTTGAGCCCTGCATGGGACTTTGTGTTGACAGCTCAGAGCCTGGAGCCTGCTTCAAATTCTGTCTCCCTCTCTCTCTCTGCCCCAATCCCCACTCATGCTCTCCCTCCTGCTCTGTTTCACTCTCAAAAATAAACAAACATTAAAAATATTAAAAAAAAAAAAGACCTTTCAATTAAGAACAAAAAAATTTTCAATAAAGATGAAAACAAACTAGGTTCTAAAAAAAAAAAAAATCACTGCCTTGCTTTTATGTGGCCAGTAAAAAGGCATCTCTACAAAATATTCAATGGCGAATTATATTCTTCTTTTTCCCCCCACAGCATTCAATCTAATCAAGTCTCCGCGCCAGGAGTTTTCAAGTTATAGGACATACCTACTCCTCTGCATTCTTTCTACTCTTCTAGTTAACACTAATTTTACACTTATTTCTTAAAGCACCTTCCTTTACCATGTCAAATACATTTCTTCAATGGAAGGAAAATTAAATTATGCTCACAAAAGGAATCACTTATAGTCTAACTGTATCAATGTCACTGAGTTAGGGTTATCAGTGAGGGAAGCATGACTGCCATTCTAAGTATAAGCTTGTAACATGTGGTAAAGTTATAGTTTCTTTAATGTCACAAATCTACCTTTTCTGGTTCACACTTCTTTTGCAAAAAGTATTCTGGGACTTATAAACTAATCACTTCCTTAATTCTAAATATTTCCTCATGCCATGATGAATGAAGATACATAAAACTGTCAAAAGAGTCTGTGAATTAATAAAGAAAAAAGGTCTGAAATCAAGTAAGCACAGAAACATACATCATCTCAAAATACATGAATGTAGAGATACAGATTCCTAGTATATATGATGGAACTGCAATTAGTCTTAAATTAATTTTTATCCCCTTGGTAAACCATACTCCACGTACAGAATTTATTTACCCAAAAGATTAAACCTAAGTAGAAAATGGACACATTCCTACAAAATGTCCTACATACACCCAATTATTAAGGGTGCAGAGTTGAAGAAACCAAGATCTCAATGAAAAGTGTATTCACTGTCTCACTAGAAAGTCATTTCTTGAGGAGTACAGTGTTTTGCACATACTGCTAAAACCCCCTCTATGGAAACTCAGTAGTCTGACCTGCTCTCTGCACAAGTGCTACTCTCCAGTCTTTTCAGTCTGACAAAGGACTCTCACATAGAGAAAGTGTTTCTCTAAGCATTTATTTTCACAGAATACAAATACAAAGACAGGATTAAGTCTGTCCATCTCTATTACAGAGGAACTAACAACAACCAGTACAGAACAAACGCTACAGCTAGAGAAAAGGTACAGCTGCTGTCAGTGCCACAAGTTCCTCTCCTAGACAAAAAGATCAATATTATGGTCTAACAGTCCTCCTTCCAGGATGTTCCAGTACTTCCCCATGAGATTACCCCACAAACAAACCAAAACCTCCCTTCCTCTAACTGCCCGGCAAGCTAACAAAACCTGGTAGATAACTGAATGTGCTGTTTTTATTCCCTACTTTCATTCTTTGGTGAAGGGAGATAGAGTAGAAAGAAAAATATTACCTAATCAATGCCATTTAGACTTACTTTGGTACCCAAAAATATGTTTGACAAGGAGGAACTGTAAGTTTAGGTTACAGTAGCTAACAAAAAGGGCATACAACAGCGTTCTTGATATCATATAACCTTCTGTTCTACACATATACAACAAAGTCTTTATTACAAAGTAAGACCTAGATTATGTTAAAACTTTGCTCTTTTGCCTTAAACCACTACTCTCAAAGTAACATTTTATGGGACTATAATAAATAAGGTATAAAAGATGCAAATAGAGAATCATAAATTAGAAAGCCAAAAAATAGAAGAGGAAAAAAAGATGTAATACACAATGAATTGAAAATAGAACATATTATCAAAGTTTTGATTTGAATAAATCATCTATATTTAAAGTTACTTCCTCTTACATATATTTGCAAGTGACTCCTACTAGATTTTTTGGAAGAAGGCAGATATATTCACTGTTTTTTTAATCAAAAAGAAACCTGTTAACTACTCAAAACCATTCAATTACACTGTGTGTATGCTGTTTTAGCGTTTTGGCACAATAAATATAAGAAGTGAATGTCATATAAAAGGGAATAATCTTATTTTCTACATGGTATATCAGGGGAAAAGAATACTCATCACATAATCTTGAAATATATAAATCCATCATTGGCAGTTGGGAGACTTCAAAACTCCTCTAATCAGTAATTTACAAATCCAGCTGGCAGAAAATCAGTAAGAACATAGCTGAACTGAAAAAAACCCTCAATTAACTGGATCTAACTGACATATACAGACATATACAGACTACTCATCCAACAACAACAAAACAAAACACCTTCTTCTCAAACTCACATGGAACATTCATTAAGATAGACCACATTCTGGTCCATAAAACATATGTTAACAAACAGAAATCATAAAAAGTATGCTCTCAGACCACCAAAGAATTAAACTAGACATGTGTAACAGAGAAAGAGTGGGAAAATCCACAAATACTTTTAAACCACACATTAATGCATAGTCACAAAAGTCCTGGGAGAAATTTGAGATGTTTGAAGATAGAAAAAAAATTCCAAAAAGTATCAACAGTTTGGGATGTAATAAAGGCAGGAATTTAGAGGAAATTTTATAGCATAGAATGTATATATAAGGAAAGGACAGATCTAAAATCAACAATCAGCTTCTATCTTAGGAAACTAGAAAAAGAGCAAATTAAATCTGAAGTAGAAGAAATAAATAGTGAAAAATTAGAGCAGAAATCAATGAAATTAAAAACAGAAAATCAAGAGAGAAAAATCAAGGAATCAAAAAGGCAATTCTTTGAAAAGATCAATAAAAATCGATAAACCTCTAGCTAACTAAAATAAGTGAGAGAAAAAATATATCAGAAATGTAGAGGGGCCATCACTATTGATCCCATGGACATTAATTAGAAGGATAATAAAGGAATATTATAAATGGACTCAATACCCACAAATTTGATAACCTAGATGAAATGGACCAATTCCTTGAAAGATACCAACACCAAAACTTACAAAAGAAAAAACAGATCAATGAAGCAGGCCTATATTTATTTCTTCAAGAAACTGAATTAATATTATTAACCCTCCAAAACAGAAAGTATGAGGCCCAGTCCTAGCCAACTAAAATGAATTAGTTACCAGGAAACATCAAGATAACTCTATGAAAAGCTATGTAAACTTGTTGAAAGCTAGGAAAGACATAAGAATTTTAAAAAGGATAAACTGGACAGAGTTCCATTTGTGCCATTATTATTATATTGATTTTTGCAAAGCAACAATACATACACTATGGTAGCTGACTCTGTACTTAAGAAGAAACTCAAAGTAGTTATGATCTCTAGCTCCAGAGCATTTGGAGTGAATCCAGATGGATTCACTGATAAATTCCATCAAATATTTAAGGAAGAGATTACACTAATTATCTACAATTTCTTCCAGAAAATAGAGGCGGATTAAATATTTCCCAACTCATGACCTAAACATCTTAACAGACACCTCACTAAAGAAGATATACTGATGGCAAATAAGAATATGAAAAGATGCTCAATAGCATGTGTCATAAGGGGAATATAAATTAAAATAATGGGATATCACAACATACCTATTGAGAATGGCTAAAATTCAAACCACTGACATCAGATGCTGGTGAGTATGTGGAGCAACAGGAATTGTCATTCACTGTTGGTACAGTGAAAAAAGGTACTGTCACTTTGGAAAACAGTCTGGTACACTGTTACAAAACAAAACATACACTTATCATACAATCCAGCAATCATGCTTCAGGGTATTTGTCCAAATGAGTTGAAAACTTAGGTTCACACAAAATCTGCAAATAAAACAGCTTTTTATCACTAGTGTCAAAACCTGGAAGTAACTAAGATGTCTTTCAATAGGTAAAAGGATGAAAACAAACTGGTACATCTAGATAATGGGATATTAAGTCAGCACTAAAAATAAATGAGCTATCAAGCCATGAGAAGGCAGTGAGGAACCTTACATTATCTTACTTACTGAAAAGCCATTCTGAACGCTATATACTGTGTGATGGCAACTATATGATACTCTAGAAAAGGCAAAACAACAGAAACAGGAAAAAGATCAGTGGTTACTAAGTATTCTGGTAAAGAAGGAAAAAGAGAGGCAGTTTAGGGAACTTTTAGGGCAGTAAAACTATACTGTATCATCCTATAATGGCATATGTCATTCCACAGAATGTACAACACAAAGAATAGACCTTAAGGTGAACTGTGGACTTTGGGTGATAACAACGTACATTAGTTCACAGACTAACAAATATGCCATACCAGATGTGAATACAAGATGTGAATAATAAGAGAACTGTGTGTGTGCTGGGGGACGGAGGGGCATATGGGAACTGTCTTTCCATTCAATTATTCTGTAAACCTAAAATTGTTCCAAAAATAAAATCTATGAATTAAAAAAAAAGCAAGAGAAGGATAAGCACGAAATTCAGAGAAATGGTTACCAATCTGGGGGAGACATGAGATGAGATGAAAAAAAGACACATAGGCTGATATAACTGCATTGGTAATGCTCTGGTTCTTAAGTTGGATAGTGGGGTCACACAGATACTCATTATTATGCCTCATAACTTGCATATGCAATAAATATGCTTTTCAACTAGTAAGTCAAATAAACAAAAATATTCTACACTGAATATACACACATATATCTTTTAATTAGGTTGCTGACTAGAACTAGGCCGATTAATAAATTTCTTGTGAAAACGTACTACAGGTGAGCAACAAAGTATAGCACAGAAAGAACACTGGATTTGGATTGAAACCTCTGCTTTAATTTCGGTTCTGCTTTTTACTAGATTTGTAACCTTGAGCAACTGCATTTAATTGCTCCATTTCTAGTCTTTTAAACAGAAATAATAGTTTAACCACTTCAGGAGGAATAAATGATAGTATATGTAAGGCATATATAAAATAGAGACACTAAATGTACAAAATAAACGTTAATTCCCATTCCCTGATTATGTTGTGAAGATTTTGAGAGACAATACAGCTAAGAATTTAAGGGCACAGGTTAGAGCCAGAATGCCTTGACTCAAACCATAGCTCTAATCCTTACTGGTTGTAGTATGACTGCTATATGCCTCTATTTCTTAAATGGAGATGAGAGTAGCAATATTCACAATGAAGATGAAATAAAATAAATGATGTTAAGTGTTTAGAATAATACAGTGTTATTAGAAGTACAGAGTATGATAACTATTTTTCTCATAAACATGATTATTATCTTGAGTTAAGGTCACTGGAAGATTTTTACGTTTAAAGTAGCTCTTTTTAAAATTCTAGGTATGAACTAATTCTTGCAGAGATGTAAATAATTATAGGATTTTTCTCCTGTGTTTTCATACATGAAAGCATAAGTACGAAAACAATCTGTCTTGTCATATATAAGGTCTTAAACAGAAAAAAAAAATGATTAAATTAATGAAGTATTGATAGAGATAAAACAATGTTGCTATATTTAATGATTTGTGACTTCAATCTGATTAAGCCTAAATTCTTATTAAAAATAGGCTTATAACATTCAGGCAAATAATAATTTATTGACAGACACAAAAAGGCAGGATACAGCATATGGTTACATCAAATATATAGCTTCAAATAAATGGTTAGAAATCAAAGCATAGGTTGTTTGTCAAAATAAACTCTAAAACAGCCTTAAAAAAAATAAAGACAGTAAGCATGCTTGATCAATATGGTTCTCACTGAAACTAAATGGTAAAGGTTTTTCATTCCATGTATCTTAGAACACATTTACCTATTAGTTATTAGTTATGTTTCTGAGCCTGAAATTAACTCATTTATAAAATGAAAATAACCTACATCTGGTTAACATGCAGAGTTACTGTAAGGTGAAATATGATACTACATAAATGAGCATTTAGAAAATCGTTCTGGTTTACATTCAAATACATCCTGGTGAGATAAGGAATGGACAGAGTCAAGCTGTTTCTGTGTTCTATGACAGTTTAGTTCAGTGACCACTTCATACCTGTTTCCTCATCTTTAAAATGGGGAGTAATGCTGATTCTGCAAGGTTATTGTGAAGGTTAAATGAAATAATACATAAACTAGATGCAAGGGCAGAACTGAAGACCAGTGAGAAGCATGCTCTCATATCTGGCAAAACCACACATTAACTTCCTATAAGGTTAAAAACAGGAAATGGTGAGTGTGCTAATAATAATAAGTATGTGATGCACATTACAATGTCCTGTAAAATTCAAAACATCCACAATTTTGCTTGTATTTATAACAGATTAAACTGTATTAAAGTCTTAGCAAACTAATGATAAACACTTATTTGACCAATCAAAAAATACATGAAGGCTCCACTATTCTTGGTTTAAAGAAAGAAAAAAAAAAAAAAGCTGTGTTACCTATTCTGATAAATCTGATCACAATTTTAACAAATTTAATCATTTCAGATGGCTACATCCCTCTGTGCTGATGTACTTTAAAAACAAAAATTTGAAATTAATCAACTTAAAAATAAAAAGACATAACAAAGTACTCTCAAACCCAGTAAAAGGTAACACCAGTGAAATAAGTTTGGTATTTTCACGAGCTTAACATTTATGGGTGACAGGTTGCTTTGGAGACATCTTCCAAAGTTATTCTTGGCTGTAAGTATTTATTTAGCTTTATTTAAATTACCCACAATTAAAGTAAAAATAAAATTAATATTCATAAGGCAACTTATAATCCTAAATTACCATAGAAAGAACTGGCAACATAAGTTTCTAACAAATAATGCACATGTATTTTTACTGAAAACAACAGGAATCTCTAGTAAGGTTGAGATTTTCTCCGTACTAGAGTATCTTTTAAAGTTTCATTATTAGTTTAGCACTACTGGAAACTTTTTGGATAGCTTAAAAAAGTCTTTTCTCAAAATTATTAAAATAATAGTCTTTATACACAATATTATAAATATATGTAGTCTTCGATCCAGTCAATAAAAATTAAAGTTAATTCACTCTGGTTTTCTACTCAATTTATTTTTAAGAAAAAATTCTGAATATTTTCCTACAAAGGTCAGCTTAAATTAAAAAATTAAGGCAGCAAATAAAGATTTGATAACTTCCTGTTGATGTAAAATAGGAAAAGCAAAAGACTTACAAAACAAAATTACAGTTTTTATTCATTTCCTTTTTTGAAGACATTTAGGATTAGCAGAAATAAAGGCAGTTTTCTGTAATCATACAACTTTGTATTCTATAAATATTCTTTGTATTCTATAAATATTCTTAAACTTTTAGAAATAGTATAATTTTTCAGCATGTCACCATAATAAGACTAGTAAATATAGAAATTGAAATCATTGACTAAGATTTACCAGGGTATATTTATGATTAAGTGGTTGATGTCTTCTCCCTTTTTTCCCATACCAGAGACGAGACATTTCCTTTCCAGAGCAAATTAAGTTATATCAAATCTCATAAGGAGTGTTTTAAAAAGCATTCTTCCTCTGTTAAAGATAAATTTTCAGCACAAGAGCCCTACTACAGTGACAAAAACAGTTTGCCAGAGACAAAGATTTGATTGACAAGACAGAGAGCTAATCACTAAGTAGTATCCATTGCAAAGATAGTTCTGAGTGGAGACTGTAAAGCCAGGGAGGGAAGAGAAGGTTTCCCATGTTTAAGTTTGGTTGCACTGTACCCAAATGTGGAAGAAAAAAAAAGAAAAGGCTCAAAAGTTTAAAGACACAGAGCATGTATTTGCAAACACGAGTACACTAAGAAATACACTAAAAATATGTCATAAAAAAGTACTAAGTGCAGTTTCCAGAGCCCCTCCTAAAGTGCACAAATGATTTTAACTAACATTTTGTTTTGCTCATACAGTCACACAATTCTATTCTTTATTTACATCTAAACAATCCAATAAAATGTCATCTTTTATGTGAGCATTTTTTTAAGCAATGAGACATCCCTCTGAGAACCATCCAACCCTATAGGCATTTCATAGAATGCCTATATAAAAATGAAGCAAATCCACAAATAAATCCTATACAAACATTAAAGTGACCAGAAAATTCCTCTACCATTATGCAGTCAAATTTTAAACTGCATTTTCTAATACCTAACTTCTTGAAAAGGTACTTATATTTACTATACCTACATATCAGTGGTACACTCAATCTAACCAAAGAAGTGAACTTTTAAGATTAAATATTATGGTTATAAACTAAAACTACCTAGAGCTCAATTTTAACTAGAATATCAATGCCATAATAGTACACCTGAATATTTCTTCCATTTTAAACCAGGTCCTCTTCCCTTACATCGGGTGTTCACATAAAACTGTGTACACACAATGCCACCCTTCACACATATACCACCTTTCTATAGTACACACAAACACTGAACCACACCTATAGCTCAACATCTTCTTCCTCCACATTCCATGATGTGTGTGCACAGAACAAAGCACACCCCACACTAAATATCCTCCTTCCCTCTCACACCAGCTATTCCCATCTCCCCAACCAGCCCAACTACACTTACCCTAACATCTCTCTCCCACAGTCCCCTAGAGGTACTGTAACTATCTCCACACTCACCATACTACACACAGTCTCATTACACATACAGTGCACCATGGTCCTGCCTCCCCTCATATGGCACACCCCCCATACACACCAACAACATGATCTGGCAGTACTGGGCTGCCATTTTGAAAACCTATCATCATTTACAGACAAATTTTCTGAAATTAAAAACACTATATATGTACCGAAATGTAGTTTAAATACAGAATACACACCCCAAGCATAGGATAGCTTATTTTGCTGGTTATCTTGTCAACATCCACCAGTACAGCTTCTTCCTAATACAGTTTTGATTTTGCTCAAGTATCTTTTTAGCCATGTCTCTGAGAAGGTTTGCTCCATATCTGGACAGGATGGATCCTTATAGATCTAAACCAGTGGCTCTCAAATTTTAGCTTGCCTCACAATCATTGATATGAAACATTTGTTAAAATACAGAATGCCAGGTTCCAAAACTAGTTTCTGATTAAGCAAACTAGAGTGGGCTCTGAGAATGGGCTGCTAATGGTCTGGGGACCATACCTTAATAAGAAAAACTAAACCACAATGAAATGTCACCTCACACCTGTTAGAATGGCTATTATCAAGAAGAAATAACAAGTGTTGGTGAGGATGTAGAGAAAAGGGAATCCCTGTGTAATACTGGTAGAAATGTAAACTTGTACAACGATTATGAAAAACAGTATGGAGATTCCTCAAAAAATTAAAAAAGTATCATAGATTCAGAAATCTTACTCCTGAGTATTTTTCCAAAGAAAACAAAAACATAAATTCAAAAATATATATTCACCTCTGTGTTCACTGCATCATTATTTACAATAGCCAAGATATGGAAACAACCTAAGTGTCTAATAATGGATGAATGGATAAAGGTGATGTGGTATATATAATATACAATGGAATACTATTCGGCTGTAAAAAAAAGAATGAATCTTCCCATATACAACAACATGGATAGACCTTGAGAGCATTATGCTAATTAAGTCAGACAGAGAAAGACAGATACTGTAGGATCTCATTTATATGTGGAATTTAAAACAACAATAAAAACCAAGTTTACATATTAACAGACAGGTGGTTGCCAGAGGCAAGGAGTTGGATGGAGGCAGGCAAAATGGGTGAAGGGGGTCAAAAGGTGTAAGCTTTCAGTTCTAAAATAAACAAATCATGAGGATGTAACATACATGGTGACTAGTTAGTAATATTGTATTGCATATTTGAAAGTTGCTAAGAAACTATGTCTTGAAGTCCCCATCACAAGAAAAAAAATTTTAACACAATAAGGTGACAAATGCTAATGTTACACTTGTGATCATTTTGCATTACATACAAATGTCAAATCATTATGTTGTATACCTGAAACTAATATACTATATGTCAATTATATGTCAATAAAAAAACTGATTTAAGCTATTTGAGTGTTTTTCAGTGTCTTGAAACCAAATATTTCCTAATAAAAACATATCTAGCAGACATAAATGGAGCTCAGTAAATCTCTTTCTTGTCCTTTTTTTCAGTGTTTAGAAAACATACGAGGTCACTTAAATACTTCTAGATATCCCAGAGATTGAAGGAGATTTTACTTTACCATTAGTGTAAAATGACAGACTACAAAATGAAGTGCTTTTAAGAATATGACAAGTTTAAACGTTGAACATAATTCATAATTCAACCTGTTATAATTCAGATATTCAACTTAATAATCTTTTTCCTTGGGGCACCTGGGTGGCTCAGTTGGTTAAGCGTCTGACTTCGGCACAGGTCATGATCTCACTGGTGATGAGTTCGAGCTCAGCATTGGGCTCTGTGCTGACAGCTCACAGCCTGGAGCCTGCCTTGGATTCTGTGTTTCCTTCTCATTCTGCCCCTCCCCCACTCATGCTCTGTCTTTCTCAAAAATGAAATAAACATTAAAAAAAATTTAAATAATAATCTTTTTTTCCTCTACTTTCTTTATTGGTGTTGAAATTATATCTTATTTCCTCTGAGTTGGGAGTGGTATACCAGAAACAATTATATGAAATATACTGTACTCAATATTTAAGGTAATATAAGTAATTTTAATATTCAAAATCATAAATTAGTCTGTCATTTATCCATCCTGTCTCAACACCCATATTAAATAAAATTTTGCATTTTTAATGGAAATTTTATAACCCATAACTTTTGGTTAGTTACTAAGGGAGAATATTAACAAAAAGCAAAACAGCTCAAACTTTGCTGAGGTAGATAACATCCTAAGCTAACATTTTTGTTAGTCAAAACAGACAATATTAGACATGATTGATGAGTGTCAAATGCTACTGTGAGAAAATTTATATAGTCTAGTACTGGAGATCTGCTCTATAGCATAGTGCTTACAATAACACTGTATTGTATACTTGAAAATCTAAGAGCGTAGATTTTATGTTGTGTTCTCATTACAAAATAATAATAATAATAATAATAATAATAATAATAATAAAGAGGGTAGGAAAAAACTCTTAGAGATGATGGATATATTTATGGTACAGACTGTGGTGCTAGTTTTTATGGATATTTATGGATGTATAAGTCTCCAAACTTATCAAGCTGTACATATTAAATATGCACAGCTTTTTGTAGGTCAATCCTACCTCAATGAAATGGTTTAAAAAAAAAAACTTCATGTAGTAATATTATTGAAGAAAATTTATATTAACTCATAAATTCTGTTTTAATCTAGAAAATAATACTTTAAGAACTTAATTGTCTTCAATAGATATCACATTGACAGTCCCCCAAATTCTAATTGCTTTTAATGCTTTTGATTTCTACCTTTTTGTCAGACATTTTAAATTACTTTTGGAGTTATGGTTTGTAATATTATGTGATTTGATCAACATAAAAAGTATATTTTTCTTTAATTGCCTTTATCTAAGACAAGCGACCTCTCTATTTAATGACTTAGACACAGAGAGTACTTTCACTTTGAATAAAATCAGTTCTGTATGGATTTTGCTGGCTAGGCAGAGGAGTGGTTAAGAAAGTTTGTTTCATTTTATATATTGCCTCAATTTTAATTTTGGCATTACGTGTGCTTCAATTAAAAAAAATATCTTTCTGTTTAGGGCACCTGGGTGGCTCAGTATGTAGGTTAAGCGTTCAACTCTTGATTTCAGCTCAGGTCATGATCTCATGGCTTGTGGAATGGAGTCTTGCACTGGACTCTCTGCTGGCAGCATGGAGACTGCTTGGATCCTCTCTCTCCCTCTTACTCTGTTCCTCCCTGCTTATGCTTTCTCTCTCTCTCTCATCAAAGATACATATTAAAAAAAATCCTTTAAAAAATCCTTCTGCTTAATAAAGTATTGGAATACTCATTATCTGACAACTTAAGAGAGAAAATATTAACCAAACAATTTAAGTCATCTCAGAAACCAAAAACTGAATGAAATATATTTTTATCAATACTTTGGCAAGGGTGAGAAATGAGGACTAAACCAAAGCATATTGTTCTAATACTAATCATTACTTAAAAAAAAATTTTTTCTGAATACTTTTTATTTTTTAAATTCACATCCAAATTAGTTAGCATATAGTGCAACAATGATTTCAGGAGTAGATTCCTTAATGCCCCTTACCCATTTAGCCCATCCGCCCTCCCACAACCCCTCCAGTAACCCTCAGTTTGTTCTCCATATTTAAGAGTCTCTATGTTTTTTCCTCCCCCGTTTTTATATTATTTTTGTTTCCCTTCCCTTATGTTCATCTGTTTTGTCTCTTGAAGTCCTCATATGAGTGAAGTCATATATTTGTCTTTCTCTGACTAATTTCGCTTAGCATAATACCTTCCAGTTCCATCCACATAGTTGCAAATGGCAAGATTTCATTCTTTTTGATTGCCAAGTAATACTCCATTGTGTGTGTGTGTGTGTGTGTGTGTGTGTGTGTGTGTGTGTACCCCACATCTTCTTTATCTATTCATCCACTGATGGACATTGGGCTCTTTCCATACTTTGGCTATTGTTGATAGTGCTGCTATAAACACTGGGGTGCATGTGTCCCTTCAAAACAGCACACCTGTATCCCTTGGATAAATACCTAGTAGTGCCAACTGCTGGGTTGTAGGGTAGTTCGATTTTTAATTTTTTGAGAAGCCTCCATACTGTTTTCCAGAGTGGCTGCACCAGCTTGCATTCCCACCAACAACGCAAAAGAGAGCCTCTTTCTCCGCATCCTCACCAACATGTTGTTGCCTGAGTTATCGATGTTAGCCATTCTGACAGGTGTAAGGTGGTATCTCACGGTATTTGTATTTCCCTGATGATGAATCATGTTGAGCATTTTTTATGTGTCAGTTGGCCATCTGGATTTATTTGGAGAAGTGTCTATTCATGTCTTTTGCCCATTTCTGCACTGGATTATTTGTTTTTTGGGTGTTGAGTTTGATAAGTTCTTTATAGATTTTGGATACCAACCCTTTATCTGATATGTTGTTTCCAAATACCTTCTCCCATTCTGTCGGTTGCCTTTTAGTTTTGCTGATTGTTTCCTTTGCTGTGCAGAAGCTTTTTATTTTGATGAGGTCCCAGTAGTTCATTTTTGCTTTTGTTTCCCTTGCCTCTGGAGACGTGTTGAGTCAGGAGTTGCTGTAACCAAAATCAAAGAGGTTTCTGCCTGCTTTCTCCTCGCGGATTTTGATGGCTTCCTGTCTTACATTGAGGTCTTTCATCCATTTTGAGTTTATTTTTGTGTATGGTGTAAGAAAGTGGTCCAGGTTCATTCTTCTGCATGTCGCTGTCCAGTTTTCCCAGCACCACTTGCTGAAGAGACTGTCTTTATTCCATTGGATATTCTTTCCTGCTTTGTCAAAGATTACTTGGCCATACATTTGTGGGTCCATTTCTGGGTTCTCTATCCTGTTCCATTGATCTGAGTGTCTGTTCTTGTGCCAGTACCATACTGCCTTGATGATTACAGCTTTGTAGTATAGCTTGAAGTCTGGGATTGTGATGCCTCCTGCTTTGGTTTCCTTTTCAAGAGTGCTTTGGCTATTCACGGTCTTTTCTGGTTCCATACAAATTTTAGGATTATTTGTTCTAGAGCTCTGTGAAGAATGCTGGTGTTATTTTGATAGGCATTGGATTGAATATGTAGATTACTTTGGGTAGTATCGACATTTTAACAGTATTTGTTCTTCCTATCCAGGAGCATGGAATCTTTTTCCATTTTTTTTGTGTCTTCAATTTCTTTCATAAGCTTTCTATAGTTTTCAGTGTATAGATTTTTCACCTCTTTGGTTAGATTTATTCCTAGGCATTTTATGGGTTTTGGTGCAATTGTAAATGGGATCGATTTAATCATTACTATTTTAAAAATGAAAAACACTATTATGCCATATAATCTTTTGGCACATAATACTAGTGAACTCATATTTTAAAATTTAATCAACAAGTATAAACCTGGGAGGTAAACTTTTAAATAAATTGATTAAAGTTAATATAATAAAGTCAATTACTTAATTGTTTTTATCATTCTAGGGGCAATCGATGTTTTAGTTAGTAGGTCTGGAGTATGAAAGATACTGAAGTAGAAGTGGTATAAAATTAACTTTGGAGATGAAAAATGGAAAAATTTTTGCCAGCTTTTATCCTAAAAAGAGTGAAAGTCAACCCAAAAGAAGTGGGACAAAAAAGCAATGTAGCTTAAAAAGCTCCACTTTTGAGACCTGTGTCATCAAAGCAGCAAGACTGGCATACCCAACACGTGACACTTTGAAACCCAAAACTTTCGGAGGATTCTAAATGAGAGTCTCTTGAAGTTGGTACTTGGGGTTGAGGTAATACCACCTGAAGGGTGCAGTCATGAGCCATGTGGTACTTGGTGACAGAATAAAATTGACTTACATTACTGTAGTATCACTTTCATTTCATGATAAGAAATTTTAAAAATTCCATTTATAATACAACAGATAAATTTAAAAGATGAATGCAAAATTCACATGAGTCTTAAAGACAGGCTTCAAAGGCATTTTAAGCTTATCAGGGTAGCCACTGCATTAGACTATACTATTAGATTCTTGGGCACTTGTCAAGTACATCAAACTTCAAAAGGTATTTGATGGACAAGTTCAAGAGGTGGTGGTGAATGACTCACAGCCTGGTATGTTTTTGGTTTCCCTCTCCTTGTAGTGCCTCTAAGTACACAATATGATAAAAATCTTTTGGTGTATAAAGGGAGCTATGCCTGAAGTAATTCTGCCTGTCATTGATAAAACAAACAAACAAACAAAACAAAGAAACAATATGCTTTTAAAAATCAAGGCATAAAATAATTAAACCATTCTCCATAGTGAATCAAATTTATGTTTTAGGTATGCAGATGCAACACACAAAGTAAGAGGAATTTTTTGAAAAATATTTTATACAATGGAACTTCCATGACAGGAACATGAAAATTAAATTACAGTATGGTCAATGTAGTGTGAAAGAATGTTCCACAGTCTTAGCATTGCATATGTTTAACACAACATGTGAAGTGATGACATGGGATAGCAGAGTGGTTTTCCCCTTTTATTGTACAATGTCATCACCTAAGGAGCTGTACAGAATACGGACTTTGACTTGGTCTGAGGTGACCCTGAGGCAGTAAGTTTTGAAAGCTCCCCCAAATGATTAAAAGTTTCTGCCAAGACTGAGAATTTGGTATGGTGAAAAGGACTATAGGCTCTGAATTACCGATTAACTATTATGATTTGCTACAAAGAGGATTTGGGCTAAGTAAGAAACAAGTTTAGAGAAATTATCTGTAAAATAAAGATGACAGTCTATGATTAGATGGGTTGCTCTAGATCTAAGACAGAATAACATTTTGATAACACTGTGGGGAAGCTATCAGCAAAATCTAGACTGTAGGACATCCTAGAGAAAAAAAAAACTGATTTCTTAAAAATGAAAATTACGAGGAAAAAAACAAAGCACAGCAAAGAAATAGAGAATCTACATTTACAGAGACTTAGGAGACATTTTAACTGACTGAAACATTTGGAGCTTAGTTGCATCCTGATTCAAAGAACAAATCATAAAAATACATTCATGTTACATATATTTTAAACATATTTATGACATTTGAAGAAATGTGAACTGGGGAAAAGGAAGGATCATAGAATAAGTCGATAAAGCACAGTGATTGGTATATGCAACTTCATTATACTATTTATCTCTATTTTTGTTTGTTTATCAAATCAAGGCACTATCATCAGTAAATAGTGCCAATAGGCATCTTTCCCCACCTTTACCTTAAGACCTTCCAATACTTTGTTGAAATGTCATTAGAATACTTCCCTTGTCACGCTGTGTCACTTTTTCTCTCTCAAAAAGAAACAAACATTAGGGGCGCCTGGGTGGCTCAGTCAGTTAAGCATCCAACTTCAGCTCAGGTCATGATCTCACAGTTTGTGGGTTCGAGCCCTGCATCAGGCTCTGTGCTGACAGCCTGCTCAGAGCCTGCAGCCTGCTCCAGATTCTGTGTCTCCTTCTCTCTCTCTGCCCTTCCCCCCACTCACGTGCACATTCTCTCTCTCTCCAATATACATAAACGTAAATATTAAAATTTTTTTAAAAAAGACCTTAATTTAAGAACATTAGAAATTGAAAAACAAATAGGACTTTCAATGTGCATATTTCAGAACTGAATTTATTTCAAATATTATAGAATTTTTCTTGGTATCTTAAGTGCACATTTTAGTAATTTGGGGTGCCATAGTTTGGATTAAATTTTAACACATTTGAGAGTAATGATGAAGGTAATGTTGAATCTATAAAGAGTTAATAAACAGTGGAGACACCAGGGAAAATAATCCTGGAAGATTAAAGAATAAATATTTTCAGATTATCATAGTATATAGAGAACATTTGTTGCTGACGTGCATCAGAAGAACAAAAACAAATGGATTACACTTATAGAGATATGTTTCTTTAAACTCACTATTAAGAAAGAACTTTCTAACAGAGTTCTCCTAAAATGAAAAGTACTGCCCTCTGAGGTGATAAACTCTACCATGGAATTATGTTAAAGCAGAACAAAGAACAGTGTAAAATAGGAGAGGCTGAACTGCCAGTTAATTCTAACTTCCAGCATCTATAAATTTATGACCGATTTACTACAACTGGCATAAGAACTTATTTTAGGATGTAGACTATCATGAAAAATGAGCAAAACTTTTATATCCTATTTTAATCTATGCCCAAATTTATTCCTTAATCCAATAAACAGTAATATAAAAATAATATTGAGGATGAATTATATGCTTGCATTGTTTTTAGCTCTGAGAACACAGTCATGTATGAAGCTGAGAAAATCCTGCCCTCACGGCGCTTACAATGGGAGAGGGACAGGACTCACACAGAAGAGAAGTTGGAGCAGAGTAAGTTAATCATATGCAAAAGTTTTCCCAATGTATAAATAAAAAAAAAGCAATATGCGATTATAAATTTTCTAGCAAATCCATTAAAAAAAAGTTAAAATAACTGTTTTTTACTTAACTCAATATATCTAAAATACTGTCATTTCAACATAATCAATATAAAATTAATGATATTTTACATTTTTCTTTTAATTCTAGATCTTTAAATTCCAGTATATAGTTTGTATTTACAGGGAACATGTTAATTCATACTAGCCACATTCCAAAAGTGCTGAATAGCTACATGTGGGCAGTAACTATTGTATCTATAGGAATTCGTATGTTCTGCACTACAGCACCCCTCAAGTCAGACATTAAATTTTCACAGGAAATACCTAATGGTGTTTAGATTTAGATTTATTTAGATTTCATGAGACTTACAGTGGAAAATTCATTTATCCTAGTTATTCCAAAAGTATTAAAAACTTATCCAATAGCTGAATCAAGTATCCACGTTAAAATTTAACTAAAATTAAGAAAAATTAAAAATTCATTCCCTTAGTTGCATTAGCCACATTTCAAGTACAAAATAGCCACATAGTAAACATGTGGCTACCAGACTAGACAGTACAGGACTGTTCCTAGACAACACAGCAAAAAGTTTCTAAAATTAATTTTTTTCTCTGCCATTTACTTTTTATTTGAATTAATTCTTGTTGAAAACAAGTGAGGAGACATTTATTTCTTCTTTAGAAATTTCAACTTGCAGAATCTGCCACAAGAACTGAGGCAATTCCTTTGAATCAAAATAGTTAATAATCAAATAATCAACCAGACAGTCTATCACTTCCAAGGTTAAGTGCTCCAACTCCAATGGAGAAAAGTCCATTACCTGATTGAAAATATTGCCACCCACCTTGCCACTCAAGTTAGAAACTTCAATGTTATCTAGATGTCATTAAATACTGTCTTAATACCTAGGTAATAATACCTGCTTTAAAAACTTAATTTCATCACCTTCCACTCCACCTTCAACTGTTGCTACCATAGTACAAGTACCCATCTTTGATCTTCTATTTTAAAAGCTTCCTAAAACGAATTTTAAATACACAGAGACTATTTACGTATGTCAACACCCATGTAACTAAGCTTCACCCAGAATAAATACAGAATATTTCCAGTACTCTATAAAAGTTCCTTCTTGTCCCTAGTGACTCTCTCAACCCCCAGAAACCGGCAGTTTGATGGACTTTTGATTAGTTCTGCCTTGTTGAACTTCATGTAAATGTAATTATATAGTATATACTCTTTTATGCCTGGCTTGATTTCTTTAATTAAACACATTATCTATGAGATTCATCCATGTTGTTGCTTATGCAAGCAGATCTTTTTTATTGCTATGTTATTTGGA
Source organism: Panthera leo (assembly GCF_018350215.1). Lineage (NCBI taxonomy): Eukaryota > Metazoa > Chordata > Mammalia > Carnivora > Felidae > Panthera > Panthera leo. The sequence continues at coordinate 51,770,274 of NC_056695.1, read as the reverse complement.
ATTTCATGAATTTTCCAAAATTTATTTATCCATTCTCCTGATAGGAGGCATTCAGGTTGTTTCCAGTTTGGGGCCTACTGTGAATAAAGCTGGTATGAAGATTAATAATGTTAGTTAAAGTATTAAAGAACCCAAAATAAATGTTCAATATATGTTACTTCTTTCCCTCCATAATATTGGAGTTACAGTACAAATTGATGCTGAACAGACTACACAAAATGAACTTAATTCAAAATCAGGTTCACATTTTAAATGAAAGACTTGCCATGTATACCTTTAATCATTATACATGTTAAGTACATGCACCATAAATTCATATCACATAAACCACAAACATTAACACCAAATGGATAACAAAATTTAATCCCACATAGTATCACATTTTAGCATCTGCTCTATATTTTCTAATGCATTAAGAAGACATTAATCCAAGCAACCACAACAGAAAAAACAGATTTTGCCACCCCATCAATCTGATAAGACAAAGCAGGTAAAACATTATATGTAATATTAAAAGATGTATTTCCAAGAGGTTACAGAAAGCTAATTAGTGTTATTCTGGCCATTTAAACAAGTTCAGTAAATCTGAGCATGTGAAATTTTTACACTTTGTAAAATTAGCCTAAGCTTAATTCCCTAGCGTTAATGTAAATTCATTTCAAAATAATGCTTGGGAATGAACTTAGAAAGCAGTGCTAATTTGAATGAACGTGTCAAATGACTAGTGTACTTCTTCTGTGCAGGAAATAATATTAAAAGGAACCAGATCAGAAATAAATGTTTTATAAAAATTAGTAAAACAGTAATTAGTACTCTAAAATATACTCAATAAGTCATTTTATCGTTGATAAGTTGCTTCTCTAATATTTTAAATCAAAAGGAAAATAATAAATAGTAAACCAAGGTCACTAATCAGATTCATTCAATAAACATGTATACAAGGAAAATAAACCTTTAAAAATTATCCTTTTGTGCAAAGATCACTTGACTTTGCCTGTACTACTATAAAGCTATAAATTCACACGAAGTAAAAAAGATCCACAAAAAATCTGCACGTTTCTCCTTACCTCCCATTCTCTGGCTGCAGCTTCATTAGTAGAATCCTCATTTGTTTCAGATTCTTCAAGCTTTTTTACTACTATAAATCCAGGTTCTCTGGTACATTCACCAGTATCTTCTGCATATATTTCTGGACTCCACTGAATGAAGAAGGCATACAAGTGGTCTGTCCTGTTAGAACAAGTGACTATTTGTTAAATATCTCCACAAAACTTGAAGACTTAAAATACAAAATATACTATGCTTTATTTAAGGAGATAACAAAGCCTAATGTCAGGAAGACATTAACTCAAAAAAAATTTACTTGGCTGTATTCTGTCAAATTGTTCTCAGAAAACTATTAAGATTTTCCTTGGCATGTTTTTGAGTAAGCTCAGATGCTACCCATGATAATGTTTATCTTTAAAGAAACTAGTGATGGGAAGGGAAATTGAACCTGTGATCGTGACCTCATTCACACAATGACCTAATTATCTAAAACAGAAATAAACAATTTATAAATGTGGACATTACACAAAATTTTCCCAAGTCAATAAAAATTTAATGTGCTTAACTTTTAAATCATACTAAGAACACACAATGCATTCTTGGTTCAGAAACAGATGATCTAATCTTTTAAGTCTCTTTCTCCATTTTCAATTTTGTTTACCATAGCAAAACCTGCTGTTACAAAAGATAATTAAATCCCTGATAAACTTACTTGAGGATCAAACACACATTTCAAATATCTATGTTTGTGGCTATCAATTAGCAGGGATAAGTGATTATAGATCATTACCTACCTTGAGGTAAGAACCATACTATTTATTTTTTTTATTTTTATTTTTTTTATTTATTTTTGAGACAGAGACAGAGCATGAACGGGGGAGGGTCAGAGACAGAGGGAGACACAAAATCAGAAACAGGCTCCAGGCTCTGAGCTGTCAGCAGAGAGCCCAACGCGGGGCTCGAACTCACGGACTGTGAGATCATGACCTGAGCCGAAGTCGGACGCTTAACCGACTGAGCCACCCAGGCGCCCCAAGAACCATACTATTTAATATTTTGATGAAACTTCTTGCTCTATGACATTTTAGCTACCTAAAATTCACCTTTTTTTTTGCATTAAACCACAAAAAGGAATAAAATTTAAACTGGGGTAAGTTAAGGGACACCTAGGTGGTTTAGTCTGTTAAGCATCAGACTTCGGCTCAGGTCATCATCTCAGTTCATGAGTCTGAGCCGCACACTGGGCTCCCTGCTGTCAGCATGGAGCAGCAGCACAGAGCCTACTTTGGATCCTTTGTCCCCCCCACTCTCTACTGCCCCTACCCAGCTCATGCTCTCTCAAAAAAAAATGTATTAAAAAAAAGGGGGGTAAATTAAAAAACACAAAATAGGAGTTAAATTATTTTTAAAAGATTTGATGTCAAGGTTTTAAAAGTACTTTTCTACTGGTGTTAAGTGATATGTAAGATAATTTTAATTCAAGCAGTCTCAATAATGTTTTTGTTTTTTACCTTTCTTGTGGCACAGCAAACCAATATTCGTGTTTCTTATCTCTCTGTGCATACTGTTGCATTGTTGCACTTGCTTGAGAAACAAATGTTTTCCTCATTGGTTTTCCAACTCTGAGACATAAGAACTTATGCAATCGATGCCTTCTCTTTTCTTTTAAAAGTGCAGAACCTAGAAATGAGATACAAATAGAATTCATTCCATTCTCATATACCATGCTTAAAAAATTCAGATAAAGTGATGTTTATCTCCAAACTTCTAACAAATATAGAATAAAATTTTAATTTACTGACACTTACTTAGATGAATTTTAAGGAACTTTTATTTTCTTCCAAAGGTAACGTGACAGGTACAACCAGACCAATGAACTAGCACCCAAGTAATGAACTGAAAGTATGTCTAAGCGCATTAAGAAAAAAATGTGAAAGTTTCAGCAACTCTTCTATTAAATTTTTGTGTGGAACAACCATATTAAAGTAATTATATGCACAAACATAATTTTCTGCATGTTCTCTATCAACCTTCTAGAATAATATCTAAAAATATTTGCAGAACTTTAAAAGGTTTACTTTTCATATAGTTGTAATAAACAAAAATTTACTAAAAAAAGTTTCTGAAGCTTTTACATATATATGATATAACAGTCAAAAATATGCTGGACTCAGCCATCTGGACAGTTTATTAAGCCTGAATTATCTCTAACTTCCCAAATAGAGATACCGACGTAAGGTACACTGAGGGTCTGACACTATGAATGAATTCAGGATTTTGGACATGATGTTTCCGAAGTTGGCATACTATGGAAGAATAAGCACTTTACAGTCAGGAGAGCTGGGTACTAGTCATGGCTTTCTTCTGTACAATACTGCAAAAGGTGCATAATCTATATGAGCCCCAATATTTGCATCTGATTAAAAGAGTGAACCTTTACCATTTTCCCCACAAATATATTCCACAGCTGTGTACCTATTAAATCATGCTATATTATAAAGTCACTAAAAATTAGAAACCTGGATTATTTCCCTATGACAGAACTTCTAGCTACTTAACATCATATCCCACACCCCAAAACCCCACTAAAATGAAAGTAATCTACCACATTAGGTTAAACAGAATCCCTCACTTTATCTTTTTCAAAGGTTTCAAAATATAAGGCAACCGTAAGACACAAGGATATCAAATAAAGATATTCACACCAGCATTCTTTACAATATCAAAGACAGGAAATAACATGAATTGTTAATAACAATTGAATGTCTTAACAATATGCAAGTTGTTAAAATATAGGGCCATTAAAAACCATATTTTCAAAAACTATAATGACTTGGGAAATTATTCATGACACAAAATATTAAGTAAACAAAGGATACAACACTATCATCCTGATTTTATATAAAAAATATCTATGTATAGATACTTACAAATATCAAAATCGTATACATGTGTATTTAAATGTGTGTGTACACACACATACACACCAAAAATAAATGTAACAATTGTTAACAATGAGTATTTCATTGATGAATTTCAGGTAATTTTTATCAATTTTCTAAAAATTTCCTATACTTGTCAAATGTTCTTTAATGAACATTAGTTCTGAATAAGGAAAAAGGTATTACAAAGGAACTATTCATATTCAATCTTTTATAGAATTTTATTTGAGCAAATTAATTCTTTAACATCTACTGAATACAATCTTTAGATCATTAGGATATCTAAAAAAGATGGTGCAAAGAAAATTCAGTACGTATTTTAAAAACTGAACCAAACTCTGATGTATTGCTGGTGGAAATATAAAATGTGCAGCCATTGTGAAAACAGTTTGGGCGTTCCTCAAAAAATTAAACAGAGAAATACCATAGGATCCAGCTAATCTACTGTTGGGTATATATCCAAAAAAAATGGAAAAGATGGATCTGAGCAGATATTTGTACACTAATGTTCAGAGCAGCATTATTCACAATGGCCAAAAGGTGGAAACAACCCAAACGTACATTAACAAATGAATACATAAAAACAATGTGTTATGTATAGTTAACCCTTGAATGAGACAAGGTTACGGACACCAACCCCCAACACAGTCAAAAATCTGCATATAACGTTTGACTCACCCAAAACTTAACTACTAATAGCCTACTGTTGACTGGAAGCTTTACCCATAATATAAACACTTGATTCACACAGGTTTTGTATGTTATATGTATTATACTCTGTATTCTTACAATAAAGTAAGCTAGAGAAAAGAAAATGTTAAGAAAATCCTAACGGGTACATGGGTGCATTAAGCATCTGACTTGATTTCGGCTCAGGTCATGATCTCACAGTTTGAGTTCAAGCCCCGCATCGGCTCCGTGCTGACAGTGGGGAGCTTGCTTGGGATTCATATTCCCTCTCTCTCTGTCTCTGTCTCTCTCCCTGCCCCTCCCCTGCTTGTGTGCTCTCTTTCTCAAAATAAACATTAAAAAAAGAAAATCATGAGGTGGCTGGGTGGCTCAGTTGGTTAAGCGACTGACTTTGGCTCAGGTCATGATCTCATGGTTCCACAAGTTCGAACCCTGCATCAGGCTCTGGGCAGACAGCTCAGAGCCTGGAGCCTGCTTCAGATTCTGTGTCTCCCTCTCTCTCTGCCCCTCCCCGACTCACACACTCTCTCTCAAAAATAAATAAATATTAAAAAAAAAAAGAAAAAAGAAAAGAAAATCATAAGAAAAAAATACATTTACAGTATTGTACTGTAATAAAAAAAAAAATCATGTATAAGGGGACCTGCACAGTTCAAACCCATGTTGTTCAAGGGTCAACTGCATAATAGAGTATTATTCAGCTTTAAAAAGAAGCAAATTTTCATACATGCCACACCAAAGATAAAACTTAAAAGTCATTGTGCTAGGGGTAATAAGCCACGTACAGAAGAACAAATATTGTTATGACTCCACTTATATGAGTTGCCTCATATATAGACAGAAGTTCACAGAGACAAAAAGTAGAATGGTGGTTGCCAGGAGGTGAGGGGAGGGGAGGGGAGAATGAGGAGTTACTACTTCACGGGTGCAGGATACCTTTTCTGTTTGGAAAGATGATAAAGTTCTGGAAATGGCTAGCGGTGATGACTGCACAACATGAAGGTACTTAATGCCACCAAAATTTACACTTAAAAATGGTTACTACGGTAAACTTTATTTCAGCAATAAATTATTGAATTTAAGTTTTATAATTTCATACGTAAATTGGATTGATTAGAATCAATATTCTGCCAGAATATCAGAAATGCTGGCTAGGTTCCCTGAAGTACACCCCATTACGTATTAAGTGGAAGCAGTGCACATTAGAAAACAACATGGTCTACTTTTCACTAAGTAAACTACTAAAAACCAAACTGAAAGAGAAATGGCGTTTTAATTTATTATTCTTGGTGCTTTATAAAGGGAAATGTTTAATCAGACAATGATGAACTTCCAGATACTTGGAATAATTTCAGAAATAAATTTGTACGTCTAATTGTGCTTTTTTAAAAAAAGGTACAATTACAAACTTTGGCAGTTACACTATTACAATTACAAACTGCAATTACATTATTTTATGCACAATGAAAAAAGACCTTTTAATGAGGTAACATACCAAGAACTAAGAGAAATGGAGAAATCAAAGGTATTCCAGAACTTGTGTGCATTTTCAAGAAATTAATTGTTTAAAGATAGAACACAGTCAGGAGGGTGTACACATGGTGGAAAAGATGCTCATTATGTGTATAATCCGCCATGGGATAAGGAAAGACAAGACTAGGAACTAGACACCATATACTTATCCCTGGAGAAAAGTAGCAGCCAAGGGCCACTAGATTGTCCTTCAGAGTGGCCTATGATACAGCAGCTTTTTAGTCCGTGAGGAAGGAGGAAGACAATATGCAGTAAGATGAATTAACTTTATATATTCCTTAACACTTACCTTCTATATCAGCAGTTGCTATTTTATGCTTAATTTCTTTTTGTGACACCTGTTGAATATTTTCCCTTTGCTGCTTAGTCTGTTGCATAGTATGGGTTTTCCAGAGTTTCCGGAGTTCTTCTACCTCTGCCTCGGAGTCCAGATTTTGTTCCTTTCCTTGTTTTCCTTTGTTGACAGTTTGCTTTTGTTTAAAACCTGCTGCTTCCCCAAAAGATACACTTTCTTTTTCACCCTCTTCCTGATGTAGTGAATTCTCATTAAGAAAATCCTGGTCTGCATTTCCTTTTATACTTGTGCTTTGTTCTTTAGAGCCTGGTATCTCTTGAAAATTATCTGTAGCCTGATCTCCTTCCTTAATGGCCTTTTCAAGATTATTTACATCTGTTTTAAGAGAAGAAGTCCCAACTTCATTTGTAGAATGTCCAGAATCAGATTTTAAGTGATCAGTAGTAGTAGAAGACTCTGATATGGCTGTTAGACATTCTCCACCACTTTGATTGACAGTTTGCACAGATTCTGATGACGCACCAGATGATTTATCTTGTCGAAGCTCATCTGAAGAGACAAGCTCCTCTCGTATGGGAGAGAGTTCCGATTCTGTGAACACATCTTCAGAAAGAGACTCCTCGGTGCTCCTGGGAGCAGTGCTGGCACTATCATTACCTGCATCACGGGTTCTTGAGTCTATTTCATCAGTATTACTTCTTGTCATTTTCTTTAAATGGCAGAAATCCCTTCCTGATAACTGATCTATCTCTCTGTTAATAAACAAAATTAAAAGTTATTACTTTTTAAGTTGCAGTATTTTATTTCCCACAAACTTAACACTCAATTAGTACTAAAAAGGTTTCTCTAAAAGGGATATATCACTTAATAGCATATCAAAATTTGATTTATACTGATAGGCCAAATAATTAAGTCAAGCTTTTGCAATAATTTAAGATCTGGGAAACATCAATGTAAGATTTCCAAATTGAATTCATCTACCTGAAAAGAGGTTGAAGATGTAACTTTTGGGTGAAGCTATAATTCTACACTAAAAATTATTCATTAATGGAACATGGAAAATTAGCTTAGATAAAATTTTGATTAAAATTTTAAATGTCTTGATAAAGAAAAAAATACATTGATATTACCCACATGGATACATGAACACCCAGTGCTTATTTATTTACATAGATATTTGTAATCTATTTGAATAGAGATTGCACTAAAATATTAGGCTCAAACGCAAAGCTGAAGACCAACTGGAATAGAACTGAGGCAGTACTTACTGGAATTCTTCAGGCTACCAGAAACCACTCTTAATTCAGAGAAAACTTGTTTATCTAAAGGTTCAGATACTAGATATGTGAATGGTTTATATTCTATTAAGACTTCCATATTTAATGGCATTTGTAGATATGAGCACTAATGTTCAAAGTTAGATAGTTTAAGTTCTATAAGGAGGTAGTATAAACATCTATATAAAGCATGAAATAAAAGTCAGAAATTTAAAATGATGGTTAAAAGCAGTTTGTGACAAAAGGAAATTATAGTAGTTCTGAGTGGAGAAACCAAGAACATTTGTTTAAGAATAGAAAAAAACAGGAATGTAAGCTGAAACAAAAATAACTGGCTGTCTCTGGATGGTGAAGCTGGATAATACTTTTATTCTTTTTTGATATTTTTCAAATTTCATAGAAGTATGTACAATTTTTATAACTAGAATAGGTAAAATGTATTTTTTAAAAAGGTGTTAGTTGAATTACAATTCATATATCTCTCTCCCTCCCTTATATCTGATTCACCTTAGGAGACACAAGCACGTGATTTGTGCTATTAAAAATGTAATAGTGTCATCTACTGGTGATCCATTCAAATTGCATATATAGGGTCTTGGAACTTGGCAAAAGGCAAAATTTTGAGAAACTGTATATGAACATTTACTTTTTTTAAACTTTTTTTTAATGTTTATTTATTTTTTTAAGACAGAGGCAGAGCATGAACAGGGGAGCGGCAGAGAGAGAGAACAAGACACAGAATTTGAAACAGGCTCCAGGCTCTGAGCTGTCAGCACAGAGCCCGACGTGGGGCTCGAACCCACAAACTGTGAGATCATGACCTGAGGTGAAGTCAGATGCTTACTAAGACCCTTAGGTAAGAGACAAAATTAATAAATGTAAGAGAATATATGTTTGAATAAAGGCTGTAAAACCTTCACAGTTAATATGCTAAAAGACTAAATATTTATTTCTGTCAATGATGCTGCTCCTGCTTAACACGGTTCCAGAACAATACCTTTGAAATCAACTTCCCAAGCAGAAGATGGAAGAAAATCAATCAAATCTTATAAGTCAGTTTTGCTACACATGACATTACTCTGCAAAACTACTTGCTTTATTTATCTGATTTGCTGCCAAATAATGTTTTTAATTACTTTATAAGGCAAGAACTGAAAAGACGCTTCTTTTTGGAGGAATTTTTTAAATGTTTGGACCAAATGTATGGTCTTTCCAGGTGACATTCTAAATTATAAAATAGCGATCTGCAAAAAAGAGGAGCTCTACATCATCCTGGTGGAATACTTACAGATCATTCAGCATAAGAGAATCCCAAAGAATCATAATAAAAATCTCAACCGTGACTGACAATATACGCATACATATATAATCTTGTTTTTCTTTTAACCGAATCCTTTACTCCTTTATCTTTGTTTCATCCCTCCACCCACTTCAACAATACTTACTTGCTCAAAGTGACTTTGGATGATGATCTACAAAAATAACTAAAGTAGAGGATATTCTGGGAATTATCTGCACCTCTACAGAGGAGTTTACCAAGCCAAAATACTATCTATTGGATGGAAAGTATAATGGACACTTCTTGAATAAGGGATTTTATTCTACCACAGGTATCCTAACAACTCATGTACTCTGCCTCAGAAACAAAAATAATTTGCTCCTTTCCTAGCTAAGCAGTTCTGTACCACACGAGTTAATTTTAGAACAATGATCCACATCCCTGTGGGCTAATAAAGGAACATATATCTTTGGCTCAGTTAAAGTGAAGCCATTTTTAAATGGTTGACAAAGTATGTATGGAAGAATAGAGGGTGTTCTTTTGTTACATATCAATTTTCTTCCTTTCTTCTTCTCCTTCCTTTTTTGGTATACTGTCTTCTTCCCCTTTTATTTCTTATTCCTCCTTTTTCTCTCTGGTCATTCCTGTGGTCAAGCACGTCACTTTCAAAGGCTGTGCTGAGCTGCAGTCTTATACCTATGTTATTTGAATCCTACAAATCCCTTGACCAGTATATTCCAAGGTTAACTCTTTCAAGATTAACAGAGGAAGAATGATGCTCATGTGATCTCCCCCATATCCCACACTGGACTCTTCAGGCTCTTGTAAGAAAAATCTGAAAGCTACACTAGTTCACTTGTATTACCTTATATTAGTCACAGAAAAAATTTAAAATTCTGTGTCTTTATAAAAAGAGCTGGTAAACACTAAATTAAATGAGGTTTATAGGTTACTTTAAACATCCAGTTCTCTGACAAAATATACAAATATAAACCTAAAACAATTCCTAATTGTTTAAGGTGTGTTAAGAATAATCTTTTCAATACTACATATACTTTTTCATTATTGACAAAATGAAAAGCAGTTATAATAAAAAAAATACTAAAGAGTATTCGACAAGGGCCAACTATCTAGATGTAATAAAATCACAAAAGAGAATAAATACCAATCTTACATGGGTAAAGATTCCTTTATTTTGCTATCCAAAATTTCTTTGTACATTGCAGCTGACATCACCTCTTCCATTGGACACATGATGCCATATTCCTCACAGCCATTCTCTTGAACCAAAGGGTCAGTTTTATGTGGATCAAACATTATATTATTTGGTGTAACCAGCAGCACACCACTGACTGTGCCCTAAGATGAAAAAAGACAATAACATTTAATCTTCAAAGCTTAAATTTTCACAAAGTAGTCTAGCTGTTTTTACTACTTTTCTTCTGAAGTTAGGCCTTCTGTTATATATAAAAGTAGTACATTCAAGCACTATGACACTGTCATGAAAACATTTTATACGTTTTACACTAATTTACATTCTGCTTCCTGTGTTGTTCCCTCACTAGAGGTACCAAATATAGTTTCATATACACGATGCAGGTTTAATAAATTATGTGTTGATGATTCAATACAAGGGAAAAATAGCATAATCTCTTTAAAATATTCTTTAAAAAAAGTCTCTGTTTCAACTTGCCTCTGTTACTGCCTAGCTATTTGACTTGGGGCATGCAAAGTTTCAGTTTCTTCATCTGTAAGAATAGGCATAGTGATCATTTTAATTTAATCACGAAAAACTATGAAATTTCAAATACATTTAATAAATAGCAATATAAATACGAAGAGTCCAACCTCTCAATTTAAAAAGGAGCAAATTAAAATCCATAGGAAGCCGATCCCACTAATATTAGCTAATACTTATTGAAAGCTCTGTATGTATCACACTTTATATAAATCATTGTCTATTTGATCTTCACAATCATAGCTATGAGATGATTATACTGATGGGAAAATTAAGGTTGTTGAGAGGCTAGACAACTTATCCTCAGTAATAAATAACATGGCTAACTGAAAAGCAGAGGAATCAAGATTAAAAATCCAGGCAGTCTGTGCTTTTTACTAAAATCCTTCCACATTTGAGTATAAACTACAGTCACTCCAAATGTGCTAAATATTCCTTAATCCCATTTTAACTCCTATCTATTACCATATTCCGTAAGTATAAAAGTGTAAAGCCAGACAGAATTCTAAACATAAAGTAAGTAGTTACTTCAAAGTTGTCTCATCTTTTCTTCTGAAGCTATTAAGGAGAAGAAAAACTCAAATCCCACTTGATTGGTATCATATCATCCTTCAAAGTCCATATTCAGCTCTGGCTTACCTTTTTACCTTTTACCTGGCTTAACTTTAAAAACATAAAACTTAAGTTATGACAGACACTACCATTAAAAATGATCAAGTAAAAGACTAAAAGCAGAAAACTCTACCTAAAATGGTCACCCAACTGTAAGTGGAAAAAAGTTATTGCAGATGGTTCAAGATAATAAAACATACTTATTATTTGTAGTAGCTACATGCAATATTGGAAAGAAGCATATGTGTTTGCAGGCATTCTGGTGGGTTTTGGTGGCAAAAAAAGAATCGATCTAAAACTCTAAACAGCATTTGTTTTAGTTCAGACCAGGGACCACCTAAGTAGGGAGTAACTTTATATAATCCATGGCCTAATCATATTTTGAACGGTATTTTAAATAGATTCATATATATCAGTCTATATTCCTGGATCATATGCCAACAGAAGTCAAAGAGTAATGGTAAAGTATGTTGTAGGGACATTAACATTGCCACAGATAACCAACGCAATAGATAATAAAGAGTATATACAGTGTAAAAATCTTAAAGATTTCCGATCTTCTATCCTCCTTACTCTATCTTGTCCTGTATAAACTTGTTATTTGAGAAGAAAAATCAAGATCAGTAAGAATTAAGGAAAGCAAACACCAAGTTTTCGGAAAAACATCAGGTCATCCTTGATTTCATAAATTTCAAGTAAGCATTAGTTTTAAATAATGGCATAATATCAGGTTCACTGGCATAACATTACACACTATCTTTCACTTTTTTTTTTTTTTTTTTGCAAAGACAATGATTATTAGGTATGTGTGACAGAAAAGGCCCAGTATTAATGATTATGCTTTAATTCAGTATACCTATTAATTCTAGAATACTGCTACTCTTAGTAGTATAACTACAGAAATCATGTGTAAAGCCTCTCAAAAACTATGCTTCTACTTCTTGGATTAGAAGAGGCTTAAAGCCCTGCCCCTTAACACTAGACTGATCAACCTGGTAATGTGAATTCCCAGGAATTCACCCTCATTTGCTGCTATTGAAGGATGTGCTAACATATTCTTCAAGCTTCTCTTCCTCTGACTCTAAGTGGGACTCTGAGGTATTGTGTCAGATGTTACTCCCCCAAATCAAGAGTTGGCCACGAGAAACACTACTTCAACATAAAATTCACAAAAACCTTTTGAGAAAGTAACTGCTCAAATTCATCTAACCCAAGACCAAGTTTGAAATTATATTCAAACTCATCTAACCCAAGACCAAGTTTGAAATCTTACTGAAATTCATCTAACCCAAGATCAAGTTTGAAATCATAAACTCATAGTTAAGCATTCCCCCTTCATTCTTTTTAATACTGTTTCATAAATCTGGATATATTATCAGGAGCAAGAACATGTTACAGTCAGAGGTTTCAAATTAAAATATCTTCATAATCCACATGACCTTCAGAAATTTTAATCACAGATTTCTCTTTAGTATTAACAACTGTCAATCCTTTATGTGCAATTACCAGACTAATCTTCCATGGAGAAAATAAAGTCTGTCTGTAAAAGTTACCACTTACACTATAATATTTCTGTATATACTAGAAGATAAAAAACTATGATGTGGGAAACCATCCCAGCAGACTAAACGCTTGTACCGATCTTTTTTTTCAGTCTTAAGTCCACTCTAATTTAACTATTATAATTATTGTTGATAAATTTCCACAATTTTTACATAAATAACCTTTACTACAGTAAACCTATAGGAAGAGCCAGCCTCCAGCAAGTGATTAGGTTCCAAGAACACCAGGCTGCAGGTTGTTCCTAACTCTGACAATGACTTTATCTTTGCTTTGATACTTGAATAAAAATGTTATTCAAATACTTACAGCTGAAATTCTGCTTCTAGTCAAGAACTAATTCTGCCTAAAACTACTAAAACCGTACACACACACACACACACACACACACACACACACACTACATGAAAGGACTATGTGCAGCTACTAGAATGCAGGGGAGTGCCATGTGAATAAGGGAAAACAAATAAGGATGAACTCTTCAAATGCCACAGCATACTGACTGGAGAGTTTCCAGGCCAGAGGCAGAGAAAGGAAAGGAGAGATGAGCCCTTCCCATTGAGAATGCTTTGAAGGTCCACAGAAGGTCTTCTTTCAAGTTTTTAGCTGAGCACTGAATGCTACCTATGTATATGGCAACTATCTCAGGATGAGAAAAGAAGCAACACTCAAAAGAAGCAGAGGAAACAATTCACAGAGACAACAGAGAAAGGTACAGTTTGTGTTCTTAAAAACCACTCCAAAAAAACATGTAATTTACAGGGCCCCAGAAAACTCAGAAGGGAATTGTCTCAGTAAAGGGAAAAACTAGCTATAGTTGCTTTGGTTCTGCCCAACAAAACTTTAAACAAGTCATGATATGATCAAGCTGTTTCCAAAAGACAGCTGAGTCACAGAAAATAGCACAAAAATAGGTAGAGAAATATAAAAATATCTGGCACCCAAGAAGATAAAATTTATATCTGATATCCAGTTAAAAATGACTAGGCATGTAAGCAAAAAGAAAAAAGTGACTCATCACAATGAGAAAAGTCAATTAACAGAAACAAATCCAGAAGTGAGAGAGAAAATAATTCACAGAAAGACATTAAAATAACTATTATAACTATATTCCATATATTCAAGAATAAATAAGATAGATTGTGCATGGTAGTTATGGAGAAGGAAGATATGAGAGCCAGTGTGAACTCACAGAGATGAAAAATATGCTCAATAGAATTAAAAGCAAACTAGACATGGCAGAAAAAACATTGAGTGAACTTAAAGGTATAGCAATTAAAACTGTTCAAAAAATAGAGAAAGAGAAAAAGAAAAAAGAACAGAGTATCAGTGAGCTATGAGACATAACATCAAACAGCCTAAAATATGCATAATTGGAATTCCCAAAGAAGAGGAGTGGATGGAGAAAAAAAAATTGAGTATGGTCCCAAATTTTCCAAATCTGACGGAAACTATAAATGCACAGATTCAAGAAGCTCAATGAATCCTCAGCAAAACAAATAGAAAAATACGCCAAGGCACACCATAAACCAATTGCTCAAAATCAGTGATGAAGAGACTATTTTATTTAAAAGATTTTTTAATGTTTATTTATTTTTGAGAGAGAGACAGAGTGCGAGTTGGGGAAGGCAGAGAGAGAGGGAGACACAGAATCCGAAGCAGGCTCCAGGCTATGAGCTCCAATCTGTCAGCACAGAGCCTGAGGCGGGGCTTGAACTCACCAACAGTGAGATCATGACCTGAACCAAAGTCGGATGCTTAACAGACTGAGCCACCCAGGCGCCCTTGAAGAGACTATTTTAAATGCAACCACAGAAAATTATCTATGTTGTACACAGCACCAAATATAAAAATTGTGTTAGAGTTCTCTTCAGAAATAGTGCAAGACAGAAAACGGGAGGTCTGAAAGAAACATCTTTGAAGTTCTGAGAGAAAAAGATAAAAACATGTGTGGCTTCTAAAGTTAATAACATACTATAGTTACTTTCTAAGTAATATCTGGAGTTTATTCTCCAATTCTGTTATTTTACTATACTCCCTCTGCACACTAGAAGTTCTTTGCATACAAAAGCAGCAAGGTGTGGCAGATGAAATATTCACACTGGGTTTGAATTCAGGCCATGACAGAGAAACCTTACCTTGGACTTTAACCGTTCCTGAAAATTTGTTTGTTTGTTTGTTTTTTTCCTGTGAAGAATGAACAGAACCACCTATTTCATAGGATTATTTTGAGTTGAGGAAATAACTAAAACATCTCATATACTTTCTGGCATACAGTAAGTATTGAATAAACAGTAGTTATCTTCTTTTTGTGTGCTATACCAAGTTTGCAAGAGTTATCACTCCAAACAGTGCCCAGAAATGGTCATTTTATATCAGCTTTTTGAAATATTCTATCAATAGCAAACTAGGGGTAATTTATTATAGTAAATTTATATCCCATTGCCTTTAACAACTGCAAAAGACCACCGGATTCTAAGTTAGTTATAAGCAAAGTCCATACAAAGTATTTCCACCAGTATCTTTTTAAAATATTCAAGCAGTTGATGTCAATAATTTAAAATGTAAATGTCAAATCGTGATATTTCAGTAATAAAGCATGATTAAAAATTCTTACCTTGCCAGTGGTAATATATTTGCAATTAATTTTAAGAAATTTCTCAGTAAATGCTTCTTCCTCCTCAGAAGTTGAAGATACAACTCGTGCAGGTCGAATACCAGTAAGAGTAGATAAGGGAGTTGCTTCTTTTGGGTGGACTACATCAGGATTCTTTAAAAAAATAAATAAAAGCACTTCAGAGAACTAAAAACAAATTAGCACATTACTAAAGCCAAACGAATAGCTTTCCCTAATTCTCATCACATTTTGGAGGTTAGCTCAAAATATTCTCATTTAAAAAAAATATACAGGAAATAGCACTGTTTTCACATTCAGTAAAGGTTTCTCACAGCTTAAACTTACATTTTCAATGATTTCTTAATGGGTTATATATTTATGAATCATCTGGAAAATGTAGGAAAACTACATCTCTTGTACCTTCATACCACACACACACGCACACACGCACGCACACATTCAGTTGTTCCTGAGACCATTTAATATATCCCTCAGGTGTTGGGAGCAGAGAAAAAATGGGAGTGCTTGTCTGTGATACATAGGAACTCAGCCAAAACCATTCACTGGAAGAGCCTTTTAAAATATTAAGCTACAAAGAGTTTATCAATGCCATTCTACAAGGTATTAGTATTATAAAGTAATATTAAGTAATTAGATCACAGATTCTTAACTCTTTTAGTGCCACGGACCATTCTCATAGTGAAGCCTACCTAAGGGCCTTCTTTTCAGAATGTTTTTTTCAATGCTTAAAATATAGGACTACAAAGAAAAACAATTATATTGAAACACAATTATCAAAACATATTTTAAGACTGGATATATATTTTTAACATAATAGTTATGTATACATAATTGATACATAAATGCTTCCTTATTAAACATGAAATAATAAAACCTAGTGTCGACGCTGATAATTACAATTTTGAACTAGATGGCTATAAACAATATTTCCAATATCTATAACACTAAAGTGATTTGAAAATACCTGTGAATTGTATTGGAGACACAGGCATGCAGAGTGCTACCCTACAGTTTGCTTATAGTCTTAATTTAAAAAATATATTTCAGTTAAAATTGTCTATATCCAAGTTCAGAGACTCCTTAGGACTCATGGTTCCTCCCAAAGTTCAACACTGTGTACAATGTAGGAAGGCTAGACAAATGTTCTTTATTCTTTGTTTTAAATACCTCCAGAGGCACTTTACACTTCCTGAATTAACGCACAGTGTCTTGTAGAACAGTTTTCATAGCAGCAAGGTTCTTCAGAAGTTTGGGCTAAAATTAGGCACTTCGTAACTAATACCCAATAGGTTTGACTTGGCCTTTTGAAAAAAATAGCCTCCTCTTCAATCTCAAAGACTCTGAAATACTTGAAAAGCACTCTCAAATTTTAACATTACTTTTTCCGCTTCAATAAATGGATTTAACTCCTTAAGTCTATATGAGGATAAAATTTTAGATTCCCTTTTTGAATTTCATCTCTCTCTCCTAATATGCTGGGGTGAAATCTCTACCATTTGGGCAGATACTCGACATACATTTTTTGAAGGAAGATCAGTACAGAATGCTGCAAAATAACTATATTTAATATGTTATGATCACATTTTTGAAAACCTAAAATAGAATTAGATTTTAACAGCTGCATAACACTATTCAATCATTAATATCCATTAACAAAGTTCTCAATCTTTTTATTTTGTGATACAAACTAATCAAATATACACTCATTGAAAAAGGGATATTAGTAATAATATTGGATATTTATGATTATTTGTTACATTTAATGGCTATATGAGCCATTTAATCTTCAAATCATTGATATGGGTATATACTATTACCTTAATTTTAAAGGAAACTTATGGTTAACCAAGTTCAGTAACTTTCCCAATAAGTAAGATGAAGCTAATATGTAAACCCAACTTGTCAACACACGAACTAGTAAGCTTAACTGCAATACTATACACCTTCCCTTTCAAATATTCTTCTGAACAACTGATACATGTGCACCGGGGGAAAAAAAACCAACTCCAGAGCCATTAGAAAGCCCCTTGCAGGCTGGCACAAAACTATCAACAAATTTATGGTTGTTCAGTGACTGCCAAATCCAGCTGACAACATTACCTACTATGTAACCATATCATTCACAAAAACTATAATCAAGAAACACTGTCAAATGCTTTCCTTATATGAAGATATATCTCATTGAACATGATCTGTTAGGTTCCCTCAAAGTCTCAAATTCTATATCTACAGCAATCCCGATTTGTCAATGCAATCCTATTAAAAAGAATATATAGATTGGCTTAGTAAGTGTTCAAAGTATAGCACATAAGAGTACATTTCTTTAAAAAAAAAAAAAACAACATTCAGAGGAATTGTAATTAGATCTCATAATAACTTACATACATGTACATTACCCAAATGATCAGTATCTCTATGTAGCTGGTTTTGACTGGTATTTACAGATTCTGATTCTTAATGCAGTGAGTTGGAAGCTCATCAGGGCTTTGTTAAGTTTCTTTGTGCAATTCTGTTTTAGCCACTAGGGATAGAAAGGTCCTTAAAAGTAAAGAGTATAAACATCTATCTACTGAGCCTCAATCATTGCCCCGAATATTCAAATGTGCAAAAAGCAAAGCATTGCTAGACCAAGTGAACCGAAAAGGTTGACTTATGGTCATCTTTTTTTGTACAATATTGATTAAATATTACACATTTTGATATTCCAGCTATAAAGTGGTAATAAAGAATATGAGCTCTGGATCAGACTACTTGGTTTGGAATCCTAACTCAGCTACTAGCTAACTGAAGGACCTCAGACACAAATTACTTAACATCTCTCCCTCAGTTTTCTTATATGTAAAATAAACACTGTTATTGGTCAGGTACCAGAAGAAGCTGGTGGCATATCAACTTGAGTTAATTTAGAGAGTTTAAAAATGGAACTATTTACAAAAGTATTATGCAGCGTATATGAACAACAGAGGCTTCCTTATCATCCATAGGCCTAAAAAGGTTAAGGGGAGAAACAGATACCTACAGAGGGATCTGTGGAAAGGGTTGTCTGATGAGATGAGAGGTTGGAGAATGCAGCCACTCTGAAGTGACCTTGTAGGGAGGGAGTTAGGAGAATAAATATGCCCCTTTCTCGCTTCTTTCGTCTTATCTTCTGCCAATGTTCTCGAAAAACCAAAACCAGGAAAAGCAGGTCTAGGGAGCCTGCTGATATAGTCTAAAGCCCAAAAGAGGATAGAAAAGGATGCAGAATTGGTCCAGAAGAAAAAAAAAACCAAAACAAAAAACAAAACAAAACAAAACAAAAAAAAAAACCAGCCAGGCCAAGTTGAGGTTGGGAATAAATGACAATACTTACTGACACACGGTAAATTTTAGCTATTTATTTTTTATTTACACTTAACATTGGTTCCACCCCTTTCCATGTTTCTTCACCAATATGTGAAGAAAAAAAAAATGTGAGAAAATTGTTTGACCCTGGAAATTCTCAAAGATAATATTTTTATGTGATAATTATTTAAAAAACCCACTGAGATCCTTTATACTAACAAAGCCAGGAACCTATCATTTTTAGCTTCATTGGTAAGCCACTAAACAGCTGAACATTCAGAAAACTACAGGTGATTATTAGAAATATAAACTCTGACAATTTCTGGGAAAAACATGTGACAATAATACTAAATGAGTTGTATCTAATAAAACGTAAGATCCTTGCTTCTAAGGGACTTAGAATGGCAGACATAAATCCAATGATTATAATACAGAGCTATAAATACTTGAAATATATAGAAAGTTACATAGGAATATTATCTTGGGAGTCTAGTAATTAACATAGTTCTAGGTAAAAAAATACAGTTTATGAAATTGCCGTTCAAAATAATTATTTCTAACTATTGCCTATAATCAATAGGGAAAACTTCAAGAACTCAATGTTTCTTAACTCCTTCCTGGATCCATCCTAGAGAGAAAGAACTTATTCATTATGACCAGTTATATTAGAGGATACTTTTTGGGCATCTTTGACAGCAGTTGAGTCACTACAGATTAAAAGGTCATTCATATGCCTTTTTATTTTCTCCCTCTATTTCACTAGCATGGCAAAAGTGAGGAAGAGAGCATTTCACACAGGAGAAGGCCTGGCCTTGTTGCTCCCTTGAGTTTCAGCATTCTCTTCTTTCTGATCTTGTGCCTTTCAAGAAAGTCAGTTGGTAGGAAGATTCAGGTTAAGGATGAGGGACAGAAAAGGACCCCATAGACTTTTTGTCAGGCACAATGCTACAGTTGTTTCCACAATTTCGCTTTAGGCTTTGAAAAAGAAGGTAAATTAACCTAACGCTACATCTCCTTTGCTGCTGCACTCCTTGTGAGTACAGCTCTTTGTAAGTCTTATGGGAAAATAGCATGGCTATGTTCAAAAACATATTCTTAGATCATTTAGTCCAGCAATACCTACTCATTAGAACCTGACTTCCACATTCATCAACAGTGAAAAATAGAATATATTCCTTTCATGTGACTGCATTCTAAAGTACAGTGCTGTCATATTTATATAAATAAGATATGCAACAAATACATATTTGAAAATGACCCCACTTCTCTCTCTCTCTCTCACACACACACACACACACAGTCCCTGGGCAAAGTAAAAAACACTTATCAATATATCATGTACTTTATTCCAAGAAAGAAGTGCAACTAGTTTAACAACAGAGATTAGAAACCAATGTCTAATAATTTGTAGGCAAATTAACATTAATAATTTGTATTTTCTTACTCATAGATCATTTGGTATCTTAAACTGTGAGTGCAAACTGGGCAGAGAAAAAAAGGATGTCTCCTAAAGCAGGCAAGGCAACACCAAAAAATCTCCCACAGGAATTTAGGCATTTAATATACAAGTAGCCTTTTATATATAACCATAATCTTTAAGCCATCATGAAAATGGGAAGTCATGATTAGTATGAATTTACAAAAAAAGGCACAAAAATATAATTCCTTTCAGAGAGATTTTAATCAAAATTATTAAATACCATTTGGTCCTTTAAAATTCATTTGTAAAATGTAACTTATATAGAACATCCCTTGAAAATGCTAGGTAAATCAATCCACTATTAATTGCTAAGAATACTTAGAAGAATGGTTAAATGACAAATTATTTAAATTTTTTTTAACATTTATTCATTTCTGAGAGACAGAGAGAGACACAGCATGATTAGGGGAGGGGCAGAGAGAGAGAGAGTGGGAGACACAGAATCTGAAGCAGGCTCCAGGTCTGAGCTGTCAGCACAGAGCCACTCACGATGCGAGTTCATGACCTGAGCTGAAGTTGGACGCCCAACCGACTGAGCCACCCAGGCACCCCAAGATGATAAATTATTTAAAACTGTTTATTTTTTAGAGAGTGCACATGTGTCGGTGAGAGACAAACAGAGAGTGAGAGAGAGAATCCTGAGTAGGCTCTGTGCTCACAGAGCCTGCTTTGGATGTGGGGCTCAATCTCACGAACCGTGAGAAATCAAGAGTCAGATGCTTAACTGACGGAACCACACAGCTGCCCTGATAAATTATTCTTTAAAAGGCAGTGTGTCAAAAATAAACTCAAGTGTTCTAGGTAAATAAAAACAGTGACAGAAAACTGAAATAAAAATTAATTGGGCATGGACTTCCTATCATGAAATTGTCATGTATGTCAGGTAAAACTCCTTCTTTAAATTATTATATGGCATTTATAAGAGAGAGTTGATGAATATCTTTGGACTACCACCAATAACAACAGTGAGATAATTTAAGCTGTTTGGTTTAATAAGCATGTTCCCTTTAAGACCTGTTACGTAACAGAAAAACAAAACAAAACAAAAAAACAACTGTTATGTAAGAGAATAAAAAGGTAAACTTTGGTTTTAACCATAGTCAAAGTAGAATAAAAAACAATGAAGATATACATATACATATATATATATATATATATATATATATATATATATACACACACACACACACACACACACACAGTGAGATTTCTTCATAGTTATCTTTGAAAAGTAGGGACACTTACAGTGGCCTTATCAAATTCAGCCTCGGAAGATGTTGGTGACAGAGGACTTATGGGACTTAAAGATGGAGAGCTCTCAACACTGGATACATATTCAGGATCAGGAACATATAAAACCTGCAAGAAAACATTCAAATGAAGATTCACTCAAACTGAAATATTAATAACAACTGAATTGTGTTCTATAGGCAAGTACCATTAACGACCTTCACCAATAAACAGAAAATAAAAATATTCAGATTTAAAGAATATTTATTACAATAATTCTAACAACACAAAAAAAGATATTTATATTCTATTTAGACAAGTTTGATATAAATAGTGTCAAAGACAGGGTAGGGAAACAATAATTATCATATACTATGGGTGTTCCTCTTACAGGACAATTTGGTAACAGCTAACAAAATTTAAAATGCATGTATCATTTAACTCATCAATTTTACTTCTAGGACTTTACAGAAACTCCTGCATATATAAAAAAGAGCGAGATGTACAACAGTGTTCTCTACATCAATGTTTATAATAACAAAAGAGCTGAAACGGTGTAAAGTTACTGCATCTTGTTAATATGTCAATATAGTGCAACACTACCTACACATGAAAAAGTCTGAGGTGAAGCCATACTTAAATATTTTCTAAGAATCAAAGTTAAATTAAGACAAAAAGAAAAAAAGAGATAGAAAGGCTTCTGGAAGAGGATACAAACTGTAAATGTGGTTGCTTCTAGAAAAGGAAACTAGAAGTCGAAGATGGGATAACTTACCTTTAAAAATTTTTGAGTTTTTTATCATGTACATGCTATTGCTTTGAGTATTTTAGTAAGATAATTCACAATTATTTTCAATTTGTATTAAAAAAATTAATATGCATACAAATGACAATTTTCTCTTCTAGAGCCAATATGATTTGTTCAAAACATGCATAAAATTATTGCTAAAATTTCCATATTATTAACTATACTTCAATGGATAATTTCTGTCTTACTACTTAATGCTTCTAAGTACCAATCATTAAAAAAAAGATACCTGTCCAGTAACAACTGCTCGGGAGAATAACTTATTTAATTGAACAAGCTCGTTGGGCGTTGTATCAAATTTCAGGGCTATACTATTCAAAGAATCCCTTGATTCAACCTGTTTAAAAGAAAAAATAAATTATTTGAATCTGTTAAAACAGAAAAGCTACAACCTGATGTTTAATACCATTAATATGTCTGTGGACCAAACTCACATTTGATTAACAAGTGGTATTTTCCATCTTTAGATATAGGATAACTTGAGAAATTTTGTGTTTTGTTAGCAGATGGTCTCAACCTATTATGATACAGTGTGTATGCTTTATCACAGTATATCATAATTATATGTGGGCCTCTACTGCAAGTAATTTCAAAATACACAATATAATTTACAAAACACAAATGATTTTTATTTCACAAAGGCTTTAAAAATGTACTATTCCTTTAAATAGTTTCTAACACGTATGGAACCTAGAAACATACAAATTTTATTTTAGCCAAGAATGTTTGTATTAAACTGAAAATACTGTATCTATATGTTTATATTAAACTGAAAATATTATACCTTTATGTTTATATTCTGCCATTTAAATATGCAAATTAGATAATATTTGAACCAAAATTTAGCAATCTACTTCTAAATCATTAGTATATTTCAATGATTGTATTTACAGAAATCTTAAGTCATGGGATTTTGCCAATTATCCTGAAAGAAAAAGTCATTTGATCAGTCAGTATATGCCTTTGGAGTCCTCTATACATAAGGCATTATAAGAGCTCTATAGGATAAAATTAAGCGTAACTAAGTGGTATTAGTGCACAAGGGATTTACAATATAGTTGAAAAATAAGAAAGACAAAAAAGGTTTCAAGAAAGATGAAGAGCAATTTAAATGAAACAAATATAACAGAAGTTCCGAGTATAGATAGTGCAACACATTTGCTACAAATTGTCCAAGGAAGACTTTATTAAAAAGATTTAAAAGCTAGATTTTGAAGAAGGAATAGGAATTTGAGAAGTAGAAGGAAAGAACATTCAAAGCGAAGAGAATAGGACTGACACGGTCAGGAGACAGAAAAGTACAAAACACTTTTGTGTGATACTATTTCTTCCCCCTAAACCACCCAAAGAGTACACTATTGAGTTTAAGATTTTAGGAAGGTGAGTTACTAGAGTTAATTCTAAAAAAGGATGAGATTGAAAGGGCATTTAGAATTAGGCTGTAGAAAACTTTGAAAGTTAGGAAAAGTAGCTAGGTATATAATGTAAAAAAAAATAGCATGTATTTTTTTCTTTGATGGTTATATAAAACCAAATCTGTGACAAATACATTGGATAATAAACTAGTTCTGCTTCCTTCTGTGCAAACGTTCTCATCTATGTAATGAGATGACCTATCACTTAGCCTATTGAGATGATATAGGCAGGTCTCTGTAAACAAATTATATTTTGCAGTAACATCTGTAAGTTTACAAAGTACTTTCATATAATCACATTTTATCCATACAATGATCCTTTTAGATGGGATGATGAACGTAATAAAAATCATCAATAATTATAAAGCGAAGAAGCTACATGGCCTGAGTAGCAACAGGTCTAGGACTAATGAGATAAGAGAAGAAAAACCAATTTAACACTGCAGTAAATGAGGTTGAAAGTAATAAAAAATGTAAAGGACGAGATTAAGGTTTATAAGGTTTCCAACTAAGACTCACGAAAGCGCTCATGGATTGAATGAGGCTGCAATGGTGGTGGTGGTAGTAGCAGTAGTAGCAGGTCAGGGGAGCGAATGGTAATAAGCAATTGAGGTTGAATCCCAAAATTCCAACCTGGACGAATAACAAACTGAAGGGAAATGGAAACAAGAAAATGGAGCATTGGGCAAGGATGGAGAAATTGGTGAGAGGTTTCCTACAGTGCGTTAAGTATAAAGTGACAGTGGGAAATACATGCATGTAGAAAGGCAGGAATAGAAAAAATTTGGGTTCTCACTCCACACAGTTTTAAATTCCTTAAGATCTCCAGGTAATGGAATCTGTAAGTGGAAAAGTGAAAAGAAACATGGGACCACTTACATTTGGAATCAAGAAGAGCAGAAATAGCCAGTAAGAGATGGAAGATACAGTCAAAATAACAGCAATACCAGGGCAATGTGCAATTAGTTTCAAGCACAGAGAAAAAAAAAAGGGAGATATAATAAAAAAAAAAAAAAAAGATGGGTGACCATCTTTCAGAATTATGAATGGCATACTCCTTAGACTGAAGACACACACTGAAGTAAAAATATGTCTGAATTTAGACTTATCACCGTGGCACTGCAGAACTGTAATGAAAAAAAAGGAAACTCCAAGAACAATCTTAAAACAAGACGACTGCCTAAAAATTAATAAAAAGGCAACAGAGGGACATAGGACACTGGATTACAATATGGAAAGTGTTGTGTGAGAAAAGAACTCTCAGCCTGATAATTAACAGACTGGTGAACTCCCAGGAATGAGGGTGCAGTGAAGACTTTGCAGACATTGTCTAATTATCCATTCCCAGATCCTCACTGAAAATAACTTAAAACGGAGGAAAATAAAATCAGAAGGAACAATGGGCAAAAAGCAACAAAGAAAAGGCCAGAGTTTGAGAATTAGAAAATTATTAGTGACCTTGGAAAAGGCTCTTTCATGATAAAGGTATACAAATATTAAGTTAACTAGGAATAAAATGATAATGTATAGCATTTTCACGGTCTACTTTGGATTCCTACTTAAAGTGATTTCACAATGAAAAACAGTATGTACGTGTGTATATGCAAATATATATATATACACACATACACATATGCATGATTTTAATTTTAAAGCTACGATGCAATGATTAATATATAATACATTTAGGTGGTTTAAAATGTATTTAAGCTATATCATAAATATTTCAGAACAAATTTTGAGAGTACATTATATTAAAAGTTTTATTTTAAGAGAAATATAGGGAGAAATATATTTTCCTAAATATAAAAATCATGTCATATATTTTATATAAAGATGCTATATGAAAATTTTATAAAACTATAACAAGAATAGAATATAAGATAATAAAATCTTAGTTTCAGAAATACATTTCTTTCTTCTAGGATATGGCATAGGAAATTAACAAAGAACTTAAAAAACAAGGGGAAAAAGTCTAAACAAAGACCTGCAAAAGGATGTTTTATAACTTTTCTGGTTAATACTTGATTATTTCCAAAAGGTCACGTATAATGTTAAGACAAAATATAATTTCAAGTTTCAATTAACCTCCCCCCACAAAATAATGGTTCTTAAGTTAAATTTAACTTTGCTACAGATAACACAAGTTTTATTGAATTACAAGAAAAGAATGGCAAACTCCTAAAATTAAAAACAAACTAAACTTTCACAATTCTTCACAATCACACAATTAAATGTATAGATAACATCGTATGTCTCATGCCTATAATCTTATGCCTGAATAAACACTAACAAATACATCAAATTACATAAACCATTATTTTACTGTTTGAACTTATTTTCTCCATTTCTCAATCATGCAGAGAAGGTACAAGCACACTGAAGTTTATAATATGCTTTAAGAAGAGATGCTTTCAATGGTAAAAGTACTTCTACCCTAAATACCTGGTTCTCAACTTTTTAAAAATACTTAAAGTCTCAAATCATCAATTATGCAATATATAGAAATAAAGTGTAACTCCAAGTTTTTGATAATTTCTTCAATTTTAAGGATTCATGGAAAATATTAAGATTCGAAACAAAACTGGAAGGTTTCATGATGATGCAAATACAGAAATTGTTTAAAATTTCTACTTTCTTAATACAGTTATAACATATTAGAAAAACACAAACAGTAACACAAAATTAAGGTCAGCTAAAATAATTGGCTTATAACATTATTAACATTAGCTAAATAAACAACATTTACACACAAGCCAATGAGCATTACACCACAGACTAAAGTTGATTTCTCACTTCAGTTTTCCTTGGTAACCAGAAATGTAAAAAGCTGACTGCAGGGAGATTTTGAAGGTCATTTTAAGAACACAGAAACAAGTTCCATTTCAAAGCTAAAGAAACTTAGCTATAAATCAGTGCAAATAATCATCATGTGAGAGGTTATTCTGGAAGATAAATATCAACTTATCTTTTAAGTATTCTATCTGCCCTTTTCATTATCATTAACACTGTTGGGAATATAATGAAGATCACATTTCTCAAAGAGTAAATATTTTCCTAAAGGCCTAATCTAATAAAAATTATTAGAACACAGGACCTTTGACTCCCTGTAAATTACCATCTACACTAAATTAAATTTGCTGGAATAACTGTCTTTTATCACACTTAATAAAATTTCTCTTTAAGGGAAAAAAAAAACCCTAAAATACAATTAAGATCTTAAACAGTATTATTAATAAAAGTTATTAAAACATGACTTTTGAAATAAGGCAATTTAACAACTTTTATCTTATTTATTACAGTATAAACAAAGAATGTCTTAGGTAACACTCTTACAAAGACAAATCAGCTTTTTTAAAAAAGTAACTTACAGTATACTCAATAGTTCCTTTAGGTTTCTGAAAAGACATTCGTCTCCCATCTTTCTTGTCTAAGGTCTTCTTTTGGCCAGTGTCTGAAAAAAAAAATGAGGTAAAATTCCTATTAAATTCATTTTCCAGGGGCGCCTGGGTGGCTCAGTCAGTTGAGCGTCCAACTTCAGCTCAGGTCATGATCTCGCAGTCCATGAGTTTGAGCCCTGCACTGGGCTCTGTGCTGACAGCTCAGAGCCTGGAACCTGCTTCATTCAGATTCTGTGTCTCCTTCTCTCTCTGTACCTCCCCTGCTCACACTCTTGTCTCTCTCTCTCTCTCAAAAATAAATAAACATAAAAAATAAATAAATAAATAAATTCATTTTCCTTTCAGAATAATGTCAAGGACTGCTAACTAGAGCTCAGTGGGCAGTTATCTATTAGACTAACTACTAATACAGCTTGCTCCTGGGATTCTCTGCTCTAAAGTGCGACCAACTGTCAAAAAAGAAAATGTATTCCTCCTTGCTTGCTTTAGGAGCCGACCAGTATGAGACACTATAGTAACTGGAAGTCAATTCAAAACATAAGCAACTGTTAGCAGAAAGGATTATCAAATTTTATTGAAAACTAAATTATGGATTTCTTTCAACCAATCTAACTTAATTACAATAAACTATATTTGAGGATATATTATTATTATTACCAAACCAAGTCTGAAAAATGTAACATTAATCCTCACAGGAGAAAACAGCTCTACTTTTACAACCATAGTTAAAGATGGAGTCTTCTCTATTGAATTAAATTACTAAATTCCTTGTCTACAGACTATAAATTAAGATACCCTTTCATATATAAACACACTTTGTGCATTTCATTTCGATAAAGTATTTTTCACTTGCTTATCAAGACACTTCACTTGAACATGTCATTATTACCAAGATTACGGTAACTGTTTCAGTTTAAATTTTGCATTAGTGCTAACCTTCTCATCTATAGTTCATGTAACAACCATTACATTGAAATGATAAAATACCACTGTTACCGAAGTAATTTAAAATGATTTAAAATCAATCTCTAAAGAACAAAAAACTCAAAACTGAAAAAGATAGTGAATGGCAAAATGCTATAATATTCACCATCAACATTCTACAAGATTAAAATGATAGTTTTCAAAGAAAATTAGTTCTACCCAAACCCAAACAATCTAGAAAGTGTCTATTTGTTTTCCCTCTATCCAATCTTAGTTGAATTCTGACCATACTAGAGTTTGTTTATAGGTACCTAAGTAGCTCAGTTGGGCAAATGGTTCTAATAAAGCATTAATAATAAAAACGGTAAGTCTGAATCCCAAAAAAGTGCAGTTTCACAATGCCTGAAAAAGCTCTCCTAAAACCTTTCTGATCACCTAGGCTAACCCAAGTGTCTTTTATTAATCCCATAGCATATGTATGTCTCCTCCATAGCACCTGGCACAGTTTTAAGTTTCAATCTCTTTTTAATCCCTTCTACTAAATGGTAACCTACAAAATACTGAGCTTTTGTTCCACAATGCCTCTTCAGTGCCTAACAAAGGGCCTTACACGGCAAACCTCCAGTGTGAATGAACTACAACTTAAACTGTACCTTGAACTACCCCAATTCTCATAAAGTCATTAATTTCCCATAAAGAAAAACAGACAAAGAGTTATGGCTCATATATTACACCCCTAGGAGGGAATGGATTTTATATATACATATATATATATATATATATATATATATATATATATATATATATATGCATATTATACATACATACAGTTTGTGAGTTCAAGCCCTGCGTCTGGCTCTGTGCTGACCGCTCAGAACCTGGAGCCTGCTTCAGATTCTGTGTCTCCCTCTCTCTCTCTGCCCCTCCCCTGCTTGTGCTCTATCTCTGTCTCTCAAAAATAAACATTAAAAAAAAATTTTTTTAAATAAACATACAAAATTATTTTCAATCTAACTCATAACTAGAGAAATGTAAATTTAACCTACACTGAGATACCATTTCTCACCTATCAGACTGGTTAAAATTCAGAAGCCTGACCACACATTGTAGAAAAAGCAGCATTCTTGTATATTTATGGCAGGAATGTAAAATGAGAGGCTTCTGGGTGGCTCAATTGGTTAAGCGTCTGACTCTTAGGTCTTGGCTCAGGTCATGGTCTTGTGGTCATGAGATGGAGCCCCACATGGGGCTCTGTGCTGATAGTGTGAAGCCTGCTTGGGATTCTCTTCCTCTCTCTGCCCCTGCTCTGCTCGTGCTCACTTTCCCTCTCAAAATAAATAAAACATCCAATTAATAAAAAATGAGTGCAAAATGATATAATGCTTATGAAAAAGTGTATTATTTTTGCTTATTCTATTTTTCTCTGCTGAATAACATATTTAAATTTCATTTTTCTTATAACAAAATATTAATCTATCTTAAATGTAAAACTATTTTAAAAGTTTTAAATAGTAATTTCTGCTCTTTAATAAACAGTAGAGGGAGCCAAAAACATTATCTTCATTTTGCCATTTAAACTTCTTAAGCAATGCAAAGTACAATTACAGATTACTTTTAACAAATATCTATCCTTAATCGATTTTAGGAATAACCATTCATCTACATTTACTTCGCTTAATAGAAGTTTTTCAGTTTGTGTTTCATAATATCCCAAGAGTTCATTAAACGTTTAATCACAATGAAGTTTACGATTGCTCTCATTTTCAAGAGTTCACCATGGAGAGCAGTTTAGAACAAGAAAACCAATGTACCAACTTTCTATAAACTTTAAAACAAATTGAAAGTATCCACTTTAATAATTTAAATTACATATTTTTAATAATTTTTATTACAAACAGTTCTAAATTTTAATAACCAATATTAAAACATTTACTCATAAATATAAGTACCAGAGCACAACGAAACAAACTGATCATTCTCTTCTAACAATACAAAAACACAGTCACATAAGAACAACTGAGACTTGTAAATGACCATAGTTGTTACCTAGCCCAATCTCTTGTCAGGTAACTTCATAATATACTTTTTAAAGACAGTTGCCAGCATAAAAGAATCCAGAGAGGGAGTATGGAAAGAAGAGGTCCTAGTCTTCTTCCTCACAGAAGTTATTACACTTTAGAAATATATACATAGGGGCACCTGGGTAGCTCAGTCAGTTAAGCATCTGACTTCAGCTCAGGTCATGATCTCACGGTTTGTGAGTTCGAACCCCACATCAGGCTCTATCCTGACAGCTCAGAGCCTGGAGCCTGCTTCGGTATTCTGTTTCCCTCTCTCTCTGCCAGCACCACCCCCCCAACCCCCACTTGCACATGGTCTCTCTCTCTCTCTCAAAAATAAACATTAAACAAATTTAAAAATAATATATACATATTTGTGATTTAACAATCAAAATAATAATTAACATTTATCAAGTGCTTAGTATATGCCAGCCATTGTTCTAAGTACTTCATATTTATTACCTTATCTGATTCCTCAACCCTATAAAGTAGGTATCATTTTACAACGAAGAAACTGAGGCACATTATTGGTTATTGCAATTGGGAAAATGTTACTGGCATCTAGTGGGTACAGGCCATATACCCTGCTAAACATTGTGTGCTAAACAATGTATACCCCATTCCCCCTACAACAAAGAATTATCTTCCCAGAATGTCAGCACTACTAAGGTTGAAAAATCTTTCTATATACCCAGCACCTTATATGATGCCTGGCATACAGTAGGTGTTCAATAAAATCCTGATATGTAAATGAATATATAAAACTTTCCCCAAGATAAAATTGTCTTGATAGAGTAAAAAAAGCAAGGGACTTAGATTTTACTCCATCATTACCAGAAGCAGACACATATATGTAATCTAGAATAAACACTCTTCTAAGCTAAATCCTACAAACTTCAATATTTTAATAGTTTGATCCAAAATATTTTATAACTTCTAATTTCTTTTGCTATTTAGAGAATGTGGTTTATTTTGCCAACCTATGACACTTTTCAGTTCTAGAATGTCCATTTTTCTTTTTTATAGTTTGTATCTTTCTACAAAATCCTCAACTAGCTCAAAATTCTCAACACAGCTGTTTTTTCAACACAGCTATTTTAAATCATAACTACAATTTCCAGAGTTCCTGTGAGTCTGTTTTTATTCACTGTTGTTTCTGAGATCTTGTCATGTGCCTAATTACATTTTGTGTGCTGCATATAGTTTGCAAAATTGCCTATTGACAGAATTTGACACGCAAAAAGCTGTATTTCTCTAGAAAATATTGTTTGCTTCTGTCAAACAACTGAGGATACTGGCAATGCCAGATCGTGTTACTAAAGATGTATGTGTGATGATCTGAAGCTATGCCAATATCCTATAAGAATCTACTAACTTTAGTTTTTCTATACCTAAGGTACAATGTTTTAGGGTCCTAAGCAAGAGTTCACCACCATCCTTGTAGTCGGTTTTGTATTTTATCCTGTTCCCTTATACCCTATGTTGTTAAACGCACCTTTTAATCTCCCTGTGCTATTTCTGGAATCAACACATTCCCCAGGGAAAAAGCAATCCCAAATTGGCCTCTGTCCTCACTCAGGTCCTAATCTAGTCAATATCAGTTTGCTTTCTGATACCCTCAATAAAATTTATTTTGTTTTGGCTCTGCTTTTCAAACTGTTCTCAACAGGATAGTGTGAATTACCCAGCTTACTATTACCAGATTCAGAAGTCCCAAAAGATTTAAAAAAAAAAAAAAAATTTTTTTTTTTAACGTTTATTTATCCTTGAGACAGAGAGAGACAGAGCATGAATGGGGGTGGGGCAGAGAGAGAGGGAGACACAGAATCGGAAGCAGGCTCCAGGCTCTGAGCCATCAGTCCAGAGCCCGACGCGGGGCTCGAACTCATGGACCATGAGATCGTGACCTGAGCCGAAGTCGGAGACTCAACCGACTGAGCTACCCAGGCGCCCCCCAAAAGATTTTTAAGCAGAGAACTGACAAAGCAGTACTAGAACTTTAAATTAAAGATCATTTTGGTAATAATAGGAAAGGCAAACTGGAGGAATAAAACACCTGAAAACCAACAATGAAAATAGCATGAGATCCAGTTTTAAAGTACTAAAATATTCCCATTATAACAGAATACTATAATTTTGATAGTAGCTACTCATAAAATATGTGATAAAATCAAAAATATTGAGCTGGGATTCAGTATTTTCAAACACAATAATACAGATATTCTAAACTACAAGAGATTTGCTGATTACAGCTTTACTAATGATTCCCTCTACAGTGAGGTAATACAGGAAAAAAGAAAAAAAGCCTGTATTTTCAACATTTTACTTCTGATGACTCCTTACCCATAATCAAAACAAAACCAAATTTTAAAAATTCCTCAATTTTTCTTCAATTTTGTGAACATCCTCTTCCAGTTTTCACCCTATCTTTCTGCTTTTCATTGTTGAATTCTTGAAAATAAAAATCTACTTTCACTGTCTTTACTCCATCACCACCTACTGATTCCATAATGCATGACAATGGCTTCTGTCTTCCCAGTTCACTAAACCTGCCTTGGCAAAGGCGAACTTCATGGCAAATTTGATAGGCTTGTTCAATTTTATTTGATCTTTTGTTAAGCATTCACAAAATAACTCCTTCTCAATGTTCATCTTTCCCTTTATTTAGTCGTATCTCAAATTCTTATTGGTCTCCTACCTATTAGTTGTTCCCCTTTACTGCTCCCTTTCTCCATCTAGCCAAGGATTTTTTCAGTGGTCAGCTTCTAAGTGAAAAGCTCCAATATATAAGAGCTATATACACACAGCCTCGCTATTTAAAGTTGTTTCAAGGACCAAAAGCATTGGCATCACCTGGGAGCTTATGGTGACTATGGAATCTCAGGTGTCACTCCAGAACTACTGATTCACAATTGATCTGAATGCACAATAAATCTGAGAAGCACTGCTAATAGAGTTTTTGAGGATCCAACTGGCAGACTGAATAACCGACAGAAAAAACAGGCTTCCCTACTGGTGACAGTAAGACTAGCAATTTTCAAATCTCTGTCAAACTAACAGAATTGCTTTCTAAAGTAGTAATTGTGAAGGGTGCCTGGGTGGCTCAGTCCTTTGAGCGACTGATCCTTCATTTCTGCTCAGGTCATGATCTTGTGGTTCGTGGGTTGGAGCCCCCCCCCCCCCCCCCATCAGGTGTGGAGCCTGATTCTCTCTCTCCCCCTCTTGGGATTCTCTCTCTCCCCCTCTTTCTGCCCTTCCCATGCACACTCGGTCTCTCTCAAAATAAATGGATTTTTTTTTTTAAGTAGTCCTTGTGATAGACTGCATTGTTGCTAAGCATCCCATATTCCTCCCTGGGAAGGAATATAAAATCAGTATCCCACTGATGTCTGACATGGCCATGTGACTTGCTTTGCTCACTGAAACATGAACAGAAGTAATGGCTATTCCAGGTAAAGTGTTAAAGTGTTAAGACCCACATTATACATCTTAATTCTCTATTTCCTTTATGTCAAGACCAGGGCTGTTCCATATAGTGGCTGCTCTACCAACATGGATCCTAGAGGAAAGATGTAATTCCCAAGAGTATTACACAACACATAAGCATACACAAATCTGATTATTCCCTTTCTGCTCCTGATTAAATTATAGTGCTTGGAAAATAAGAATTCATTCATAAAAAGCAAATCACCTAGTAGGGGGAAAAACATTCTAGCTTAAGACTTCTTTATGGAAACACTATTCATTGCCAGAAAACTTAAGTTATGCCAACTATATCAAAATAAAAACTTTAAGAATGAGGAGGGCACAATAAAAGGACTAGTGGAGAGTACTGAACAATGTTTTAAAAATGTAACTGAAGGGGCACCTGGGTGGCGCAGTCGGTTAAGCGTCCGACTTCAGCCAGGTCACGATCTTGCGGTCCGTGAGTTTGAGCCTCGCGTCAGGCTCTGGGCTGATGGCTCGGAGCCTGGAGCCTGTTTCCGATTCTGTGTCTCCCTCTCTCTCTGCCCCTCCCCCGTTCATGCTCTGTCTCTCTCTGTCCCAAAAGTAAATAAAAAACGTTGGAAAAAAAAAATTAAAAAAAAAAAAAAATGTAACTGAAAAACTCATTGTGAATGTTACAAGTATGGAAAATGTAAAAATAATATAATGAGTAAATATTAGGAGGTGAGGAAAAATATGGGAGATGAAACTGCTAATATCATCTCAAAGGATTAAGTATATTCCAACTAGGGGTGTCTGGGTGGGTCAGTGGGTGGGTTAAGAGTCTAACTCTCGACTTCGGCTCAGGTTCATAGGTTCCATCAGGTTCTGTGCTGATTGCATGGAGCCTACCTGGGATATTTTCTCTCTCTCTCTCTCTCTCTCTCTCTCCCTGCCTTCTCCTGCTCGCACTGTCTCTCAAGACAAACTTTTTTTTTTTTTAATAAGTAGATCCTGCCTAAAACTGAATTTAGAATAATACCAATGTCTTATTAACAATTTGTAAAAATACGCTTAACTTTAGACACACCTTTTAGGAAATACTTTCTTAGGACAAACCAATGATGCCTTTCAGTTACTCCTTCCTTCTAACCATCATTCTGTATGTACATATACACAGAATAGATCTTGACAGTAATGCCTACCCTGATATCAGTTATGTCTCTGGATGGCTAGATAGGAAGTGGCTTTTAAACTTTAACCTTTACAGTATATGACTACTTCATAGTTAGTATACATGATTTTACTAAAAAAGGAATGTGTTATGAAAGACTGGAAGCAAATATACTAAGATTTATCTTCAGCATTTCTCTTTCAAGCATATCAGTGTGTCTTCTTTTCAGGAACTTTTGTCACCTCAAATTTCCGAAGGTCTCAATCTCATCCAGATGTTGGCATACAATTTAAACATGAATCTCTTTTCTGAACCTGAATTATAAAACAGGTACATGTCCAAAGTGCTTGTGAAGAAAACAGACAAAAACAAAAACAAAAAACTCATCAAGGCTCAGTAATTTGATTGAGAAACAGGATTGAGGAAAATGGTTTTTAATCCTATCTACACATTAGAATCACCTGGGAAACTTAAAACTAGTTCAAGTCCCAACCTTACAAATTTTGATTTATGATCTAGTCTTTGATTATTGTCCAATCATAGAGATCTCATGCTAAAAGTGGAGCCTTACCATCAGAATTTTTAAAAATCTACTAAGGGCATTCTAATGTGTAGTCAGGATTGAGTCCCATTGCTCTAAGAAGAGTGCTTCCCAGTGAATCTTTCTGCAATGATAGAAATAGTTTATATCTGCATTACCCAGTCTGGTAGCCACCAGCCTTGAGGCTTTGAAGTGCTGAAAATGTGGGAAGTGGGGCTGAACACTAAATTTTTAATTTCACTTAATTTAAACTACAATAGCCCCATGTGCCTGACTGCTACCATAATGGGCAATGCAGATATAGAATCTAGAATCCAAATTCCTCAATTCAGTTCCCCACTAGTCACATTTCAAGTTCTCAATAGCTACATTTGCCTAGTGGCTACCATAACAGATAACACAAATACCAAGTATTTCCATCGCTACAGAAAGTTCTATTGAGCAGCACTGCTCTAGAAAATCTAAAATCTAGAGTCTTCACTATGTAAAAATCTGTAGTTTATAATCTAGCACTTACCTCTGAGTTAAGATATACTATCTGGTAACTGCATATTTGGTTTAACTGCATTGGCCCTGTCAGAACTGCTTTTATTACTTGCATTTTGTTGTTATACCACTGAATCACACTAAAGGATGGTGTTAAAAAGTAGCTTTTTGAAATCAGAAGCTCTATTTACTGTAAAGATGGTAAGGACGCTTTTTGATATATTAGAGTTCCATGAGAATTCTTTGTCATTCTATCAGGAATAGTGATATTCCTGCAAGGAATGGAATTTTCAGCAATGATGGAAATGTTCTATACTTATGTTATCCATTTTAGTAGCCACTAACAAATGTGACTATTGAGCACTCAAATGTGACTAGTAAGGAACTGCACTCAGGAAGATTCTAGATTCTGTTATTGCATTATCCAATATGATAGCAGTTAGGCACATGTGGCTATTTTAAATTAAGTGAAATTAGAAATTTAGTTTGTGTTTCTCCTTCCTATCTTAGCAACAGTTTTATCTTTATCTTAGGGACACTAATTTATGTCTGATCACATTTCCCTTTTTTCACTGAATGTTAGAAAAAGGCAAATTTTTGGCCTTTCTCTAACACATG
Organism: Panthera leo; assembly: GCF_018350215.1. Taxonomy (NCBI): domain Eukaryota; kingdom Metazoa; phylum Chordata; class Mammalia; order Carnivora; family Felidae; genus Panthera; species Panthera leo. Next base: position 51,733,776 of record NC_056695.1, on the reverse strand, counting down.
AATTCAACCTTAAAACATGCCCCTTTCTGGTACAATAAAATTTATCAAGAGTCTCTTAATGTAAGTTTGTTGGTGACCATGAAGAGAGTCTTTATAAGCAAAAAAAAACCTACTTAGTTAATAACACAGTACTTTACTTTTTAATTCATGTTTGATTTACTGAAGTACAAATAAAAAAATCTAGTTTTCCTTTAAGTCTTCGTCTATAAAATGCATTTTATTTGAGAATCTAGTAACTTTTAACACACTTTCCAGGTGCTTTTGATAGCTGATCAACTCCAAGAGAAAACAAACTCAATAATCCTATTATAAACTTGGGTAATTAAATATTCTCACATCCATAAACTGCATGTATAAATTTACTATATTCTATTTTAAACACTTTAATTGCCTCTAACAAGTAAACCTTCTAAGAGCTGTAGGTAAATACATTAGAATAAAGTTCTAAATATAATTCACATTAAGCTCTAAATATTCTCATGGTTTCTAAATTTAGCCAAATACTTGCGCCTCTCAATTTATAAAACAATTACACAAATACTCACTTTAAATAGTATTTACAAAACTAATTTATATTCACTTTAATAAGGCCTAATTCTCTGAAACACAATATTTTGAAGACCAAGTACAATGATTATTCCTAAACTTAATAAAAAATACTAAAACTAAACATTTAATAAATTTTATCATTCCTATATTTACTTCTAACCTTATCACGGATAGAAGATCCCTTAAGGAAAATAGCAATTCTGTAAGTGTGGTCCTCAGAACAGCAGCACCAGCATTACTTGATAAAGTGTTAGAAATGCGAATTATGGGGCCCAACCCACAAGCACTACTACTACATCAGATGTTCTGGGGAAGGGGCCCCTCATTTTTGTTTTACCAAGATTTTCAGGTGATTCTGACACACACTAAAGTCTGAGAATCATTGCTTTACTATAGCCTCAAATATTCAGAGGCAGTTTTGTCCTGAAACAGGTAATACAAGACTTCCAGTGATCCTGTGAAATGAGCAGCAATCTAAAATAGGGAAATCTACCTCATACTTAAGAAGGAAACAATATTATGAGCTCAAACTTCCCATCAGTTACCATCAGAGCAGGTTGAGATTGTGTATCAAGGTGAGGTTCTTCTCTCTCCCACAGTTCCCACCTTAAGAAATGAGACTAAGTACAGACATCTAGGGTCACCCTCTTCCACTGACCAACACTGTGAGTTTTATTTTGTTTTTTAAATAGTCACTGCAACAAGTGGCCCTACAAATCTTTTACAGGCACTTGGTCTTTTACGGGTTCAAGATAAACTATTATCTAACTCTTATAGATAATCTGCATCTGCAATTTCCAACCTAAAATATATCTGTTTTCTAACATCTTCATTGGATTTTGCTTTTTCAACTCATTTAAATATCTATCGTAAAGAAGCTTCAATGACAATCCATCCTAGCCTTTAACTAATTTAACTTGTCTTAATTTAACATCATGCATGATAGAGCTCTATGTTCTTCTCACATTTTTTTTCCCCCTGAGAGAGCTATAACTCTTAGAAATATACTCAAAGATAACATTCAAATGGATTCTAGAGTCTCCATCCCTTACTTCTCTGTCTGGCTGCGTTTTTCATCAGGAAAATAGGATAGCAGTACCTACCTAGCTTGCAGACTTGTTATTGTTAGGATTAAATAAAATATTCGTTAGTGACCGCCCCAATGTTCTTGGCAGTTTTATGCTTGTTGCTGTTTCCTCCTAAAATATAAGCGTTTTAACTGCTAAAAAATGAAAATAAATTTAAACAGGACTGAGATGTATTTAAAGTATACTGTCACCAAATGGGAAAAGTTGACATAGCAGGGTAGTTTGTGGTAATAACTGTATCACAATAAACTGAGACTTAAACTTGATAAATCTTATTTACACTTATTTATAACCATATGATCTAGTAAAGTGAATACTTTCAAAGGCTGCATAGTATAGGCTTATGGTCATGCTCCGAAACAAGAGCAATACTCCAGGTCCAAAAATTTTTCTTGAATCAAGTCATAATTGACTCTTCAGGTAAAAACAAGAATTGCAACATGTTTCTTTCTAACTGTTACTAACTATAGCAGTGGTGTGATAAGCTCCTTAATGTGTCTAAACCAGATTATGGTTTTCTTGGAGGCAACTATATAATGTTGGGAGTCAGAAAACACTAAAAGCTAGTAAGAGCAAAGGCAGCCACCTAGGAAAGGAGTAAAGGCATCAGTAACACTAACAGTCCAGTAAGTGGTTTGTTTACAGAAAACAGTAAAATCAAGAACTTTCAACCAAAATTTTATCTAGTTCATCCTTAATATGTCAACAGGAAAGCTATTTTACCAACATAGCTGATTTTATCAAGTGAACACGAAATGGGGCAAGATCACTAACAACAAACGGGGTCCCGAAGTACATCCAATCTACAAGGGGTCTATACAAGAAATACTGCTATAGTACATAGGAGACTTTAAAGAACTGAACGAAGGGTGAGAGACAAAAGGAACCTTAGGCAGCTGTTATAAAAATCTGAAATAAAGGCAATCACAAACAGTAAGGGCAAAAGAAATCCTTTAGACTGACACTCATTCTGACACATACACACACACAAACCCACAGAAAATAAAACAACACCCTATATCTGAACTTCATTGGGAGTAGGCAGCTGCAAAAAAAGAGAGTTCTCATTTTAAGCAAGGCTAAGCAGAAACTAATAAATCACAACCTATTTTTTTTTTTTTTTTACCTGTATATACATGTGTTGCCTCTCAAAAGGAGTCAATCTAGGGAACTAAACTTACTCTATAAATGATGTTCAAATTATTCCTGGGGCACTTATTTCTTGAACCGCCTTCAGAGCCCCGTAGGCATAACTTCATAGATCCACAATGTTTTTATACCCAAATGCTATTTTCTAGCTTTACCACCAGTCATTTTCACTAGTTGTGTTCTAAATGAAAAAGAGCTCTGAAATTGAGAACCTTGAGAGTCATCTCATCAGCTTCATTTACAAACAAGAAAATATAGGCCCAAAGAGATTCAGTAAAATTTACAAATTCTTTCAGCAAGTTAATGACAGGCATACCTGCCCACCTGACTGTGGTCATAACTGGGACATCACAAGGCCTCTCCAACTTGTGTCAGAGATCTGGGGGCACCATAAATATTAAACAATGTGCCATGAGTTGATAAGGCAGCTTCAATACAAGAGGAATTTTGAAACTGCAGCTCTGAAGGAGAGTGTCAGCTATAGCAGTCTGCTCAATAAATGTTTTCCAATGAATGAATCGGATATATATGTTTAGGCTCATTAAAAATACCTATCCTATTCCTTCCTGCTTAAGTTCCACCACATAGTTCTGAATTCTCCATCCATCTAGAGGTTGGTCACATATCAACTGTTTTCAACTAGGCAACTAAAGGCTCATTTTCAAACATTTTAAAATTTCAGTCCTCATCCTTGGTCCCACCTTTAGAATTCTGCATCTGGTTAACACTCTTCAAAGCACAAATAAAGTAGCCCCTTCTGCGTTTTCTAATTCCATAAACAGGAATGCTAAAGATAGGTTATGTAAAGTGAGAAAAAAAAATATTTAAAGGGGCCATGCTAAAATTAAAATTTTAATATTCAAGTTTCTTCCAAGCTTCTCTTACACACCTATGCCCACAGATCTATAGATGTGTCCACCTTTTCACTGCTTTAAAACGAACAGCAGAATGTGGAGTGTGGACAGATTTTATACTGAGTTCCTCTGTCCACTCTAAACTCTCAAGTGTTCCTAAATTTACTCTCCTAACAGCAAAGTGCGTATTAAAACAACTAACAAAAACAAAATACAAATAACTAGGAGAGGCCTGCCACTTATTTATTAACTTAGAGGAGGCCAATGACACTGGGGCAAGTTAACCATACGCATTACCTCTGCAGGGAGCGCTTTTTAAAATTCCATAAGGCATCAATATTGTGCCTCCGTGACCTTTTTTTTTTTTTTTTTTTTGAAAGAACGGCACGAAGCCATTATGACGAAAGAAAACTAACCTAAGAGCGGGTACAAGTGGTCACTGGGAAGAAAAAGTTTCTAAGTTCTGCCATCTCAAGACAACAAGCACGCAGCCTTTCAAAGTACAGGACACAAAAATCAACTTAGGTTCCGGTGTCAATTGCGCGTTTTCTCTTCCAAAGCTATTAGAAGTGCTGAAGTGAATCCTAACAGTTGACAAATATCAAATAAAAACACTGACTCAAACCAAAACCAAGCCAGGCACGGCGTTCTTAGCCATCTCAAAGACGAAAAACACCGGCAGGGTAATTGGTGCCGTAGTCCCCTCCCAGCGGGAGGGCAAGAGGGATGGCTCGTACCCTCGAAACGCTTGGCGGGGTAAGCACAGCCGAGTCAGGTGAAGAAAGCAGGAAGAGCAGAGCAGGAAAGGCTACGACGCACACAGCCAAGTCTTCCGTCCCCGGAGCGGGGCGAGTCCTTCCCTGCTCGCCCCCTCCCTGCCTCCCGCCGGGGCACACCTGCCAACGCCCGGCCGCGCGACCCCCGCCCGCTCAGTTCGCGTCCGGCGCCAGCCGGGGCCGCGCACGCCCACACCGAGCCCTGACCGCCGCCCCCACCCTCAGCCCCCAGCCCGGGTCGGCCGCGCGGGAGGCGAAGGAAGGCTGGGCTCACCGGGTCCCTCCGGGCTGGACGGCGCCGGGGGCCGGTGGGGCGGGGACCCGCACCCGGGGTCCCCCTGGGCGGGCTCCCTCAGGTAATCCTCGAAGCGCACCTGCCGGGCTTCGCCGCCACCGCCGAAGCCCCACAGGCGGTTGGCCGTGCCCCGCAGAAGGCGCCCGCTCTTCCCCGTGAAAGTGGTCAGGTAGTCCATGCCGCCGCGGGGCAGGGGCCGAGGAGGCCGGCGGTTTCTGCGGCGGCGGCAGCCACTGGGTGCGCGCCTGCCCGCCCCTGCGACCCGACCCGGGGGCGGTGGCTCCGCGCGCCTCACAGGAGGCGGGGAGGGGGAGGGGGCTGCCCCAGCTTGGCCTGGGGGCGGACCATCAGGAAACTACGCATCGGGGGAGCAGAAGCTCACAAAAGTTTTGAAAAGTTTTTCTTGTGGCTTCCAAACGCCAAGTCACGTAGATCTTAACTTGTGAAGTAAGTGCATTCTCACGGGAACAGACGCAGGGACGAAAAGCCCGCAGCTTTTAAGCAAGCCAGACCGGTTCTATCTGCTCCTCCACCCCCCCGCCGTTCGGCCCCAATGGAGTAGGCCTGCCCCGCCCTGCCCCGCCCCGCCCCGTCCGGACTCGACCGGACTTTCAGGACGGCTAGGGAAAGGGGAGGAGGGTGAGCCTTAGGGCCCTAGGGCTGAGCTGGGGATAGAAACGGTCAAAATGGCCCAGGGGAGTCTTTGCTGAAGTTGCACAGAGTTTGGGAACGTAGGAGGGCCATGTCAAAAAGTTTGCGTGGGGGGGGGGGGTGGTGGTGTAAAGAGGAGGGAAACAATTCACTTGAAACTTTTGCAGCTTGTAATTGGTGGGGGGACGGGGTGGGGGTAGACAGGAAGGAGGGAAGGTTAATTTTAACATAAAATTTCAGTCATAGTTAAAATAAAACCAACCTAGAGAAAATGCTTCTTAGGAAGCATTATGAGACCATATTCGTAGAATAAGGCATTAATAGTCACGTGTTAAGTTCGTTGTAGCATTTTGAACTGATGCTAGTTTGACATTCCATGAATCTGGTCCTTTAAAGCAAGGTAATTAAGGGCTTCAGTGTGCAACCTTATCCTCCTTTAGGCAAAGAAGGAGCAATGACTTTTGACACATTTACTACTCGATTTTGTTTCCTGTGGGATCTGGTTATTCTCTTCCGTTCACATCTGTTTATATCACTTCTAGTTTTTCTCACGCATTAAATAAATAAACCCTCTTTTTTGGAATTACCAAGTTATTCATGTCTGTGAAGAAACGTTTTGAATTACTTAGGGGTTGAAGAGTTGATCATAGCAAATAAGAGTCCAGAAAATCTTAAAGGAATTTAAGCTTTTTGCCAAACCATAAAGATGATCCTCTCCTCCCTTTTTCTAATTGATCTTTTTCCCACCATCACCATTTTCGATTAAATTCTTACAGGAAAAACTTCACCATTCTAACAACAGTATCACCTTTATACCTGGTTAAAAATACAGAATGTTTGGGCTGTACCCCCCCCCCCCCCCGCCCGAGGGTAATTCAGTGTTTGTGAGAAAGGACCCAGGAATCTGCATATCCAGCAATCATTCACGTGTTCAGAGGTGCTGCTTGGGAAAGCACTGCCTTCTGGACCTCCTATGGGACCCATGTGGTGGAATGGTTAAGTGGCTCCTAGTTTTTCCGAGATTTCCATTTGGTAAGGAAGCATTACCACCCTTAGCACCATTTGTAAAATCTCACAGAGGCTCAGTAAGCTTAAAAATTGCATTGGAATGACCTAAGTCAGAACCCAATTCTGATGAACTAAACTGAAATTCTTCTTCTAAGATATGTTTTACATCTTGAGATTTATCATTTAGTTGGTGATAATCATATCCAAAATAGTGTTTGAGCATTTTACACTTGATTAAATCTGCACTTCTACATCCAACCTTAGCAGGAACCTGTACTCTACTAGATCAAATACAGGTGTACAGGCAGTTAACCCATGAATTTTTTCTGCTTCTGTTTCATGGAAACCTAGAACTGCAGGAGAAAAAAATGTATAGCCTTGATGGGCTTTACAAATTTTAATTTAAACACAACTAAGCCCTAATGTCTCCAAAATCCTTTTATGCATATAGTCTATCAGCTTTTTTATTCTTCACATTTGTTGTCTGAACCATCACTATTCCCCTGAAGTTACTAAATTCATCATTACAAAATGTTACTGTGCCTTCTGTATGTAAAATCATAGGCCACCCAATATGAATACTCTCACTTTTCTTCCTTTTTTCTCTTCCATCTACAACAAGCTCATCTCCATTATTTTGCTTCAGAAGGAAGGAAGTCATTACTCCTGTACATGCTGTTCCTTCTCCAAATTAACTCTTGATCTTAGTCTGGTTTATGTTGTCTATGACTTGCCAGCCTTATTACTTCTCTCTTGTATTATTTTCTCTCTCCACTCTGGTTTCTTCCCCTTTATCCCACCAGGATCACCCACATAAATCCTTTCCATCCTTAAAAAAAAAAAGTCTCTTTATACCATGCTTGCCTCATCCAGAAACCTTTGCCTCATTTAAAAATACCTTTATTGACGTATGATTTACAAACCATATAATTCATTCACCTGTTAAAAGTATACGATTCAACGGATGCTGTGTAGTTTCACGGTTGTTAAACCATCACCAAAATCTAATTTATCAACATTTCTATTACCCCCCAAAAAGAAACCTCTTACCTATTTGCAGTCACTCCCCATTCCCACCCCCAGGAGTTGATGACCACTTATCTACTATCTGTCTTTATGGATTTGCCTTTTATAGAGCTCATACATATGGAATTATATAATATCTGGTGTTTGGTGTCTGACTTCTTTCACTTAGCATAATGTTTCTGAGACTTATACATGTTATAGCAAATATTAGTATTTCATTCCTTTCTATTGCAAATAATATTCCATTGATGGATATATCAAATTTTATTGATCCATAAACTGATGAACATTTGGATTGTTCTCAGTTTTGGGCTATTATGTATAATGTTGCTATAAACATCTATGTGCAAATTTTTTTATGGATATATGTTTCATTTCCCTATATACACAATACTGTAAGCTTAAGTTCTATAACATGATGATTTGATACAAGTATATATTGGAAAATGTTTTTTTTCCTCCATCAATGCACATAATTCTTTTTTATTTTTGGTGGTGAAAACATTGAAGATTTATTCTCTTAGTAATACTCAAGCATATAATACACTATTGTTAACTATAGTCATCATGCTGTACATTGGATCCTCAGAACTTACTCATCTTAAAATTGGAAGTTTGTACCATCTGAACACCATCTCACCATTAACTCCAACCCCCATCTCCCCATCCCCCTGCGACCACTATTCTACTCTTTCTAAGAGTTCACCTGTTTTCAATTCTACATGTGAGATCATACAGTATTTGTCTTTCTTTGACTTCTGTTTCACTTAACATAGTGCCCTCAAGATCCATCCGTGTTGTTGCAAATGACAGGATTTCCTTCTTTTTAAATGACTAATATTCCTGTGTGTGTGTGTGTGTGTGTGTGTGTGTGTGTGTTTGTGTGTATCACATTTTCTTTATCCATTCATCCAATGATGGACATTTAGGTTTTTTCCATGTCCTGGCTATTGTGCCTAATGCTGCCCGTGAACATGTGAGTGCAGATACCTCTTCAAGATGGTGATTTCATTTCCTTCAGATGCATACCCAGACATGAAATTGCTGGATCATATGATAGTTCTAGCTTTATTTTTTTGAGGAACCTTTATTTTTTTGAGGAAAACATACTGTTTTCCACAGTAGCTGTACTAATTTATATTCCTACCAGTAGTGCACATGTTTCCCTTTTGTCCAACAGCCTTGCCAACACTTCGTATCTCTTATTGTTTTGACCATAGTCATTTTCACTGTTGTGAGGTGTTATCTCACTGTGCTTTTGATTTGCATTTTTCTGATGATTACTGATGTTACACATCTTTTTGTGTACCTGTTGGCCACTTGTATGTCTTCTTTAGAAAAATGTCTGGTCAGGTGTTTGCCTGTTTTAGCATTGGATTGTTTGATTTTTTGCTCTTGATTTTTATGACTTCCTTATATATTTGGATATTAACCCCTTATCAGATAAATGGTTTGCAAAGGTTTTCTCCCATTCCTTAGGTTTGGTTTTCATTTTATTTATGGTTTCTTTAGCTGTGCAGAAGCTTCTTAGTTTGATACCGTACTGGTTTATTTTTGCTTTTGTTGCACGCACTTTTGGTATCATATCCAAAAACATCATTGCTAAGACCAATGTCAAGGAGCTTTGTTCCTGTTTCCCACCCCCCCCCCCACCCCGCCCCAGGAGTTTTACAGTTTTAGGTTTTACATTTGCATCATTAATCCATTTCTAGTCATTTTTTGTGTCTGACTTAAGGTAGGGATCCAATTTCATTCTTTCGCATATGAATATCCAGTTTTCCCAACACCATTTACTAAGGAGACTGTCCTTCATTCATTGAGTATTCTTGGCTCCCTTATCAAATATTAGTGTATGGGTGGTTTATTTCTGGGCTCTTGATTTTTTTTAAGTTTATTTATTTTGAGAGAGACCGAGTGAGTGGGAGAGGGACAGGGAGAGAGGGAGAGAGGGAATCCCAGATAGGGTTGATGCTGTCAGCACAGAGCCCTGTGTGGGGCCCGACATGGGGCTGGAATCCACCAATCAAACCATGAGATCATGACCTGAGCCAAAATCAAGAGTCGGACTCTTAACTGACTATGCCACCCAGGTGACCCCTGGGCCCTTGATTCTGTTCTGTTGATCTATGTGTCTGTTTTAATGGCAGTACTATATACTGTTCTGATTACTATAGGTTTGTATATAGTTTAAAATCAGGAAGTATGATGTGTCCAGTTTTCTTCTTCTTTCTCAGGATTGGCTATTTGGGGTCTTTGCAATTCCATATGAATTTTAGGATTGTTTGTTTTATTTCTATGAAAAATGCCACTGGACTTTAATAGGGATTGTATTGAAAATTAGAACACTTTAGGTGGTAAAGGAATTTTAACAATATCATTCTAATACATGAACACAGAATACCTTTCCATTTAATTGGATCTTCAATTTCTTTCCTCAATGTCTTATAGTTTTCAGAGTTGACATCTTTCACCTTTTTGGTAAATTTATTGTTAAGTATTTTATGGTTTTTGATGCTGTTATAAATGGGATCATTTGCTTTATTTCTTTTTCAGATAGTTCATGGTTAGTCTATGTGAATGGAACTGCTTTTCTATGTTGATTTGTATCCTGCAACTTTATGAAATTTATTAGTACTAACAGTATCTTCATGGAGTCTTTAAGATTTTCTATATATAAGATCATGTCATCTGCAAATGGAGACAATTTTATTTCTTTCATATTTGATTGCCTTTTATTTCTTTGTTTTGCCTAAATGCTCTGGCTAGAACTTCCAGGACTATGTTGAAAGGAGTGGTGAGAGTAGGCACCCTTGTCTTCTTCCTGATCTTAGAGGAAAATCTTTCAGGCTTTTACCACTGAGGCTGTTGTTAGCTGTGGACTTGATAGGGCCTTTATTATGTTGAAGTACATTTCTTCCATACCCAATTTATTGAGAGTTTTTGCCATGATGGGAGACTGAATTTTGTCAATTATTTTTCAGCATCTATTGTGATGATTGTGATTTTTATCTTTCTATTAATGTGGCATATAACATTTATTGATTTGCATATTTTAACCATTCTTGCATCTCAGGGTTAAATTCCCCTTGATCATGGTATATGATCTGTCTAATATGCTACTGAATTTGGCTCGCTAGTATTTTGTTAAGAATTTTGCATCTCTAGTTATTAGAGATATTATCCTGTAGTTTTCTTTTCTTTTGGAGTTCTTATCTGGTTTTGGTACTAGGGTAATGCTGGCCTCATAAAATGAGTTTGGGAGTGTTCCCTCCTCTTCAATTTTTTGGAAAAGTTTAAGAACTGGTATTAATTCTTCTTCAAATGTTTGACAGAACTCTCCATTGAAACCATCTGGTCCTGGGCTTTTGTTTTTTGAGATGTTTTTGATTACTGATTCAGTCCCTTACTCATGTTTGGTCTGCTCAGATTTTCTACTTCATCATTCAATTTTAGTATGTTTCTAGGAATTTATCCATTTTTCCCAGGTAATCCAATTCTAGGCATATAATTGTCCCTACGGGTCTCTTAAGAAACTTCATGTTTGTGTGTTATCAGTTATAATGTCTCCTCTTTCATTTCCAAATTTATTTATAGCTGTTTACTCTTTTTTTCTTAGTCCAGCTAAAGGTTTGTCACTTTTGAATTTGTCACTAAAGGTTTGTCTTTTCTATTGATTTTCTGGTCTCCATTTCATTTATCTGCTGTGATCTTTGTTAGTTCCTTCCAACGTTTGAACTAAGTTTGTTCTTTTTCTAGTTCCTTGTGGTATAAAATCAGGTTATTTACTTGAGATCTTTCCTTTTCCTTACATTTTTCTATAAAATTCCCTCTTAGTACTGACTTTGCTGTTCTAATAGTTTGGGTATGTTGTGTATTCCGATTTTTTTGTTTCAAGATACTTTTTGCTTTTCCCTTTGGCCCCCACTGGTTGTTCAGGAGTGTGTGGTTCAATTTCCAAATATTTATGAATTTTCCCTCCAGTTTTCTTCCTGTTATTGATTTCTAGTTTCATAAAATTGTGGTTGGGAAAGATATTTTGTATAATTTCAACCCTTTTAAATTTGCTGAGACTTGTTTTGTGATCTACCATATGATCTATCCTGGAGAATGTTCCGTGTGCACTTGTGAAGAATGTGTATTCTGCTGCTGTTGGATGCAATGTTCTGTATATGTCTGTCAGGTCCATTTGGTTCAAAGTATAGTTTAAAACCAATATTTCCTGGTTGATTTTCTGTCTGGCTGATCCATCCATTGTTGAATATGGGAGATCAAAGTTCCCTATTATTACTGTACTGTTATCTATTTCTCCCTTCATATCTCTTAATATTATTTATTTATTTATTTGGAGAGAGAGAGAGAGCACATGCACTTGCATGAGCAGGAGAGGGGCAGAGAGAGAGCAAGGGAGAGGATCCCAAGCAGGCCCCCATGAACTGTGAGATAATGACCTAAGCTGAAATCAAAATTCAGATGCTCAACTGACTGAGCTACCCTGGCACCCCCACATCTGTTAATATTTTTAAAAATATATTTAGATGCTTCAGTATGGGTACATTTATGTTAATGATTATTATATTTTCTTTTTTTCATATTTATTTACATTTGAGAGAGGGAGGGAAAGGGGAGGGGGGCATAACAGCGAGAGATGGAGACAGAATCTGAAGCAGACTCCAGGCTCTAAACTGTCAGCACAGAGCCAGATGCGGGGCTCAAACTCACAAACCATGAGATCATGACCTGAGCCAAAGTCAGATGCTTAACCGACTGAGCCACCCAGGCACCCCAGATTATTATATTTTCTTAATGAATTGACACTTTTGTCATTTTGTCAGGACGTTGTCTCTCATTACAGTTTTTGACTTAAAACCTATTTTGTCTACTCTAGGTATAGCTACCCTTGCTCTCTTTTGGTTTCCATTTGCAGGGAATATCCTTTTCCATCTCTTCACTTTTAGTCTATGTTGTTCCTGTAGCTAATGTGAGTCTCTTGTGGGTGGCATATACTTGCATTTCATTGTTTTGTTTTTTGTTTTAAATCAGTTTAGTCACTCCATGCCTTTTGATTGGAGAATTTAAACATTTACATTTAAATTAACAGGTAAGAAGGACTTGATAAGTAAAGGCTTACTGTTGCTATCTTAGAGTTTTCTGGCTGTCACTTAGTTCCTTTGTCCCTTTCTTCCTGTCTTCCTTTGTAAATGGATAGATTTCCATAGTGGTATGCTTTTATTTCCTTCTTTTTATCTTTTGAGTATCTTACTGTAGGTTTTTGCTTTGTGGTTACCATGAGTTTCACATAAAACATAACAGATTATTTTAAGTTGCTAGTTTAAATAGCATGTAAAGACTCTACACTTTTACCCCTCCCTCATTTTATTTATGATATCCCAATTTTAAAATGTGAATCCAGTAATAAATTATTGTAGCCATACTTATTTTTAATACTTTTGTCCTTTAACCTTTTTTTTAGGGATAAGTGATTAATACACCACTACATTACAGTATCAGAGTATTCTGAATTTAACTATATAATTATCTTTGCCAGTGTGTTTTATATTTTCATATGTTTCTGTGTTACCAGTTAATATCCTTTCACATTTCAGTTTGAAGAACTCCTTTTGGCTTTTTTTTTTTTTTTTTTTTTTTTTTAGGGCAGATTTAGTAATGAACTCCTTCAGTTTTTATTTGTTTGGGAAAGTCTTTAACTTGCCTTATTTCTCAAGGACAGGTTGTTAATTCATGGAAATAACGTGATATGTACCTGGCAACTGTTTTATGTGATAGAAATGTCAGCACTCAAATTTCTGATGTGATAAACAGAATCACTGATAGAATCAATAAAGTGGACTGACACTAAACAAAGAGGTTTTGTAAGTGTTAAGAAACAAAGGAATGAATTTACTATTCACTTAGTATATCTGCATCTGCTAGTAAACCTAAAACCTAACTTAGTGGATAGCCAAATTGGTTCCCCCTTAGTGCTTCTTTCTCCACTAAAAGGGTTTCACTAGCATTCAAACTTCCTATCCTATGAGAAGCACCTGTGTCAAAATTACCACAGAAAGGAAGAGAAGGTTGTTTGGATACAACTTTGATCAAAACAATAAAAAGCATTTGATCAAGACTTAATTTAACAGAATAGGAAAGAACTTACTATTGATTAAAAACAAATTCCCCTCTAATAGATGCCAATCCTGAATATAATCATTACAAATCTTACTAAAAACCAAGTAACTTTTGCTCAATTTGAAAACTATCTAAAACGTGTTAACTACTACACTAGTCAGAAAACAAACAAACAAACAAAAACATATGTAGGTAATCAAATCAAGCAAGGACCTAGGAATAACATCATTGAAAATTATAACTGAAACTTAAGTCACAGTAACTCACATCAACTTGCCATATAATTATTTGAGGACTATAATCAAAGATTATAATTATGTAATTACAGCTCCAAATATTCCATACCTGGAATGTGGCAGCTTCTGACTCTTGGATCAATTTCACTTAGCTCTTTGAAAGAATGCCAAGAGATATTACCATTTATAACCAAAGTTGTAGAAACTTACAAGGCTTTTAAAAGTCTTTGGGATCAATGGCCAATCAAAATCCCCATAGAGGAATGTTATGTTATGAAGGCAAGTATTTGCAGTCTCTTTCCACTGCAGGTTTCTTTTCCTGTCTGCACTCTGTGTGAGATTGTAGTAGAGTGTTTATTTCTACAGGTGGGACTGTATGCATAGCCATGAAGTAGTCTACTCCTTGTCTCTACCTTTCTGGACTTTTCCTCTCTACCATTGATCCACCTTTAATTCTATATTAGGTTTTTATATGTTGCTGCAACTTCTTATTTGTGTTTATTGAATAGAATTTTGATATTTCATGTTCTTAATCCACAAAGCTGATAAGTGAAACATGTGGATATATAGTATGTTAAATGCTTTATTTTAACGTATCAATTTTAGTTATTAATATTAAATATTTTTTTATTAAATATTTTAAAGTTAGATAACAGTTATATTTTGGAGTGGTTTTAGGTTACAACGTATTAGAAATAACTTCCCTCTCTTTGTATTTTTTTAATGTATTAGAAGAATGTAAATGCAAAAACAAAAAGAAAGAGCAAAATAATTTGGGAGAAACCTAAACCTGTTGTTAGTTATTACTTTTATGCCAATTGGCCAAAATGCTAATTTCCAGCTTCAACTTACAGCTGCTAACTAGGTAGTTTTGTTTTGTCTTTTTTTTCCTGTTGATGGAGGAAACTGAACCTTGGGCTCTATCAATACAAGAAAAAAAGTATGGCATTAAAAAGAGAACCTGCCTTTGGGGCACCTGGGTGGCTCAGTCGATTGAGCGTCCGACTTTGGACTTCAGGTCATGATCTCCCTGTCTGTGAGTTCGAGCCCCTCATTGGACTCTGTGCTGACAGCTCGGAGCCTGGATCCTGCTTTGGATTCTGTGTCTCCTCCTCTCTCTGCCCCTCCCCCACTTGTGCTCTGTCTCTCTCTCTCTCAAAAATAAATAAACATTAAAAAAAAAAAAAAAAGAGAACCTGCCTACAAGTTCATCCATCTCTCTTAAAGAAAGTGCTAGGCAGCAATGCCAAGTTCGTTCATATCAATATTCCACTTATTTCAGTCATGGTACACAAACAGCAAACTGATAAATGCTGAGCATATTATTTGAAAGAAGAGAACCTACTCCTCTTCCCAAAGTGTATGGGGATTCCCTGACTCCCCATTTCCCCATCCCAAATAGCATTCGGGAGAGATGCTAATAATGCCAGGTGAATTACCCAAAATTCTGGCAGCATATAGGAAGAGAAACCCAAACTTGGATGGTCAATCTTTAAATGATCCAGCACTGACTAGATAGGCTTAATCTTCAAAAGAATCATGCACTGGCTATTTTCTGCCATGGCAGATCTACTCTTAAATCTTGCTTTTCTCAGAAAGCAGCAGACAGCAGTGTAAGAGCCGGCTCTATACAACCAACAGCATCAACAGCAGTGGCATGCAAACCATTTATTAAGTGAGGTGAGAGACTGGTTGGCTGGCCTCTTTGGTCTACCCTACTGATTTTCTGGGAGGAAATTCTTAAAACATAAAGAGAAATTTTAGAACAATGTTTTTAGGCTCTGACTGAGCTGGTCCTGCTAACACACTGCATGATATATAAACACATATATTTATGTTTGCTCTGTATGTTGTGTGACGTGAAATCCCAGCTTCTAGTTTCTCCTCTTGAATCCAACTCCAACACCTGCATCCAGGGCAATCTTAAATCCACAGATCGAATTGTTTTTCCTCAACTTTAAAAACACCCCTTGTTCACAGCAGCAGCTTCCTGTTGATAATGAGAATCAACTGTGAAACCTTTTTCAAAATGCAAATTTCCCAACTATATCCCCTCGTGCTGGATTCCAGGGTTGTGGGGTGGGGCTCAGGAGGCTACATTTTTTGATTATGAGCCATGTACATTTCTTGGTTATGAGCCATGTTTGAGATTTGCTCCTCTGTAGTTCTTCCAGGTGCTTCTGCATATTTAGCTCATGAGAATCGCACATTAACTTCTAAAATAAGGCCATACATAAGACTAGTTCTGGCAAATACTGAGCAGAAGTGACGTAGGTGTTTTATCCTCACATGTGTAAAGAACACCCTCTGCCTAAAATGTAGGAAATGTTTTGCACTCCAGACTCCTCTGCCCCTGCCTCAGCAACCAAGGATACAGCTACTAGATGGTGATGCCATCTGCAACAGCCTAGATCCCTGAGAAACTCAGTGGATCAGAACTCCTCCTCCCTAACCTCAACCTGAACTGGACATGTGATATGGGCAAGAAATAGATCAAGAAATAGACACTACAGCAAGCCACCCAGGTCTGGAAGTTCATTTGGTAGCATAAGCTTAGCCTACCTTGACTGATACAAGGGTATTGCAAATGCTTACTTTACATTTATCTTGATCACACATGCCAAATTAATATTGGTTCCACCCACTATCTAAAAGTAGAGCATTCCTGGGGTGCCTGGGTGGCTCAGTCGGTTGAGCATCCGACTTCAGCTCAGGTCATGATCTCGTGGTCCGCGAGTTCGAGCCCCGCGTCGGACTCTGTGCTGACAGCTCAGAGCCTGGAGCCTGTTTCAGATTCTGTGTCTCCCTCTCTCTCTGACCCTGCCCCATTCATGCTCTGTCTCTGTCTCAAAAATAAATAAATGTTAAAAAAAAATTTAAAGTAGAGCATTCCTATGAAAACTTTCATAAGTCTTAAATGGTGCAAAGGAAAAAAAAATTACCATTAATTTATATGGGAAAAATTTTGAGCATTCCCAGAATAACCAAAAATATAACCTCTCTGGCTTTGCTGATATCTTAGGATGCATCCTGCCAATGGATGCACAAAATAAATCAAGATAAAGCACAGATGCTCACAGACACAATTTTAAGCTACAGCGGCTTGATGCTGAGATGCTAAGTGTAGCTCCCTGGAAAGGAGCTTGGAGGGCCGCTCTCCCTGCTGGGGGATCTAGTGCCTCTGTAAAAGCTCGTGGCAAAACCAATGCTGAATGCTGTTTTCACCTTTGCCTTTTGTCCATACAAACCCTCTTTGGAATTTTTCTGGTTATTGAAAACAAGTATTAATTAATGTAGGTAGGTCTCATGTAAAGGTGAAGTGATGTAACCTGAACTTTCACAAAGCGGGGGATGCCTGTATACTGAAGATTAGCTGATTTATGCCTCTCATGTCATTTTCATATTCTGGTAAGTATTCTGAGGTTGCAAGACTATTAACTTCTTTGTCATTTCAAATATGGATGTGAGTAAGGTTTTTCTTGACATTACACAACCAAAAGCAAACAACCAAAACACAGTAAGTAGGATGCTGAGTCTCTGATGCTAGAAAGAATCCATCCATCATCTGTCATTCCCAATTTAAAACTGTAGTTTCATTTACAGCTTAATTCTCTCAAGACATGGCTTTATCATCAGAAAATATAAATTTGAACTTGTAAAATACGTGTATGCTCACAAAGTGCCATTTTTATGTTTTATATATTGGTTTTATGTAAAACTTTATTAGAAAAAAGCTTGAAAAGAATTGCTTTTAGAACTCCAAAGCATAAGTCTCAATTGCCTTGCGCATGGATGCCCTTAACATATTAATAGCAACCCTATTAGACCTGAGAGAGGCCTTGGTGTTTATCTACTTGAGCCTTTTATTTTTATTGACTTGTTAGCCAAGGCCCGGATTCATCAAGTGAGTCTCAGGGTCATACACTTGGATCAGAACACAGCCAGAAGAACCCAGGGTTTTCCTACAGAGAATGCTGCCACATAAAGTGCTCTATCTTTGGGATGAGCAATTATTTGTGACTCTCTCAATTTATCCAAACGTTTGTTGAAGTGGCATGATGTCCCATAAAGTGTTTTTCAGATGTGAAAGCTAGGGCAAACTATTGATTTATTTTTGAGATTTAGCTTTGTTATCTGTAAAATAAGAGCAAATAATGCCTATCTTATAGCTGTGCTGTGATTAGAAAGGAAATGTACAATGTTAGGCCCGTTGTTCTTTGGCCTTAAACGAATTTAGATTTATTACCTTCAGATAGCAGCCTATACTTCTAGATCAGGTATGGTCCATGGATCAAATCTGGCCTGGCACCTGTTTTTATACATTTGGTTTTATTGGGACATAGCCACACCAATTCATTTATGTTTTGTCTATGGCTGCTTTGGGGGCTATGACAGCAGAGATGACTTGTGACAGAGACCTTATGGCTCAAAAGCCTAAAATATTTACTCCCTTGCTATGTTCTGAAAAATTCTGCTGACCTGGGTTCTAGGTTGCTGAGATCATTTTGAAGCTACTCTTGATTCTTTTATTGACAGTATCATTCCCTGTCTCTTTCACTGAGTCAGCCTCAGATTTGTCTCCATTCAGGCTGTTCATAAAAATGTTTAATGAGACATGGGGAAGGAGAGGTCGAGGCACACCACAAGACGGCCTTCATGGCTGACCAATGATTACCACTCACTGGACACAGTTACCTGAAGAAGTATGAGCCCACTAATGGATAAAATCACCTAGTTCTCATTTATCAACAATGCTGTGTATTGGTTAAATGCCATTCTAATACGTAGAAGAAGAAGAGGTACCGACCCCTCTTTTATCCCCTCTCAAGTGCTTTCAAGCCTATGTTTTCCTATATCCTTCAACTCCACTTCAAATTTCAAATTTGAATTATTCATCTAGCTATAGTTTTTTTTGGCAGATCTCCTTTTATCTGGTAGAGACTGGTTAGCTGTCATCCAACCTGATTATTCTTCTTCCTGAGCACACTACATTTCCCAGCTGTCTTTCAATCAGGGGTGGCCAAGGAACTAAGTTCTAGCCAATGGAAGGATTGCAAAAGTCATGCATGCTACTTCCAGGCCTGGCCCACAAGAGCATTGGTGACCCTCCAACTGGTGACTTTTCCTTTTCATAGCCTGGAACCGGATGAGCATGGAGACCTGAGAAGCCATTTATTAAAGATGGCAGAGCCACAGAGAGAAAGAACCTAGGTCCCTGAATCCATCCTTAGAGGGCAGCCACCCATCACTAAAGAACACCAATTTTGGACTTGAACGTGAAATAAATTTTTATTGTATTTAAGTCATTATATACGAATTTAGA
Source organism: Panthera leo (assembly GCF_018350215.1). Lineage (NCBI taxonomy): Eukaryota > Metazoa > Chordata > Mammalia > Carnivora > Felidae > Panthera > Panthera leo. Next base: position 51,714,695 of record NC_056695.1, on the reverse strand, counting down.
TTTTTGCTATGAAAGAGTACAATTTTAACCAATACACTTATTATTACTATTATATTACTACCAAAATATCACATCCTAACAACTCCATTTTCTGGACCAACAAGCTACAATTCATGTAAAGTGGATGTGCATTGTCTTTCACTATATTCTCACCTACCATGGCCTAAAAATGTCCATTTGACTGTTTTTGTTTTGAATTCTAATCGAGAAAAATAAAGCAAAATAGGCATTGCACTTGTTTTGGCTTTTAATAATTTGTTAAACAGTGCACATCTTCCTCCAAAAGGGAGCCTCACACTTCCTTCTTGTTCTCTTTTACTCTAGGACTTCCCTTTTCAACAGAATGACCCTAGTTAGCTAGTTTCTAGTTTCTTTAGTATTTACAAAATCCCACTCCATGTTGGCCTTTCTGACACTCTCTTTACAGTTTTATGCCATCCTTTTACTTGTCCTTGGTAATATGTGCTTCCTACTTTCATCTCTTCTACGAGCTAAGCTCAGAGAACATCTTGTCAGGTCATGCTGCTTTCTCCTCATTTTGCTGTCACATTAACATTACTCATGCTTTGTCTGAACTTTTTTTGGAATGCCACCATCTTTCATGAAGGCCTTAGCTCTAGTCTTTGAAGTCAGATTAAAATGTCTTACTTGTTTATTATCTGTCTCTCCCTACTATCATTCAACAAGGACAGGACTCCCTTTACTGCTTAGAACATGGCCTGGCACATAGTCGGCACACAGATTAATTATATTTGTTGAATGAATGAAATCATGTCCATGTTTTCTCTAAATCTGATCCTAACCCACTTTTCTACAACCTGAGAGTCAGATGTAATTAAGTCGAGCTTACTTCCTCTCTTCATTAACAAGGAATATCCATTTCCGATACTTGTCTCTCCAAGGGTGGTTCTCAGCCTTGGCTCCGCATTTAAGAATTCTTATGGAGCTTTTGAAAATCCCAATGCTCAGGCCATACTCCACATCAATAGAATCCAAATTTCTCACAGATAGGATACAAACATCATGGAGAATGCCCCGCGGGGAGATTTCAGCGTACAGCCAAGACTGAGAATCACTGCAGGGTTCCTGTTATTTTTGTAATACAGTCTTTTCTGTTAGTGAAAATCAAGTGCAGACATTAGTGAATATTATGACAGCATCGTGTGAGGGGTTGTTAGTAATAATGAACATCTATCGATTGTTTACTATGCCAGGCATCATAGTAAGAGTTTTTTCATACATTATTTCCTTTATATCTCACATCTGCTTTGCGAAGGAGGTTAATGAACACCCCCCTCCCCCTTTGCAAATAGGGTTATGGGGTCAGAGAGGTTAAGGAAAACAATACTGTCATTTAGGTCAGTCAAGAGTCTCTCAGGTGTTTGCTCTTAACTTACTGATACTACAGCACAGGGGTTTTCAATCATGGGCAATTTTGCCTCCCAGAAGGGTTTTTAGATTAAAATATAGGACTCCTGGTTAAATTTGAATTTCAGGAAAATGGTGAATAATTTTTTTAGTACAAGTCTATACCAAATGTTGCATGGGACATACTTAAACATTAAAAAGTTACTTGCTGTTTATCAGAAATTCAAATATGCCTGGGCATCTTCAACTTTCACTTGCTAAATCTGGCAACTCTACCCCCAGGGAACATTTAGCAATGTCTGGGAATATTTTTGGTTGTCAAACTGAGGGTGTACTACTGGCATCTAGTAGGTTGAGGCCACTACTGGCCACTAGTAGGTTGATGCTGTTTAAGATCTTGTAATGCTCAAGACAGCTGCCACAACAGAGAACCATCCAGCTTCAAATGTCACTAGTGACCAGGCTGAGAAGCCCAGATCTAGTGGATGTTGGGAAAGATTAAGCACTCCCTTAACATCATCATGCCTCTGGCAACGTTTATGGTCTGTCTTCAGAAAGCGTTATTTCATCTTGTATCTCGCTACAATGACATGTAAGATTCTTTTGCATTTGCACTTTGGTAAGTTGTGCATGGAGATACCATGCACCTCTTTATCTCGTTACAGAGGTGGGGGCAATCTATTTCCACTTCCTGACATCTCTTTCTGTGCTTTCTCTTTCAGCCTCACATTTTCACTCACAGCTTCCAAATCTATGCGGTCCTAGTTAAGACACCCTACGCTCTGAAGTCCTCCTTGTACCAATTTGACTTAGCTGCAATTAGCACAGAGAAATCTGGGACTCAAAGAAAGGTGTGATAAAACCCCATATGGCCAAGGGAGAAGAGAGCTGCGTGCAAAATGGTTTATTGCTAATGGAATGATGCTTCTTTAGCTGGCAAATCTGTATGTTGTGAATGCCATTAGCATGATGGCAAGTTTTTGGTAACTTCTAAAGTTGTACTACCTTGCAGATGTTTTTTCAAAACTTTAGCAAAAGAATATTGAAATGAATTTTATAAATGATTTATAAATGATTTTATAAAACATGCATATTAGCTTGTCGTGAATAAATCTAAGTATATGTACTTTATCATATACATATTTTCTTGTTTGAGTTTGGAATGTGTAAAAAGTATGTTGGGTATTCTTTCAAGTATTATGATCAAATATAGAGTGTATTTGGTACAAAGAGTTTTTAAGTATTCTTCAGGAATTTGAGTTTAAACATTGAATCATGGGCCAGAATTTGAATTTCAAAAGATTTAATTTGTTTTTCTCAGATGTAACTTTAATGTACTCACTTTAGAGTATTTCTAAGAACTAATTTGCAAGGTAACAGTTGTCAATTTTATGCCACCAAAGGTTAGAGCTTATTTAGCAAAGTAAAGATCTCTTGCTATTCAGGCTTTTAAAATATATATACTTATTTCTATTGTTTTTAAATTGAGGATTCCTGTGCTTGAAAGACATAACACTCACTACTTATGTCTCCAAAAAAGAAGAGACCATGACTTGGATTATATAAAAAAAAGAGCCTTATCCAGAGGTCCACATATCCTTAAGGTCCCAACAAGGAGTATCTGCATCAGCAAGGGGAAAAAGATAATTACTACACAAATCTAATATACAGTGAATTGAAATGCACACACACACTTGCAATGCATGTGTCATATAGTTGATATTTAAGAAATATGAATTCTTTGCACCCCTCCAAAATTTGATATTGAGTGTCTATAAGATAGATATATGTAAGTATGCATATCCCGCCTGTGGATGTTAATGGTATAATGAGAGAAACAAAGAGAAGCAACGAGGAACACTGCCTTCGTAAATATAATGCTTACTCTTTGATTTACCAAAGATAAACCAAAGTAGGACACTCAAGATCTTAGAGTCCCTGGCAGTGACAAGTGGCAGGGAGGCTATAGAGTTTTGTATACCTGCTCCCAAAGGGCTCTGTGACTACCTCAATTATATTTATCTTACCACACTAATTATTTGTTTATGTCTGTTTAATTTGTTTCTCTGTCTCTGAAACTATTAGTACACCTGTCTACGTTAATATGACTTCGCTACTGTCTTCTAGTGCATTCCAGAAACTTCCTGAATGAGACATCAAGTTTCAACAGGAAGCATCAGGCAATAGTTCACACAACAGAATTCTCTGAATCCGTTGCATCAAACTCTCGTCTTATTCTACCAATTCTAAACCATCATATCATAAACTATCATATATATCATAATCATTACCCAATCTTAATCAAGTTGTTACAATGAAAGAGCTGCCTCAAACTTGAAAGTCTCAAGTATACCAACAATTTATGCCCACCCTCCCAGGCACTGTTTAGGGGGTATTCTCCTTACCTCAGTACTAACTCAGCTCTGTCTTACCCAAAGTGATTTCAGTGATATTGGGGGGGGGGGGTCCGCTTTTGACACCTGCACTAGATCATGAATTCCTAATAGGCTGGGGGCCCGCTTTTGACACCTGCACTAGATCATGAATTCCTAATAGGCTGGGCCTGTGTCTCATTAATCTTATCTATGGGTTTTTACACAGTTCCTCTGAGAAGGTAGTTCTCACAGAGTCTGTAGACCAGCAGCATCAGCATCATCTGGATGGAATCTTTTAAGAACTGCAAATTCTCAAGCTCAACCTTAGCTCCACTGAATGAAAGGGTGGGTGGCACCCAGCAATCTGTGTTTTAGTTCTCTAGGTAATTCTGATGTACTGTCAAGTTTAAGAACTACTGTAGACCACAACCCATAGACAGTTACAAGAAAATTACAGAAAAATGTGATGAGTGTGTCAAGGAAGGTATAGTAATTCCTACTTAAGGTAGACAAAGTACAACATGGGTTCTGGAGGAAGTGGCAATTTATCAGAGACTTGAAGGATTAGAAGAATTTGGGAATAAGCAGTTAACTAAGGCTGCATAAAGTAGGATTTAAGGGTGCTGGACTGGATAACAGAAAACAGTGAAAAGAGGCTGAAGTTAAAATGTGAATGTCTACCTAATGAGTTTGGACTTCTTTCTGTTGATAGTAGGGAGTCACTGATAATATGGTGCCCTTCGGGAAAGAGTATTGTAAGGGGGAGAAAAAACCACAACACTGTGTTTTAGTGTAAAACTATTCAGTGTCTAGAATAAACTCAGCTAGATTATCTGATTTTGGCTCCATGGAAGCTACTTTATAACTCTATAAATTGTAAAAACTGACAGCACTCCAAAATAATTCCTGTCTATAAACAAAGACATTCTTGTCTATGCGAATTCTGTCCAACAGACTGAATTGGCTTTCTTTACCAGCAGTGGAAGAATGTGCCTCAATCTGCATATTTATTTCAATAATCCTGATCTATTAATATGTCTATTTGGATTCTCCTTTCAACTGGTTATAACATCTTACTGATATCAGTAACACCTTACTGATTAATGAGTTAAATACAATATTTAATGTATTCATTTTTACATCTGTCTTGATTTTACACCTTTTTTTTTTTTTTTTTTTGGCGGGGGAACTTATCCTTAAATAGTATCTTCTTACTATCTTATTTCTCTGATAGAAATCTTTGGGATATACACACTGTACAAATGCATACATCAAAGCTCTTTCTTTTGCTGTAGTAATATTCTTTTAGAATACAAAAGGGAAGGGCACCTGGGTGGCTCAGTCGGTTGAGGGTCCGACTTCGGCTCAGATCATGATCTCGTGGTTTGTGAGTTCAAGCCCCACATTGGACTCACTGCTGTCAATGCAGAGCCTGCTTGGGATCCTCTGTCCTCCTCTCTCTGCCCCTCCCCTGCTTGTGCTCTCTCAAAAATAAATAGACGTTTAACAAAATTTAAAAAATAAAATACAAAAGGAAATAAAATTTTTGCCATTTTTATTAATTCTTTGGACTATGAAACATTGCATCATGCTTCCTCTCAAATCCATCTACAGTCATAAGGACATTCTAGATCTTTGACATATTGTCATATTTTAAAATAAACAATTTAACAGCAGCAGCATGGTTAGGGGAAACAACAAATTATTCTAATTACAGTTCTCTAGTGGAAGATCATAACATTGTGCTGTAGCAGAACAAACAAGCTGAGGGGTAGAAGAGTGTGTAGAACATGTTTATGGAATGGCAAACGATCACGCTTTAACTACCAGGTTTTGTTTTGTACTGACTGAGGGCTAATGAGCAACACAGAAAATTTTATGCAGAGGACGCTGCTGTGGAGGAAACACAGAGAGACACTAGGTAACTGGGCATCTATTAACAAGAAGAGGGAGAAGAAACAACTTGCATATCTACAAAATTGAAAATCCCACACATCTAACCATGCAGTTTCCTATAAACAGGGAGCCTCCCGGGAGCATAACCTAAATTAGAGAAGTTTAAGGAGCAGCACCTGAGGGTCAGCAAGTCTCTGATTCAGAGTCAGAACAAAATTCCCTCCACTACCCTGTTACTCATTTGTTCCTCCTAATACATATTTGTCTAGAGGAAAATCTTAGATGCTGTCAGTTATTCCATAAAAACCTAAACCAACAGATCAAAGTATAGTACCAAACTACTTGTAGTTAAAATGGGAAGGTTTCTGAAGGCAAATTCTTGCTCGTCCACTGACTCACTCTATAAACACGAGGCACCTCCTAAACTAGTCAGGCGTCGGTTGTTCATCTGTAAACACTATAATGTCTACATCTGGGGATGTTGGCTGAGTTTATTATTTAGTCTTTGAGAACCATTCTTAGGTTACTATAGGAAGAAGCCAGAAAATATAAAACATATTACCACAAATACTGCCACTTAATAAGCTGCAAAAGTGCTTGGGTTTTCTTTTTAATAGCTTGGGGAATTCTCTTTCACTCCCTTTTCCAGAAACAAAAAATGATATGCTTTGCAGTTGGTAAGTACATAAAGTGTTTATATGATGTTGAAAGGAATGCCTTTCTATATGACAAATACATACCAGTTTAAAGGGTTTCCTATTGATCACATAACATCAAAAGGCCTTAGTCTGCACTTAAGCATAGACTCTCAACAGAATGAGATCAGTACAGGACTCTATTATATGCTTGATTTGGATGAGCAAATAGCTTAACATTTTATCAGTCAACCATTAAAGTGAACTGCCAGAGAAGAGGGCCACAAGGAGAGCAAATACAGGGCTAGAACAGAGGCATCATCAAATGTTCTTTCCTTTTTAAATACAACTAAGGCATGAAATCTAAGATCAATGGCCCAAAGCATTCACAAAGTATAATACCTACCATAGAATCACTTTTGAGAAAAGGAACTTGATGGATTTTTTAAGTCTTCTGGCTCTTACCAGGACGACCTAAAATTTCCCCCAGACCAATGAATTTGTCCTATTTTTAAAATACTTTGGAGGAGCTTCTCTGGGACCCCATTAAATGATTAACCCTTCTTACTATAAGAAACTTCTTTTAGTTATTTCTAAAATTTCCAGAGCATAAAGCCCATTTCTTTTGGTATTTATTAAAAATTATGAAAAATTCTAACACTAAAAGAAGATAGAAGAAAGGCAACCCTTTGAATAAGAGAAAAGAATTGCAAATGATATATCCAATAAAGGGTTAATATCCAAAAAATATGTAAAGAGCCTATACAACTCAACACATAAACACACACACACCCCAGTCTGATTTAAAAATGGGCAGAGGACCTGAAAGGACATTTTTTCCAAAGAAAACATACAGATGGCCAATAGACACATGAAAAGATGCTCAACATCACGATCAGGGAAATGCAAATTAAAACCACAGTGCAATATCACTTTAAACCCATCAGAATGACTAAAATCAAAAACACAAAAAATAACAAGTGCTAGCAAAGATGTGGAGAAAATGAACCCTTCTGTACTGTTGGTGGAAATGCAAATTGGTGCAGCCACTGTGGAAAACAGTATGGAGGTTCCACAAAAAATTAAAAATAGAATTACTGTATGATCCAGTAATTCCACTACTGGGTATCTACCCAAAGAAAATGAAACCACTAATTCAAAAAGATGAATTTACCCCTGTATAAGTTATAGTATTATTTACAATAATTATACAATAATTATAAAATAATTATAATATATATGGAATATTTCTCACCCAAGACACACTGAAACCTTGCCATTTGCAACAACATGGATGGATCTAGAGGGTATAATGCTAAGTGAAATAAGTCAGAGAAAGACACATAGTATATGCTTTCACTCATATGTGGAAGTTAAAAACAAAACAAATGAACACACAGAAAAAAAAAATCAGATTCGTAAATACACAGAACTGGTGGTTACCAGAGGGGAGAAAAGTGGGTGGATGAGTGAAATAGATAAATGGGATTAAGAGTATTTTTATCTTAATGAGCACTGAGAAATGTACAGAAATGCTGAATCATTATACTGTACACCTAAAACTAATGTAACACTGTATGTTAATTATACTTCAATAAAAATATAATAAAAAACATAAAAGAAGGAACAGATACGATGGTGGGTCTTCACATATTTGAAGTTAATAGACAATGTTAGAATGTTAGAATTTTTTAACAATGAAAAAATGTTCTTTATACAAATTTACACGGAAACACTTTGAGATACATCTTTTGGGTGAGGATTTGAGGGTCCATTTTGCCTCTTTCCCTGTTTGTAGTTTTCTATATGGGCTGAAGTCTGATGTATTTACTACCACTGAAAAGAAAATCCAAAATGCCAAAAATGTAGACAGAAGAGTAGTATGACAGGTTCAACAATTTTCAAGATTTCACCATATTTGTATCACTTATTGCTATATTCCTTGCCAAAATATTTTAAAATGAATTCCAGATATATTATTTCACCCCTACATGCAAGAGTATACATGTCTAAATTTTAAACGTAAAAATATTGGACACCCATCATTAACTAGTAGGTGCCATTATCATACCTAATGAAACTAGCATGCATTCCTTTGTAGAATCCATCATGTAGTCCCTATCCAGTTTCCCCAATAGGTATAAATGTCTTTTTGCTATTGGCTTGTTGAATCATGATCTAAACAAGGTCTATCTACTACAATGGCTTAAGTCTCTAGTCATCTAGACCAGTGCTTCTCAAACTCTATGTGCAAATGCATCACTTAGGGATCTTAAGATTCAGTAGGGTCTAGGAAAGACCCGGGATACTGCGTATCTAATAATCTCCCAGGTGGTGGCAATGTTGCTGGAATCAAAGTGGGTCATACTTGGAGCAGCAAGATCACAGCAAAGGCTCCACTGTTTTTTGTTTGTTTTTTTCTTCCATGCCATTGGCTTGTTGCAGAAACAGGTCAGTGATCCTTGGCTATGTCTCATGGTCTGGATTTCTGTGTTTGTTTATTTGTGATATTGAATTGTGGTGTTATTTAACTTGTTCCTCTTCCATTACCCTTACTTTCTGTAAATAATGTTAGCTCTAAAAACTTGAATATTAGTTCACCTTTTTGGTAAGAATATCTTATGTTCTGTAATTCAAATAACTACTCAATCTGTATGAATATCATCTACTTTATGGTGACTGTTGTGTTAAATACGTGGCTCCTGAGTCAGATTTCTATGATTCAATTTCTGCATTTATCACTTACTAATTATATGACCTTCGACAAGTTACTTCCCTCCAAGCCTCAGTTTTCTCGTCTGTAAAATGGGTATAATAGGGATGCCTAAGTGATTCAGTCAGTTAAGCATCCGACTTCAGCTCGGGTCATGATCTCATGGTTTGTGGGTTCCAGCCCTGCGTCAGGCTCTGTGCTGACAGCTTGGAGCCTGCTTCAGATTCTGTGTCTCCCTCTAGATCTGCCCCTCCCTCACTCACACTCTATCTCTCTCTCAAAAATAAATAAACTTTAAAATATTTTTTAAAAATGGGTATAATGATATCTATATTATAGGGGCACCTGGGTGGTTAAGCATCGACTCTTGGTTTCGGCTCAGTCATGATCTCGCGATTTGTGGGTTAGAGCCCCATGTCTGGCTGAGATTCTCTCTCTCCCTTTCTCTCTACGCCTCTCTCTCTCTCAAATTAAATAAATAAACTTAAAACTATAATAATATCTATATTAAAGAGTAACTGTGAAAAATGTCACTTGGCATGTATTCAAGAAATGCAAGCTATTATTGCTATTAACTTTGTCATTTTTTAAGTTTAAATTAAGATATTTTGTTCCTGGGATTTTTCTCCTAAGTCCTAAAACCAACTTTTGAGCTCTTTGTTCACTCTAGGCCCTCTTATAAATTAGCTATAGTCTTTATTTTGAGCAGTGCATAGCACAAAGGAGGCTGGACTTTAACAGGGAACATATGAGTTTTCACAAAATTTGCTTATCATGTTTTTTTTTTTTTTTTCAACGTTTTTTTTTTATTGATTTTTTTTGGGACAGAGAGAGACAGAGCATGAACGGGGGAGGGGCAGAGAGAGAGGGAGACACAGAATCGGAAACAGGCTCCAGGCTCCGAGCCATCAGCCCAGAGCCCGACGCGGGGCTCGAACTCACGGACCGCGAGATCGTGACCTGGCTGAAGTCAGACGCTTAACCGACTGCGCCACCCAGGCACCCCTGCTTATCATGTTTTAATTTTCTTTCAGATTACCGTGGCTTATATAGCCTACAAATAAGACTGTTTTTTAATCTTATACCAGTTCATCCAAGTAAACCTTTCAAAGAGTGTTAGTTCTTGGTAGTTCATCAGAGAACTTTAGGTAATAAAATTGTGCATATAAAATGATTCCAACCCAACCATCTTAAGTGGATATTGCAGAACTAAGGGAGCCTGTTGTTCATCATGTAAACTGTATACAAATTATATAGCCTTTTTGTGTGTCATCAGAAAAAAGAAGTATTTTGGTATCAAGACTAGGGTTTAGTCAGAGAGTAAACCTTGAAGAGATTACTGAAGTTGAGCTCATGGGACAAGCTTATATTTCCTTCTTTCTTTAATAAGCTTTGGACATATGGAGAGAATCTTCACATTAAACTTCTTACTTTGTTGTTGTTGTTTTTAATATAATTTATTGTCAAACTGGCTAACATACAGTGTGTAAAGTGTGCTCTTGGTTTTGGGGGTAGATTCCTGTGGATCATTGCTTCCATACAACAACCAGTGCTCATCCCAACAAGTGCCCTCCTCAATGCCCATCACCCACTTTCCCCTGTCCCCCACGCCCCCATCCACCCTCAGTTTGTTCTCTGTATTTAAAAGTCTCTTATGGTTTGCTTCCCTCCCTCTCTGTTTGTAACTATTTTTTCCCCTTCCCTTCCCCCATGGTCCACATATGAGTGAAAACATATGGTATCTGTCCTTCTCTGACTGACTTATTTCACTCAGCATAATACCTTCCAGTTCCATCCACGTTGCCACAAATGGCATGATTTCATTCTTTCTCATTGCCAGGTAGTATTCCATTGTATATATAAACCACATCTTCTTTATCCATTCAACAGTTGATGGACATTTAGGCTCTTTCCATAATTTGGCTATTGTTGAAAGTGCTGCTATAAACATTGGGATACAAGTGCCCCTATGCATCAGCACTCCTGTATCCCGTGGGTAAATTCTTAGTTAAACTTCATACTTTGAGTCCAATCCCAAACAGCACAGTAGCTTCTGAATTTTTTTATGACTGACCATATGAACATAGCACATGATTTATATGGCCATGAGATCTGCATTTGTAAGTTAAAGCCATGACTTGTAAGTCATTCCTTTCTTTGTAATAAATTCCATCAGCACAGAGTAACTTAGAGTCACCTTTTAGAACAAGAAAGTGCTGGCCAGATGATCAGGGCCTAAAAATAAATTAGGCCATGAGTCGAATACTGTTTTATACTTTGCTCTTTCTTCTTTTCCTTTTAGCTTGATCTTCTCAGATGTCTTTCCTATGAGACTATGAATATATTTATTTCAGAAATGTATTCTCTTTGTTTAATGATATGAAGAGTAAGGTAAAAAGGTAGAACTGGCAGAGTGCTAGGGCCAAAGCAAAATAACTGAAGGGAATATTTGAAAGTCAGTTACTTTTGAAGAGTTATCTGCAAGACAGTCAGATGGTTAAAAGAAGAGTAGTGGTATAACCATGATTTTACCAGTATGCAGTGTTTGGGAATGACATATTTGTCTGTGATGCAAGCAACATAGTGATTTACCTGGAAATCATATGATAGGTTACATAATTTAACAAAGGTTATGTATATATATAAGTCATGACAGGTTATATGACTTAACAAAAGGCAGCAAAAATTTAAATGATAAGAGTGGTGTATAAAAAGTGTCCTCTTCCTTTGTAGCTTATATTATATATATCATATATATACATACATAATACATATTATGTACATATATATTACGTATAATTATACATATGTATATATATGTATACAAGCATGTGTGTGTGTGAGTATGTGTGTGTGTGAGTGTGTGTGTGTGAGTGTGTGTGTGTGTGAGTGTGTGTGTGTGTGGGTATGTGTGTGTGTATTATATATGGCACCTAAACCCAAATAAAGATCGCACAGAATAAGCTTTACCCATCAAGGACAACCTGTTACCAGATAATAGAGCATTTCATTTGACAACTTGTTTTATTTCCACACATTTGAATGCATTTTACCTGAAATTACTGCTGAAACTATAAACATAAAAAGGAATAAATGGAATAAGACTACCCAGAAACAAAGTAGCCTTTCATAACCATAGTCATATTTTAGGCTATAGCAGTTTTCCCATTCATTCAGAAAAAGGTAAAAGGCACAGAAAATGTGTTATGTAATCAATCATTGTAATAACGGATGGCATAGCTCGCTATGTACTTATGTGATACCACTTGAAGGTGATACGTGTTTCTACATTAAACATAAAGAACACGACTTCTTCTCTCCAAAGCTTTTATTACAATCTGAAGGGTAGATCTAAATGGATGATGTTCTATCTTTCTTTATTCTTAATATTTACAAGATTTAAATCTCCTAAGAACTCTCTGTCTTCCCAATCTGTATTTAGATTTTTTTTTTTTTTTTGGCACTGTATCCAGACGACGGGTATAGACGTGTATGAAGTATTGTACATAATACATAGCAGACATGGCAGTTTTCTCAGAACAGAGAATGCAAGCTGTGCTGAGGGAATCTTTTTCAGTTGGCTATTAAATTACTGAATCAGTGATATGTTCCCCAGTAAATCTGCATTAAAAATCACTGAATGTTTATATATTCTTTCCTAGTAGACCGATTATGATCGCTTATGGCACAACCTAGGTCATTACTGACAGAAAGTAGCCATTCAATAACTATTTGTTAACTGAGTTAAATGAATACATACTAACAGAATGCAAGGAAAGCATATTACATGTTCACTGAATGCTCCTAATCTAGAGTCACATCCATAAAATATTCTACCTTTTACAATTCAATTTATAACTACTTAAAAAATTAAAGCCACAAATATAGTTTGATAGATGTGTGTGTGTGTGTGTGTGTGTCCCAAGACTAAGAGAGAAACCTAAAATAAGATGCATAGGCAATTCAAGGGTGCATATTTCTGAAGTCATTTAATCTGCCTTCTTAATTTCATATTCCATCCGTACACATAAAAACGGCGGCTGGTTAACATCCTCACGAAGTGCTGTCAAACATCACTGTACAAAACTGTAGGTTGTAATTGTGTACCTGTAGACTCCAGTGTAACGAACTGCAAACATTTCCAGTCTTCCAGTTTTCCTTTCCACCCCTCATCTCTTCCCACTTGTTGATATGCCTTACCTTTCATTATTGAACTAGTACATGAGATATTTAGTCAGTATTTTCTCCTTCTCCAATGATTTCCCTGCCTGATAACCACTTCCCTTGATCCAGAAGCATCTTCTGTGCTCTGTTAACCCCATGGTGTATTTTTCTAGGCTTCACACTTAAGGTCAAGTCCTGCTTCAGACAGCAAAAAGCCAGAAGAAAGTCCTCCAGAGGGAACTGGTATCATCTTTTTATGAAGGTAATGCTACAGATTATTTTCAGCAATTCCCATTTATCTGTCCTAAGCATTTATTGAATACTGGTGCAGCAGTGTTCCACATGTAATAAGCAAGAGGCCTGCTGGTCCCTACCTCTATTCACAGTGCTCCGTAGTCTCTACTGAAGTAGAGAAAACAGCTCAGTAGGTTAAAAACAAAAGAATGCCTCTACATAGTGGTCTCAAACCTTTCAATGAATTAAGTGCCTTACTAATTTATGTCTACCCGGCTCTTAAGAAACAGGTTGTTTCAATGAGTTAGCAGTGCTGCTTTGGAGTTCTGCTGCTCCTGAGATGTTTAATTGATAGACTACTTGGCTATTTCTCAATCTGGAATTATAAGAGAAAGTTATTATATGGATGGCTTCAGGATACTAGATAGCTGATCTCTGAGTTTTGACTTAAATTCTGATTTTGGTTACATAGTAATACTCTTGATACAAAACAAAAAAAAAATGTTAATACATTAATCTACTTGAAAGTACATTTCAACATAGAGCACAGTCAGCCTGACAAAGGATAAATGTTTTTCACTAGAAAAGTCTGAAGTTGTCATAATCTTAAAATTAAAAAATGAGAGTTCCATCATTTGGTTTACTTTCAAGATCCTCTGAGACCACACTTGGGTTGCACTATAGCCAAATGGCAAGAGTTCATACAGCTTATGAACCATGAGAATAATTTGAAGTTGGTATGTTTAAAAATTTTTTTAACGTTTATTCATTTTTGAGAGACAGAGACAGAGCATGAGTAGGGGAGGGGCAGAGAGAGAGAGGGAGACCTAGAATCCGAAGCAGGCTCCAGCCTCTGGGCTGTCAGCACAGAGCCCGATGTGGGGCTCAAACCCATGAACTGTGAGATCATGACCTGAGCCAAAGTTGGACGCTTAACCGACTGAGCCACTCAGGCGCCCCTAAAGTTGGTATATTTTAAAATTAAGTTTTTATTACCTATTGGTATAATTTTACAATGCCCAGCATGGACATTTAGTTAATTTATGCTTATTATTTATGCTTATTTAATTGATTTATTGCTTTATGACTAGAGAAGCAGAAATGTGCATTACCTTTCTTCTTCTAATACATACAACCCCTTCCTTTTTATTACCTTCTTAGTAACACTACCTTTTATTTATGTACTGCTTTTAGCCTTTGATTTGCTAAAACCCTCATTTATTTTCCCTTAATCAATTGCTGGGAAGTGGGGGGAGGGCAGAGGGTTAAGATAGAGATGATATTCATATCCATTTTACACATTAGAAAATGCTACAGGCAGAGCAAATAAATAACTTTTCTGAGGTTATGTCATTACTTAGTGATTGTAGGAAGATCTGCTGACTACCTAGTATCCACTCTTCCCTCTTCCGTCCTAATCCTATTTGAAATAACAGTATGCTTAGCAAAAATAAAGATTTTTTTTTAAATTTTTTTTTTAACGTTTATTTATTTTTGAGACAGAGAGAACACAGCATGAACGGGGGAGGGTCAGAGAGAGGGAGACACAGAATCTGAAACAGGCTCCAGGCTCTGAGCTGTCAGCACAGAGCCCGACGCGGGGCTCGAACTCACAGACTGAGAGATCATGACCTGAGCCGAAGTCGGACGCTTAACCGACTGAGCCACCCAGGCGCCCCAAAAATAAAGATATTTTTTCACTTTATTTTTCTAGATAGCCCTGTGACATAATTCTGGACACTGAGACATGAACTGAATTCTCCTAGAGGCTTCTGGGAAACTTTCTGCTTCACCGATACAGGTGCCACTCCTTTCTGTCCCTACCTTCCTCCTGTCTTAAAGATGGATGTGAGGGCCAGAGCTATAGCTTTGTAGAACCGTGAGGAAACGGTGGAGAAAAATTAGAGACTTGACATCCTGGATTTATACCAGTGATTGTCTACTTCTAGATTTCTTCCACAAGAGGAAAACACAGCTTTATGTGACTGTCATCAGGGGCCTTGACTTGCAGACAGAGGCACTTCCCCTCCTTTCGAGTAGGAACTTGAATTTAGGTTCTCATTTTCCAGCTCTGTCACCTTTCCATGGTTGTAGACTATGGTGGCTGCTAATCCTCAGCTGTAACTGGACTTGTTATCCCCAACACCTATGAGATACAGCACTCAACATCAAGTCCTACAGCATGAAACCAAGGGTAATATCACATGTTGGATTTTAAGTGGGTACCTCTATAGCTCTAAGCAAAAAAGCAAAGTAGCCAAAGGCTGTTTCTAGAATCTCTCCTTTCTCTCGCTCGCGTGCACGCGCGCGGGCACACACACACACACACACACACACACTTTTTAAGGAGCTTCTCTTGACTGCTGGCACTTAATGTCCTTTGGAATCTACTACTCAAATCTCATCAAGGCGAGCCCTTTCCTAAGGGCTTTAAGCTCTCAGTTACACTGTCTTTTACCTCTTTTCTACGAAAGGTGACAGGTGATAGGATGAGAGAAGAAACACAGAATTATTGTCACTGAAGTAATTTACAGGGATGTAAATACTTTAGGAGAGTATCTGCAAGACGACTTAGAAATCCAGTTGAACCTCTAAGAATGGAAAGCACTGAAGAGTCATTTGTGAGGGGTCTCACCAGTACTCCTCATCTAATCCAAGTAGCTACTCTTCCCAGTTTAGCCCCGTGAACATCCTCACTGCCCCCTCCACCCCCAGCCAGCACAGGTGGCAACACAGCATACAGCAGGGATTTGCTGCTTATTGTTAAGACCTGCCAAGTCCAAGAATTAGAAGCGTACCAGAAACAGGGAAAGGAAGGGATATGTTTTTGCTAACTTAAAAATATCCTTAAAAGATATTTTAACTATGTAATACAAATCAGGTAATTAAAAGTTTTTAACTTTTTAATGTATGTTTATGCTATGAACACTCCAATAAATATTCTTCCTTGTACCTTCCTCTTTTCTTTTCTCATCTGCTGTCATATTACTTGGTGTGAAAAGCCTACTTCCTCTTTCAGCTCATTCTCTCATAGTCTTTATGTTCCTCCCATGAGAATATCAGTTCTGCTGTGCTTATCAAGTGGAAAAAATAATAACAAAGTACACTCAAGCAAAATATTTGGTTTCTAGGCTCAGATTTATGACCCTGGCCAAATGATCTTGGGCAAAGCATTTACCATTCCTGCATCTCAGTTTTCTTAGCTGAAAATATGGTGAGGTAGATTCACCTTGGAAAAGTCCTTTTCATGCCAAGATTCTAGAATTTAAGCCCATGTTTATACACATGCCATTAATCTTTGCAACAATCTTGGGGTGGGGGGGAAGGAGAGTAACATGATCCCCACGTTGCAGATGTAGAAAGGAGAGGTGGAGGAGGCTCAATGACTTGTCCGCTGGTGCAAACCTGGCAGGCAGCAGTGCAAGGAACTAAACCCAGGAATCAGCTGACTTTTCTCTCTGCAGAGAAACCTAAGCCACCATTTCCCCGAAACAAAAAGGAGACAAAGGAGGTCAAACAGGTGAGATTTTACGGCTCACCCTCAAATTCATAGACCTTAGGAGACCATAGGAGGTGGGGAATTTCACTCCTTTAAGACATGGGATTATAATTTACAGATATATCATACTGTATTTAGACCATGTCTGCTCTAGACCTGGTAAGTGTTGGATCTCTCAGGGATGGAAGATCTTGCTACACAAATTAAAAAAAAAGAGTTTATTAAAAATAGTGTTTTGCCCTCCTCTTCATAAAGAATAATGATGGTCAATAAATATTATTTATTTTATAATCTGGTATATGTGGACTCTCTCTAATTGGGGGGATAATGTAAATTCTAGAATCATTTCTATACCGGTGTTCTTGACATACTATTATATACTCACCAAAAGAACATAAACATTCATGAGTTTAAATTATTACTCTATTAAACATGGAAAAATGGAATATGAACACTAGCAATGACTGATGTATTTTGCCAACTGCACCAGCCTCTATTTTTACCAGGTTACTCAGGGGACATGGTAGTAGAACCTGGGACTGGTAGTCAAAAGATCCAAGCTCTGTTTCTGGGACTTGCACTGACACATGCAGTGACCACAGGCCTATCAGTTGATCTCCCTTCTTCTCTCAGATGTTAGAATTTAGGAGTGTTTCCTAACTTCACTAACCGCTGGGAAATGGAATGAGCATACCTATAACTCTGGGAAAAGTAAAAAGAACCAGCGGGGGACAAAGCATAAGATGAGTCTTAGCCAACTTAGCATGAGGCATGACTATTATTTGTTCTTACGAGAATTTAAACTTTTAAGAGAATTTAAATTCCAAATTTCAAATAACACTATTTCTAGGGGTGCCGCGGTAGCTCTGTCAGTTGAGCGTCCAACTTCGGCTCAGGTCATGATCTCGTAGTCTGTGAGTTTGAGCCCCGCGTCGGGCTCTTCAGAGCCTGAAGCTGCTTCGGATTGTGTGTCTCCCTCTCTCTTTGGCCCTTCCCCACTCATGCTCTGTCTCTGTCTCAGAAATAAATAAACATTAATTTTTTTTTTTTTTTTTTAAATAATGCAAGGGCTCCTGAGTGGCTCACTCAGTTGAGCACCCGACTTCAGCTCGGGTCATGATCTTGCGGTCTGTGAGTTCGAGCCCCGCCTCGGGCTCTGTGCTGACAGCTCTGAGCCTGGAGCCTGCTTCAGATTCTGTGTCTCCCTCTTTTTCTGCTCCTCCCTGACTTGCGCTCTGTCCCCCTCTGTCTCTCAAAAATGAATAAATGTTAAAAAAAAATTTTTTTTTAAGTAACACTATTTCTAAATGTTATCATCTCTCCTTTGGTAGGAAAATCCCTCAATTTTATGGAGGGAAAAGAGGACAATTTCGTCTTCTCTTCAAGCGCTTTTACCTCCTTGAGTCTGATTGTGCTCCTTCATAAAATCTGATTGTTATTTGAAGGGTTAGTGCAGTTACACCTTGAGTAGAAGTAGGGATACTTCACTTCTGAGAAAGAGCAAAGCCCCACATATTTTGAAATTCTGTTCAGAGCTTGCGTCACTTCATCTGCTCAGCATTTGTTGGGTGCCGCATGCTCTGCTCTGAGAATACAAAGGCAATGAAGATATAGTGCCTGTACCCAAGGAACCGCCAACTGATCAGAGGGGTTGGACATTTCAAGAAGTCATTGCGCTGCACTATGGGGAGTGTGAAGGTGAAGGGGGACAGCATAGAAGTGTCTAGGGCATCCAGAAAAAGTCAAAGATGTGGTTTATCGGTTAGCCTTGGTGGGCGGTGGAAGCAAGAAAAGGAAGGTCATTTTCCAGATACCGTCAGTTTTACAGTGATGGGTTTTGGAAAATGAATATTTTATCAAACCGAACTGTACACCTGGCAATGTGCCAGGCAGCAGTGAAGTCTATAAAAGCACTGGTTTTGGAGTTGGACAGATAAAATTACAAGTCCATTTCTGTCTACAGGTGTGACCTTGGGCAAGTTGTGTGACCTCTCAAAATCTGTTTCTTTGTCTAGAGAATGGAGATTATACAAGCATCTCCACCTCATAGGGTTATATGAAGATTAAATGAAAGAATACACATAAGTACCCAGCCCAGTCCGTGAAACCTGGTAAGACGGTAAGCGTTCAGTAAATACTAGTTATTATTAAATGCTCTATTATATATTTTCTCATTGAACTCTTGCAACAGTCCAATGGATAGTAGGACACAGAACACAACAGATGCTAGAAAGATAGCTTCTGAACCATGAACAGTATGTGTGCCACAATAAGGAGGCTGGAATATATGTAGTAGGCAATGGTAAATCTTTTGAGGGTTTTAAGAGAGAACCAATGAGTTCTATGTTTTAGAAAGATCATCAAGATGATGGTATGGATAATGGGTTGGAAGGGCAGGGAGAAAGAAGACAGGTTAGAAGTCCAGTTAAAAATTGCTTGCAGTAAATCACCCTGAGTGATAGTACTATGGGAGGGGTGCCTGGGTGGCTCAGTCGCTTAAGTGTCCAACTTTGGCTCAGGTCACGATCTCAAAGTTCGTGAGTTCGAGCCCCACGTTGGGCTCTGTGCTGATGGCTCAGAGCCTGAGCCTTCTTCAGATTCTGTGTCTCCCTCTCTCTCTGCCTCTCCCCCACTCACGCTCTGTCTCTCTCTCAAAAATAAGTAAACATTAAAAAAAAAATAGTAGCATGGGAAATCCTAAATGCAGCACTATAGACCTTCAGAAGGGATGGCTGGCATATCCCTTGTGACTTAACCTCTACCTCTTCCTGTATCCTATAATGGCAAAAGCTTTAGGGCTTGCCTATATGCTAATTCTTTCAAGCTAAGAATTGTACCAGTGACTGGTGGTCTTTTCAGATTCATTTTCTTTGTTACTAAGTGGCATGAGTTTTTGATCATCAATGAAAGGCAACAAGTAAGCTCCCTTCTAGAACTGGAAGAACTAAATAATCAGTATGATTGTTTCTTGGCCTTAGGGGAGAAGTAGAAGCATATTCTCTAAAAGAACTGAAGTTTGAGGGGCACCTGGGTGGCTCAGTCGGTTGAGCTTCCGACTTTGGCTCGGGTCATGATCTCACGGTCCGTGAGTTCGAGCCCCACGTCCAGCTCTGTGCTGACAGCTTGGAGCCTAGAG
The DNA here is from genome assembly GCF_018350215.1 of Panthera leo. Lineage (NCBI taxonomy): Eukaryota > Metazoa > Chordata > Mammalia > Carnivora > Felidae > Panthera > Panthera leo. The sequence continues at coordinate 51,694,675 of NC_056695.1, read as the reverse complement.
CCTGCTTCAGATTCTGTGTTTCCCTCTCTCTCTGACCCTCCCCGTTCATGCTCTGTCTCTCTCTGTCTCAAAAATAAATAAACATTAAAAAAATTAAAGAACTGAAGTTTGATTTCTTACCATTTTTGTCATCTTTATTTGTAGATGATGTCATCATCATCCATCTATACATTAATTCAAGAGTAATATATTACACAATGGTAGCGTTGATGTAAAACACCAACACAGGTTTACCACCTAGTGTTTCATCTATTTCTGCTTCAAAAAGCCAATTTTCTTTATCCCAGCATTTAATGTTTCCACTGTAAAAAAGTAATCTCTATCCCCTATTTTTGCTAGAGATTCTCAATAGTAAAAAGTATATTTCAAAGAGCAAGGAATTTAATGGAATTTAAAAGCATGTTGAAGGCAACTCTGCCAGAATGCCAGAAGCCAGATAAATCAGGACTGCTCTCTTGCTTGTGTCCCAGCATAATATATATCTTAAGAAATGGATGCGAAACCAAGTTTTCTTTTGAAATACCACGTTTTGTATCCCAAATTCTTCCCTTTCTGCATGTGCTCTGATCCAGTTTTGCTTAACAAGACATGCTTTATCAGAGTTGCCTTGATTTCAGTTGTTTGCATAAGAGGGTCATGTACTTTGAGGTACGTGTGGTGACGACATGACAGAGAACTATCTGGAGATAGAAAAGAGTCCAGACATAAAGAAGAAAAAGGGTTTCAGCATTTTATGTTTTTTCAGGATTTGCAGTTTTAAAGTGATAAAAGCAAAATGTGTGTTAGCCCTTTAAAATTATTACTTATGGGGCACCTGGCTCAGGTGGTTGAGTGTCTAACTGTGGCTCAGGTCATGATCTCACAGTTTGTGGGTTCAAGCCCCGTGTCAGGCTGTGTGCTGACAGCTCAGAGCCTGGAGCCTACTTTGGATTCTGTATTTCCCTCCCTCTCTGGTTCTCCCCCGCTCATGCTCTGTCTCTCAAAAATAAACAATGAAAAAAATTTGTTTAATTATTGTTAAACTGGGGCACTTGGGTGGCTCAGTCCGGTAAGCACCTGACTCTTGAGTTTGGCTCAGGTCATGGTCTCTCTGTTCGTGAAACTGAGCCCCATGTCAGGCTCTGTGGGTCATACTGTGGAGCCTTCTTTGATTCTCTTTCTTCCTCTCTCTCTGCCCCTCCCCCGATCACACATGGGCACACATGTGCTCTCTCAGTCTCTATCTGTCTGCCTCTCAAAATAAATAAAGATTTCTAAAAAAAAATTAAAAAGTTATTGAACACATTATCATGTTGCATTTAAAATGTTAATCATATAAATTTTAAAACTGGTTTGAAATATACGATGAAAATGAGAACTGTAAATGTTCTAAATAACTTATTTAAAAATATACAGTATTAAATTTATTTAATGTGTCTGAAACTGAGAAAAGTTATCACAACACTAGTGAATAATAACCATGAGATCTTTTCCTCAAGTTTAAGACTTGGTGGTAGTGGTTGTTTTTTGATTATTACAAGAATCTACAAATGTTAAATCAGGAAATGAGCTTTGAGACTTGGAAGAAAAAGTGGAGGAAAAAAAGACATTCCTAAATACTATCACACGTTTAATAAATGTGAATGAGTTTAAGAAAAAAGCAAGAAAATTAGATACTTTTAAAGTAAAAAAATTACAACCACGATTAATCATCCAGACAGAGTAAGTGCTAAGAAACCACAAGAAAAAATAAGCAAAAGTTAGCAAATGAATTTAAAAATATGAAAAAAGACTGAATTAAAAGGGAAAAGCCACCAAACTTCAACCACAGCCATGTCCTACTGAGAATGACATTTGTATAACACCACAGGCAAAAAAGCAGGAAAGACTAGTTTTTAAAAACTGATTTCCATAAACACCTCAATTTAACCATCAAAAATTACAAAAGGTAAAAAGGTCTTTTTAGTGAACAGGCTGAGACAGCAAATATCATACTTCTACTTAATAATTTAATTTTTAGAACTAAATAACAGAATTTGTGTTTAACTGCATAACCCTGACTTGCTTCTAGTAAGTGAGCTTCTAAGTGAGCTTGATAGTTTCAACCCTGAGATATTTCTCGCTTGTCTAGGTTGATTTTTCTTTTTCTTTTTTTTTAATGTTGACTTATTTTTGAGAGACAGAGACAGAGACAGAGTGTGAGTGGGGAGGGGCAGAGAGAGAGGGAAACATAGAATCTGAAGCAGGCTCCAAGCTCTGAGCTGTCTGTCAGCACAGAGCCTGACGCGGGGCTTGAACTCACAAACTGTGAGATGATGACCTGAGCTGAAGTCAGACACTGAACTGACTGAGCCACCTGGGTGCCCCTAGATTGAGTTTTCAATTCAATTTTTTTTCTTGTAAGAAAACACACACACACACACACACACACACACACACACACACACACACACACACAAATAAAACCTTGAACACACCAAGATAGTATTTCATGATACAAAAGAATTTTTTAACCCTGAAAATTATAAATAGATCAGTACTTGAAAAGATATGAACTTAAAAGAGCAAATTTCAAGCACATAGAAAAGAAAAAGGTATGCATTAAGTATAACTAATTCCTATAATAACTTATAAATAATCTAATATCCTTTTATGATAAAGTAAGCATATGAAAAATAGAAGAATATAGTTCAGTTTAAAAAAAAATTAGGTGTCACATGTGACACCATTTCAGTAAGATAGGGAATTTTTTTTTTTATTCTCAAGTTAGATTACATACAGTGTAGTTTTTGGCTTCAGGTGTAGAATACAGTGATTCATCACCTGCACATAACACTCAGTGCTCATCCCACCAATGCCTTCCTTAACGCCCATCACCCCTTTAGCCCATCTCCATCAACCCTCAGTTTGCTTCTGTATTTAAGAGTTTCTTATGGTTTGCCTCCTTCTCTGTTTTTTACTTTTTCCTTCCCTTCCCCTATGATTATCTATTAAGTTCCTCAAATTCCACATACAAGTGAAATCATATGATATCTGTCTTTGACTGACTTATCTTGCTTAGCATAATACCCTCCAGTTCCATCCACATTGTTGCAAATGGCAAGATATCATTACATTTTTGTTGCCGAGTATATTTCATTGTGGACATATATACACACACACCACATCTTCTTAATCCGTTCATCAGTTAATGGACATTTGGGCTTTTTCCATATTTTGGCTATTGTTGATAGTGCTACTATAAACATTGGGGTGCATGTACCCCTTCAAATAAGCATTCCTGTGTTCTTTGGATAAACTCCTAGTAGTGCAATTGCTGGGTCATAGGGTAGATCTATTTTTGGTTTTTTGAGGAGCCTCCACATTGTTTCCCAGAGCAGCCCCACCAGTTTGCATTCCCACCAGCAGTGCAAGAAGGCTCCGATAGGGAAGAATTACTGATGACATAGTGCAGAATCCCCTTGGTGACTAAGGTGGTTGAGGCTAGGAGACCTAAACTGTAATTAACACAGTTCAGGTCGTCACCATGTCTCACTGGAGTAACCTGTCCTATTTTCTTCAAATCCATGTTCCAGAATGAATCGTTTAAAACTCAAATCTGACAGGGAACATCACATGATGCATCAACCAGCCACGAACAGAATCAGTGATGTGGCTAAAAGGCGAGTGTGTAGATCCTTGTTATAACTCGTGTGCTGTTAGTGCTAATTTATTCATTATACCAACTCTTTTTGTTTTTCTTTTTTCAGCAAGGATGAACCCTTAGTTATCCTGAAGCCCCAGATTCATTTCAAGTCTGGGCTAAAAGACAGTTTTGACATTTTGATAATCTTGATGAAGCATGGAAATCAGGATGAGGAGGGGGAGCAGAGAGGGGACGCTGCAGGCCTATCTAAGCACATTGTGTGACATTTACCTGCCATCTTCTCCTTACCTATAAAATGGAAACAATGTTAGTCCTACTTACTTCATGGGGCTATTGGGGAACTTCATGTAAAATTAGAATGTATGTTAAAGGTCATTACAAATCATGCAGGGCAGAGCAAATTCAATAATTCTCTATTAGAAATAGCAGATTTATAATTGAGATACAGGTAAAGAAGAATAACATTTCCAGTGCTCATAGTCAGAAATGAAGTTTAATTATGAGGGTACATCAAGTCACTGGTTAACTCTGAGACCTCATTTTGTCAGTATTACCACCCTCTCCAGGCATTCTGGTATTTTGTTGTTGTTTGTTGTTGTTCCTTGAACCAAATTCATTTTCATCCCCTAATTTTTGCACTTATTATCCCCCTCTACATGGTTAGCTACTCCCCTGGATGCGTGTATGGCTTCTCATCATTTGGGTTTCAGCTCTAATGATACCTTCTCATCCATGCCCCCCATCAATATCAAAGACCACTGTGCCACAGCCCTGCCCCACTCCAATTTCACATGACCTTTATTTTCTTTTTAACATTTATCACCTAAATCTCTTATTTATTTTTTAGTTGTTTATGGATAGTCACTGCTACGTAAGAGCATTGTGCCCTTTTTTTGGAAGGAGGACCTGACTGACCAAGCAGTCTGTCACTAAGCAAGATCAAACTGCTAACATTCTGGATGACAGGAAGTTCACAGTGACCTTGTCAAATCAGAGAGACGATCTGTTGGAAACTTGACTTTCCAGATGAACGAGGTGGGGAAGGAAACATACAAGGACAAAAAACACTGAACAGAAATAGACTCAGGATAATTTTTTTTTTTTTTGCTTTGCCCTTACATATAAGAAGTTGGAACCGGCCTAACATATTAAGCAAATAACAGTTTGGAGAGTAGAATTTCTTGTTCTTTTTTGTCAGTACCCTGCAACCTGAATCCTATGAAAAATGAGATTGAAGTAGCCTGAAAAGATGAAATTGACAATTTTCTACACGCTGCATTTGGATAAGTAAAGATATTCTTCTATGAATTAAATTCAAAATGTACGTACTTATTGTTCAGATAACTCATTTTCCTATAATTTCTATTCTATAGCATATGAAATGTTATTTTAAAATATTTGCTCTTAGTCTCATCCCCTAAGGCAAAATTGTGATATGGCACACCTACTTATTGGCATTCCCCAACATCTTCTTTCAAAAATTGTATCTTCTTATTTTTTTTTAACTAAGCTCTGTGCTAAATGTTGGGCTCGAACTCATGACCCCAAGATCAAGAACTTCATGTTCTACTTACTGAGCCAGCCATGTACCACCGTCTTCAGCTTTGAGACCCTTAATTCCCCTCCACTCACTGTTTTATCTACCTGTTCCACAACTCACTCTGTAAAGCCCTGCTTTCAGCTTTCAGCAGATCTCTGTTTGGTGTTTCTTCTTCTAAATTCCTACTCAAAATTATATATAACCCTACTGTGGCACTTAAAGAAGTGTATGATATAAAAAAAAATTTTTTAATGTTTATTTTTGAGAGAGATAGACACAGAATGCAAGCAGGGAGGGGCAGAGAGAAGGGGACAGAATCCAAAGCAGGTTCTGGGCTCTGAGCTGTCAGCACAGAGCCTGATATGGGGCTTGAACCCACGAACCGAACTGTGCGATTATGACCTGAGAAGATGTCAGATGCTTAACCAACTGGGCCACCCAGGTGTCCCAAGAAGTGCATGATTATAACTGTGTATGTGTCTGTCTCTCTCATTAGATTCTACTTGTACTACCAAATATATAGTCCCGGCGTTTATTTGTTACACAGCATAGCAGGTGTTCAATAAAGGTTTCCATTTTATACTTCTCCATTTTGTTAACTTTAAAAAAAAACCATTTCCCATATGTTACTTTATTATTGCTGTTTGACAGCCAACAGAAGTGGGGTTGGGTCATTTGTTTTCATATTTTTCTATGTTAAAAACTCATACCTTCTTTTTAGAAAAAAAATTCCAAAAGTGATGAAGTAAAGAGGATTTGTTATGTGTGACTGTGCTGTTTAAGAAAGACAACTATTTTCCATTTAACTGGAAGGAAAGTATATTGAAGAAAATCCCAGTGAATAGATGAATCTACATATAGTTCAATTTTCCAATTAATTTACTCAGTCATCTGAGTGGTTTGAACACAGACTCTAGAGCAGGGCCTTGGGTTTGAATTCTGGCTCCAACACTCGCTATTAAGCTTGTTTGACCTTAGGCAAATTCTTCATCTTTCTGTGCCTTAACTTTCTCATTTGTAAATGGGGCTAATAATTATATCTAATGCACAGGGTTGATCTGAGGACATATTCAACAAATATTTATTTAGGACATATTATATACCAGGCTCTGTTCTTGATATGAGTGATCAAATATGAAAAAAAAAAAAAGCTTCTTCTTCGTAGAGTTTGCATTCCAATTAGCAAGATAAACATAAATACATATATATGTGTTAGAGATAAGTGCTAAGGAGAAAAAGAAAAGCAGAGAAGAGGAATATGAACTGTTGAGGAACAGACGAGATTTGGAATTTTAGATAGGGCAGCCAGGGAAGGTCACACTGGAAAGTCAACTTCTGAATACAGACTAATGAAAGTGACTGTAGTGGCAGCATCAGTCTCGATGGGGAGGCCTTCGATGCAGAAAGAACAGTAAATTGCAAAAACCTTAAGAAAGAAGCATGCCTGGTGGGTTCAACGGACAGCAAGAAGGCCAGTGTAGTTGAAGTGGAGTGAACAAGGAGGAAATTATAGACAACAGGTGTGTGTGTGTGTGTGTGTGTGTGTGTGTGGCACACACTTGTGCCCATGCAGGCGGGTGATCAGGTCAGGCCCTGTGTGCTGTCATGACAACTTCAGCTTCTGAAGAGAAACGGGAGCCTTGCAGGAGTTAGGCACAGGAGGAGTGACAGAAGGAGATTCATGTTGTCGCATATTTCTCCAGCTGTCTCACTGAAAGCTGACCGGTTGGGGGTGGGGCGGCAGGAGTGGGGTGGGAGTTGGGGAATTTTGCAGAGGAGAGCAAAGGCAGCAAGAAGGAGGCCAATCAGGGAGCAATACTAGTTAGACTGCAGTTGTTGTCATAAGATGATGGAATCTGGACCCAGGAGGAAAGATGCAAAGTGGGAGAGGAAAAAGAAGAGTCTAGAATTACACCAATATTTCTTGGACTGAACATCTAGAAAAATGGTGCTTATGAACTGAAATGCTAATGTATGATTCTTACCATCATGTCTAAATGTATTAACATATTAAGTAGTTAATATATGTAAAGCACTTAGTATAGTACCTAACACCAAGTCACTCTTCTGTTCATGTTTGCTGTTATTACTAATAAATTGAGACAGGAAAATTTTAAATCCCTGTATTTTATTAAATGGCAATTGTTCATGTTAGAGTTACAACTTATGGTCTCTGGAAATCAAGTGACTGACATGAGAAATTGAAAGACTCTCCACTGGCAGGGACAGGAAAGGAAACAAGATTTTCAAGTACTAACCAAATTCTGACTCCTTGAATCCTCCTTTTCATACCTACAAGTGCCTTTAATACAGCACCTCTTTCTTTTCTTTACTCTGGACTTTTGAAAGTATCCCTATCCTCATAAACAACACACACACACACACACACACACACACACACACACACACACACTACCTTTTAAAAAACAGTCTCTGTTTCACACTCACTATTGCAATGGAATTTACACTAAGCAGTACTGCTTTAAGTACCATTGAAGTTCCCTGTGTTTTGAAGAAACAGCAGTGACATTTATTTTTTACTATTATGTTCCTGAAACTGTGAAAGCCAATACAATAAAAGTATGAGAGAATTCTGAAATTCTAAACAGTTTAAAAGAAAATAACGCACTTTTGGCTTCTATGTGATGGTACCTGTGTCCTTCTATGCAGTGCATTTCTCATTGGTGAACTATAGATGAAATTTCAAATTGAAAATATTTGAAGTCTGTTTTATGGCAGAAAAAGGGTCCTGGCTATGGCAGTAACTATGTGACTCATCTTATCTGGTTCCATTGATATTGTATCAGTACCCCTTCCTGAATATCTAGAACCAGAGAGTGGGACCCTTTCCACAGTTACTATCGCAATTCGTAGTGTTTTTTCCAGTGGGCATTAGCTTATACCTACCTAGAATTCTGTTTCTGTGTAAGGTAAAGCTCTATTAAAATGTATGTTCATGTGAAAATTCCATTTTAGTTTAAGTCTTTATGTATAACAGGGCCTGATAAATAAATTAACACTGGGGACGAACAAATAGACAACAAACTAGGGTTTGGTTGCTTTGACCAGACCAAGAAATTAATGCAAACAAATGCAGAAAGATACTAATTGCTGGCAACCCACCCACCCCACTCCCCTCCACCATGTCTTCCTCCAAAAGTCGGGGAGTTAGACAAAATTCTTTGTCATACAAGGATTCCCAAACTCACTGTTAAACATACTTACATTTTCTAAAGCCAAAAAGCCTTACTGTAATTTACAGATCGATTTGTCTCTTAAGTGGAAGGAACAAAGATAGGAAAGGAATTTGGGAATCTAAGTAACCTCTTTTATTTTTAATGCCACGGAGGTGCTGTGGGCTGTGGTTCTGCTAATTCAATAAAGGATACAAGCTCTCAGAGACTGGCAAGCATTCAGCAGGGGGATTCAAAAATAACTAGGACTCTGCTGGAAGTTCTCTGGGGAGAGATCTCACAGTGCTCCTTGTCATTCAGACAGTGAGTTAATGGGTTAATTAAAATGCGGAATTCATTCTCTTTAGTTTGGGGAAAATTCTTTCATTTCTTCTTCCTTCCTCCTCCCAATTTCCACTTACACATAGGCTTGTCTAATTTTTTTTTTTAATGTTGATGCTTAGAATTTATAAGCAAATAGTATTTCATGGTTTATAAGGTACTGTCTTATACATTTCATATTCAATAGTTTAACTGGCTCAATTTTTTTTTTTACAAATTGTCTTCACAATTCTATGATGAAGAAATTATTCAAGTTATTCATATTATTTCTGTTCTTTAGATGTATAACTTTATGTATGTATGCATGTATGCATGTATTTTGAGAGAGAGACCACGAGTAGGGAAGGGCAGAAAGAGAGAGAGAGAATTCCAGGCAGGCTCTGTGTTGTCAGCACAGAACCCAACATGGGGCTCGATCTGACGAACCATGAGATCATGACCTGAGACAAAACCAAGAGTCAGATCCCTAACCAACTGAGCCACCCAGGAGCCCCTAGATCTATAATTTGAAGCTCTAAGAATAGTTACTGGATCACTAAGTACTCAGAGTTTTAAGGAACAGAACCATAACTTGAACCTATGTCTTTAGTTTTAAAACCTTGTACTCTTTCCATTTCATGACAGTTAAATTTTGGTAGTTAATGTACTAATAAAATTCTTTGAGTATTTTCCAGAGACTCAAGAACAGGTAGAACCACAGGATAAGGGAATCAGGGTAAAGGAAGGTGGTGAGGAGAGACCAAAACTGGCAACGGATAAGCCAGCCACATAACAAAGAAAGAATACTCTTCACCTGTTTGAATGTGAAATGCACAGCCTTTATCATATTATGCAAGTACTAGATTTATCTATATTTTCACGGCCATATTTCATGTCTAGAACAGCATGCCTTATCAGGTGTACCACCAAGATTGAAAAATTAATTAAACCATGATACACCATCCATCAATTTTAAAAAGCTAAAATGGGGGGGCAGGCGATGGAGGGAAGGCAGATCTTAGAATCAAAGAAATACAGTATTGGTAACTGCAGAAGGTATGAAATTTCTGTAAATAAGTCATAACACAACCTTACTAGACAATCAATAAGCATTTATTAAGTGCCTATGGATGGGTACAATGAAGCAAAATGCATAATCTAGGTGAAGAAGCTTAAGTGCTATGTATGAAATATTAATTACTATCCTTCAGTTTCACAGTGTTGACCACTGCTAAAAAAAAAACAGATCCATTTGTGCAAAAAGATGTCTGAGTGTGCAAGCATCAAGAGGGTACAAGGTAAAGAAGGGAGGAAGAGGAAGAGGAGGATAGGAGGAAGCAACTAGGGGAGGCGAGGATGGCCTGGAGGAGACGTGGAAGAATGGAGGAGGGATCGATCTAATTTAACCAGGAGCTTCACTGAAACTCAATGGTGGTCTGAATCCGGTCTGTACCAGCTCCCCTGATTATATAAGCAATAACTGCTGTCCTATGTATGAAATGATACTTGAAAACATCAGCTTTCAAAAAGGGTTTCATACATTGTTCAATCATCTCTGGCTTCATGTCTAATACTGAAGATTTTTCCATCCTTGCATATTTTTTGAATCATGAAGACTGAAAACTAGACAATTTCTCAGATTTGAACTAGTTATTTCTCAAATTTGAACTAAATGTAATGATTAAATGTTGGGCAATGCTTGGAAATTAAATCTTGTTATGACTGGTGATCAACTTCCTTGATGACCTAAAAGCTTTAGAATTTGTGATTAAAATTAAAAAGTTGTCTGAGCTGAAACTAATCATCTAAATATTTTACTTGGGCATTTTGCATATATCATGATTACCATCCCAAAATCTGTGTGCTGAACTGGAAAAATGAAATTAGATTGTTTCTAATTAAAAACATTTCTGTTTCTGTAATGAGAATTGTATACATAAATTGCCCTATAATGTGAAATAATTACTTTTGAAATTACTCAAATAAAAAGAAAAGATCCTCAACCTTTTAGCTGTGCATTATGCTCATGAATTTATTACTAATTTGAAAGAGATAATATCCTCAACATCATTAAGCCTCATGACTAAGTGGTAATATTACACATTCTGATGTTGTCACATAGTTGCTGTGATTGAGGAAAAACTAACCTAGTAATGGTAATCACTTCTTTAGAAAGGCAAAATTATAAATAAATAATAATGCAGAGCAATTTTATTTTTAAAAGTCAATAATGAATTCCATCAGCTGCATGCCATTAAAAATCAAAGAGGTTACTCACATGCATCAGATCTTTTTATAGCTTTATTCCTTCCATTTAAAAGTACAGGCCGATCCATCAATAATAATAATGTTATTTTGACTTGTTTGACCAAAACTTAATAAAAAAATACAAAAACCTCCTATTTCTCTCCTCATTTCTCTGGAGCCCAGAGAACTTAAAGGAATAAAATGCTGAAGGAAAACAAATGCATTTAAGCCAAGTGTTAAACAGATGGTGAGGAGAGTCTAATGAAATGTATTACCAGTTTTTGAAACCCAGAGCAGTGGTGATAAAATATAAGCATGTGACTTGATCACTGTTACTACCTGAGCTGTGCACAATTTTTCAGTTAGGGGCAAGGTAAGACAATATGGAAACCTTATTGACAAATGACTTCCAGTGAATGCATGAAAAGAAGTCACTGATGACTTGTTATAAGTGGCCATTGTACATGAAAACTTCAGATCACTCTAAATCACTATGTCTGAATCTATATCTGGGAGCAACTCCTGATAGAATTGTAGTTAGCAGCAGTACCTATAGTAAATCAGGGACAAATAATGTACATGCACCGAAAGTCTTTTTTAGATTCTATATTTAGATTTAGTATTTCAGCATAGTTTACCCTCTCTGGACCTCCCCTACCAAACATTCCCTTTTTAGAAGCAGTAACCAAGATTTCTATATAGCTTATCCGGATTTTGAAAATACAACACAAAGCCAGCCTTATCTGACTTTCCAAAATGACTTCTTTAAAGCTGAGAGCACTTACACATACCTTTGCGAGGGCAGAACATTTCTGAGGTCCTCCCTTCAAATCTACTCAGCCAGCAATATGCTGCTTTCAGGAAGAGAGGACAGGGATTGTGGTTCTGGTGCTGCCCTGGGTAATACAACACTTCCTGTCTGGGAGAGTGCCCTCTCCTCCCACCCGGTGCCTGACCCCTGGTGGCAGTGTGGGAGATTCAGAAGTTTCCGTTTCTGCACACAGGAAACTGTACCCACCTTGTGACTGTGGACTTGCTCTTGGCTCATCGAATATTTTGGAAACAGTGCCAGCATGCTCCGCATAATATGTTACTAAGTTGACCCTACAAGTCTACCATGAAATGACAAAATAACTCCGTATCTAACTTCTGTACAGTTTCTTATCATAAGGTAAATCAATGGCATGACCACCTTTAACAAATCTCTATTATTTAGTCTTAATAGCACTGACAGGCAGTACATTTGATAAGCTGGGTACTGACCTAGCTGGTGTTTTGTACCTTTACAGGTATTTAAATGCTGTGAGCTCACTGTTCAAACGTAAGTTTCATTTTTCCCTTAGAACCTCCAACTGCATCATGATACAGTATACCTTATATTAATATTATGCTATTATTGTTATTTCTTTCTGTGTTTTTTTTTTTCCCCAGTTAGTACAGGAGAGAGTCCACCACAACATCCATCATGGTGCTGAACACTTAGTAATTGAATGAATGCATAGAAGTCATAATAATTCTCTCCTTGTGCCCTCTTAATCCACATTCCCTGTTAGCTCTATGGAAGCAAATGGCAGCCTCAAGAGCCTGACTTTCTCTGACTCCATGCGAATGTCTTTTAACTTCAAAATCCTGGAGAAGATTTTGGTGGATGCTTTTTTTTTTTTTTTTTAATTCTCTCCTGTCATCACATTTTTTATGAGATCCTTCAATGCAGCTCACTGAGATATACACATATAATTCTGTATTTTATTTGGGGGTAGGAATCATGATCATAGAATGCAAAAAATATCAACTCAGATCCTTGCAAGTCCAAAGATTACTGGATGCCAAGACAGTGGGCTTCAGGGGCAGTTTAAAAGATATAAAGGTCAGTAAAAACTGTGTGCAGAGTTAGGATACTGTAACGAACTAACAATGGTTATAAAGGAAGCAGAGTTCATGTTACTACCAGTTTATAAAAATGACACTCTATATCACAGCAAAGATACTAAGATTTTGTATGCAATACAGAATCTATAGCCTTCGCCAAGTTCTGACAGCTCCATAATGAACTACTCATTGCCTAGTAAAGCAAACCAATGCTTTTTAGAGGGAAATGTTATAAACTGGCACTATGATTCATTTTCAAATAAAGATTTATGATGTCACATCTTTCCTATGGAACTACGTTTGTATCCACTACAAACTCTTTATTTGGCACCTTTAAGAGTTCCAGTAGTGTGGCACCTGGGTGGCTCAGTCAGTTAAGCTTCTGACTTCAGCTCAGGTCACGGTCTCATGGTTGTTCTGCTCCTGAGTTCGAGCCCCTAATTACAGTGCAACCCCTGCTTCAGATCCTCTGTCTTCATCTCTCTGGCCCTCCCCACCTACACAGGCCCATGTGCGCGCTCTCTCTCTCAAAAATAAATAAACATTAAAAGAGAAAAGAGTTCCTGCAGTATTCTCTATGAATGCTATTCAATAAGACAACATATGTAAAACTTCTAGTAAAGTTCCTGATATTCTGCTATAACTAGGTCCTTAATAGATATTAATTTCCATTCTTTCCCTTAATGACATGGCTGGCTTAAAGTAATGCTAATGGCCACAGTGCCTTACATATGTTTAATGCTCTATCATTTACGAAGTGCTTCAGCTAATATTCTCCTGTTATGTACACAACCACACTGGGAGATGCTGCTTATCCTCAAAAGTTTTGCCGAGTTAGCTATGTACAGAAAATGACAGACTGTTTCCTCGCAGCTTTAAGTGGTGAGCAAAAAGAGAGGGCAGAGGTGTTCTGAAGATGTGCTGATGTTCATCTTCAAATAATTTAGCATAGCTTCAGACTCCCAGGAAACAAGAACAGCACATAAAAATGGAAGGAATTGGTTCTTTTTTTAAACTAGACTTCTTGTTAAAAGCACACACACACACACACACACACCCTGAACAAAATATACACACGTGGTTTTCAACATCTGCAGAAGATGCAAAGGAGGGTTTTGACATTTCTATATCTCACATAGATGGGAATGCTATCTATATTTGCATTGTGTTTGAATATGAACAAGAAAGCTACAAAAACACACACATTGTCATATCAAACACGCTTGTGAACTGGTATGTGACAGGTGCCTATATAAGCAAATATCTACATCTATATATGTGCCATATCTACACAAGATAGAGATTTCCCAATGTTTTGTCATTTGCTCTTTCTTATTTGCTCTCATTAGGAATCTGATAGGAGCTAGACGTGACTCACTCATCAGTTAAGTGTAGTTGTTTCAGGGTTTTGTAAGACCAACTCAATATTTTAATTGTGTTTAGACCTGCCCATTAGGCCTCTGATGTGCATAGTTTCCTATGAGTAGTACTGGTTCTTAGGCACTGCTTTCTCTTAGCTGTCCATCACCTTTGGGATCCAGGTTGCTAAGAGCTCTTCTTTAAAAATACAGTAAAACCTTGCCTTGTGAGTAACTTGTTCTGTAAGTGTTCCACCAGAAGAGCAAACATTTCTAATAAATTTTAATTTATGATGCTGAATGTCACATGATCACAACTGAGCCAATGGTTCTCTCTCTCTCTCTCTCTCTCTCTGTCTTGCTGCGGGATTGTGGGTGATTGTCTCCCATACTCAGATGCTCTGTCTCAGGCTGTGGTGTTTGGCAGGAATCAGTGATTTTTCAGAACGTTGGAAGGTGCCCACAACTGGCACTAGTGTGTTTTTGTCACTTCAAAGCACCTACGGACAGCCCTCTGCTTTTCCAGACAAGAGTAAGCTAAGGAATGCTTTGCTTCATTCTAGGTCATTGGATAGGTTCCTTCTTAAAGTTGTACAAAAAAAAAAAAAAGAAAGAAATATTCCATTGAGTCAATAGATAGCAGTGATTCCATTAGTGATAGTGCAAGTTGTCCTACACAATAACCCTCCTCTTTCTTGTCTGCTTCACACCAGCCATGAAGGTTTTCAAAGGTAAGTGCAGGTTAATTTATTTTTCTTTATATTTTGTATTTTCTTTATTATTGTGTATTACAGTATTGTAACCATTTTTATATGAATATTTTGGGGTTGTAGAATGAATCATCTGAGTTTCCACTATTTCTTATGGGGAAATTCGCTTTGATAAGTAAGTGCTTTGGATTATAAGCATGTTTCCAGAACAAGTTATGTTCAGAAACCAAGGTTTTAATCTATTTTTATGGGGCACCTGGGTGGCTCAGTCGGTTGAGCGTCCAACTCTTGATTTCAGCTCAGGTCATGATCTCATGGTTCATGGGATTGAGACCCACATTGCTCTCTCTCTCTCTAAAATAAATAATATATATAACATAATATATATTATTTATTTTATTATATTTATTTTATTTATATTATATATGTAATACTTATCTATTTATTTGAGAGAGAGAGAACACACAAGCAGGGAAGAAGGGCAGAGGGAGAGGGAGAGAGAGAATCCCGAGAAGGCTCTACACTGAGCAGTAGCTCAATCCGATGACCCTGGGACCATGACCTGAGCTGAAATCAAGAGTCAGATGCTCAACTGACTGAGCCACCCAGGGGATCCCCTATTCTAGATTATTTTTCTAGCTTAGTTTTTAATTTATTTTCCTGGTTTACATTTCTTTTAATGTTTATTTATTTGGGGGGGGGGGCAGAGAGAGAGGGAGACAGGATCCAAAGCATGTTCTGCCCTCTCAGCACAGAGCCCAACGCAGGGCTCCAACTCAGAAACCTTGAGATCATGACCTGAGCCGAAGTCAGAGGCTTAACCAACTAAACCACCCAGGCTCCCCTTTCCTAGTTTACCTTTTTTTTTCTTTATATTATATCTGTTATTACAGCATGTAGATTAATGAATTTATGGTAATGTGACTTATTTTATTTTTTGAAAGTATTTTTAAAATTTTATTATGGTAAGAACATTTAGCATAAGATATACCCTCTTAAAATAAATTTAAGTGTACCATACATTATTGTTGACTATGATAATGTGACTTTAAATTCCTAAGTGTGTTGGTTTATTTTTATGATATGGATAAATCTGCTTGATTACATCATCAGAGTTTGTTCAAATTGAGCTTTTTTTTTGAAGTTGGTAGAGAAAAGACCCTTGGCTAAAGGAAGATCTATGATAAAAACTCTTTCCAAGACTTGGTTAATTTTGGAATCATGTGATCTTTCTATTTATAGATGTTAATTGTTGGCAGGTAGGATTATAAAAGTACTTTTGCTAATATCACATTACAATGCCAAGGATACAATCTTAACCTGAGATGTGAATTTTACAGGTAGTGCGCACCCTTTTCAAAATGCACCCTGCAGAAGACCAGTAAGAGCACTTCCCCTCTCAGGTGAAGTACTGAATGGGAAAAAACGGGGTCACGATGCTGAATGATGAATGGTGTCAATTCTCAACTAAGATTCTCAAGGGAATGGATGAAGGAGAGGCGATTTCCCCTGGTCCGTAGAAACCCTCTAGCTTCTCTAGGAGAAAGGTTGCTTGTCAAGTATTTAACAAATTTTTTTCTTAACGGAGGGAGTGTTTCAAAGAGATTTTGAACTGCTTATAGCAGCACTTACCGTTGGATACATAAAGGGTATTTTAAGTGTTAGGCTTCATGGAAAAGAAATGCCTCACAAAACTGCTGTTAAGTTTAAAATTCATAAAAGAGCTTTTACTAAAGCAAATCGGGTAGCCTGTAAAAAAACTTAATGTGGTTTACTGAACAACTACATGTTTGAAGCAAGCCTGTGCTAAACACTGAGGTTACAGTGCGGATGCAGCCACCTGTTACACACAGCCTTTATTTATTTTATCATTATTTTTTTTAATGTTTATTGTTGAGAGAGAAAGAGACACAGAGTGTGAGAGGGGGAATGGCAGAGAGAGAGGGAGACACAGAATTCGAAGCAGGTTCCAGGCTCTGAGCAGTCAGCACTGAGCCCGACATGGGGCTGGAACTCACAAACCGTGACATCGCGACCTGAGCTGAAGTCTGACACCTAATCAACTGAGCCACCTCGGCACGCCTACACACAGCCTTTTAAATTCTCTTCTTCCTTGCGCACATACTTTATGACTAAAGAAAAAATAAAGTCTCTTACAGTTCTGTGCTTTTGGGAAACATGTCACATATCAAGCAGGGAGCAAATTTTCCATTCTGTTCTTCCCTCCTGTTACATTGCTCAGCAGTCTGCACTCAGTAGTCAGCATCCCTCCCGCATTCTCTGGGCTACATCAGCTAACGCAAGTGTTGCAGAGTGATGAACAGTTAAGGCTCTGGAGCCAGTCTGCCTGGGCTCAAATCTCTGGTTCTCTACTTTACAGACATGAGGCCTGGGGTAAATTATCAACCTCTCTGCCTCTCAGTTTTATCATCTGTGAAACCAGGATTTTAATAGTTCCTACCTCCTAGGGCTGCTATCAGGATTAAATGACTTAATACGTACATGGTACGTAGAACAGTACTTGGCCTAAAGTAAGTACCCAATAAATGCTAGCTTGTTAAATGATCATCATGAAGAGACAGCTATAAAAGCATGTGTAGAAATCTCACATATTGCCTGCCATGTCAAGACAAGCCATGTTTGTACAACATTTTTTATAATGCAAAAATTGATTAGAATGAACTCTTCAAAACAAAGCTTGAACAAACAAACAAGCAAAAAAGTAGAATCAAACCTATAAATACAAAGAACAAACATGATGGCCCGAGGGGTAGGGGTGGGAGACAGGCAAAATTGGTGAAGGGCAGTGGGAGCTACAGGCTTCCAGTATGGAATAAATAAGTCACAGGAATAAACAGTGCAGCACAGGGAATATAGTCGATGGTACTGCAATCGTGTTGCAGAGTGACAGATGGTAGCTACACCTGTGACCACAGCATATATAGAGAGTTGTTGAATCACTATGTTATATACCTGAAATTGGAACATCATGTGTGACCTGTATTCAACATTTAAAAAAAAAATATCTTCTCTTTTGGGGCACCTGGGTGATTCAGTCAGTTAAGTGTCTGACTCTTCCTTTCAGCTCAGGTCATGATCTTGCCGTTTGTGAGACCGACCCCCACATAGGGCTCTGTGCTGACAGCAAGGAGCCTGCTTTGGATTCTCTCTCTCCCTCTCTCTGATCCTCCCTCATGCTTGCTCTCTCTCTCTCTCTCTGGATCAAAATAAATAAATAAACATTAAAAAAGATTTTCTCTTCAAAATTTATTTTATTTCATATTTTTTATGTTTTATTTATTTTATTATTTTTTTTTAAATTTTACTTCCATTAGAGTTAACATAGAGTGTTCTATCACTTTCAGGTATACAACCTGATACCTGTGTTGATTCAACAATTCTATACATTACTTGTGTGCATCATAAAAATTAAGTCTCAATCCCTTTCACCTATTTCACCCATCCCCCCACCATCTCCCCTCTGGTAACCACCAGTTCTTTACAGTTAAGAGTTTATTTTTTGGTTTGTCTCTTTTTTTTCCCCTTTGTTCCTTTTTTGCTTGTTTGTTTCTCTCTCTCTGTCTTTTTTCCCCCAAGGAGTTTATTTCGGCCAGCCTGGGGACAGGGAGTCTCTGCATCTTCAAGAATGTGTTGGGTCCCTGGCAGTGCATTATGGATTGTGCTGGCTATGCAGCAGCCGGTGGGACAGCGGGAACTTGATCGTCAGTCCCGGAACTGCTGGCCTGAGGGCTGGTGGCACTTGCTGGCTGCAGTCTCCTCCACCTTCGTGACCTGGATCGAGTGAGCCCGGCGCGGTGTGGAGCACCCGCCCGTGTCTCAGTAGCGCTGGGTGACAGCGCCTGCCGAGGTCGGTCCCGGTACTGCCGGTACAGGTTGTGGGCGCCCCTGCGGGAGTCAGAGCACAGCCAGGTGCTGAAGTTCCTCACCCTCAAGGGGCATTTCTCATTTCTCAAACACCTGTCCACAGTCCACGATTTCCCCAGAAGACTTCATCTTCAGCTGAGACACAAGTACCAGAAGCGGGACTCGGTGACAACATGATCAGGTGCAAAGATTCGCATGTAATAGAGGGGTGGAGTGTGGCATTTGGGGGTGGGCAGGAGGCACCCCACTACCTTGTATTCTCCCAGTGTGCCCAAGGCCCTCAGGGCGCTCTCTCTGCTCTGGCTGCCACCCAAGAAAGGAAGTTCTTGTTTTAGTTTCTTAAATTCCATATATGAGTGAGATCCTATGGTATGTCTTTCTCTGACTTATTTCAGTTAGCATTACACCTTCCAGATCCATCCATGTCGTTGCAAATGTCAAGGTTTCATTTTTTTTTTTTTTTTTATGGCTAAGTAGTATTCCATATCTTTCTCCATTCATCTATGGATGGACGTTTAGGTTGCTTCCACATCTTGGCTACTGTAAATAATGTTGCAGTAAACATGGAGGTGCAAATGTCTTTTCAAATTAGTGTTTCCATAATCTAAAAAAAAGCTTTTCTGGTCTGATTTGGAAAATTAAAAATTATCATGAGAAGAGATAAAGAAAGGAAATAAAAGAAAAAATGCAGATCATCGTGATGAATGAGTTTTAAGCTTGATTTCAAGATCCTACAATAAAGTCTACAGAAGAAAATGAATGGTTACATGCATAAGAAGCTATATAGTACATGAAAATTATTATATCCTAAAAGAATTATGTTAAAGTTAACGTCTGATTAAAATATTTATATCAATCAATGGTGCTGTGGAGACTGCCTAATAGCATATATTTTTAACTTTTTACTTTGTAAATTATAATTATTAATTATAAAATATGAAGAGTGTGCCTTGAATATACTGTTTTCATTTCCATATGATGTTCTGCCCCATTTTGTCTTCTACTCTTACTTTATATTTATTTTACATGAACTTGAAAAGGGTATGCTTATCAGACAGAATTTTTCAGCAAAAGGAAGACGATCTTTAGGATTATGGACATCAAGAAGGGGAAACAACAAAGATCGAGAAGAATAAAATGAGAAAGAAAAATGATGAATTGATTAGAAACTGATGAATAAGAAAATAAAATGGAATAGATATTTTAGAAAATAATTCAAGCTGTTTCAGTCATGTAAGTCAATCCTGGAAAAAAGTCAGTTCTCTTGAAAAAAACAGAATGACCTTTTTTGTTGTTTGCACTTTTTTTTTTTTTTTTTTTTTTACCATACAGAGGTATGTAAATTAAAATTATATTATATTTGGTCTATGTGCCTAGACCATGTGCCTAGAAACTGATATAAAAACTGGAATTCATTATTTTATTTTATTATTATTATTTTAAACTTATTTATTTAAATTCAAGTTAGTTAACATACAGTGTAGTATTGGTTTAGGGAGTAGAACTCAGTGATTCACCACTTACATACAACACCCAGTGCTCATCCCAACAAGTGCCCTCCTTAATGCCCATCACCTATGAAGCCCATCCCCCCAACTACTTCCCCTCCAACAACCCTCAGTTTGTTCTCTGTATTTAAGAGTCTCTTATGGTTTGCCTCCCTCTGTTTTTATCTTATTTTTCCTTCCCTTCCCCTACGTTCATCTGTTGTGTTTCTTAAATTCCACATATGAGTGAAATCATATGATATTTGCCTTTCTCTGACTGACTTATTTTGCTTAGCATAACACACTCTGGCTCCATCCACATTGTTGCAAATCAAGATTTCATTTTTTTGATCACCAAGTAGTATTCCATTGTACATACGTACCACGTCTTCTTTATCCATTCATCAGTTGAGATAGTGTGGCATCGAGTTACTTTCCTTATTAAAACAATGTATTACACTTCCTGACAAAAGTCACTGCTTTAGTACAAAAGCAAAATACTCTCCATCACTACCTAAAGGCTAGAAAGGATCCTAGATATCAGCTTAGTTAATTTTGGAACAGTCATTTGGAACAATGAATGGGGAGGGGAGGAGGCAAAGAGAAGAGACTGGGGTGTCCAGGCTGTTTGACCAGTGATGCTAGTTCACGCAGGACAAAGGTTTTACTCCTCCTGCTGTCATCTTTCTGACACCACACTTTCAGTTCTCTGGGGTCTATCCAGTTCGGGGTCAGTAATCTTCAGGGCAACATCTTTGCACTTGGGAGACTCCTTCACCTTGTCCTTGGTCCTCAATATCCCTTCTTCCCCACAAAATGCAGTCCAGTTTGTGTTCTCAGTCTAAGCACAAAATCATGAGGACAACTGAAATCAATACCCAGACTAAATTAGACCTGGCAGAGTGGATTCACTGCTCACAGAGTGGATCATAGGATCCAGACCTAGGAACTCCCTTCCTTCCTTATCCTCTTGCTCACTGAGTATAATAATACACATAGGCCTCTCGGCTGTTCCTTGAACACCAAGCATACTCCTGGCCTAAGGCCTTCACACTTGAAATTCCCCTTTTCTTAGAATGTTCTTCCAAGACATTAGCCTGACTTTGCTTCACCATTATATTAAATCCCTGTTCACATACTTCTTCACTAGAGAGGTCTTCCCTGATTACAGTACCCAAGAAAACACCCCCTTATACACTTTTCTTTCATGACACTTACCACTGCTTCTGAATAACCACCCCCACTAGAATTTAAGCTCTAAGAATGTTCCTTGCTATATTCCTCACAACCAAAACAGCCTCTAGAACACTGTAGGAGGCCAATAAGTATGTGTCCAATGACCCAACCAGAAGTTGCTAGACACAGAAGTTGCTGTGGAAAACCATATTGACTGAATGAATATGTACACACCTGATGCGAGTTTCAAAAATATATTCATAATAATCCAATTTTTTTGTTATTTTAAGGGTTGATTCTAACTTTTGATTTGATCAGACTTGGAGTGTCATGAATGTTTCCTTGTGTTGGTGGAGGAGATGTGGTAAGGGAAATAGAGGAAAGGATCTAGTTTGGTACCAGAAACAATGAAGAAATTCAGGTTAAAGGGGGACCTTGTAAAACCAATTGTGGAAAGGTTAATTTTGAATTATCTGTGGAATGTCCTAATGGATATGGTTAGTAAACACTTGAATTTATAGGTCTATTGTTAATTATAATCTTCTTGGATGGAAATCTAGATTCACGCATCATTTGCTCATCTATGTAAATTAACATTGCTTAGGACAAAGGTATGCTCATTATTCTTTACATAGATTCAACCACTGTAATATTTTATCCCATTTCTTTTACATTTGTGTTTTCTTTCTCTCCATGATATGTAAATATGTGTGTGTGTGTGTGTGTATATATATATATATATATATATATATATATATATATATATATATACATCATATATATATTTATATTTATACATACATACACAGTGTATATACTTGCTGAACCATTTGAGGGTAAGTTACATGCATCATGGTCCTCTGTCCCTAAATACTTAGGTATACTTCCTATGACTATGGATGAATATGGATATTTTTTAATAACCATAGAGTTGTTTTCAACCTCAATTTCACATTGACATAATACTTTTATATGACCCATTGTCAGTATTCCAATTTTGAATAATGACCCAATAATAACTCCAGACAGCATTTTTAATTCTCAAGTTTAAGGTCAATTTCTTCTGCTATGCTTAGCTTTCACAACTACACAAAAATCCAAGAACAACATTTAGTAGTTAATTTTGTTTGCATTTTCCTACCTATAAAAGAATAAGATTTGCAAGGATACTTCCTTACATTACTGAAGTCTATTTCTTGCAGCTCTTTACATTCTATGGTTCCATACTCAAAAAAAAAGGGGGGGAGGCAGGGGAGCCACCATGTGAATAGAAAAGAGTTGCCCAAACTGACCTCTCTATAGTATTTGCTTTGATACTTTTTTAAATGAGCAATAAAGCTTCTTAATGTCCCAGACAGCATTCTTCCTATTATTAAGATCACCTAGTTTGAGTTACATTATTTGTTTTTCTCTCTTTAAGAAAGTAACTGATCAGGAAAGGATGAAGAGTAGTGGTGGAGGGGAACAAAGTCTGTTCATAAAGTATTGTTTGTGATTAAGCACGTGTTCATAAAGTATTGTTCGATACTTTAAGAAGTATCGAAGTCAGCTAGAGCTAATTCACTAGGTTGTCAGTAAAAGTTCAGAGTAGGACAACATAAACCATCAGCATTCCAAACCTAACATGAACAGAGTGGCACAATGGAGGCTTTATTTATAGGAATCCTTTCGCACCCACTTACAAAGTTGCTAAACTGGTTTCTATTTCCTTTGTGGGTGTTTTGGTAAAAGAAGAAAAGCATGTTTTGGCTTGTCACTGAGAGTTGATCTCTAATGGAACGGGAACAGATTTATCAGGATTATTTAACTTCAGAAGAGCCTTAACATGGGTAAAACCCATGCACACATGGACAAATAACTTCCTTCTCACACCATCTGTTTTTGTTTTTCTTTTCTATTTTTTTTTCCGGATGTAAGAAATGCACCTAGATTTATCTACAAGCCATGTCAACAGCAGAGGTTTGACAAGTCCTAGATCTTTGAGAAAAAACAAAAACAAAACCAAAAACACACCAGCAGTCCTTAGCTGCCTACAGAAACCACCACCAGCATGAGCACACATATGTTTGTCATGAGGCTACTGGAAGATTTGCTGTTAAAATACATGAACTTGAGCAAGCCTTCACAAAACAGATGCCTTAAAAAAGTCAAATGGGAGGGCTCCAGTGTAGTGGTAGAAACAGGGGCTTTGAAATCAGATACATCAGAGTTTGAATTCTCTCTCTGCCGCTTACTGTGTAGTTTTGGCTGAATTATATTCAAAGCTTTCTAACCCCCAATTGCCTCACTAATTAAAAAGTAGAAATAACATCTACCTGCTAGGGCATTAAATTAGGGTTAAATGAGATATTGCATGTGAAATGTCTAAATACAATGTCTATCAAATGGTAGGTACTTAAAAATAATTCCTTGAGCCCTTCAGTATGCTGACAAAAATGGATTTAATACAAAGTGGGATTGATTTAAGGCCAAAGGTATGGAAAGAAGGGACCTGAGGCTTCCTGGGGGTATTGGCACATATCAGTGAAGGGAGGAAAACACGAGACAATTAGGAGGCTCTGCCTATAGTCCTGACAAAGGTACAAGAAGCTTGAACTTGGATGGCACTTGTAAGAGTGGTACGGAGCACAAGGGCGGCAGAGTCTAATTGAAGTCCTAACAACAGAAGCCGCATGCAAGCTAATGGATAAGGAGTACGAGGGGGGCAGGTGTTTTTGTCTACATGCCAGAAAGAGGAGCGCTGCCCTTGCAACCAGCAGGGAGGAAGGATGGTTTGAGTCAAAGGCAGTCATTTGAATTCCGGAGATATTTCAGGGACACACAGAATATTCAGGAGGAGGTTCCCAGCTCAAGCTGGACATGTGGTCCCTTAAGCTTGACAGAAAGGTTAGCATTCAAGTTCTACTTTGGGTGAGTCAGCTGCATAGAGGTGAGTTGATACCATAGCAGACGATATCCTCAAGAAAGAAGTGTGAAGAGAGAACAAGAATGCTGTAGACCACGTGTATTTAGGTCAGATGTAACAACACTCTTCTTTTTTTTTCAGCTTTAAAGGCAGAGTGCCAAAACTACTGTTTGTAAAGGGTTTTGAAATGGAGTGAGGGAGGGCTTTGTATTTATCTGGTTTCTGGGACATTGGTCAGCTGGCATCTTGTTGAACAACAAAAACCATTCAGAGAGGGTTTCTTCCTTTTGGGGGGGGTAAGAATGGCAAAAACCGACACAGCTCCTGTGGGTTGATTTAGTGGCAGGTATTCTGGTATGGTAGGCAGAACAAATGACCCCTACACGTGTCCTTGTCCTAATCCCTGGAACCTGTGAAAAGGTTCCCTTACGCAGCAAGGAGGAATTCAGCTTGCAGATGGGATTAAGGGTTGCTAATTAGTTGGCCTTGAGATAGGAAATTATCCTGATGGGACCGAAGTAATCACAGGTGTCCTCATAAGTAGAAAAGGGAGACTGGAGAGTCTGTGGCTGAGTGATGTGATGTGAGAAAGACTTGACTGGCCACTGCTGGCTTTGAACATGGCAGGGGGCCTCTACAAGCTAGAAAAGGCAAGAAAATGGATCCTTCCCTAGAGTTTCCAAAAAGAAAAGCAGCCCCACCTACCCACATAGCCTTATGGGAAGCGTTTTGCACTTCAGATCACCAAAGCTATAAAATTTTAAATTTGTGTTGTTTTTAGCCACTCATATTTTTGTAATTTGTTACAACTGCAACAGGAAACTAGTAGATCTGCTAAATACTTTATATGCCATATCTGAGGCAGGACCTATTTATTATCCCCCATTTTACGAAAAAAAATGGAGGCTTAGGGAAGTTGTATTCTGCTGTGATACCAAAGCCCATGTTCTTAACCACTATTTTCTCACCCTCCCAATTCTCCCAAAAGATCTAGAGAGGTCCCTCAAATTACCATCTTTCTTTCTTAGAAAGTTCCTTAATAGAGTTCTACTCAAAGATACTTATGTCATGACATCAGGGGACAAGAA
The DNA here is from genome assembly GCF_018350215.1 of Panthera leo. Classification (NCBI taxonomy): domain Eukaryota; kingdom Metazoa; phylum Chordata; class Mammalia; order Carnivora; family Felidae; genus Panthera; species Panthera leo. The sequence goes on along the minus strand of NC_056695.1, from coordinate 51,669,291 downwards.
TGGATTATAATCACACATAATAAAAACAATATGAGTATTTACTTGTTAGGATGACTACTTTGTAATGGTTGCTTTCAACCAGGAAGGAAAAAGGGCCTTATCGCAAATAACTAATTTCCATTCCTTGAAGCTTAGTGTTAATGTCCTTTCAACCCAAATGAGAAGTAGGAGATAAGATTTAAGGTTTTTAGGAAGCCCTTGTTCACAACATTAAATCCTAGCTATTTCTGTCCTGGCTCCTCCCCTACAGAAGGTGGTTGGCTCAATTACAGCAGGCTATTAGGCAAGCCTAGGCTGAGTCTTGTTGGAGAAGGAAGAGCTTCTGACCCATACAAATAGACCTGAGACAGAAACCAGATTAGCAGTGTCAAAAGCCAGCCACACCTCGCCCTTATGTTTTAATTCCTGTAGTTTTAATTTTGATAAATAATTTTTAAAGTTTTAGTTTTCAAATGTAAAATATGACAGTTTGTGTCTTTATGAATTGTACAGTGAGCTCTTCTAAAAGCTTGCCTTCCCTAGGGAAATCTTTTCCTCACACCCTTTCAGCGCAAAGGGATGATTTTACCCTCGTGCAAATTAAAAGCCCCAGGATCTCACCTTCTTCAGCTTGTAAGATTTCCAGAAATCTATGCCGAAGAGAACATTATGTAGTGCCTGCTCTATTAGCTGATTATAATTTGATGTGCCTTTTTACCCGGAATGACATCCTGTGACCTCAAATCCTTTGTGCAAAGAGATGCATGAATCATACACGTACACGTGTACATGGGCCACACAAACATGCTCACATGCTTATGCACATACAGAAGCAGCTTAAACCATTTCTGAAACACTTCCTTCTTGGTATAATCCTCCCACACATTACATAAACTTTTTGAGAACCACTCTGTGAGAATAAACAAGGAAAACTTATATAGCAATTATCAAAGAGTAGACATGTCTTCTACGTTATTGCAAATAGCTGTACAAGCATTTCTTAATCAGCTGTGTGCTGGAAAGGCAATTGACAGTGTTAGTAAAACTCTTCCTCTTTTCTCTTTGTCCTTGGTTTAAAATCATGCAATCCAACACTTCAGTAAATAAAGCAACAGAGTTTTGTTACTGCTACGATTTCTGCAACTATTCCCAGAAAACAAATGGATGAGTTCATAAGCATGATTTCTCATGCTGCAAGTCTTAAAAAGAACAATGCCCACAGAATTTTATAGAAAGCTAAAAGCTAATATCGAATTTGGTGGTTATCAACAATACTGTACATGACAGAAAAGGAAAAGGTGGTGGCATCTAAGCATTTTTAAAATTCATGTAAATATGCAGATTTGTCCCACTAATTACATATTTTGTGTTCCCTGTTACAAGATGGTACAAAACCGTGAGCATAGGGAATAAGTTTTATACTCTCTCCATTACTAGCAATGCCTTGTCCTCGCATAGCCATATTTTCCTTATTTTTGTAGTTCTTGGCTATTAACAGCCTATTTTTTCAAATAACTTGGTAGTTCATGACTGTAGAACACAGCAAACCTTCAGGAAGACAGTAAATTCCGGAAGAAAAGCACAAAAACAGGAGTCAAATATTTGGCTCAGCAACTAATTAGTTGCAAAACCTTAGGTCTTTTAAATGAAATTTAGTAAATCCTTTCCTGTTCTACCACCTATTTTAGCAACATAATTAACCAAAATAATAAGATCAAGTATTAATCAGCACCATCTGTAATTCAGAATAATTATATTCCATTTGGAATGACCAGTGATAATGTGACCACTTGGAATACCAGCTTACACAGGGTGATTTTTAAGTCAACAAGGAAGAGCTAAGAAACATGTATTGCCAAATTTATGATTGAAAACAATATTAAGTCTTCCATACACATGGTATGCATGGTTTGGTGTATGCACCACATGTGGAAAAGTGCATAAGCACAATAAAGTATCGTTTAAGGAAGAACAAAAGGAAAGTCTATATGCAGATGTTTGGACACTCAAACCACATTGCATTTAAGATAACTATGAAACCTTAGTGGTGAATGGGATATGGATGAGGAATTACAAAGTGTTTCTGGTTGTTTGTTGGTATACTCACCTTTTTAATTATGTTATTCACAGTAAGCTCTATAATGTTAGATTTACTTATTGTGAGGGTTAGATGACAATAATGGCGGCACATTCTATACTTTATATGAGGTTTGAGTCTGAGTAAGTTCAAGGTGATATGATTTCACTGCAGCTACAGGTGCACATCTAGGGATGTCATCCAAGTCTAACATTTTCTACTTGTTGAAGAGATAGGCCTATGTTGGCATATTTGTCTTCATGACCCTTTCCTCGGGCTGATTATACGATGAGGTCCCACCTGACACTTGACTCAAGGGTTGCTCTTCCATAGGCAGACAGTCTGGGCAATCAGAACTAAGAGATAAATTCTGAAAATCAAAGACTATGTAGAGTTAGGGCCTAATTGAAGTCATAACAACAGAAGTCACATGCAAGTTAATGGATAAGGAAAGAAACTAGTCTATAAAGGAGAATGGAAAAGACTGGAAGAGAAATGTGAAAATGAGAGACCTTGGGGAAGCAGAGAAAGAGAGAGACAACCTTGACTCCTGACTTTCTAGGACCAAGTCCTGTCTCCATGAAGCTGTGGGTGTTGATGCTTGCCCAATCATTATCATCTCTATCTTTTTTTAAATATGATTGGGTCAGTTTTAATTTCTTGTGACTCAGCCTTGACTTGAAAGAACACTACTACATAAACAGTATGAAACACACTGTGGGGAAATTTATATATATATATATATATATATATATATATATATATATATATATATATGTATTTTGTTTGACCCTTACTAAAGCTCTGAAAGAATATTACTCCTAGGTGCCTAGGTGGCTCAGATGGTTAAGCGTCCAACTTCAGCTCAGGTCATGATCTAATGGTTCACAAGTCTGAGTCCCATGTCAGGCTCTGTGATGACAGCTCAGAGCCTGGAACCTGCTTGGGATTCTGTGTCTCCCTCTCTCTCTGCTCCTCCCCCACTTGTGCTCTGTCTCTCTCTCAAAAATAAATAAAACATTAAAAAAATTATTAAAAAAACTATCACTCCTACTTTATAGACAATGAAAAGGAAGGTTTTGTTCAACATCGTAGAACTTGTGTCCAACTGTAGGATTTTCAACTCAGGACTGTCCATCTCCATTATGCCACACAATCATCACCATTACACCCAAAGATAGTTTCTTCTCAGTAGCTAATCAGGTTCCTCCACAATCATAAATGCTTGTGTTTGCCTGGAATAACTGGAACCATGCCCAGAATTCCCATAGTGGTCATGCTTCCTTACTCAATAACGCTATGGAACCTAAGCTGATGTTAGAGGTCTTAGCCTTCACCCCAATTTTGTAAATCTGATGGTACTGCATACAGGGATTGGGCATAATGGGTAAGTGAATCTTTCTGAAAGCAGGACTATTTCAAAGAATCCTAGGTGAAAGAGTTCCAACTAACTTTTAAGTACACTGAGGGTAAGACCATGTTTGTGCCTGGCACATAACAGGAATTCAAATATCTAGAATGTGCTGGGTAAATTTTATGTGTTCACTTGGCTAGGTGATATGTCCAGCTGTTTCGTCAAATACCAATCACTATGTAGCTGTGAAGGCAATTTTTATGTTATTAACATTTAAATCTGTGGATGTTGAGCAAATTGAGTTAAGCTCCATTAATGTGGATAGGTCTTAACCAATTAGTTGAAGGTCGTAAAAGACAAGACTGAGATTTTCTGAAGAAGAAGGAATTAAGGCTCAAGACTGGGACACAGAAACCTTTCCAGCTTGCCTGTCCTGTCCTGTCCTGTCCTGTCCTGCAGAATTAAGACCAAAGACTGCAACATCAATTCTAACCTGAATTTCCAGCCTGCCAGCTTGCCCAACAGATTTCTGGTGTGCCAGCTCTCACACTGCATGAACCATTTTTTTAAAAAAAATAAATATCAATGGAGACAGAGAGAAAGAGAGAGAAAGATTATATATATTTTATGCATTATATGTTTTATATGTACACACATATAAAACATAACGCATATAAATAATACACTATTATTTTATATTATGTTACTATTATGTTAATCAATATATTAATATTGTAACATACATTTCCCATGGTTCTGTTTCTCTGGAAGACCCTGACTAATATTTAAGGTTTGCTGAGCTTGTTGGAGTGGACACACTGGATTCAGGAGAGGCTAAAGAGGAAAATATAATTTCAAATTTGTAGCCAGTCCTTTGTAAAGGTGAGGGTGGAGTACCTGAGTAGATGGCACTGTCCTAAGCAGAACACCTTAGTGAGTTATTCAGTACAAACCTAGGGCCAGAGCCTAGGCTGGGATCGGGGGGTGAAGAGCTCAACAGCTGTTCGACCTTCCCAGTTCCCAGACGTGTTAGAGAGTTGGAAGCCAGATGAGGGTTATTAGAACAGGCTGCAGAAGAAAAGCAAAGGGCCCAGCAATGTGTCAAGAGGACTGAGTCTGAAAAAGAAATCCCCTGTGGTGAGGAATTGTGGGTAATTCCCTAGGAACAGTGGTGACTGATACTGAATCTGATACTGAATACTGTTTCCTGCTTTTTGCAGAAATCACTTTCACCATGTCTTCTCTTCCACCCTCCTACATCCAATAAAGTGTCACTCTTAATGTTGTTTTAGTTGTGCTTTGAGGGGCCAAAGGAAGAACGTGGGGTCTCCAGTTTGAAGCAAAGTGGGCCAGTGAGCAAGGTTGTGCACCCAGCAAGTCCAGTGAAGAGGGATGAGCAATGATTAGAAGTGATAATGGCAGAGAAGCAAGTTGCACATAGTCTGATTCGGTGACAGCTATTCTTGAAAGCAGTGGATGTTCAATTGTTTATACTTGGAAGAAAAACAGTTTAGATAAGATAGAAGGCTAAGGGTTACGAGTAATAGCTGAGAGTAAGCATTAGGATAAGATAATCCTGAGGTTAAACCCTACCCCACTGTTGACCAAAGGGTGATCTTGGGCAAGCTCTCTCTCTGACCTGTTTCCTCATTTAGAGAATTGGGCAACTTAAAAAAAAAAATCTTTAAAATCTTCAACAAGATAGTACATGTAAAGCACATAGCAGACTACCCGGCACATAGAAAAATACTCAAACAGTAGACATTATTATTAACAAAGAGACAACTGTAGGTCTTTTAATACGGTTTGCAAATGCCATTTAAGAACTCACATTTGTCCTTGACGCTCAGCTGTGACAGGACTTTCCCTCTGAAAGTCAAGCTTTCTATCTTCACAGCATTCTGACTTCACCAATAGGAAGTCACAGTCCTTTTGAATTTGTTTTTTCCTGATCCATTTTTAAAAAGGTGTTCGAAAACATATTTAAAAGATGGCTTGGGTTTTTACAAAAGTGTAATTGTTGGTTTGAGGTCAAGTGTTATGACATACAATTAGTACACTGTATAAGCCTGGTTTTTCAAAATTTTTCTATTTAATCCCTGCAAATGTTTCAGTTACTCTTGTTCTTCATTTTTTTTTTAATGTTTATTTATTTTTGAGGGAGGGAGAGACAGAGACAGAGAGGCAGAGAGACAGAGTGTCAGTGGGAGAGGGGCAGAGAGAGAGGGAGACACAGAATCTGAAGCAGGCTCCAGGCTCTGAGCTGTCAGCACAGAGCCCGATGTGGGGCTTGAATTCACGAACCGTGAGATCATGATCTGAGCCTAAGTCAGATGCTTAACTGACTGAGCCACCCAGGTGTCCCTCTCCTGTTCTTGACTTTTAAATAATTTCAAGGAATTGTTTTGTAAGACATTTTAAAGCACTTTTTAATTAAAATTTAAAGTTCTGTTAAAGTTTTAATTGTTAGAGGAGACTATATATTCAATATTAAACATCTGGGCAATACAGAAAAGTAATAAAATAACAACCACCCATCCTAAGCCCATCACCCACAGGGAACCATTATTAAACAACATACAACCTAATACACTGAATACCTTTTTAGTTGACAATTCTTGAGATATACTGCAGAGATTTTAACCGATAAGTTTAGCTCAGAAGGATGATGGTATTATCTACCATATACCATTTTAAAAATGTAGTTAAATAGGATGAAAAACGTTAGCCATTTTTTGTTCTTCCTTTTGTATATAGAAAAACTATATAAAAAGTTTTTTACGCTCTGTTTGGAAGAAAGCTAATTTGATGATAAGGACACATCAAGACTTCCTGATTTTAGATATAATTTGGGGAAATATATCAGAAAAAATTCCCATATTTTCATAAAGGATGACTGTCTTAATGGCATCAGTCTATCTCCTCCTGGTGCTTACTAATGACAGACCCTGACTCCACTCACATGCTGTTAGAATATAGTGAGGGGGGCCAGGTGAGGCAGGAAAGAACCAAAGAAAGCAAAACCAAAGACTGCAGCATACCTTCATGACACACAGGCTGTGAAAAATTAATAGAGAAATGGATTTTTTTCACCTTTAAATTGGCAAAGATGCTTTTAAAGTAATAATACTCAGTGGTGAAAGTGAGGTCAACTTCTCATATACTATTAGAAGGAATGTAAATTGGTCCTAGCTTTCTAGAAGATGATTTAATACAGTTGAATTTATAAGACCATAAGAATGTTCATGCCCATCAGACCCAGTAACTCCAATTCTGGTGATTTACTCTAAATACGAGAATCATAAAGACAAATGCCGTATGATTTCACTCATACGTGGAATTTAAGAAACAAAACGAGCAAAGGGAAAAAGAAAAGAGAGAGAGAGACAAACCAAGACACAGACTCTTAAAATATTTTTATGTTTATTTTTGAGAGAGACAGACAGAGAGACAGAGACAGAGACAGAGACAGAAACAGAGCATGAGTTGGGGAGGGGCAGAGAGAGAGGGAAACACAGAATCCAAAGCAGGCTCCAGGCTCTGAGCTGTCAGCACAGAGCCCGAGATGGGGCTCAAACTTATGAACAGTGAGATCCTGACCTGAGCGGAAGTCAGAGGTGCCCCCCAGACTCTTGACTATAGTGAATAAACTGATGGTTACCAGAATGGAAGTGGATGGAGGCACAGGGAAAATAGGTGATGAGAATTAATCACTTGTCATGATAAGCACCGCTATGGAATTGTTGAATCACTATATTGTATACCTGAAACTAACATAACAGTGTATGTTAAGTCTACCGGGGTTAAAATAAATTAAAAAAAGAATATTCACAGGGCGCCTGGGTGGCTCAGTCAGTTGGGCGGCCGACTTCAGCTCAGGTCATGATCTCACAGTTCATGAGTCTGTGGGTTCGAGCCCCGCGTCGGCTCTGTGCTGACAGCTCAGACTCTAGAGCCTGCTTCGAATTCTGTGTCTCTCTCTCTCTCTGCATCTCCCCCCGACACCTCTCTCTCTCTCTCTCTCAAAAGTAAATAAACATTAAAAAAAATTTAAAAAAAAAGATTATTCACTAGGAAATCCTTCATAAACATGAAAAGAATATAAACAGTTTAACCATACATAATAGAGGAACAAGGGACTTGCCAGAAAGATTAATATACAGTGGAATATTATGCAATCACTAAAATTCATATTTTTACTGTTAAGTCGATAAAAAGTAAAATGAACTGTACTATCATCTTAATTTTAAGACAAAAAATCATATTACATATATACATGCATATATATATATGCAAATATACATGTTATATTTATATAACTACCAACTTGGTGAAATATAATATTTCTAAAATTGAACACCATCTTCTGCCCACCCTGTAGGCCAAAATGTCCCTCCTCTATTCTTTCAAGATTTAGTAAATGGCACTACCATCCACTCATTTGCTCATGCCAAAATCCTAAGAATGATTCTTGCTTATTTCTTTTATCCTCTAAATCCTATTTATCAGCAAGTCCTGCTTCACTTCCAAACTTATTTAAAATCTGTCTACTTCCTTCTGTCTCTACTGCCAGCATCCTACTCCAAGCTGCCCTTATCTTTTGCTTGGATTATGACAGTGACTCTAAATGGTTTCCCTGGTGTCCTTCAGATTATTCATAAAGAAGATCATATCATTCCGCTTGTATTAAATTGTTATTGCTGTGTAACAAATTACTCTAAATGTAGCAGCTTAAAAACAACACAAATTTGGGGCGCCTGGGTGGCTCAGTTGGTTAAATGACCAACTTCGGCTCAGGTCAGGATCTCGCAGTTTGTGAGTTCGAGCTCCATGTCGGGCTCTGTGCTGACAGCTCAGAGCCTGGAGCCTACTTCAGATTCTGTGTTTCACCCTCTCTCTACTCCTCCCCTGCTCACGCTCTGTGTCTCTCTGTCTCTCAATAATAAATAACATTAAGAAAATTTAAAAAAAACCACAAACTTATTATTTTACAGTTTATTACAAATTATTATTATTATTTTGGATCAGGAGTCCAGGCATAGCTTTGTTGGGTTCTCTGTTCAAGAGCTCACCAGGCTGAAGTCAAGGTGTTGGCTGGGGCCACTAGTCTCCTCTGAGCTTCTCCCAAGTTCATTGGTTGTTGTCAGAATTCAATTCCTTGCAGTTGTAGGGCTGGGGCCTTTAGCAACTAGAGACTATGTACTGTCCCCTGCCACATAGGCCTTTCCACACAGTAGTCTGCTTTTTAGAGCCAAAAGGAAAGCATATTTGCTTTATCTAAATATGTCTGACTTTTGTCTGGGATCTCTAGACCCTCTTTTAAAGGGCTCACATGATTGGGCCAGACCTACCCAGAATAATCTCCCTCTGAAATAACTTAAAATCAACTGATTAGGGACCTTAATTACATTTCCAAAAATCCTTTCACTTTTGCCATGCAATATAACCTAATCATGGGAGTGATAGGTCTTCAAATTCATATTCATATTCCTGCCCATGCTCATGGAATGGGAAAAAGTGTACAGGGATGTCTACTAGAGGATGAGAGTCTTGGGAGCTTGTATGGATTGCATGAATTCATATGTTGAAACCCTTACTCTGTTGGGATAGTATAAGAAGGTGGGGCTTGAGATGTCATTAGGGTTAGATTAGTCATGAGGGTAGAGATCCCAAGATGGGGTCAGTGTCCTTATATGGGAAGGACCAGCGCTCTCTCTCTGCCATGTGAGGATGTAACAAGAAGGCAGCCCTTTGCAAACTAGGAAGAGTGCCTTCCTCACACACCAGATCTGCTGGCACCTTGAGCTTGGACTTCCCAGTCTCCACAACTGTAAGAAACAAATGTTGGTTGTTTAAGCCACCTATTCTGTTATACTAGCCTGAACTGGCTAGTACAGAATTCTCTGTATCTTCCATTCCATACTTGGCTCTGGATGACGGTATGTTGCATGGTACATTTTCTTTTTAAAGTTTTTTGTATTTTCTGAATTTTCTACACTGACAATATGCTAGCATTCTCCCTCTGCAAAATCTAAAGTTATGTCATTCTTCTGCTTTAAATCTTTCCATGGCTTCTCATCATCCTAGAAAACTCCAAACACCTAGTGGCCAAAAGTCCTTCTATGATATGGCTCCCGCCTGCTTTCAGCTTCTCCTCCCTTCAGAGAACTTTTAAAATTATTTTGTGTTTTGTTCATTTACCACTAGAATGTAAGCCTATGTAAAGCAGAGTCTTTCTGCCTTGTATCCCAGGACCTAGCTCAGAGCCTAGCACCAAGAAATTGCATATGTGTTGGGATGAACAAATGCTAATGGAAAATGGGCCTTTCTAAGATCAGCCTGCATACCACGAGCAATGCAAGTAAACTTGAAATAATATAGACAAATATGAGGACCCTTTTTGCAGTTGTGGAAGTAATTGTAGCACCCATGAAGCAAAGAGAACCCTCAACACTGACAGACTCTCAAGTAATAGTCACAAAAGAGAGAGGCCTATGGGACTCTTGCTGATAAGAGCCATCTACTGTTAAAGTTCACAAATCATTGCTATTAATATCCTCAACCACAAAAGAGACTACTTTTACTACCATTGCTGATAAAATTGATAAAAATCTTGGCAGCTTCAAAAGTTAATACGTTCTTGTCATTGGAATTGTTCCAAAAGAAGTGAACAGCCACTTGGCAGGAGTGTTCGAGAAGGGATATGAAGCTTGGATAGTATGTTGGAAGAAACTGCTGTTTGGGTTGGGCTAAGTCATAGGGTAGCAAATTGGGGTACATAGGTCACATTTATTTTGCAGATGGGTTTTTTTGGGAGATACAATATTTACTTTAAATTGGCTTGAATGTCCTTAGAAAGGGTGTAAGCTCTAGAATTCCTGTGGTTTCTATCACTTCTATTATTTGCAGATGATGGATATGGTCATTCACGAGCTCAAACAAGCATGTGGGTCTGCCACCCCTGGACTCTCTAAGGTCTTTTTCAACACCTGACTATAAAGGACAAGATGCCATGCTAAGAGAGTTGTTGAAATGGAGGGATGTAAGCGTTACACTAAGAATAATCATCACTGCTTGACTTTCAAACCCTTTCTGTACTCTTTATCCTTGGCATTCTAGCCCATAAAATCTAACTCTCATTACTTGAGCTTGTGGCTCACTTTGAAGATTTTATCTGTTGTCAAAATATTAACTTAACCTTTTCCAGTAAGAAATTTGATAACAATCTAATACATCTGTGGACCAAAAGATAACAAATCTTTTTGTTCCTGGTTGAAGAATAAATATGACCCAGTTCAGATATTTGAAGAAATACATATGAAGTAAGAAGTCTCTCTAATCATGCAAATATTGACTTCATCCTCGAAGTTCTTTTTTATTTCAGAGCATTGAGTTACAATGGTATTTTATTTTTTTTAGTGAACATTTTAACCACTGTGGTGGATAGACTTCATGTCCTACTGCTCATTTTTAGTTTCAGATGCTGAATTACTGTCTGATGAAGGGATGCTGACATTTCTTCTTCTCAGTAATAAAGAGCAACTGGGAAGAAAGAACAGTGTGTGTTGTGAGAAGAAGATAACACTATCCTCTTACTTGCCTTTCAGCTAGCATCCTTAATGAAAGAGGTCTTTTTTTTCCCTTAGAGAGGGAGAGAGGGAAAGAGAGGGAGAGACAGAATAAGCAGGGGAGACAGGCAGAGGGAAATAGAGAGAGAATCTCAAGCAGGCAAAGAAGTGTTCACACCTGTGCCTTCCTGAGCACCGTAGGAATCAGGTATGTTAGGTGTAATAACAGAGGCTACAGGCAAAAAAATGTCTTGAGAAATAGCTTAAACTAGTGACAATCCTGGAGGATAAATGAATTTCACAAGTCGTATTACCAGCTTGATCGAATGTGACCCCAGTCAATTAGCCAATTATGATTCATAATCCACAGCTGATACTAATCCAAATATGATAGCATTTGACAGGCAATAAATAATACATTCTTCACAAAGTCATGCTCAATTTAAGGCAGTTACATTTACTTAAAACATGAGGTACCTCCTGTTAATTTTCTGAGTGTAAGATATCCCACAGTTTCGAATTAAATTTTTCAGACTATATTCAAAGGTGAAATTTATACTAAAATTTCATCCTGACGGTATTACAACTAGATTATATAAATATAAATATTAAGCAATTCAAAGTTAGCAACAGTTCTGCTCATGAGTTTTGTTTTTATATTTTTATGCTTTCCAAAAATAGTAAAAGGCACTAGTTGGAATTACTATATAGCTATGTAACACATAGCTTAAAAACAGCTGCCTTTTAAATTTTGCAACTTTTGGTTCACTTAATACAAAATATAAACATAAGTAAAAATGAAAATATAACTTCAGATATTCATGGACATTTTTTGGTTTCATGGGACACACTTGTGTTACCAGGGGTGCAATTTCACACATTAACGATAATCCCTTTGTGAACTCTAAATATCATGGATTTGCAGAAATGCAGACTTGCCTAGCTTCCTGATTATTTTTAGAAAATGCTCTAAAATTGGGAGATTAAAAAGCACATACAGTAAGGGCTCAGACACGCAGCATACCCATCTGTGAATCATTAACACCATCATTTATAATGGTCTTTTCGGTCTAAATTTTATTTATGATTATGTTGAATATTTATATATTTTTGGTACTGACAGTTGTTTAAAAAATTTGCTTTCAGTTCTTTCCTTCACAGCATTTCAAACAGCTAAAATTCTACATTACAAAAACAAAACAAAACAAAAAAAAACCCTGAGGCACAGAGTGGTAGTTGAAAATTGCCCCTTTCCCTTGTACTTCTCTGAACTGCATTTGTTGTTCTGAATATTCAGGCAAGCAAGATCATGTACACATCCCGTCTGAGAGCTTTTTCTATGTTTATATATGAGAATGTCAGGAATTTGTGTCAAAATCAGAATGCTTATCAGTTTTTCAGAACTCATCACGAAGACTCAGTAAGAGTAATGGCTGAAGAACTCTACGAGATGCTCTGATCTCAAGCCATGCCCCTGGCATTACAAAGAGGACAAGTTCTGTTAGGGCACAGACTGTGTATAAACAAGAGCGAGTGAGAGGTGGCATGATTCAGTGGAAGAAGAAGCATCTGGGCTAGTGCCCTGTTTCTGCAACTTCTGTGTGACCCTGGGCTTGTGAGAACCAAATGAGACAGCATGGGTCAGAGAGCTTCATCTACACGAAGTCCCTTAAAAAACCTCATGTACCAACCAAATGTCCAAATTAAATCGTTCTAGCGTACTCTAGTCTCCCCATGGGAGCCAGCAATCTGCCACTATTATACCTGGGAAGAAGTGATCCAGGAGAAGAAGTTCCCAAAGTTCTATTTCTACTGGAGCGAAAAATGAAAATAACTAGGCAATGTTGGTATACCCTCAGCCAAACTTATGTATGGCAGGCAAACTGGACTATGGTGCCAATCTCTCTTTGAGTTAATGTTTAGTGCTAATTGCTCTGATCAAGGGAGTCGCAACCATGAACAAGACATCTGTGGATCTTTTCCACCCATATGCAAGATCTATGCTTTGTTTGCAAAGAGAAGATGAAGCGGCAGGTAACTCTGAAAGGAGTCAAACTCCAGTGAGCAAACTGGGTTTGTTTTCATGGAAAGAAAAGGACAGTCACAATAGGAGTAAGAAACTGCCAGATGTAGGAAAGTCATTACCAAACTAGAGGAGTTCTAGAGATACCCAGAGAAAGAGGGTTACCTTCTCTTCTGTAGTGATGGAGCCGTTACAAATTAATGACCAGGTGAAAGCTATGGAAGGCCTTGGACTTAGAGGATTTTGAATGGGAGGGTCTAGAATTGCAGCTTCCTATACAGCCTGAACAACTGATTAATCAAGTTCTTTATTCATCAGCTGAAAGACCCATAGGACCATAAACTGCACTAAGAAGTGGGGATACAGTGGTGGAAAAAGACACAGCCTCTGTCCTCCAGAAGCTCACAAAGAAGCAATCACAGAAGGACCAATGAGTACTTCGATAGGGATGACCACAGGGTGCCGGGGAAACATGGAAGTGGGGGGCATTGATTTCAGCTTTTGTAGAATCAGGGAGGTCTCACCAGAGGAAGTGATGCCCAAGTGGAGACCAGAAGGATCTTTTGAGAGTGGCCAGAAAAGGTGACCCAGAACAGCATGTGCAAAGGTCCAGAGGCAGGAGAGCTCAGCAAATGGGGAAAAGGGAGCAGCTCAGTATGGCTGGAAAGGGACACTGACAGTACATAGTGAAAGGGAACTTGACAAGAGATGGCGTGAAAAGGTAAGCAGAGACGGGATCATGAAGGGCCTTGTGAGTCGTGATCAGAGGTTTGGGAGATGGGGAACCAGAGGGAGGCAATGAGGAACCACTGAAGGGTAAGTACCTGAGCAAATCTCTAAGCTTCATTTCTTCACCTAATAGAAATAATTCTACTTGCCTCACTGAGTTACGATGAACATCAAACAAAAGTATACGGAGGACTCTGTAAACTATAGCGCTTTATAGAAACATGCTGTAACGTTACTCCTTTCCTCACTGGAAAAATACAAGAACCGAAACCAGATGTTCTTTAAGAGGTTTATTTTGTATTAAATGTGTCTTCCCCTCTTTACTTTAAAGATATGTATTCTATCAATACATACCACATACCAGTTCTTCACCACTTAGCTTATGCTGCTTTGTTAAGTGGAAACAAAAAGCAAAACAGAGTGGGAAACAGTAAAAAACACCGAGCTTCCCTCTGCGGGTCATTGCTCAAAAGTCACGTGCGGCCCACACTGACTTGCCTATTTAAAAATACAGTGTAGGGGCGCCTGGGTGGCTCAGTCGGTTGAGCATCCAGCTTCGGCTCAGGTCATGATCTCACAGTTTGTGGGTTCGAGCCCCGCATCGGGCTCTGTGCTGACAGCTTAGACTGGAGCCTGCTTCAAATTCTGGGTCTCCCTCTCCGTCTGCTCCTCCCCCCGCTTGTACTCTGTCTCTCTCTCTCCTTCAAAAATAAATAAGAAAAAAACATTTAAAAAATTAAAAAAAAATAAAAAAAATACAGTGTACACCCCCACCCCCAGCCCCAGCCCCTCTTAGCCTGCTCTTCATTCACTTTTTCCATTGTACTTATTTTCTTCTAGCATATCTGCAAATTTGTTATTTATTAGTTCCAATATATAAGCTCCTTGAGGGCAGGGATCTTTATCTTTTTTGTTAGTTGATGGGTTTCTTATATTCATATAAGTTCTTAGCACTAGTAAGTGTTAATCAATATTGGATTAACCGAACGAATAACTAGATAAAAGGGAAGTCTGGTAGAAATCTTTGCAACAATTTATATTTTGAAAATAATATATGGTAAACAGAAATTACAAAATTAAGAATAAAAACCATTTGAAATGAGTTCAAAAATTTAAAGCCTTGTTCCACACTTTCTTTTACAAGTGTTCCTATTAACTGGTTTCCTCTAGCTTGGATCCCTTAGCCTGTAGCTAGAAAGGCCGCAGGCCTCATTTCCAAAAATACTCAAGTGTATGCTGGATTTAATTTCAGAGAATTTGAATTCTGCTCCAGGAGTTTTATTTGCCACGTTTATTGGATATGCCTTATTCCTATTATGCCGGTGGGCTCCTTTACAAGCAAGGGGGTAAAGGCCACTTCCACTATTATTGCATGCTGGTAAAAGTGACCATAAGAACTAGATAAATGCTGGCTTTATTAATTTTTCCCCCATGAGGTACAGTTCTGGCATTGTTAAGGGGAAATGATGCCGCTATTCGGACAGGGAATGTAATGATGTGACTGGTTGTTAGGAAAGCAAAAAGCAAGTTCTCCACATGCTTCTTTCTCAAAGTCCTGAAAACAGGGCTCAGTTGTAATTTTATTTTCTTTTTTTTAAACGTTTATTTATTTTTGAGAGAGAGAGAGGGAGACAGAGGACCCGAGGCAGGCTCCATGCTGACAACAGAGAGCCTGATGCAGGGCTCGAACCCATGAGCTGGGATATCATGCTTAACCCACTGAGCCACCCAGGAGCCCCTCAATTGTAATTCTGAAGCAAGGGTTGCAAATCGGTGGTCCATAGGCCACATCTGGCTCCCACACAGAATCTCCCACCGCCTACTTCTCCTCCTCGGTAGTACTTGCTCCCACAGGCAGGGGATTATATAAAGATTGAACACCTTTTGGGTGAAGAGAGACCAGTTCTGGTTCATTTGTACCCAACTCTGCTGTCTGTGGTTCATAGGTTCCTTTGGACTCTTAACAGCAATATGGATCGGTCTATTCTTACTAGTGTCCTTGGACTCCAGATACCATGCCTCATATCAGCCCAGGCTGGCATCCTCTGAAATTTTAGGTGCTGGTGATTTTGGGTTTCTTTAACGGAACTAGTTCTTAGAAGAGATTCTCTACTTGTTCACACTCAAGGCAGAAAGACAGATGAGAACTTCAAGAAGTCTCCAAACAGGAGCTATACCTCAAATAAATGATAAAGCTCTTAAAATGAAATAGTAGACAAGTAAGCAGTAGTTAGGGAATAGGTTTCCAAGGATTCTGTGGGGGCCCAACATCATGCCTCCATTCTTGTGTGTAACCAAGAGGACCCCTAACTTGACTAATTTCAAGACCACTTTTCCAAACTGTCAAGTGAACTAGATGATTCGCTAATTTAATTTTGAATTAATTTAAAAGATGATGAGACTTTTCCCTTACACAGAAATATTGATGTTAACATGCCGCTATTAAGGATTTACTTCATTGGACACAAGAAAGAAACCAGCCCTCAAATCAGACAGAGCCACATGTCCTATAAACAGCCAGTTAGAGAATAAAAAACTAAGGCCTCAACAATCTATAGACACTTAAGTTTCACTTGCCCTGTTTGAGACTGAGATATGGGCTTGCTGGGACCCTCAACTTCATTCCTTTCTGTATACAGCCTTGGAAAAGAATCAAAATACACTCTAAACCTTGATTTCATGGTCTTACTTTCTGCAACCAGACTTGGTTAAATCAGAATCAAGTAAACCAGGTCGATCCAGAACCTATTATGCGCATGCTCCCATGCTAGGTCTACACGCTACAGGCAAAGAGCAATGAAATCAATCCCGGCAGTATTCTATATGGCACCTGTATGCAAATTAGGAAAAAAAAGAACTCCTCTTGGTGGACGCAGCCCAACAAATGGGCTTGGTGTTACGGGGCTCGTCAATTTGGTGAGTAGAGTTAAGGTTGGTGTTCAGCTGCAAATCATAGGTTTAGTCGGGTGCCTTTGTGAAGGGGTCAACATACACACTCACACATGGTGGCCCTGAAAGTCCTACTCTTTGAACTCATGATCAGAATCTAATGGCCAATGAGATGATATTTAATGAACATCTTAGGATAGAGATTAATGCAGAAAAGTTATGCCTGAAATACCACAATCCAAAGGATGGGATTATTATACAGTTGAGGAATTGGGAAAAGCTTCACACAAAAAAATACCTGAAAGAGGCTGCAGCAGAAAGGAGGAGAGGGCTCCAGGGAAGGGTTCTAGATAGAGGAAGATGGCTGAAAAAGGAACAGGACAGGGGAACATAGGAGCACATTCAGGAAACATGATATGGTTCAGCACTGCAAGGGTTTATGTAATGTTTCTATAAATGGTGGAAAAGGGAGGAGAGGCTTTGTAGTACATTGGGTCCACAATGTGGAAAGCACTGAAGGCCAAAGCTGAGGATTCTGTTTGTAATGTAGTAGCCATTGTCTAAATTGTTCTTGAGCAGGAACAGGTGATAAAAATAACAGCTAACAATTGCTGAATACATACCACGTGCCAGGCATTTTACTCGGCTCTTGGCATACAATATCTCATTTAACTCTCATGACAATCCCAAGAAATATATACCCAAGAAAGATACAGATATTTATCTATCTATCTATCTATCTATCTATCTATCTATCTATCTATCTATCTATCTTACAAATATATATCCCAAGAGAGATATAGATATTTATCTCCATTTTACAAATTAGGAAACTGACCTTAGGAAGGTTAATGTCCCCTCAGCTGTGCAGGCTAATAAATGAGAGAGCTGGAGTCAAGCCCTACCATATCAGAGTCCCTAAACATAAGTGTTCTTCTCATTAGACAAGTCGGAGTAATGCTTTGGCAGTAACAGGTAAAAGTAATAGAAATGGAACAACAAGGATAGAAAGATGACTGCAATGTTCAGGTGAGAGACCATGAGGACATGAAGGAGCAAACTTTGCAAAGGAAAAGTTGATTTCACTGACAATTCAGGGGAAGTATATGTCAGACTTAGCATCTGCTTGTTTGGGAGAGAGAGTGTTGATACCATAGGTTTCAATGCAGAGCGGCAGTGCTACCGATATAAATCAGAAAAAGGCAGGAGGTGACTTCCAGAGAGGCAGGAGCCTAATGGGCGGGAGGGGCTGTTCAAGTGAAGATATTTGGGAGGCATGATGGCTGGAGTGGTAGCAGGCACGTTAAAGACAAAAGCCATGCCCTAAGGATGGCAGAACAGACTAACAAAGCCCGATCACTCTCTGGAACCTGACCTGCACATCGCTGGTCACTTTGTATGTTTGTCTAAATAGTGTGGTTGTCTCTCTGTTACCACGAGCTAAACAGAATCCCTTTTTGATATAGATATCATACATATTTTCACTGATATCATGGAGAACTTCGTCCTGATTACCCAGATTATTTTCACTGACATTCACAACTTAGGGAAACAAGGTTGAGGATTCTCTGTCATTCCACTGTAATTCTTCTGCTGCATTCATGGAACGTAAGGGTTTTATTCTTTCATAAAGTGCTAATCCAGGTAATGTCCATATAAAGTAGGGAAGGAGTTTTGGAACAGTTTATTCAAAATTTGGGCAGGGAGGAAATTTTCACATGAAAGGAAATCAGAAGTATTTAAAAGTAAGAGCGCCATGCCTTTATTTCTAGGAAGAAAGTGCAGGATCAAAACAGGGCTTTATATTTATAAACATGAGAGTTGGTCTTCATATTTTCCTAAAAAGAAGTATCCAAAAGAAATCTTCTAGCTACATGATGTGGGAGTCTGGACTTTGCTAGGATCAACTACTAAAGACATGGTGACTTGGCTGGCCACAAATCCAATCCTGTCCCCAAATGGCCACGTGAGGAAGAAAAGAGGAGGGAGCCTCCGGTTGCATTTGAGGGCATGATACATGATTAAGAGAAATTATTGTCCCATTGTGAGAGAAGATTTACAGTACCCTGCCCCATGGCGGGGGCCACCCTGTGAGGGGGACACGGACCAACGAGAGCAGGTTAGAAAGCAACCAGGCTGAAAGGTGTGGTGAGAAGAAAGGCTGGAGAACGAGGAACGTTAGCCCTCTGGAAGAGGAGTTCTAGGTGGGACAGAAGTTACCATTCTCCTAACTAGTTGCCTTCACCAACTCTCGTCCTCCTACAGTCTATTTTCCTTTCCATATGTATGCTGAGCTCCTCATCAGGAATAAGGTTATTCCTCTGATTAACAATTCTCCAAAAATTTCTTGTAGTTTAGAATAAACTTCTCTCGTGATTAGAATAAAATCCAAGCTCCTCAGCATGGCCTGGCCTCTGTTGCTTTCCCTGCATGCTTCTCTACTGCTGCCATATGGCTGTTTTTCTCTTGCACCCAAACACTCCGAACTCACTTCCACCTCTGGGCCTTTGCACATGCTGTTCCTTCGGCCTGGCCTGCTGTCCCCTAGAACTTCAAAAGCTTGGTTTTTCCAATTCAGTGTCATTTCCCTAGAGAAGTATGCCCTAAATACTTCTGGAGTCAGAGGGGTTTTGTGTCAAATTCTGGTTCCACCTCTTTGGATCATGCTGGCCTTGCCTCAGCATCTTCTTCTGTAAGGTACAGTAGCGACTTGAGAGTTGCTACAAGAAATCAAGCAAAGCAAGTCACAGAAGACACTATGAACACTGCCTTTCACTTGCTCTTCTCATAGTGACCTGTAAACATTAGTTATCATTATTACTACTTACTGTATCTATCATAACCTTAAAATTATTTTATTTATTGATACTTTTCCTTATTTATTGGCTGTTTCCTCACACTACAATATAGATTTTAACAGTGCAGATTTCCTGGTTTTCACTTCTCCACTTTGAGTGCTTCTAACAGCCCCAAGCTCATTGTAGGCACCCAATAAATAATTCATTCACATTTAATAGGAGAAGGACAATATAGCAAAGCAGGAAGTGACTTTTCAGTAGTCTTAATCCTAAATTTCCACCATTTGTGTCACCTTGGTCACTCTGGGGCCTCAGTTTCCTGAGTGTATGACTCTTTACCATGACTCTTTTTTTAATGTTTATTTTTTAGAGAGAAAGAGAGAGATACAGAGAGACAGAGAATGAGCAGAGGAGGGGCAGAGAGAAAGGGAGACACAGAATCGGAAGTAGGCCTTAGGCTCTGAGCTGTCAGCACAGAGCCCAATGCGGGGTTCAAACTCACAAGCCGTGAGATCATGACCAGAGCCAAAGTCATACACTTAGCCCATGAGCCACCCAGGCATCCCCATTTTAGTATGACTCTTAATAGGAGATTCAGCTTGTTAATTTTATAAGGGTAGGATGTGTGAGAAAAGTAAAGTCATGTATCAGGCAGCAGGGGGCAGCAGTGTGCCAAAAATGCACCTGTAGCTTTAAGATCCAGGTGTCCTCTCTTCTCCTTTTAATTGAATAACTTAGAATTAAATATTCCATCAAGTTATTACATTTTGCAAGATGAAGATAAAACTGATATCTTTGGAGAAATGCTGTGTATACTCTTTTCTTCCTGTAAAAATGGAGTTTTCAATTAAAGGATCAAGGAAAACTCATTCTTTCTTCCTGATTTTATTTCCAAGTGGGAAGCAGTTAGTCATGGAACCTATAAGAATCAGACTTAAAAACTGTGGTGTTGGTGGCAGTGATAGTTCCAGTTCCACTCTTTACTAGCTGTATGACCTTGGAATTTTGGGAATAAATAATAAAAAGGTAGCTTGTCGGAGGCACCTGGGTGGCTCAGTTGGTTAAGCCTCCAACTCTGGATTTCAGCTCAGGTCATGATCTCATGGTTAGTGAGTTCGAGCCCCTATCAGGCTCTGTACTGAGTGTGGAGTCTGCTTGGGATTCTCTCTCCCTCTCTCTGCCTCTCTCTCTCTTGCTCTCAAAGTAAATAAATAAACTTTAAAAAAAAAGTAGCTTGTTTTTAATAATACTATTTAATTCTCAGACCAACCCTGTGAGTTAGATTTTAAAACACCAAGCAATGAGAGATTAAGTGATTTGTCTAAGATCATGCAGCAGAGATACATAAACCCTGATAGGAAGCTTTTAACTATAATGTCATATGGTAAAAAAACTGCTTGGTTTGGGGTACCTGGCTGGCTCAGTAGGAAGAGAGTATGTGGCTTTTGATCATGGGGTTCTTGATCTTGGGGCTTGAGTCCCAGGCTGAGTGTAGAGATTACTTAAAGAAAGAAACTTAAAAAAATAAATAAATACTTCAGTCCTAAAGAAAAAGAATTTGCTTGGTTTAAAAGTAAATGAGAAATTATACTAATTTCTTGTAAATAAATGAAAACAAAGAAGCAAAAAATATATTCCCCCTTGCTTGAAAAATTAGATCATTAAATAAAAGATTCAGTATTAAGTTAACCCAATATGTGGAAATGCCACTAAAAGTAATTCAAAACAGCTTAGGCATCCTTCTGAGATCTATCTCACACCATCACCCTGCTTTCTCTTTACCGTTGTTGTTCATATAGTTCTGCTAGACTTACTTTCATGGGCCTATCATTCTGAGTAATTTAAAAAAATTTTTTTAAATGTTTTTATTTATTTTTGAAGGAGAGAGAGACAGAGCATGAGCTGGGGAGGAGCACAGAGAGAGGGAGACACAGAATCTGAAGCAGGCTCCAGGCTCTGAGCTGTCAGCACAGAGCCCGACACAGGGCTTGAACTCACAAACTGTGAGATCCTGACCTGAGCCAAAGTCGGACGCTCAACCGACTGAGCCACCCAGGCGCCCCTGTCTTCAGGCATTCTAGTATCTGTTTTGTTTTTTCTCTTTTCACCCAACTCAAAAATAATGGTAGTGCTCATCGGTTCAAATATTAACATTTCCATCTAGGAATGCCCTAAGAAAGGGGAATACACACCAGAAAGAAAGAGAAACCTATGGAAGGGATACCGAGAGATTTGAAGAAGAGGAAGAGGTGAAAAGGCAGGTGGTAGGTTTATCTAGGCACAGCAGCAGCCATGAATGTGCGTATACATCAAACAGAAACCCACTAATGATCATGCATTGACCTATTTGGACTTCTACGAGAAATTCAGCCCATTATTTTAGAACATTGTATAAAGTCCATCTTAAAAAAGAAACAACTGTAAATTTGCTTTGTATTTTCAAATTTAACCATATAGGCATGACAAGGAGGCTTTCCAGAGATATTTCTGTGAACCTCAAGAGGACCCAGAGTGCTGCCTGGCAGGTGTACTGTCTTTTCCCATTATGCACTCTCCCGCCATTTTCCCACTCCTAAAAAAGCCCTAATGAACTCTTCCTCCATCCATATTTTCGGTTGATGATCTTGGTACTTAACTTATTGGAAAGAGTGAAGCATTCAGAGAACTTGCAGAGACTCTTAGTGCCACATCAATGCTCCTACTAGCACCCACAGCCACTCACTCAGCTTCTTATCTGCTCCTATTTTAGCTCATTTAGCCCTTCTTCTTCCAGCTATTCAAAGACAATTCTTCTGGAACTCTCTACTGCACATTGTCACATTTCCCCCTCTCTACTAGATTACTCGCATTCACATAAAAACATGCTGTTATTTCTCCCATCTTAAAAAAGCTCTCTCTTGACCCAATTTATTCCATGGGTGAGTACTCCCTTCTTCTACTGCCCTATGCAGAAAAACTCCTCGAAATTTTCTATATTTGCCATTTCTAATACCTCCCACGTTCTCTCTCTCTCTTAAATTCAGTCCAGTTGGGATTCCAGCTGACTACTGCACTGAAACTGTTCTTGTTCAAGTCATCAACGTCTTCCATCCACCTTCATAAAACCAATGGTCATCTCAGTTCTCACTCAACATCTTGACCTCTACGTCCTTCCTCATTCACTTTCTTCACTGGCTTCTATGATATCACAGTCTCATAGTTTTTCTCCTACTGAACTGGTTGTTCCTTCAGGTCTTCTTCTCCCCAAACTGGAGGCACCTAGGTTTCAGTTCTTGGTCATCTGTCCATGCTTCCTCTTTTGGTGAGCTCATCATGGTTTTTGTTATCATCTCTATATTGGAAACTCCCAAAGCAGTATTTCCAGCATAGATTTTTTCCCCCTGAACCCCAGATCCATAGAGCCAACTTGCTTATTCTCCACCTGGACACCTAAGTTGACATCTCAAACTTAACATGTTCAGAAATAAACTCATGAATTCCCTGCAAACATTCACCCTCATCTTTTCCATTTCACTTGAGGAAAAATCGATTTGCTCAGGCCAAAAAACCTTGGAGGAATACTTAACTCTTTATTTTGGTTATCTTTACTTTTACTCTCTCAAACCCCACATCCCATCCATCAGGATAATTTGTTGGCTCTACATTTAAAATATAAACAGAATGTGACCACCTCTCATTACTTCCATCACTACCATCTTGGTCTAAACTGTCACTATTTCCCACCTGAATCACAGCAATAACTTCCTAACTGGTCTGTTTCCATTCTTACTGGTCCAGTGCTCTACTCTCTCCATTCCAATTAGAATAAGTCTTTTAGGGGTGCCTGAGTGGTTCACTTGGCTAAGCACCTGGCCCTTGATTTTGGCTCAGGTCATGATCTCACGGTTCGTAGGATAGAGCCCTGTGTCAGGCTCCATGCTGACAGCATGAAGTCTTGTTGGGATTCTCTCTTTCCTCTTCTCTCTCTGCCCCTCCAGTGTACATGCCCTCTCTCTTTCTCTCTCTCTCTCTCTCTCAAAATAAATAAATAAACATTCTTTTTAGAAAAGCAAATGCATATTATGCCCTAGCAGTGATTAGTGCTATGAAGGAAAATAAAGGTTGCTCTTGAGAAAGTCACCTAAACTCCTGCTCTCTCTCTCTCTCAAAATAAAAAAAATAAGAGTCAGTCTTTCTGATGTTAGTCAGATCTTGCCATTTCTTTTTTTACAATCATTTATCACTTTTGTTTTTACTCTAGGTAAGAGATATAGCCCTACAATGCAGAATAAAATCTTCTAAGATGCTACATGATGTCACCCCCCCCCCATTATCTCTCCAAACTCATTTCCTATTTGCTCTCCCCTATTCACTTCATTCCAATTCATTCCCTTGGATGTTCCTGAAGTACATAAAGCAAGTTCCTGCCTCTGGGCCTTTCTTTCCTTCGTCCTGGAATTCTATTTCCCCAGGTATCTGTATTGCTAGCCCTCCTAAAAGGGCTCGTCTTTGTCATCTTAATGAGACTTACCCTTACTACCATTAAAGAAAATTACAACACACCCCTTCCCTGGCACTCCTGATTTACCTTTACTATTTTCTTTATTCATTAGCACTTATCACTTAATTTATTATAAAATTTACTTATTTATGATGTTCATTCTTTTTTTTCTATCTTTATCTACTGACATATAAGCTCCAAGAAGAACCAGATTACTATAGTATGTAGAATGGTAAATAATGAGATAATGTTAAAAAAAAAACTGTAATAAATTCCCTTGGGCAGAAAATATAACTTGTATTCTGAATAATGGGTACATAACCTAGTATATTAGTTCAGACAAAAGTTGCCTGAGATGATAGGAGATAAAAATGAACACGGGAACATGTGATTCACTAAGTTATTAAGAAAAGTGGTGGGCTTGAAAAACCCCATTGAAAGAAGAGATTTGGCTTGTTAACCTGTATTTTGGTAGAATTTTCCTAGAAGAAGCACTAAGAATCCCAGAATCACCATCCAGAACCATCCACAACCCAAATCAATGACCACAGTTGCTACAGTAGGCTGGAGATGATGGTAACAGTCTCCTTGGTTGAATTAGAATTTTTAACACCAGGAAGGTATACCAAAAACTACAGGGATGGTAAAGAAACACATATTGCACAAATTGGGTTTATGAATCTTCTAAAACATGATGGTTTGATTATGTTTTGTCTCGTTAGAATCTTAGTTTTAATTTTTACCGAAGTTTCATATGAACTAAAGAAGCTAACAATTAGTTCTTTTGGGCATCTTATAAAATAAAGCAGTTCCTCCAATCTCTTTGCACTCCCCAGAGCCAGTCTCCAGCTCTCTCCATTCTGAGCTGCTCCGATCTGGACTGCTGTTATCTAGGATAGCTATCTCAGGGGAACTGCCCTTCAGGAGGTCCCCTTCACTTCTCCCTTAGGGGTATCTCCTGCTGCCTGGATTCTATTGCTTTCTCTTGTTTGAGTTCCTTATATTGACAGAGCACCCAAGAAAGGGAGCATGGGAGGTAAAATTTAAAGACATGCATGTATGAAAATGCCTTTATTCTACTCTCACATATTACTTATAGTTTCAGTAAAACTTCTAGTAGGAAATAATTCATCATTGGAATTTTGAAGGCATACGCCATTGTCTTCCAGCTTCTAGTTTGGTGCAGAGAAGTTCTATACCATTCTGATTCTTGATCCAGTAAATAAATATGTCTTCCAGAAGATGTGAGGATCTTTTCTTTGTCACAAGTTTTCTTAAGTCTCATAATATGTCTGAGTGTGGATTTATTCTTTTTCATTGTTCTTGGTACTGGGATATTTCAATTTGGAAACTCATGTCTTTCAGTTCTGGGAAACTTTCTTGAGTTATTTCTCTGACTTCTCTCCACTCCAATTTTTCCCCCTTGTGTCTTTTTTTAAAACTCTTGTGTAGATGATAGACTTCCATGACTGGCCCTCTAATTCTCCTATTTATTTTTCTCTTATTTTCATCCCTTTATCCTATTGTTCTACTTTGGGGAAGATTTCCTTCAAAAGCTTTTACGGAGTTTTTCATTTACGCACTCATATCTTTAATATTTTAGAGCTTTTATTTTTTGTTTTGTTTTAGAAGTTGCCCCCCCCCCCCCCCCCCCCCCGCCCCGCCGGAATATTTTCTGTTCCTTCCAAATGTTTTTTTGTTTTTGTTTTTTTTCTGTGTTTGGTTCGGTCAATATTCTCATATCAGAAGGTTTAAGAGTACTTAAATTAAGAATTTAAAACTTTAAATTCTGGAATGCACCTTAACAGCTTTCCTACTTAGGAGCAGGACACTAAAAAAGCTTACTGGCAGTGAGGCTTGTAGGCTGTACTCTTTACTGGAAGATCCTCTGGTGGAGCTGATTCATAGAATTCTTAATGTCAGTAACTTCAGGTCTTTTCTCTTGGGTCAATCTACTTTATAAACCGACTTTTTAGTCTTATCTTCAGACTCAGTATGACCAACTGACTTTCAGGAATTCTGCACTGCAAATATGGTGCCTCTTAGCTTCTCTCTCTCCTAAGCTCTCTGCTTTCCAGTTTCCAAAACTGTTTGCTATTATTCCCTCTTTCAATTTTGGTTCTTTTTGTCCTATGTTTCCTTCTTTTCTTTTATTTTTTTAAGTTTATTTTTATCTATTTTTTAGAGAGACAGAGATGGTGTGAGCAGAGAAGTGGCAGAGAGAGAGCATGCGAGAGAGAATCCCAAGCAGGCTCCATGCTGGTGGCACGGAGCCCGATGCAGGGCTCAAACATGACTTGAGCCGAAACCAAGAGTCAGACACTTAACTGACTGAGCCACCCAGGTGCCCCAATGTTTCCTTCTTTTAAAAAATCACTTTACCGGAGGCGCCTGGGTGGCTCAGTTAGTTAAGTGTACGACTCCTGATTTCAGCTTAGGTCATGATCTCTTGGTCTTGAGATCGAGCTGCGTCAGGCTCTGCATGAGGCATGGAGTCTGCTTAAGATTCTCTCTCTCCCTCTGTTCTGCTCCCACCCACACATGCATGCATGAGCTCTCTCGCGCTCTATCTCTCTCAAACAAAAATCACTTTACTATGTATATGGTTGAGTTTTGAAATGAAACTTTAATGGTTATATTTCACCTGCCATCTTTAACAGAAAGCCTTGTTTCCAGTCATGATTTTAAGATGTTTGAAATGCTTAGGAAAATCTAATTTACTACATTTATAGATATGATTTGTTTTATAGGAGTTGTTTAAGTACCTAGAAATTATTGGCTTATTATATTTTAAATTTGCCCCATCAAGCATTTTTAGTGTTAAAAAACTGTAGTTTAAAATGTTTAAGGAAGCTTATTTAACTAGGTTTGTAAATGGAAATAAATCTCAAGGGAACTTAATCCGTTCAACTTACGAGTTAATGGAATCAAGTAACTATGTATTTTTTTTGAGCAAGAGAGATTGCATAAGAAAGAGCATATGGGGAAAAGAGTGGGGAGAGGGGCAGAAGGAGAGAGAGAGAGAGAGCGAGAGAGAGAGAGAGAGAAAATCTTAAGCAGGCTCAGTGTGGAGCGAAACATGGGGCTTGATCTCACAACCATGAGATCATGACCAGTGCTGAAATCAAGAGTGAGATGCTTACCTGATTGAGCCACCCAGGTGCCTCTCAAATAACTATATTTTTATACAAAAATACCTAGACCTCTGAATTGTGCTTAAACCTAAAGGAAAAACTGTGCTTTCTAATTAACATTCAGTTTATAGAAGTTACATATTTTAACCCAAATAACTTTAAATAGTCTTTTTCACAAAAGACCAACAAATAATCCCTCCTCCCAACTAAAAACCTAATTGATGAATCTGGAGGACATAATGCTAAGTGAAAGAAGCCAGATACAGAAGAATCATCACTGTGTGATACCACTTATATGAGAAATCTAAAATAGCCAAACTCATAGAAGCAGAGTGGAATGGTGGTTACCAGGGGCTTGGGGGAATTATTAGTCAGAGAGTACAAAGTTTCAGTTATGCAAGATGAGTAAGTTCTAAAGATCTACTGGGCGACATAATGCATATAGTTAACATTAATGTATTGTATACTAAAATAAATTCTAAGAGGGTGTATCTTATGTTAAGTGTTCTTATCATAAAAATAAGTAAGAAGAGTGGGAGAAAACTTTTGGAGATGATGGATATTTATGGGATAGATGGCCTCACAGATACATACTTATCTCCAAACTAATCAAGCTGTAACCATATACACTGCTTTTTGTATATCAATCATACCTCAGCAAAATTTTTTTGTTTTAACTCCTAATTGATGGGAATAAGTTTAAAAATAGCATAACTACATCTGTCATAGAAGTACAGAAGTTATGGAAGTAGAACTTTGATTCAGTTTTGGCTGAGGACCAAGGTTGAAAGTGAAGTAGGTACCAAATATCTCCATATCCTAAAAGTGATGCTAAGAGACTATAAACACGGTTTGGCCACCATTGGCCACCACATACCTAAGAGGTATGAAACAGTTGATATGGAAGATGCCAAAAAAGAATTTATTTGAAGAAACTGGCCAACATATTGTGTTTCTACCCCCAAACCCATACGGTTGGGGAAGAGGACAAGGAAATCTTCCTCCCCATATCAAGTCAAGTGACAGTCATCAAAACGAATAGTTAGAGAACCTACCTACATTTGGCTGGCCAGAGAAAGAGAAGGAGTCTGTGTAGGCATTGAACTTCACTTCCACCAATGGCAGAGCAAAGTAGTCTATTTTCTGGAAACCAGATTTCATGGTAGGTTACTACCAAGATGTCACAGTAGCTAATTCTGTGGAGTTGTTAGAAAAGGACTCATGCAAGGAGAACACCTAGTGAGAGAAGGGGTATTCCAGAAGACATCTTAAGGGCTAGCAGTATAGAGTAATTATATGTAGTTAAACATCCTCTGGCATAATTCTTAGAAGTCCATAGAAATTCATCTACTATCTGAAATGAGTATTGTAACAAAGTAAGTCAAATAGCTTGTTGGCTATGTTATTAGGGTCCATCAGAAAATGGTGCTCCCTTCTTATTTCATTGGCTAAAGACTTCGCTAGACTAGAAAGAAATAAAATACTATTATAATTATGGTTGCAATTACTTGTTATTTTCCAACTATTACTAAAAAGGCCCCTGGAAAAGTCAAAGGTCTTCATTTTTCTCTTTTCTATCCCAATTTTCTACAAAATCTCCTATTTGTTTCATGGCACTTTGTGACCAATTCTATAGGCCTCTCGAAAATCTCACTGTAGTATACATTAACGATTCCTTCACAAAATAAGCCTGCTAGTCAAGCAATAAGTTTTAATAGTTATTTTCCTAAAACCAGGAAATACAACACTGTTTGTGGCTTCATGAATTTTCTTTTTCTACTTCATAAAATGTGGTGTTCCCCCCCCCCCAACTTTGTTATTATTCAGCTTTACGCATAAACTCAATAAGGAATTTGGCTTTTTAAGATTAGCAAAGGCAAAGTTGAAATGTTGTAAAAGACTCTCTATTTTTATTTCAAAATAAAAGTATTCTCCATTGTTGAATACTTACCACCAAGAAGAAATTATAGTAAGTTCTACAATGGCAGGGACATTTCTGCTTTGTTCATCATGCTAGATATCCATAACACAGAATAAATATGGAAAAGGAAATCACACTGTCCTCAGGTTTGCTACTTTTAGCTGTCTCACAGAACAAGTGCCTTGTTTTTAGCTTATAATTCACTTTTATACCTCCACATAATCTTGTCTTACCTAACCTAGTAGGCTTTTGTTATTTTTATTTCTTTCCAAGTGAGCTACCATGAGTTTTGGCCAATATTTTTCTTTACATTAAAACAACAACAAAACAAAACAAAACAAACAAACAAAAAAAACCCCACCTGAATTGCTATGTTTTTTTATCAACTATTTTTATAAATCATCTGATAGCATTAGAAAATTTATCAGTCACTGGCTATAAAAGGTTAAATTTTCCGATTTTTTTCCATATTAACAATTCTTTTGAGAATCTAAATATTGTTACCTTATTGTAAATACACGTGAGATTAAATGTATTACAATTTCATTTTGTTCATCTGTTCTACTGTTTAGCGAGAAAAGGACATTTGCTTCTAGAAGTTTCTACAGGGAAATATGAAATGTAAGGAAGAAAAATCAAACAATATTAATAGAAATAAATGTTTTAAGAGTTTTTTCAAAACTCCTACCAAAGTATCACATTATTATAGTTAGCTAATATAAGTAGTGCTTTCTTCTTAAAGTCAAAGGTTGGCAATTTTTGGTACTTACTCAATAATAGGGCCACTATACAGATCTCCAAATCCACTGTTATTTGCATAAGATTCTATCATTTAGTTAATTTCCATGTTTTGCTAGCAGGACTATGCTTTCCCCAACTAATGATTGACATTTCAAGTAAATGAGAAATAGGATAATAGAAAGGCATGATTTTAGAAACTTACTTCTCAGCTTCATACATATGGGGCATATTTCCTTGGAATTCAGCCTTCTGTAGCAGTGGGTTGGCGACTTCTCTTTCAAACATTCTTGCTATTTCACTGGGTTTATTTCCATCCTAAATTCTAAATATCCAAGTACAAAGTGTCTTTGAATAGCACCATTTTTTATCCATCTTTAGCAAACTGTCAAAGTGAGAAGTCTACACCTTCCCACTTGTCTCCTTCTGACTAATTTTGAGAAGATTTTAGAGCTGGGCAAGACAGTGGTAGCCCAAAGAATGAAGAAACAAATATGTGTTTTAGGTTCAAAAGAGCAAGTTATTCATTTACGCAAGGAATGTTCTGGGAAATATTTAGCTTCTGAAATTAAACACATTTAGAAGCCTGGAAAACATTTAAATATGCTGCCCCCATATTGTTCCTTGCAAAGTATTAGCTTCAGTGATATTACATTTTCTGAAATCAAAGTTATATTGCTCCATCAAAAAATTGAAAAGGATATAATGTTTTACAGACAATAACCAGTGTTGATGAGGATGTGGAGAAATTAGAACCCTAGTGCACTAAACGCAGGACTGTGAAATGGTGAAATCGTTATGGAAAACAATTTGGAGGGTTTGCAACAAATTAAAAATAGAACTACGAAAGATCCAGCAAACTACTTCTGTATCTATATACACAAGAATTGAAAACAAGGTCCCAAAGAGATATTTGCACCCCCATGTTCATGGCAGCACTATTCATCATAGCCAAGAGTTGTAAGCAACCTGAATGTCTACTAATCGATAAATAGATAAATAAAATGTATTATATGTGTGCAATGCAATAATATTCAGTCTTAAAAAGGAAGGAGATCTATCTTGTCAGACGTTCCAAGATGGATGAACCTTGAGAACTTTATACTAATGAGCATAAAGCGTTTTGTTTTGTTTTTTTCACTAATAAGTAAAAGAAGCCAGTCAAAAAAAGACAAATACTGCATGATTCCAGTTATATAAGCCATCTAAAGTAGTCAGATTCAAAGAAACAGGAAGTAGAATAGTAGTTACCAAGGGTTAGCATTAAGGGGACAAGGGAAAATGGGAAAAAAATCAGGTTTATAAAGTTTTTGATATACAGGATGAAAAAGTTCTGCATCTCTCTTTTACAACAGTGCAAATATTCTTAACACTACTGAACCGTACACTTAAAAATGGTTAAGACAATAGAAAGGTACAATGTTTGAAAGGATTCTTATTTAAATTATTCTCTGCATGTCATTCTGTGTATTTAGAGTCATAGCTGCCAGTCAATCATACCCAAGAATAAAATGCTGGTCATCAGTATAAGTTGAATCATGAATAGTGATTTTATGCGGCTTGCTGGAAGTGTGTGGTCCATCAGAATGCACATGCTTCCACTGTGAGCCGTGTGGGATGACAACAGCATCTGGGCTGTGGCCGCAGGACTAGTGAAACTTTTTGGAGTTTTAACCAATCATTGCTTTCCTAAACCTCACTGAATTGGAAAAGTCAACAGCTTATTAAGGCTAACCTACATAAAATCAAGAGCATACAGCACTGTGATTAAGAATATGGGCTCATGGGGTGCCTGGGTGCCTCAGTTGGTTAGGCGTCTGACTTCAATTCATTCAAGTCACGATCTCACAGTTTGTGGGTTCTGGCCCCGTGCTGGGCTCTGTACTGACAGCTTAGAGCCTGGAGCCTGCTTCACCTTCTGTGTCTCCCTCTCCTGCTTGTGAGCACACGCCCTCTCTCTCTCTCTCTCTCAAAAATAAATTAAAAAAAAAAAAGAATATTGGCTCAGAACTTAGTCTGAGTGTGAATCCTGACTCCCCTTATTAGAAACAGTGTGATTTTGGACAAATTACTTAACCTCTCTAAACTTTAAGGTTTTTTTCCCCCCTCTCATCCATTTAGTGAGAAGTTTGTAATTACTTTGTGGGTTTCCAATGAGCAGTACATCAGGTGAAACATGTGTATACTTACTGTAGTGCCTGGCACATAATAAACACTGATATCTTGGCTATCATGTTTTTTGTTTTGTTTTGTTTTGTTTTGTTTTTGGAAGAGATGTTTGAAGCTAGGGATTTTCTTCTCAATATTCAATATTCTGAGTGGGAAAATAAATCAAACTGTTTTAGTGAGTCTCTAAAATCAGGTTACATAATTACTTTGATTTGTAGATTACTTGTTTCTTCAATTATTAAGGTATTAAATATTCAAACATTAATGATATTCATCTTTACCATTGTTACCACCAAACTCTATGACATTTTATGAAGTAGCAAGAGAGTACTGGCATCACCTTGCAGTAATGGAAAGAACATTCAATTTGGAGGAACAAATTTGGGGTAAACAATTTGTTGATTGCTAGCTGGGTTACACTGGACACATTATATGAACTCTACTTCTTTGGACTGGTCCCTCATATAGATAATTATATCAAGTTTTGTTGGAATCTTGAAAGTTAAATGTGATCAATTGTAACCATGCTTACAAAGAAACTCTGCAAACCCTAATAAATTCTTTAGAGTTATTTGATAATTAAAATGTATGATTAGATTAAGAGTTATTGCTATAGGATGTATATCATTAGTAACTATCATTGTCTAGGGCAAAAAAAGTGTTAGCCAATTACATGCAGGTTCACTTTCATAGGTGAAAATAATATCCTTTGTCTCATACGTGGAGCTCAAGTATGAACCCAGCTACACTGTTAATTGCTTAACCCAGCAGCCTGGCTTTGAACAGGCTGTTCTAAGATTTCTATTCTGGTAACTGCTTCCTCCAGATTCCTACGATCTTTGGGCCTTTCAAAGACAGGCTGAAATTACATTCTAAAGGATTTTATCAGTAGTGATTTTTCTTCCTTTTTCATTTATGGAAATAGGTGCCACAAACAGATGGAGGGTTTGATAGTTGTGTAAGTAAGCGATGTCTACTTAATAATGCTTCCATAATGTTAGTGAATCAGGAAAACAGTCACTTAGACATGATATTCAATTTTAGACTCAACAAAGTCATCAAGTATCATTACCGAAGGGTAACAAACAATTGCTAACATTTGAGTCATTTTTCTGTGCTGAACAATTCTAAGCAATTTATATGGATTATTCAACTTAATCTTTATAATATTTTTCAGGCAGATATGTTGTATTCATATTATACTTAAGAAAACTGAAGTAGAGAGGCAGAAACCTGCCTAAGGTCACACAACTAGTAAATGGTTGGACCAAGATTTGAGTTCAGTTCATTCTGACTCCAGAGCCAACAAACTCAGCCATAAGGCTTTACAACATCCTTCCCTGAATACTTGGAGAGAACCAGAAATACAAAAATAGTTACCTATTACTTCTCCCACTTTGGCCTAGGCTTTTCGACTCTTTCTTTTTTTTTTTTTTTTTTCAGTAGAGGCTGGCCAGCTTGGGAAGCAGTAAGGCTAAGTAAGGCTAACCCTGGCCTCAGGGAAGATGAAAGGACACAGGAGAACCAGAATTTTGAGAAATTTCCAGGGTCAAGGAACAGCAATTACAGGATGTAAGACAGAAAGGGATGAGTTTCACATGGTTACTATATAACTAACCCAGCCATAAAGAGGCAATTGCAGCAAAGGGAAGCAGTAAGCCAGAAATGCAGTCTGGGACAAGTCAGGAACCCAGAGTAAGCTCAAAATATCGGGAATAAAAGTAGTTATGGCTAAAGACAGGCAAAGGTGGCCAAAAACTTCAGGAGCTAGGAGAGGTCAGTCCAAGTCAGCAACACAGAATGTGGCATGTATTGATTGGCACTTGGCATATTTTCTCCCTATGCATGAAGAAGGTTGAGAAGATTAGGTTTTAATTGAGGTCAAATGTAGTGGTTGAGTTCAGATGCTAGTAGGAACAGGACAGAGAGTAAATGGGAAGAAGGAACAACCTTGTTGATAAGAACAATGTGAGGGGCTCCTGGGTGGCTCAGCTGGTTAGGCATCCCACTCTTGATTTTGACTCAGGTCATGATCTCACAGGTTCGGGTTCGTGGGATGGAGCCCTGCCTCCGGCTCAGCGCTGTGCAGAGCCTGCTTGGGATTCTCTCTCTGCGTAGCTCTCTGCCTCTTCCCACTCCCCATCCCCTATGTGCTCTCTCTCTCTCTCTCAAAATAAACAAATAAAACTTAAAAAAAAAAAAAAAGAACAATGCAAACACCACTGAGCTGATGAATGTGTAACCAGATGTGCTAAGTATTTTGCTAACCAACAAATTTAGTACTCAGAGTCCAGAATTCAGATGCAAGTGGGACAAGGAAATGAATCCATTTTAAAAATTAATGATTGATCTATTTTACAACCACATTAACTTTGTAAGTTATTTCCGTCCTGTCTTCCTGTCACATTTTTACAATTATATATATGTGTGTAAATACACACATATATACATATAAACTACACATATAGAGATACACATACATACACCCATACACATAGAGTATATATAGTCAATGTTAAATTCCTTAAAAGGTTGATAAAGAAGCTATGCTGGGGGGCGCCTGGGTAGCTCAGTCAGTAAAGCATCCAACTTCAGCTCATGTCATGACCTTGTGGTTTGTGGGTTCCGGCTCCACGTCAGGCTCTGTGCTGACAGCTCAGAGCCTGGAGTCTGTTTTGGATTCTGTGTCTCCCTCTCTCTCTGCCCCTCCCCCACTCATTCTCCCTTCCTCCCTCTCTCTCTCTCTCTCTCTTTCAGAAATAAATATAAAACTATTTTTTCAGAAATAACATTAAAAATTTTTAATAAAAAAAATTAAAAAAGAAGCTATGCTGGGTCATGAGAAGAACTATGATTTATATCCCTGAACCATATAGAACTATATATATCTTATATATGAACTCTTTCTTTTTGCAAAGTTCAGATAGCTTCTATCAGTTATCACATATGTGTCCATGTTAACTTATAACATTAACTAGTAGGAAAATTATTTTATCAATCCATGTATTTCTGCTTTAGGAAGTTATGTTGTACATCCATATTGCTTTATCAGTCAATATAGCCCGGAGACAGAATAGAATATAAAAAATAGTTTAGGTTTGAGGTTGATAACACCAAGTTATCACCAATGGCAGTTGTAGGAAGCAGCTGCTAATTCCAGGGCTGGGGAACAAAAGGAAGTGGCTGGAATTATTAAACATAGGAACTTAGAGAAGGGTTCCTACTGGAATGAACACTGGTTGCCCAAGTAAAGAAGGGTAGCTGATAAGTATTTACAGGAATGGCAAGCACACAGGTGTTCCTTCTGCCTTCCCTCCCTGCAGTCTCCCTCTGGCGCCCCCTATGGGCAGGGCCTAAAAGGTAGCAGCTGGCAAAGCAGAAACTGTTCTGAGACCCAGCCCAGCCTCGCGAAGCTGAATCCTGAACAGTGGGTTTGGACCTGAGAGTCAATAACTTAAAAACAGGCAAATGTAGAAATATATTCAGTGTACTTAATCATTTAATAAATGAAATCATGTAATTTGTCTGTGTGATCAGTTTAGAAAATCCGCAGATACTTATTTCAAGCTAAAATTACAAAAATATTTCATACATTTATTAATTAATTATCTGGAAAATACTATGAATTCTTCTAAGTATAACATTATTTCCCCAAAATACAAAGAAACAAATTTACACGGAAGAAATGCCACAGAAAATTTACATAAACATTTCATTCCTGTATGTAAGATGAGCACATATAAAAAATTTTTAAATACTTTTTTGTTTTAAATTATTACAGTTCTACTGACCTAAAATACGACTTTAATTTATAAAATATCTCCAATATTATTTAAATAGCATGAACAGTCTGTCTAAATATATACTTGCCTAATTTAAGAATTTCCTTGCTAATGTCATAATGTGTGATGGACTATTATGACCATTACTTTACAGAACAAACAATTTAAACCGCATCCAAGAGACATATCTAATAGACCCCCAATTATCCTTGTAACTAGACCACTGAATATTATTTAAAAATTAAAAAAATTTAATTATCTTTACTAGAGCAATATTTACATTTTAGAAATTTTAAAAGACACAGAAAAAGTAGAAGAAAAAATAATCTTACCAGACCAAGAAAATCATAGTTAATGTTTTAATGCTTTTACTTTCAAGATATCTCTTTTTAATTTTTAAAATCCTATTTGTGATCTAATTCTATGTGCAAAATTATATTCAGTTTTTTTATTATAAATGTTTTCCTGTGATATTAAAGCTCCTTGCAAAAATAATATTTATGAACTTTTTACTCTTCTTTGAATAGACGAGCCATAATTTCATTAAATGGAATGTTATAAAAATGTCACAATGTTAAAAAACAGAATTTCAAGTTGTTGTTGTCGTCAGTGGTGGTGTGTGTGGGGGGGGGTGTTATAAAAGATACAAAATCTGTATCTCCTCTTTGTCGATCTCTCAGCTACCATTATTTGTTCTTAATGTTTGCTGCTCTTTTCAAATTAGCTGTTTTTAATCTGCCAAGGACTTGGAAATCATACGATCAAACGTGTTAGGATTTTCTCTAAATTCAGAGTTAATGTGCTTTGAAATGAGAGTTTGAAATCTCTCCTCTGACAAAACTGCATGAGCTTTGGCACATAAATAAATGAGGTGTCATTTACTTTAGTAATTCAATACCTGCTCTTTTTCAAAAATATATATTGTTCAAGATTCTTGGGCTGAATCAAGTTGGTTGGTATCATTAAATTAAATGTATGCCATTCAAAGCAGGTGTCATTAAATGAGATACTGTATTTCATTTTGAAGCAGCTTTAGTGACTCAGTCACATGAGAGTTTAAATTTGCATTAAAACAAGGGATGAATAAATGACCAAAATAATAGACTTTAATGTAGACATGAAAATATTGCTGGGTACACATGAAACCATACTCAGGTTCACCAGTTCATAGAGGGTCTGTGAATGTGCTTTATCAAATAAGGCAAATTGCATTTATTTAATTATAAAAATGCTAGTGAGGGTGATATGAACGAGACTAGAAGAACAAGTTGTAGAAATTTTCAATATCCTTTGTGGAAAGTGGCTTAGCAATCTAGACCTAGAGCATTTAAAATTTCTCACCTTCTGATTCCATTTCATTTTTAAGATTCTATTCTAATAATTCAAAATGCAGACAAAAATTTATGCAGAAAGATGTTCATAGTAGCATTATTAATACAACAAAGACTGGAAACTCTAAGCATCTAGTGATAGCAACAGAATAAATTCTGATACTTCTCCAGGTTAAACTAATGCAAACATAAAAATGATATTTAGTGTCTCATTTTAATGATGTGAGAAAATTGTACAGTATTAGGTTAAAAAAATGTAAAACTGTGTCTAATTATGTGACTAAAAAGAAAATTCTCGTGGAGAAAAGTCATAAAGGAAACGCACCAAACTCTTAACAATGGTTATCTGTGGCTAGTCAATGGTTGATTGTTAGCTTCTATTTTTTTTTTTGTATTTTCCAAACTTTCAGAAGTGTGCATTTTTAGAAATCAGAAATAAACAGTGCATATTATAATGATTTTTAAATGCTGGATTCTATAACCCATGGTATCTGAAGTAGAAACATTATTTTCATGCACACAAATCTCATATTCTGTTCATGACAGTTTCTATTTGGACAACCTGGTCCACTTGTTGAGAGAACTGGGCGGATGCAACTTAGCTTTGGTGGATAGGAAGTTATGCAGCCTCTTCAGAGGCTGTGTCCCAGAGCCTGCTAGTTCTCTCCCTCTTATATGTATTCATCTTTTTCAAGGATAGAGGGTTTAATTGGGCACTAAGTTGTCCAGCAAGTAGTTTCTAGCCAATGAGAAATGAACAGAAGCAACACGACAACTTTTGAAGCACGTTCCTACAAAGAAAGTTCTGTGCCCATCTTTTCTTTTCCCTTCTTTTCACTGGTTAGGATGCAGATGTTAGAGTGGACACTAGAGAAGCCTTTTTTTTTTTTTTTTTTTTTGGACTTTGGGATGGGAAATGAATATTAAGGATGCCAGAGGAACTAGAGTAAGTTTCTACCACTGACAGCGAAAAATTTGCCCAGGACTGCCTACCTCAGACTGCTGTGTGGGGCAAAAAGAAAATCTTTTGGCCTTTATTATAACAGCCAAATTAGTATCCTAACTATTGCTGTTCTATCTGACAGAAGCAGCTGGATTTGGTTGGCTACTTTTAGAAGATTAGTTCACCATTAATTACACCCAAACTAAAATTACTATATTTATTAGCCATTCCCCAACATTTAAATAGCTAATCTTAACGCATTCTATAGGGTAATTAATATAGCTATTTGAGAGTGCAGAGTGCCATGCTACTTGAAACCAGATGTCCCCGAAGCCATCTAGGGTTCTTCTAAGAATGAATGCCTTTTTTTTTTTTTTTTAATTAAAAATCACTTATAATTTGCCATATGGCTCAGACTCAGTTGCTGGAGAAGATTCAAAGTATTTGTTGGGATGATGTTGGGAGCACTTTCAGGCCACATGGCTTTCTACACCAGTACTGAATTAAGAATCAGGTTCTCAGCCGTTCACAATAGAATGTTAGAAACTTCAGATCTGATGTCTTAAGTATAAAGTAACTTTGATTTACTTTACATCTTAGAATACTATATGCTATGGTCCCTTCTTAGAGAACTAAATCTTGAATTAACCACAACAGAATACTGTTCAAGTATTTAAAATGGCTTTATTTGAAAGACTAATAGCTGTATTTGCAATCTATTCTAGATTCTCCAAATCATGTCTCCTATTAAATCAAAACATCAGAGGGGCGCCTGGGTGGCGCAGTCGGTTAAGCGTCCGACTTCAGCCAGGTCACGATCTCACGGTCCGTGGGTTCGAGCCCCGCGTCAGGCTCTGGGCTGATGGCTCGGAGCCTGGAGCCTGTTTCCGATTCTGTGTCTCCCTCTCTCTCTGCCCCTCCCCCGTTCATGCTCTGTCTCTCTCTGTCCCAAAAATAAATAAAAAAATAAAAAATAAAAATAAAAAAAAAAAAAAATCAAAACATCAGAAAACAAAAACGTATACAAAAAGTTAGTATTTGACTGGTGTTTCTGACCTAATCTAGGAGAATCATTATTGGATGTAATGTCTCTGTGAAAACACTTTCTTCTTTCTTTTTCTTTTTTTCTTCCTCTTCTTCTTCTCCTCCTCCTCCCCCACTCCTTTTTCTGACAATACTTAATTCAATAAGCTCTTCCTTGAATTTAATTTCCAGAAGTATAAGGTGAACTTCAAGCTTCCTTTCTTTCAATTATATATCTCACATATACATATAAAACCCAGTGTTTCCCATTTAATCAAAACTACTCTGGTGGATATCTGCCCTTTTAGCCACCTAGCATATATTCGCACTACTCTTCCTGACATCACCCTACTCCAAGGCAACCCATGTGCTTCAAGGGTAACTGACTTGGCCTCCAAATTAAAAGTAGAATCTGTGGCTCAGTCCTCAGGAATTGGCATGACCCCATACCTAGGTCACATTTATTGAGAAAAGAATGGGCAAGTGCTCTAAGTTGATTCATTTAGGCCAAAGCTCAGGATTTTTGTTTGAGAGTAGAAAAAACTTTTCTTCTTTGCTGAGTATCAGTGAGATAGCATGTATAAGATACAAGTTCTCGACCATTCATAATAGATTGTTGGCTACTTCAGACTAGACATTTTAATCACAAAGAAACCTGAATGTGAACAAGGTAACCATGTTGGGACCATGAAGTAGGAAGCCTCCACAGAATATAGGTAGCACTAAAGTAGAGGTGAGAAATGGAGAGAGCATGAGTGTGGGTCCATTTCTCATCTTTTAAGTAGACAGATCAAGCCTGACCTTGTCAAGCTTACCTCTGGATTTCAGTCACCTTTGCCTATGAATTTATTTTATTAAAATCAATTTGAGATTGATTTTCTGTTGCTTGTAACCAAAAGCATCCTGATAGAGACAGCAAGAAATTGAGACAAATTCAGGGCTTATCTCCAACACTAATTTCATCTCACATTCCTGATAATGACAATTTCCTCTCTTCCAGGTGGTCCTTGTTTTGTTTTGTTTTTAATTTAATTACACCATTTTACAGTATGTTTAATTTCATAAACCTCTGTAGACTTTTCTTGCATTGCATGGGAAGGTGATGAGAAAGAAACATATGTTAATTCTCTGCTTACTTTGTTAGACATTTAATGTGTACTATTTTATTTAATTGTCAAAACTGAGACTTTAGATTTTTTTTAATGTTTATTTATTTTTGAAGGAGAGGGAGACAGAGTGTTAGTGGGGGAGGGGCAGATAGAGAGGGAGACACAGAATCCGAAGCAGGCTCCAGGCTCTGAGCTGTTAGCACAGAGCCCGACGAGGGGCTCAAACTCACAAACCATGAGATCATGACCTGAGCCAAAGTCGGACACTCAACCGACTGAGCCCACCCAGGCACCCTAATACTAAGACTTTAGGATTTCCACTAATCTATAAGGAAAATAAGAGGGGCGCCTGGGTGGCGCAGTCGGTTAAGCGTCCGACTTCAGCCAGGTCACGATCTCACGGTCCGTGAGTTCGAGCCCCGCATCAGGCTCTGGGCTGATGGCTCAGAGCCTGGAGCCTGTTTCAGATTCTGTGTCTCCCTCTCTCTCTGCCCCTCCCCCGTTCATGCTCTGTCTCTCTCTGTCCCAAAAATAAATAAACGTTGGAAAAAAAAAAAAAAAAAAAAAAAAAAAAGGAAAATAAGATTCAGAGAAGACAAGATTCCCAAGGTCACACAGCCGTTAATTCAGCTGCTAGGATCTGAATCCCCAAAGCTCAATCTCTATTACACTAGACTGCTTTTGATGAGTAACAAATTCCAACCAAATAATAACAGGCCCAGGGAAATACCATTTAATATATGAGTGTTTGAAACATTGGCTACTGCCTGCCTCTCTAAATTTGTGTCATGTTTTAAGAATTAAAATTTTTGTTTTGGAAAAAAAATGAGTATTTTTCAGGTCACACAGGGATAATTTCAATGTCTGCAAAATAAGACAGGTTATCACTGAGTCCTAAAAAAACATGAATGTGCTAATTTGAACAGTCTGACAACTAGTACCTATTTTCCCTCAATCTTTGTCTTCAGGAAGCACCATATGTTTGAAATGATTCTTTATTAAAGAGCTATTTTTAGATATCTTCCCCATCTCTCTAAGCCAGGTCTCACAGTTCAAATCTACCTCTATATTTAAAACATGATTCTTGGCCATTCTTCTGTTTTCATACTTTAATTTCTCCTTTGATTTTTTTTGGCAACTTTCTAGTCCATAATAACCTCCTTCCCCTGCAGATGGGAGGCCAGCCTCTTTGTCTACTTTTATATCATGTTTTTCTAGCATGCATTGAAGTTCAAGTTTCATACTTTTTCTTTCGACATCTGTTTAATTCTTCATTTTAAATTCTTGCTCCCCTCCTCTCTCTAAATCACCACTCTTTCAGCCAGCCTCTTCCCTAATTGTTAATATTGGCAACTATCCCTCTGTAAGCTACTCCATAGATAGCAAAATCATGTCTAAATCTCGTGGCAATCACTAACTGACCACTTCAAACTGATCCTATGCAATACAGAAAATATAAAAAATATACAGAAAATATAGGCTCTGGACTTCCAGGTCTACATAGAAATATCTTCAAGGGACAAAAAAAAAAAAAAAAAAATCTCCAATCTGGAGATGCTGACATAGTGGGAGCAGCATTAATGATGGTGTTTATGAATATCAAAGTTGGAGCACATGAGGAAGAATAATGGAATATTGTCTGATGCATCATTTCACGTAAGAGTGGATGATAAAAACGTAAGAATCATGGCCGGGCGTGAAACTGATCAAACCATGAAAGCCACACCATGACAGTGCACTGACAAGAAAGCAGTAGCTGTGAAAACTTATGTAAGGCCACCTTCAGCTGAAACATGTTCTGGTTATTTCAAAGCATTTGCACCTAGAGATATAAATAATAATCTATTTACCTTGGAAAAACAACTCCCACACAGACATTTCACATCTGATTCCATGAAAGAAGAACACTGAACAGGCTACAAATATTTCACAAGGTTTTACTGTGTTTCCGGGTTTCATAACAGTTTGTGATTAACTTAAATGGACACTGTCAAACTTTTTACACTATTTTAGCAAGATTTTATCCTTGCTGGGTTATAGGATCTTGGATCCCAGGAAATGTAGAAATGGTTATTGACAAAATTTAGTATGCAATGACCTTTTTAAAACTTTTTTTTAAAGTTAATTTATTTATTTTGAGAGAGAGACTGTGTGCATGCAAGCAGGGGAGGGGCAGAGAGAGAGGGAGAGAAAGAATCCCAAGCAGGCTCCTCAGTGTTGGCACAGAGCCTGATGCTGAACTCAAACCCATGAACTGTGAGATCATAACCTGAGCTGAAATCAAGAGTCGGACGCTTAGCTGATTGAGCCACCCAGGTGCCTCTAAACTGGTTTCTAAATTTTTTTCAGCATAATACCTACTATCTGTGAGAGTGCAGGGAAACGCTCAATCTCAGTTGACGAGATTATAAATTGACATTATCTTTTGGAGAACAATTTGGCAATATATGTAATAATTCTCTAAAATTGTGAGTAAATTACTTGCACTTGGCAATTCTACTCTAATGAATTTATCCAAACAGTAGTAAAGGAGAAAGGCATATATTTATTTGTCTGACTGTTGATTAAAATACTATTATAGACAAAAAAGAACAAACAGAAAACCTTACAAGGCAGACAACAGAGGATCTACTGAGTAAGCTGGGATATATCTACACTGTAGAATACTATATAGCCACTGAAAATGATGCTGCAGAATCCATTTATTGGCCCCAAAAGATACAGAGGATAAATTAGGTTAAAAAGAGTATTGAGTGCGCACTCTTGGCTGGCATGTTTTAGATGCTGGAAGAACAATACTGAACAAATCAAAGCACATTCCGGGCCGTTGCACCCCATACTCTGGTGTTGACCTTAGCACCATATAGTATCAGCCTGTTTTGTCAACGTGTACACATTGTGCACACATAGTTTAGAAAGCTGGCAAATTATATTTTAGGTTGTTCTCTCTGGAGAGTGTGTTTATGCTTCCTTTCTCCTATTTTAAAATTTTTGTTTAATGTTTCTATTTATTTTTGAGACAGAGCATGAGCAGGGGAGGGGCAAAGAGAGGGGGAGACACAGAATCTGAAGCAGGCTCCAGGCTCTGAGTTGTCAGCACAGAGCCCAATGTGGGGCCTGAACTCACAGAGTGTGAGATCATGACCTGAGCTGAAGTCAGACGCTCAACCAACTGAGCTACCCAGGCACCCCCCTTTCTCCTATTTTTTATATTATCCAGTATTTTGTATAATGAATAATCATGTTATTTTTAATTTAAAGATTTTCATATGCAACAGCCAGTAATAGTGAAAAAGTAGTGAAAAGGAGCGATGAGAAAAGGTTTTCTAAACACAGGAAGCAACCGACTTCTTCTACTTCAGATGTATTTCATTCACAAAAATTAAGGCCAAGACAAACAGAAAAAGAGACAGCCAGCAGGACAATTATTTCAATAGATGTTTTCATTCTTTTTACCGAGACAATTCAGGAGGAAAAGATATATATATCTCAAATATATATATAGATAGATAGATAGATATATTTTATCATTCCTCTAGTATAGTTTGGGGATTATAACTTTTCTGTAGGGACGAGAGGTCAGAAGCCAAAAGATTTCACTGAAAAGGTAGGTTTGAGATACCAGAAATGATGCCAGATAAGAAAAAGAATACAATTTATGCAGGATCAGAAGTGTAAGTGAAGGATTCTGTACTTGGAATTTTAAATACTCCCTCATTTATGTATCATAAATCCATGAAGTAGGTGTTCTCCATTTGTCTCACATGAAGAATGTGAGAAGGTTATCACGTTCATATTCATGCACTTAGGAAGTAAGGAAACAAGATCTGAATGCATATCTGGGTCCACAATTAGTCCTTCTTTCATGAACTTGGTTGGTAGAGAAAACAAGATATAATAGAGTCAAAGACCTTAAAAGTCAGAGTTTTAGGTCAGCAAAGGACCTTATAGATCATGTGTTTCCATTTCCTCATATTATAGACGGGAATACAATGACTCCGGGAGGCTAAGAAACTTATCCAGGGTCACATTCCATTAGCAGTAGAGAGTAATGATCATAAAATATCATAATTTGAATCATTAAGCAATTATTTTATTTTCCTTTGGCCATTGTTCGGTGCCAGTTAGCAAATTATTCAGTGATCACATATCATCCAGATAGATAGCTTCATGCAATTAATTCCATTTACATTTTAATTGAAGATATTCTGCATTTAATCTCTAACTGAAATGGAGAGCCAGAGAACTTACTTTTTTAATTATTTAGTTTTTGTTTCCATTACCTTTATCAACTCTTCCTACTGTGTGTTTTGAAAAGATGAGTAGACAAGGTTTTCA
This sequence comes from Panthera leo, assembly GCF_018350215.1. Taxonomy (NCBI): domain Eukaryota; kingdom Metazoa; phylum Chordata; class Mammalia; order Carnivora; family Felidae; genus Panthera; species Panthera leo. The sequence continues at coordinate 51,624,906 of NC_056695.1, read as the reverse complement.
AATGATGCAATATATTTACTATTTTGACAGACCATCATGGGCTTCCAAATGTTCCCCATTTTAGTAGTTTTAATAGCATTTATATTTGGTATTACAATGAGATTTGGCAGTCCATCTCTGGAGCAGTAACTCCTTATTTGGGTAATTACCTGGCAGTCTGCTCACACAAAACCATGTAAACAGATGAGGCTAAAAACTATCTGAATTCATTCCTTGCTGAGGCAAGCACAAAGTGAAAGCTATGCATCAAACGAAGCATCCCTCCTTTTTGAGGCAGCCTCTGCCTAAACCACATGGTGCTGATGAAACTGCAGAGCATCTGGTGAAGCCATGAGTCATCTTTTTAAAACCCAAGGAACCTATCTGAAGTGGCTGGTCCACCCGTTGTGAATCTAAATAAAGTCAACATCCCATATACGTCTATACTCATAGCAAGCATTTATAAAAGACAGCGTTCCCTCTTGCTTCCTCTTCCTGCACCCAGTGTGATAGAGCGTGAAAAAAAGTCTTATGAAAGGTAAGATATACAAGTTCCTAAGGCAAGCTTTTTGTAGCATATTGGAAAAATAAAAATGAAATGGGCTTAAGAAGAGCAGTTTGATCAGAGGATGGGATCTACTTGTCATGACCTTTAGCAAGTGGTCATGACTGTAACGCCATCAGGAGCCTAAGCCATTCAGAGTTACGCCCCTGCTCAGCAGATGGTACTCCCAGGGCATGCACGGACTTCAGGAGAGCCCCTATAGGTTATCCGTCAAGGTTCAGGACAGGGACCACCTCTGGATGCCTGCTATGAACAATCCTGGTCAGCTTTACACAACTTCCATAGAAATAAAATGAGTCACTAGGGAGCATCCTTCTTATCAGGACAGCCTTAAGGGTGAGGCTATGCAAAAAGAGCTCAGAGAAAAAACACCTTAACTAGTTTATAGAGAAGAATTCTGTAACCAGTGGATCTCTCAAACTTTCCTTAGCAAGCTGACATCCCTCTCTTTATTACTCAGGTTAGTGTCTATTTATAACTGCATTTCTTCAGTACAGTGGACAATCTGTAGCCCTTGGTTTTCCAATTTTAGTGCCAGTAAGAATTATATGTTTCAAGTGCAGACTCCCAAGTTCCATCCCAGACATTCTGGCTTTCTCCACATTACCTCTAGTTTTACGTTTCTCAATGGTTTTCATCCATGATGCCTTTTGAAATAGGGTGTGTGTCTCTTTCCACTCTGAGAATTGTGTGTTGGGACAAATCTTTACCAACTGTACTTTTATTTTCTATTTTGAAAAAAAATGGGCTTATTTTGTCCCGGTTGAAAAATATAATTACTATTATATTAAAATATTTAATGTGTTTTTTTCAAACTACATCCCAGTTGAGAACTGTCATTTTTCCATCATTTTTCCCCAGTTAAGAACTGTCCTGTGGTGCCTCAGTGGCTTAATCAGTTAAGCATCCAACTCTTGGTTTCAGCTCAGATCATGATCTCACAGTTTGTGAGGTTGAGCCCTGCCGTGGGCTCTATGCTGGCAGCGTGGAGCCTGCTGGGGATTCTCTCTCTCCCTCTCTCTCTGCCCTTTGAATTCTCTCTCTCAAAATAAATAAGTGAACTTAAAAAAAAAAAAAAAAAAGAAAGAAAGAACTGTCCTATTCCTAAGGAGTATTTGTATAACTTATGTTTGTGGTTGACGTGGGTTGTTGGAATTTGGGAGAAACAGAATGGAGAGACACATGGGTGTAAGTAGTATCCTTGGTGCCAGGATGTAGGGAGAGCCATTGCTAGTCTCAGGGTAAAGTATATTAATAATAAAATATCAAGAACCTTGGGACATCTTAGACAGGAAGATTATTATATGGATGGGACAGGGCTAACATTCAACAAGTTTGTATCAGAGATACTTTTATACTGGCTGATGTGTAGCTACTGCACTAATCCCCAGATGGCCTTCTCCCCTGATGTCTAGGCTCCTCCATTTGCCCCTCAGACCAACTGATGATTCAGGTACTAAAGCATTGACAATTACGTGGCAGGGGGCATCCAGGCTGGTGATCCTGACCTGTGATTGCATTTAATTGATTGCATTCAATTTAGCAACCAAAGTGGTTGCTAAATATGTTGAATATCACTTTGGATAGGGGTGAAATATAAAAACATTCATAATAATCCATTATTTTGATTGAGCCATCTGTAGAAACATGAGAAGAATGAAGGGGCTCAGATGAGACCTGAAGAACTACCCAGCTAAGTGTTACCTAAATTACCAACTCAAAGAAGCATATGTTCAATAAATGGTAGTTGTTTTAAGCTACTACGTTTGAGTTGGTTTGTTATACGTTAGTAGCAATTGATATGAAAAGGGCTATGTGCTTTCACTTCCCACAGTAGCCAGTTCAAGAAGGAAGCTTTTGGGGTGCCTGGGTGGGTCAGTGGTTAAGCGTCTGACTTCAGTTCAGCTTATGATCTCATGGCTGGTGAGTTCAAGCCCTGGGTCAGGCTCATATGCTGACAGCTCAGAGCCTGGAGCCTGCTTCGGATTCTGTGCCTCCCTCTCTTTCTGCCCCTCCCTGGCTTGCACTGTCTCTCCCTCTCTCTCAGAGATAAACACTATATATATATATATATATATATATATATATATATATATATATATATATATATATATAAGATCCCAGGTCAGATAGGAGGGTTTTGTCACTAATATGAGTGGCATTTGATCACTGCAAAGGACAGCATCTCTCCTTTATGACTGTAAAGGTTTGTTCTTGTTGCATTTTAGCTTAGTTCATCCTTAGTTGAGTACAGAGATGAAGAATAAATGAGGAGTTCCAAAGGATCCTGTGTGATGAATTCAACAAGTAGAATCTAGGGGAAACATCTCCTTCTTTCTTTTCTTAGGGGCTGCCTCACAATAAGGTGGTTTCCAATAAATAAGTAGAATTCCACAAATAGTAGTTTTACTGAGAATGGCTTTTTGCTGATTCTGTGGCTCAGATAATAAACAGGTCAGGGAAATGTTAATCTCCTGAGTTAGCTGCCAATCAGTGTTAGAAGTAACCGAGGCCAGAACAGTAGCCTCTGTGGGTAACATAATCCTTAACTTTATGCTTTATATAATTAAAGTCTCATTTTAAATTAAGCACTAACTTAACAGCTATGTATGGAATTATTTCCCATGCTTCAGCTACCTTATTAAGGACAGCAAGAAGTCAAAATAGTTTTAAGTAGCATTAAAGGGAAGCCTTCTTTAAATCCTACTGTTCAGCTTTTTAGGTAATGGGTTATATGTCTTTCATTAGATTAAAAAAAAATCTTAATCAATTAATTGGAAGAGCTCAATGCAGAAAATGTTTCATTAACTACACAGAGCAAACAATAAGAGAAAAAGGAATCGGAGTTTATGTGTACATGTGAAAAGAAAAGAATTTGATTCACAGGGGTTCAGGAAAAAAGGAAAAACTGCAGGCGAGTATTTGCTCAGACTGCATAAATAGCTTGGGGGTTAGGAAATTAACGAGAGAAGGGAATTGCTCAGTTTCAGATGAGAGAACAGGAAGCCATGGCCTAAAGCTACGGAAGGAAGCTCAGCCTAGCTGTGAGGAAACACAGGGAGTTAGAATAGTTAGCAGGGCAGCACACACACAGAAAAGTAGACTGAGAAACACCAGCACAGACGTTACGTAATCTGTGAGGAAAGATTATGTAAGACACAGGCGTTGCATTAGATATAGCAAGGGGCTTCTGCGCAGCTTTTGCTGAAGTCCGTTTTCACATGCTTTTGTGTCTTTGCGTTTCAAGGACATTTGACATCCTACTATGCTCAGCTGTTTGTGCATGATCTCATTTACTTATGAGAATCTATGAATTAGGTACTTCTTCCATACCCGGTTCTACATAATAAGGACAGAACCAGGATTGGAACAGCTTCTCGCACAGGATACCGAAGCCTATGCTCACTACCCCTCTACATCATCTTTAACATAAAAACTTGTATTCTTCAATACCACAAGACCCTGGTTTGCCTAAACCCAGCGTCTTAAAAGAGAGCACCATCCAGCACAGGTTTGGGATGCCTCCTCCTTATTCAGTAGGCTCCAAGCAGGAAATACTGTGCTTAGGGTCAAGAGACAAGGACTAGGAATGCAGCCCCTAGGGAGATCCCCTTCTTGCTGCTCGCCCAGGCTACTTTTACTCTACTCTCTGCTTCACAAACTCTGCTACCAGGATAGCTGTGGTTGGCTTGGGCAAGGGGCATGCCCAGTGCCTTGTTGTGTAGAGTTCTCAGACATTGCTGGTGCTGAGAATATGCATTTTGCTGCAAGGCTTGAGGAGTTGGTGTCTATGGGGAATTTCCCCCTGCTGCATCTGTTAACATTTCCCAAAACGTGTTTTCCTCACTACAATACGTTTTTGTTCTTTGTTAACACTACAGCTAAATAGACCTTACCTTCCAAATGGGAAAAAAGTCGAGGGTGGGGAAGGTTTATTCATACATGAATTGGACCTGTACACTGAGGAATTTGTAGAACTTGGGCCAAAAGAAGTAATTTAGAACTACCTTAGGTAGAGGAGAAAATTACCCTGTGTCACCCTCTAATCAATAACCTGTTAGGTGATCAAATGTCATCTTCTGTAGCTGCCATGAGTCCTACTAATCCCAGCTTTACCAATATTTCCATAGGCAACCCCTATTCCATGGCAAAGCTTTGTTTCAAACCAGAGCATGTAGTTCAGGTCAGAATTTGTCCTAAGATATTTTGTTGAACTGATCATAAGCAGAGGCTCAAACATGTTCAGGTCACATTTAATTGAAACCTTGGAAATAAGCCTCCTTACCATCATTTTGAGACAACTGAGCCTAAGACCCATTAATTATCACCAGCATATTCATTTTATACTCAATGTAAATAAGTATATTCACATTAGATGTGATCCCATCAAAAAGCTGCTTAAGTAAAATACCTGAAGTAAAATACTCACTTTTATGAAAGCAATTAATTTTTTTTTTTTTTCGGTGCATCAACTAAGCTACTCTGGGGCAAAATTCCAGTTCTAGAGCCACTCTACTGGAAAAGGAAAGTTACTCAGAACGTTTACTTTTCAGAGTTATTTCACTCACATCATATCATTATTACATAAGCCATGAATGGATGTAGATAGACAGATATGATTGAGATATATCTATATCTATATCTATATCTATATCTATATCTATATCTATATAATTTTCTCAGGTGATGGGGAAGTTAAATTTTTTTTTTTTCAACGTTTTTAATTTATTTTTGGGACAGAGAGAGACAGAGCATGAACGGGGGAGGGGCAGAGAGAGAGGGAGACACAGAATCGGAAACAGGCTCCAGGCTCCGAGCCATCAGCCCAGAGCCTGACACGGGGGTCGAACTCACAGACCGCGAGATCATGACCTGGCTGAAGTCAGACGCTTAACCGACTGCGCCACCCAGGCGCCCCAGGTGATGGGGAAGTTAAACAATACACACTGGCAAATTGTTTCGGTTTGGCAGATACAGGAATGAATCGAGACACACTCTATTAGTTTGATACACAGTTGGAATGTTTTCTACACAAGGGATGAAAACAAAGTCAGTTTAGACCACTTTCTGATAAGGATACTTCTTATTCCATATTTACCAGCATGAGGCTGTTGTTTTTCAAAGGAACGAGATTGGAGAATTATTTCTGTTGGGTACGGAAAACTTGAACGTCTTCAAATAAGATACCAAATTTATTTTTCACTTTAAACGCCAGTGGTAAGAGCACACATATTTTAATAAGGATGGGATAGTCATGCTCGCCTTTGGAAAGATCCCTGATCGGATCTGCAGTTGGGACAAGATGACAACTCAGAGAAGTGTAGTGATAGCTGTGCTTCATACTCAATGCTTTTAGTAATAAGGTTAACACGCAGGAGACATCCCCAGAAGGGAAACTGTATGATACCTCTTCCTCAATAAAAGTCTTGCTGTCAGAAGAGAACACATGAGAAAACAAGGTAAGGACCGCGTGGCCTGCCGTCTTCCAGTGCAGACCAAATGTGTGGAGCTGCTGTGCTTTTCCTCTCCAAACATCTGCAGACCATCAATCACTGCAGAGCAGAGACGGGAGGGAGAGGATAGGGCTGCAGTTCGAGGAAGGGGTCAGCTGCCTCCGAAAAGGCGTCAGCTAATGAACTCCTAATGAAGGCACAGATGCTCACAAACCAGACACTCTCAGGGTCTGCAAGAGGCAGAGAAATAGCCCCCAGGAGACCTGGACTGAGCGATATCTACAGAAAGTCACTGATATTTATTTCTACTCTAACTCCATGTGTTTGGGCATGAGAATTCAAAGCACATAAGAGTCTTTGTGTTAAATATTCATCTTAATTACTAATTCCCACATGGCTCCAAAAAGGAAAAAAAAAAAAAAACCTATATGGTAATTAAATAAGACACCTATCTTATCCTGCCTAGAACAAAGCCAGGCATGATTAATAAATGAAATAGATGCTCATCTTCAGCAATTAATAAAGGAGCTCCAAAAATACCCTTGACATTGATCATCAAGATAAAACACAGAATTCTTAGGGCACCAAGGCACCTTGGAGCTTGAGAGGTGCTAAACACAGACATTCTCCCTACAACTTCCCCTTCTATCTGAAAATTCAGCCCTGTCTGGAAGGGGGACACTTGTGTTTAGATACCTCCAACTCCCCACCTATTCCCCTTCCCTGCCCTCATATCTCCACATCTACTCCATCAACAATCTTCTCAAAGAGATTCTGAGTAAATTCACTGCTAATGCTCTCTCTCTCTCTGTCACTCTGACCCAAGTTACAATCTTCCCTACTATACTGAAATAGCATCCCAGCTGGCCTTTCTGCTTCCCGCTTTACCTCCAACAATCCATTCTTCACACAAAGTATTGAAGAAGTATAAGTGGGTTCAGATGATGGTTGTTTAAGCTCCTTATTGTGGTCTATTAACTCCAATATGACCCATCCCAATCTTCTCTTATAACTTCATCTACTTTCCCCCCTCCTCCCTATGTTGGCCTTATCTCCTTCCCTACAATATGTGCAGGTCATTCACACCTTAGGGCCTTTGCAAGACTTGCTACTCCAGGAGTTTGGGATTTTCTACCCCTTGATGTTGACTTGACTTGCCTCTCAACATTTATGTTTTTTTTCATTAAAATTTTTAAATGTTGTTATTTATTTTTGAGAGAAAGAGAGACAGAACTCCAGCAGAGGGGGGCAGAGAGAGAGGGAGACACAGAATCCGAAGCAGGCTCCAGGCTCTGAGCTGTCAGCCCAGAGCCCAATGCGGGGCTCGACCCCAAGAACCGTGAGATCATGACCTGAGCCAAAGTCAGACACAACCAACTGAGCCAACCAGGCACCCCTTTTAACATTTATGATTTAATTAAAAATAACTTCTTTGGAGATGTTTCCCTGATGGCTCAATCTGAAGTATCCACCCATCATCTGCCCTTCTCTATGATGTTGCCATCTTACATTTTTAAAATTATTTTTCTTGAGATGTAACTCACATAACAATATTAACAATTTCAGACTAATTTTTTAAAAATTTATTTAAAAATAAATAAATAATTTATTTATTTTTGGGGGGGTACAGAGAGAGAGAGAGAGAGAGAGAGAGAGAGAGAGAATCCTAAGCAGGCTTTGCACTGTCAGCAGAGCCTGATTCAGGGCTTGATATCGCAAACCCAGAGATCATGACCTGAGCAGAAACCAAGAGTCAGTTGCTTAACCGATTGCCACCCAGGTGCCCCAGAGTAATTTTTTAAAATAAACTCTGCCCCCAATGTGGGGCTTGAGCTTACTGCTCCAAGATCAAGAGTCCCATGCTCTACCAACTAAGCCAGGCAGCTCCCCCTAAAATGAACAATATTAAAGTGAACAATCCAGTGGCATTTCGTGCATTTGCAATGTTGTACAGCCAACCTCCATCTATTCCCCAAATATTTTTATTACCCTAAAAGGCAATGCTGTACTTATTAAGCAGTTGCTCTCTATCTCATCCTCCTGAGCTCCTAGCAACTATCAATCTGTGTTCTGTCTCTATGGATTTACCTTTTCTGCATATTTCATATAAATGGAGCCACACAATATGAGGCTCTTGGGTTCTGGGCTTATTTCACTTAACGTAAGGTGTTCTAGGTTCATCCACATCGTAGCATATTTTAGTATTTAGTATTTAGTATTCCTTTTAATGGCTAAATAATATTCCATTGTAGGTGTATACTATAATTTGTTTATCCATTCATCTGTTGATGGATACAATTTGGACAGTTTTAAGATTATTTTTCAGGTGTAATTTATCTGAAATTATCATGTTCATTTGCAATTCTACTTATTTATCATTTGTGTACCTCTACGACTGGAATGCAAGTTTTATGAGATCAGGGACATGACTCTCCATTACTCTACCTCTAGTAAATCACTATTGAGTAAATAATGGCCAAACTGACATTCCATCAGATTTGGGAGATTTACTACCCATGGACTTCCTGTGAAGTCCATTGCTTTAACCTTCCTCACTGCTACCATATGGAAACGTCTCTTGATAGGGCCTTGGCCTTCACTGCCAGAATCTAGAACAACTTCAGTATTTCTAGATAATGTTTCCCAAACTTTTCTGGTCATAAAATTCACTTTGGATAAATGTTAAAATACTCTCCTCTGAGTATTGATACAGAGTGGGTACCTCTACATTAAAATTCTCATGACCCTTTTCACAATCATGGAACATTCCAAGATATGCTATGATCATGCATATTTGGGAATATTAGCTGAAAGCAACAGTTTTCTACCATGACTTGCATAGAGTTGCCTAAAGAAATTCTTTAAAATATCAGCACGTTGGCTCAACATTTAGATATTCTGATTTAATCTGGGATAAGGAGTGAGAATTGGGATTTTTTTAAAAAAATCTTCCCAGGTGACTCCAATGGACAGCCAAGTTCATAGGCTTAGAGTGCTGGTTCTCAGCTTGTCTGTCCATCAGAATCACTTGGGAAGATTTTTAAAGTCCCCATGCCCAAGTCTGAACCCAGACAAGTTAAATCAGAACATCTAGACATAACATAAATAATTTTTTACAGTCTTTTAATTTTTTGTTTTTATTTATGTAGTTTTAAATTTTTATTTGAGAGAGAGTGAGAGTGCATGAGTGGGGGAGAGGGGCTCCCCATGTGGAGCCTGATGTGGGGCTTGATCCCAAAACCCTGGGATCATGACCTGAGCCAAAATCAAGAGTCGTACACTCAACCAACTGAGCCATCCAGGCTCCCCAACTTTTTATTTTTAAATAATTGTAGATTTATAGTAAAGTTGAAATAATGATAATCACTATATAACTTTTACCCAGCTTCTTCTAACACTATATCTTATATAACCATAGTCAATTATCAAAATCAGGAAATTAACATTGAGAGGATATTTTAACTAATCTACAAGTCTTATTAAAATATTACCAGTTTTGGAGCACCTGGGTGGCTCAGTGGGTTAAGCATCCAACTTTGGCTCAAGTCATGATCTCACGGTTTGTGAGTTCGAGCCCCACGTTGGGCTCTGTGCTGACAACTCGAGCCTGGAGACTGCTTTGGATTCTATGTCTCCCTCTCTCTCTGCCCCTCCCCTGCTCGTTCTCTCTCTCTCTCTCTCTCTCTCTCTCTCTCTCTCTCAGAATAAACACTTAAAAAAATAAAAAGAAAATAAAATATTACCAGTTTTCCTGGTAAACTAATGGCCATTTTATCATTCAGGGTTTCATTCAGGATCCTGCATTAGATCATGAGATTAGAGGAGAAATTCACATCACATAAAATTAACCATGTTGAAGAATGCTGGCCAGTCATTTTGTAGACCGCTCCTCAACTGGATCTGTCTGATTTTTTTAATAATTAAACTGGATTATGTTCTTTTGGGAAGAATACCACAGGGTGATATTGTAGCCCCCCTCAGTTCATCATATCGGGTATACATGATGTTGATATGTCTTATTATGCACATGAGTAGGTTTTAAAACTTCCCACATGATTTCAATGTGCAGTCAAGTTTGATAACCATGGACACAGAGGAGATTATGGTATTGCCAGAAATCTATGGTAATTTGATGGATCCTGGGATTTGGATATTACAGAGAATATAACAAGAAAAAACCTTCTGGGATTCTGAAAATTGATGATAGAAATATAAATATAGATACAAACATAAATAAAATGGTATTTAGGCTTAAAACTTTTTATTGAATGTTTACTACATTGCAGGCATTGGGAAAGAAAGATACATGGGTCATAAACTTGGCCCTCAGGGATCTTAAGGTAATGCAGAAGAGATATTTTAGCATGAAATACCAAGTATTAATACAGAGGTATTCTGGTGGCTTTCTAAAAGTGATGCTACATGAGTTGAACCTTAGAGAAAAAAGAAAAGTCCACGAATGGAAAGTGAAAATTGCCCTCAGGTAAAAGAGGAACTTCACAAATAAAGAGCTATAGGCAAGAATAGCAAGATTTATGGCTTAGGGGAACGGGATGTATACTTTTGCTTTTAATATAGTATTATGGGGTTTTTTTAATATAATACAAGGATAGAAATTATTTAAGAATTACATTACAGGTTTTGTTTGCATTTTACTTTTTAATGTGTAAGACTTTAGGGTGATTGTTTCTCTAAATAAGAATATATTTCTAGTTATGCCTACCAATTTTTTCTCCTTTTCGTTTACAAAAATTTCTTTCCTAAGATGCCAGCAAATGTTTATTAAACACTAATGCATGCCTGCCACTCTGATCAGAGCCAAGGGGCATTTAATAGGAGAATAAAACGGTCTTTGATATCCAGGATGCTATTATTTATTTGGAGAAGCAAGTTAAAATGATCCACCCCCTTGGCCACACTCAAGCTTCCAGAAATCATGTGGAACTAAGTAAACTGAGAACCCAACAATGTCACCAGTGTTAAGAGAAATGACATATTCATACTAATAAACTTAATGCAATTCAAATGAATGTCACATATGAAAATCTACGGATAAACGGTCTCTGGTCACCTCTGTTCACCAGAAAAGCTATATTTTTAATCTTTTGAAGATGCAAGAGTCACGAAATCCTCTCTCAGGAAGACACAGAGAATGCATGGAATCACAATTACTTTGTGGTTTTCCACCAATATATCTGGCCAGTTACCGGCTACATTTACAAAGTGCTATCTATCAGGAAGGCTTAACATTTCATGTCTCTGAAGTCTCTGTGGATTTCTAGGAGGCCTGAATGCAGTGAACTCAACTTTGATTTTTAAACGTAGCCACAGTTTAGGCCTGAAGTCCACATACTGACACTGCCTAAGAATAGAAACGGAGCTGGCTGTCCACACAGAATAGTCATACAGCGGTTGGGGGGACATGAACAAATGATTTACTTGATAAACAGAAATGAGACTATTTAGAATAGACCCGTAAAAGAAAGCACTGGCCAGTTTATCTTCTCAGCTGCAGCTCTTCCAACAGCTGAAAGTTCAGCCAAGCACTTCGCCTGTGGGCAGCACAAGAGTGGAGGACCTACTTTCTCTATGGCTGAATCCTTAGCATCTCAAAGGACATGTAAATCCTGCCTGTTCTCTCACTGCACCTAATCTCTTAGCATCACTGATTCCCCTAGTACCCAGGAGTACTTATGGAGCCCTTCCTTTGATATCAAATCTACCTTTAAAAAAATTAGCTACCCCATGGTCTTCTTTTGTTAAGTTTCTCAAGATCCACATATAGGGAAAGGGACGGGGAAAAAAAATAGTTACAAACAGAGAGGGAGAGAGGCAAACCAGAAGAGACTCTCAAATACAGAGAACAAACTGAGGGTGGATGGGGGGTGGAGTGGGGGAGAGGGGAAAATGGGTGATGGGCATTGAGGAGGGCACTTGCTGGGATGAGCACTGGGTGTTGTATGTAAGCGATGAACCACGGGATTCTACCCCAAAAACCAAGAGCGCACTTTACACACTGTATGTTAACCAGATTGACAATTAACTCTTAAAAAAAAAAAAAAAAAAAAAAAAAAGACAATGAAAACTTGCCATTTGCACCGACATGGATAGAGCTAGAGTGTATTAAAAAAAATAGCTACAAGAAAAATAAAGGAACACCACCAAGTCCTTCCCACTCTCGAAGATACTGAACTTAGATGTGGCTGGTCTCAGAATTCTAATGGAACTGTTATCACAAATGAAGATCAAATTCCAGTAGCAGAAAGATATTTCATTATAGTCTACACAAGCAAAAAAAAAAAAAAAAAAAAAAAAGTGAACCAAATGCCAAAACAAATAACTAAACTTTTTTCTATTTTTGTCCTGTACCCAAATGTTTGAATAGAAGACTTTAGAGTGTTTTTCCTGTGGCTTATTTCTTAATTGTTACGTTTCAACTAAATTTTGCTCATTTCAACAAGAAATATTCTCTAATCACAACAATTATTGAACCCTACCTACATAGCTGGCTGTTGTTTGGACACTATGTTTAATCGGCTATTTTCTTAAAATAAATACAGTGCGCCAGGATGAGTGAATTTTCCAGATAATTTACATACTTATTAACTGCTCTTGATGGTAAACTATTTGAATTCTATTACTCCACTTAAATGCCCAAATAAACCACGGTGTAACAGAATGGGAGCACAGAGAATGGGAAGGTTCATTGTGGGAGTGGGAGAAGGTTTCACAGGAGAGATAGCATGTGACTTAAGTCTGAGGGCATTAATAGGCATTAATTAGCTGAGGCTTAGAAAAGAGAACCGTTCTAGGATAAAGAAACAATTGAGCGCTTTAGTGTTGTGATAGCTGTACCCTGCACTGCTCGCTCATTTTTGCTTCGTTTGGGCTCATCTAGCGTCCTAGACAGGTAGATCTGTTCCACCATGAGTGAGATCCAGATGGCTGAGGCTTCTGGAAGTCTCACCGATGAGTCACACAGAATGCTGTTGTGAGGACATATACCGTGATTTTGGTTTTTGCTCTGTGTCTACTGTACATAGAGTGGTGTCTCAAGAGCTGTGCCTACATGTCTGCACTGTCACCCTCTGCTTAGGAGAGAGCAGTTGGAGACCATCGCATTAGCAGCAGAGCCCAGCTTTCCACGTTGCGCTCCTGAATAGCACTGTGACTGGGCAGACATGTAAGCAACTTAAGCCACAGTTTTTTCATGTAATATAGGAATGACGAGGACATCTACCTCATAGCAGTGTTGTAAAGATTAAATTAGATGCCTAGAAAAAACTCATTAGCATGATGCTAGGCAAATAGGAAGAATTGAGAAATACCTGTTATTTTTATTCAGGCTGACCTCTGCTAAACTGTGATCTTTCCAAAGGCAGGAGATGCAGGAGTCAGAACTGACTTCTGTAACAGGACACAGAACAGGAAGATCTCCCAAGTGGATAATGATAGTTGACTGTTATCACTTAGGCCTTTAGTTTTTCATCTAAGTGATCACACGGTTTTAAAAACATATGGAAAAAAAATGTTTTGCCAATCCCCAAATTAAAAAAAAAAAAAAAAATATGATGGGACATTAGTAAGAAAGAACCTTTGGTGTCATAAGCAGAAATAAAACTCCAAAATTAAAAAAACAAACAAACAAAAAAAAACCATTGAGCTTTCCCAAGCACGCTAATACATATTTGCTAACATTCAATGTTCACTCACCAAGTCAGCAGGTGTTCACTGAATGTTTGCTATGTGCCTAGCCCTGAGCAGAGTGCTGCGAGCTACTGATGAACCAAGCAGCCATGACTCCTGCCTTCCTGGAGATTATGGTCTGGAGAGGGATGAAAGTTACTTCAAAAATGTATAATAGGTTTTATGATGGGAAAATCTAAGATGCTCTGGGACTTGTGCAGTCAGATTTGTGACTCATCACTTCCTTTGCTTCAAGGAGCAGTGTGTCTGTGTGGGCTCTTCCAACTCCCTGGAGGATGGGAGCCCATAGCTTAGATTTATATCACTGCTGCTGTTTTTTTCCAGTGATCATGGCTTTGAGGCAGGTGTAGTCTTTGCTGGCATTAGGACTGCCACTTTATGCTGCTTTAATATATTCAGGAAAGTGCGGGGGTTATTTTTGTGTTGTGATCAATTGCAGTGAGGGGAAAGAATTATGTGATTGGATGTTTGGACAAGCAGTTCTTTTTCTGCAGCTAGTTTTAGACTGCCAGAAAATGGCACATTTTATAATATTCACAGACTACATTACCTTTGAATCCCCAAATATTTTGAGAACTCTGAAAGTCAAATCCAAATCTCTTCATATTAATAGAAAATGACAAAGCAACAGGCAATACACATCCCACTAAAATATTCAACTCTCTACACATGGCAATTTCCTATCAACTGCTTCATTCAAGTCCCAAACATACAGTATACTAATACATGAAAACTACTTCAGCTGTTACCCATTCACTGTTGAGACAGAGCATAAATTACTTTTAATTCATCCTTCTCTACTGCTTTGTAGACAAAATATTTGTCTATGTTTCTTATTCAGCATTCTATATAACATTTCTTATTGCATTAAGAGCACTTCACATGACATCTACCCTCTTAGCAAAATTTTAAGTGCATGATACAGCAATATTCCCTTTAGGCACATTTTTATGGCTGCTTCCTCTGTAGTCTCGAATTTTCCTGTTCTCTCTCTCTTTTTATACTGAAAGAACATGTTCAGCCACAAAACAAAAGGCAGGCAAAGGTGAAATCAAAATGGAAAGTTTCTCCTCCGTCCCTCTCTGTGTCTACTTGTGCAACCAGAGGAGTGTGCCTTGGTGAAAGGAGCACTGGACCAGGACTCAGGAAACATGTTCCACAGCCACTTACCCCAGAGTAGGTCCCGTGAATTCCCTGACACTGGGTCTGCTTATGGCAAAACGAGGGAGTCAAATCAGTCAATTGCTAAGATACAAAAATGAGTGATTCCTACCACTTCATACCCATTAGGATGACTATTATTTTAAAAATAAACAGACATTTGCAACAATATGGATGGAGCTAGAGAGTATAATGCTAAGTCAAATAAGTCAGAGAAAGATAAATACCATATGATCTCACTTATATGTGGAACTTCAGGAACAAATGAACAAAGAAAAAAAAAGAGACAAACCAAAAAACAGACTCTTATGGTTACCAGAAGGCAGGAGGGTGGTGAGATGTGTGAAATAGGTGATGGGGATTAAAGATACATTTACCATGATGAGCACTGAGTAATGTAATGAATTGTTGAATCACTATATTGTATACCTGTAACTAATATAATAGTGTACATTAACTATATTAGAATTGAAATTTTAAACAAAGTAAACAGATAAAGCTAAGTGTTGGCAGAGAATGTGAAGAAAAACTCTCGTGAATTGCTAGTGGGAATATAAAATTGCGCAGCCCCTATGAGAAAAGTATGGTGTGTCCTCAAGTGATTAGAGAGAGAATTATCATTTTATCCACCAATTCCACTTTGGGGTATATACTCAAAAAAATGAAAGCAGGGATACAAACAAGTATTTGTACGCGTAAGTTTATAGCAGCATTATTCACAATCACCAAAAGGTAGGAGCAGTCCAGGTCTCCCCTGATGGAGGAATGGATAAAGAAAATGGGGTATATACACATGAAATAGATGACTCAGCCAAAAAAGGAAGGAAACTCTGATACATGCTACAACATGGATGAACCTTTTAGACATTATGCCAAGTGAAAGAAACCGGTCGCAAAAGGACACTTACTGTATGATTCTACTTACATGAGGTACATAGAATAGTCAAATTCAGAGACAGAAAACAGAATAGCGGTTTCCAGGGAGGGGAGGGGGGAGTTGGGGAGAACGGGGAGTCACTATTTAACTGGTGCAGAGTTTCAGTTTTGCAAGACGAAAAATGTTTTGGAGATAGATGGGGGTGATGGTTGCACAACTCTATGAATGATGAATGCACTTAATGCCAACAAGACGTACACTTAAAAAATGGTTAAAATGAGGGGTGCTTGGGTGGCTTGGTCGGTTAAACATTGGACTCTTGATTTCAGCTCAGGTTATGATCTCATGGTTTTGTGAGATTGAGCCCTGCTGTAGGGCTCTGCTCTGACAGTGTGGAGCCTGCTTGGGATTCTCTCGCTCTCTCCCTTGCTCTCTGCCCCTCCCCTGCTCACTCTCTCTCAAAATAAATAAATAAACATTAAGAAAAAATGGTTAGAACGGTGAAGTTTATGTTGTTCACATTTTAACAAAATTTCAAATAATGAATGATTCCTTCAGAAGTATGCTCTGCGATACAAGTCTACAAAGCTAGAGCCTGGGAGTGCAGTGACAGAAGTGTCCTCAAAGAGCGCACTGTTCAGCACAGAAGGGAGCTAAGTGAACAGACATCCATGATACAAGCTAAGCACATCTTGGTGTGCTAAGAGGGCAATCTAATGGAGACTGCACGTGTTAGAGGAGAAAGTGGCTCAGGTAAGCCCAAGGGTGAAAGCCAAGTAGCTTGGTAGAGGAGAAAGCACAGGCCCTCGGGTAGAGCGAGACCCACAAAATGGCACAGAAGAGTCAACATTTATTTTGCTGAAATGTAAAGTGTGAAATATGTAACATTTCTCTTCCAAATGGTTAATCAATGTACCAGTACCATTAAATTAACTTTCTTGCCTTTACCTTCTGATTTTTGATGTTACTTTTCAAAACTTATTTTTTACATGAATTAAAATTAGTTTTGAAGCCACTTATTCTGTTATATTGGTCTATCGGCTAATTACTGCACTGGTGTAGCACTGGCTTCGATTATTATAGGTTTATGATATGCTTTAGTATCTGGAAGAGCAAAATGATTTCCATTCCTTTCTTTTTATAATGTCCATACATTCCCTGCTTTTTTTTCCCCCTAGTTTTTATTTTGTTTTTGCTGCTCATTATAAAAGGGACTCCTAAATCTCATTTTCTAATTTGTTATTGATGGTTATAGATTTTGTATATTTATGATTATATATACATATATATCTAATTATATGTATATATGTATATTATATGTATATATGTATATTATATGTATATATGTATATGTATTATATGTATATTATATGTATTATATATATATGATTATATAATACATATATATATGTATATATATATATATATATATATATATATATATACACACACACATATACAGTTTTGACTATTCAGTGAAGTCTTTCATCCAAATGACTTTTCAACTGAATGTCTTGGTTTTACCAACCAGGTAGACAACTGCATTATCTAAAATGGTAATTTTCTCTCTCCTTCAGTTGCTTTTTTTCTAATTTCTATTTTTATTGTATTGCATTATTTAGAAGAATGATTCTTAACCAGACGTAATTTTACCCCCAGGGGACATTTGGCAACATTTGGGGATAGTTTGGGTTGTCACTGCTGGGGTTTGTGCTATTGGCATTTTGTGGAGACAGGCCAGGGGTGCCTCTAAACATTCTACAATGTAATCTCCTACAACAAAGAATTATTTGGCCCAAAATGGCATTAGCACTGAGGCTGAGAAAGCCTGATCTAAAACTTCCAGAAACTGTTAAATAACAGTGACATAAGATGGGTAGTATTGACTTTTGCTATAATCACTTTCTCAGTGATAAACTCTAGCAAACTAATGAAAATCTAGATGGTAAATTTATACAGTGTATTACTAGCTATCTTGAAGGCTTTTATCTCATAATAGGATAGTTACAAAAAGTTAATTAAATAATAGGAGAAATAAATCTGGAGAAACCTTGCTTCAAACCTTACAAATCATCCCAGCACAATTACACAATCTTTCATACAAAATTCTCAGGGAGAATCTACTATGTCCTATGATGATAAGTTGCAGCATTACGATTTTTTTTATACATTATTTTTACTTACAGGGGAACACAGAATACTTTTACATAGTTTTATGTCAGTCAAAAAGAGCAATGAGCTTTTCTCTGAGGTTCCTTACACTGCTAATATGTACAAGCTTAACTGCCCTTACCAATTGAAAACAAATTGGATATACCTTAAAGAATATTTCCACAACGTAAGGTTAAACTTTTACCTTCCAAAACAAAATAAACAAAATACTGAAATACATTCCTGCTTACTTGGCCTTTTAATGTGATCAGATTTGGTAACACAAATGCTCATCAAAAGCAAAGGAAAGCTGAAAGTTTGACATAGTGTCGGTTGCTGCGTAACTTTCTTACTACCTGGGTGTTGGACAGATCATGGGTCCCTTTGGATTATATGATTTGACATGAACACCATCTTGTAAATTAAAGAAACACCTTGTCCTCTCTGAAGTTAAGAGGCAGGATAAGAATAGGTATGTCCACATTTAGAATGCTAAGTCATTCAATATTACTCAAGCCAGTGCTTTGGGGAAATCTACAATTCCATCGAAGACTTACAGAGTTGGTCAGTGTGCTCTTTATTGTATGGATATCATTGCACTCCCATTCCTGACCTTTTATGTACAAAGACCCAAAGGGCTAGAGGCTGAAAACTAGATTTATCTACATTATCCTGCTAGTAAGATTTCCATTTAGATTCCATCAATGAGATGGACTCATTTATGGACATAAAGATTTGGAAAGGAGAAGATAAGACTTGACTTTGGGCAAGGGTAGACTTAGGGGTGGATGGCAATGTGAGGTTTTCAGAGACTTCTTGACTCTCTCCTCAAATCATTTTTTTCAGTGTTAGAGACAACTGACAGCATTAGCATGAGCTTCCTGCCATATTTTCACTTCTGTTGTTGTTGTTTTTAAACCAGCAATAGTTCTCTCTGACTTTTATACAGAATTTTCCATAGCTTTGTAGGCATATAATTCCTTGTATTAAGTCCTTTCTTGGTCAACCTTGCTTTCTGTTTTCCTAAGAAAATTTTGGCTAATACACAGTATCGCTCACCAATGAGTATCCACAGGGAGAAATCACCTAGTTGTGCTTGAAGAAACCAACTTGCATGTTTAAAGATGCCAGAAGCTTTTCATAAATTTTTAAAGAAATCAGTAAGAATTACACAATTCACAGTTTCTCTGTTTTTGTTTTTGGTCTTCTCTTTTGTTTGATGTGTATATACTATTCAGTATCTTCTCTCATGGAATCATTAACTAACCTCTCACCCCCACCCGTAAGTACTCAAAACTGAAAGAATCCAACAACATAAAACAAGGAGAAAACAAAGATAAACTGACCATGTCTCATGTGGGGAATTTTAAAATAAAAGTGTGTATAAAAACAAAGGAATAACCACATGCAGCTTAAACTAATCAAACTGCATTAATTTCAAAGTAGGATATGTGGTCAATAAGCCTTTCATGAAATTCTGTGAACGAAGAGTATAATGTTCATTTGGTAGCCTCCTTATACTTTTCCTTACTGATGTTCTGTAGAATCTTCCAAATGTCTGTATTTAGACCTAGCCACAGAAGATGTCACCAAGAAGTGCGGACATGTAGGAAACCTCTTCTTTATGCTTATAGTACAGAAAGAAGGCACACATTTCTTCTTAAAAGTTGCAAGTTTTAAGTCAAAGCTAACAAATTGACCAGCCACACCTGAAATCAATTAAATGCAAAATAGAGTTTACCATACCCTCCACAGTTTTGGGGGGGAAACTATTGACACAAACTGTACCCCCATTCATAAAAAAAAAAAAAAAAAAAGAAAGTAAGAAACCAGAGATAGGGTGAAAGGTTTGCTAAAAAAATAAAAAAATAAATAAGAAAAGTAACTTTTGAAATACTGGAACTATATTACATACAGTTTCATTATTTTTTTTCTCATGATCTTAGAACTCAAGCTAATGTGAAATTTAGTCTCTTGCAATGATATTACTTTCTGGTTATTGCTAACAGCATGATCTATTTGAAACAATTATTTAAACTGAATTTACTTGTATTCAGTAATGCACCACAGTTTTATTGGAGAAAATGGAAATTAAAAAAAGAAAAAAAGTCTAACCCACATTGGAAACGCATGATGTTAAAATAAGCTTGATTGCGTATATGTGAATTTTCTCAATAAACTTTGGCAGAAATATAGATTGGGGAGAAAAATAAATCTTTCTTACGAGTTTTTCAAGCTCTGAATAAGAATTTCATGTTTCAGAAGCTTTCCTCCAAAATTTCTTGGAGTTGCTTTATGAAGAGTAACAAAAACCTATGGGGTTCAGAGAAAAAGGATCTATTTTCCACAATCAGGTTTACTGCCAGGTTAATAAACACTTATTGTAGAATACCTACTGTTTGTTTCCTTGTAAATTATCTCATCTTAGGATTTCATGTTGGATAATATTTATAATAATCTCCAAGTGTAACCTTAGTGGCTAAGTAGTCTCCTTAAATCTAAACAGTTATCTTTGAAGGGCTTGGGAAGATCACCTGGATATGTATTAATGATAAAGTAATTTTGCTGTTTGTAAAATAGAGGATGACTTTATCCATTGAAAGTGGGGACATACAGCAAATAGGCCTCTGCTTTTGTACAGAAGACAAATCCTTGGTCTTTCAGTTACTAACTGCGGGATCTCAGGCAAGCTACTTAACCTGTCTGGGCCTTAATTTGTTCATTTGCTAAATGGAGATAAAAAAATACACAACTCATGGGATATACTCAAGAAAAGATAGAATGAAACATGTAAGAGTCAAGAATAAAACCAAGTAATAAACATTGGGCCTAGAAAGAATGTTTTTATCTTATCCCCAATGGATGCGTTTCTTCTTTACTACCTTTGAGATATTGGTTTCCTCCCTGGGATCCCTCTTGGGCTGCCCTGTATTTCAACCACGGATGTTAATCCTTGCCTTGCTTCTTGATCTCTCACTGAAATCAACTGTTTCCTGATCCTTCACTGAAATCAACTGTTTTCATAGCTCATCACACCTCAGGGAACTGCTTCGGTGCTTCTAAGGTATAAACCCACAATTCGCTAAACTCAATGTTTCCTAAGTGCTGTAAAGCAAGAATCAACAGTAGTGCCTTTCTTCTCACAGGTGGATCTGTGATTCTCTGATAAAAAAATTCCTGTCTTGCAAGTTTTATAATTTATATAAGCCTTCAAAGGAAGGTTTTGGTTTTGGGATCAAACCCAAAGAGAAAAGATTTGAGGTAGATATGGCTTTATGATACCTCTTGAATCATATGGTATGCTTTGGCAACAATGAGTGAATCTTGCCTTCTTCTTCACCACTGTATTTCCTGGAAAGGATAAGGTACAGAATAATACTGAAATGAACTTGTATTTCCCAAGGAAAACTAAAGAGAACCTATAGCACGAGTTTATGCTTGTTAGCAAAGGCACATGATTGGGGATAAACGATTTGTGTCACATCTCAGGAGCAGCAATTTGTTTCATGTTAACATGATAGTTATTCATTTTTATTTAGTTACTACATACTATGTAGTAAAGTGTTTCTAAGTGTTTTAAAAATGTGAATTATCATAATCTTGTAAACTATTAATAGGTGTTTGTTAAACATTTATTGTTTCAAAGGGTATCTTAATTTAAAAAATATATTATGCACATTTAATCCTTGGAACAGCATAGTGATTGAGACAATATCTTCTCTTCACAGATTCAGAAACCAAGGTTCAGAGAAATTAAGCAACTGGTTAGCAAAGGAAAGGCTGCTTTCCGACATCACATAGTAACTGGTAAAGACTGGATTTAAATCTGGCTGTCTTTGGCTTTATGGCCAAGGCTTTTAACTTCTTCCACAATGCCACTTACTGAGGGACACTCCCATTTGGGGCAGTAATGCAGAAATACTAGAGAAAAAAAAAAAGGGAATCATTTCAGAAGTCTACCAAAATGAAAATAAAAGGTGACTGTGGCCTGGCATATTATATAAAATGGAATAGTACAAACATTACCATCATTTTATGCAAAAATAAAATACAAATGTATCATTTTACAAGGCCAAGTAAATAAAATATAGGGCAGAGTTGTCTTAGTATCCCCTATTTTTTGACGCTATTATTTTCATATAGCCCTTCTTTATATTTAGCTAAAAAGTGATCTGGAACTTCTGCCCATTGGTTCTAGAGTTACACTTTGGGAGCCAGGTAGGTGATAGCTGATCATTCGTCCTTGGGGGTACACAACTGCTATAGTGCATCCCTGAGATCTTGATCATTTAAGATTATATCCCTTTTGGGGCACCTGGGTGGCTCAGTCAGTTAGACATCTGGCTCTGGAGTCAGCTCAGGTCATGATCTCAGGGTTCCTGGGATCGAGCCCTAAGTTGGGTGGGCTCTGTGCTGACAGGGGTGAGCCTGCTTGGGATTCTCTCTCTCTCCCTCTCTCTGTCCCCCACTTCCTCTCTCAAAATAAATAAACATTTTTTAAAAAAGATTACATCCCCTTTTTGGTTTGCTGTGTCACACTGCTGACCGTTCTTTCCGATGAGGAGCAGAATTTGCCACACCAAAATGTCTTTGGCATAAGGACTATTTTAGGCTGATTATTTTTAAGAAAGAGCAGACACGGGAAAAGCTTTGAAAACTAAGTTATGCTTTTATAAGAGACTTTCACATTTATAAGGGAAATCACCACTTGTAAGGGTGTCTCCCTCTCTGTACCAGGAAGGGAAGGATGACTAAATATCTAGAAACTCCTATCAGTGGAGTAGGAACAACTTAAATCTGCCTAACAGCCTTACTCTTGTTTATTGTGCTTTGCCTGGTACCTTCTCATAACTGGCCACCTCCCCACCCCAAATATCTTTTTTTTTTCCCCAAACATCTTTTATCTTAGGTTGAAGATGTTATTTAAAGGGATGGCTTGGGGGATGCCAGGGTGGCTCAATCAGCTGAACATCTGAGTCTTGATTTCGGCTCAAGTCACAATCTCAAGGTCATGGGATTGAGCCCCACATTGGGCTCTGTGCTACATGTGGAGCCTACTGAAGATTTTCTCTCTGTCTCTCTCCCTCTGCCCCTCTCCACTGCTCACATACACACTATCTCTCTTGCAATGCAATGCAATGCAATGCAATGCAACAACACAACACAACACAACACGACACAACACAATACAGTGGTGGCTTGGGCCATTTCAGGGAATTGCTCAGTTTTCCTGAGAATTTCCTAAGTATACAGGAGGTATGCATGTTATTAAACTTCTATTTTTCTCCCCTTAATCTGTCTTTTATCACAGGGGGTGTCTCAGCCAAAAGCCTAATAAGATAGAGAGAAAATTATTTTTCCTCCCCCACAACTCCTAAAATCTATGATTCTTTTTTTAACTCAAATTGTTGTTGAAGGAAAGCAGAATTCACCACCCCAAAATATGTCAGTTTGGCATAAGGATTATTTTGAGCTAAAAGCAAACAAACTCCAGATTCAGGAAAAGCTCTTTTCCTCCCCCTCAACTGCCTTAATTTACATGGGAAAGAGGGTCTGTACCAGGAAGAGAGTTCTTACAGAAGAGAGGGTTTACCTGAGAACCTGACCTGCATAACAGGGCAACCTTTGTGTTCCAAACATCTCCCACCTTCCTCTGAGTGGCTTTCCACCTCTTTTGCCCCCTGCCCCATGGCCCGTATCCCTGTCCTTAGCTCAGGATTTTATATAAGCTTCGAGTGCTTAGCTGCCTTTTGGCCCGTATTTTTATGGGCCTCTGATACATACAAAGTTAAATTTGTTTTTCTCCTGTTTATCTGTCTTATTTCAATTCAATTATTAGACCAGTCAAAGATCCTAGAAGGGAAGAAGGGAATTTTCTTCCACCACTACACTATTAAATCAGGTTTTCTGAAATATGTATACATACAGCTGTCTTTTTGAAACAAAGAGAAAAATTAACACTCAAACTCACCAAATATTAACTTTTCAGTCTGAATCAATTATACAAAATTGGAATCAATTATATAAATGTTAATTTTTCAATTTGAGCCAATCCTTTACAACGTATCTTGTCATATTTTGATCTCCCTCAGCATCGTGTCAGTTTATGTCTTACCTGTCTGCGTCAACGGTACTGGGGAAATCTGAATGAGACAACAGTTTCATATTCACGCCTTGAGGCCCAGTGCCAGGAACCATTCTCTGAGCTGACTCCCTGCCATTTGTCATCCTTAAAACTAGGAGAATCATCTTGTGATTATTTTGCTCTCTTCTTAGCTGACCACCTTAAGACATCTGAAGGATGGTTCTACCAAAATCAAGATATTTTCTCTATGACATTTTCCTCGTCCTTAAGTCTTTTGTTAACAAAGAAAGGTTTGTTTGACGTGAGTCCTTCTTAAAGGAGTCCTACCCAATCCCACTGCATGACATTTTAAATTAATTTACCATTTTCTAACAGCATGTTTAGTGAACTGAATTTTGGTTCCTATCAACAAATTATTGTGATATTTCATCAGGTCATAATGTACTAGGGCATGAAAGAAGCAAATTATAGAAACCCATTTAATTTTTACTAAAAAATACACACACACACACACACACACACACACACACACACACACACCACACAATAACAAGCCTCAAGCCAGATCCTACAGTGAGTTTTCAAACATTGCCAGTATTCTCCTTTCATGGAGAAAATAGGAAAAGGCCACGTTTAGTACTTTGGTGGGAAAAATGCATCAATTATAAAATGCTATTTCAAATACGCACATGAGAAGTAAAATTACATAAGCAAAACTAAGTGCATAATTCTGCATACCAATTATTTATTATTGTTCCCTAGGAAGGTTAAATGCCTTACCCAGTTTTATCAATTAAAGCAATAGTAAGTCACACCTGGTCACTTTACAGTTGATATAGTAGTGCTTATACAGCCATTATGTTATCTAATAAATAACAAAGTTGCCTCAAAGAATAGGCCACACAGCTTGAAGAAAGTGAAATGTCATGGAAAGAAGATATGTTTTAGAGTCAAATGTAGATTTAAATCCTCTTCCTCCTCGTTACCAGCTGGGTGACCTTGGACAATTCATGGGGTATCTCTGGACCTCATGCGTACTGCGAAGACGAAAAACATCCACTAGTACAAAGTTTTTATGATGAGAAGATGAAGTGATAATGCACCAGGGTCCTGCTTGCACATGTGCTCATAACTACTGGTTCCTTTCTCCTTCCTCTTCCTCACTTTGAAGAATCTAGCTTCACGTGCATTTTCCATGCTCCACTGAACTCGCTTTTTGGCTTTACTGCACTCAAAACACCTACTTGTATGCTATTCACAGCTGTGGAGTATGTCAGACGTTTTGGGGGTCATGAAACCCAAAAAAAAGGACAGAGCCACCAAGAAAAGATTCGTTCCCATTAAGGGATTTAATTGTTACAAAGGTTGCTTGTTTCAGTGGGATAATACAGTATGGGAGGGCTGCAAGAAAAGACAAATCATGATGAATGGTTGGAATCATAAACAGGAAATAAGCAGGTCCGACCTGAAATTTGTAAATCTTGGGAAAAACTAACCCAGCCTAGTTTTAGAACAACAACATTTAATGAAAGAATACTAAAAATGACACAAAGGAGATAAGGCAAGTAATTGAACATGTTTTTAAAACTAAATGTTATTTGAGCTGAATTTAGAAAGGTGTTGTGCCAAAAATCAATGCTCAAAATAACTTCATTTGGATACAGCACTTAATAAAATGCACTTCAGTTAAAATTATTAAAATCTAAGAGTCAGAGGCACAAAGGAATCTTTAGGAGCATGAGGATATGACATTCCCTAGTTTGTGGGATGTGGGAGTTAGAATCCTGAGACAAGTGACCCAGGTCCAGGGCCCCGCAGTTAGTTAGGAACAAATGTGGGAAGAGTTTCAAGTTCATCTGATTTTTCCAGTCCCCTTTTTCCACTATTAATGATTACGTACCTAACCCTAAGGCCAGCTGAGGGTCTCTCTATCCTACGTGTCTGTGTATATTCTCCCTATCTCTGCCCAAGTCAGGCAGGACAAGGAACTCAGTTCTTCCATCTGTTTCCACAGGAAGTCCAATCACAGCCAGAACTTCATGATTTGCACAAACTTTGCTGACAGCTCAGGAATCAGAGGTAGGGGAGGTGGGAAGAGGATATGGGGCCCAGCATTAACAAAGAACATTGGGTTAAAAGATGGCTGAATATATGGAGAAGGGTCTGGAGAAATACAGATTTATTTCTCTGGAGTTATATATTTACATTTTCAAGGAGACTAAAACCCTCAGTGATTCTGTTTATTTGGCAAAGGACTGTGAAATCTTAGGGACCTTTCCCAGAGAGGATTAATTTACATCAAGGACAAAGGTGTTTTGTTTTGTTTTGTTTCCCTCTTTCCAGAGGGGATCAGGGCAGCTGTCCAGCTCCTCTATAAATGTCCAGATTCATCACGTCAGGGTTTCTGCAGTACAAGCCCCTATAGATAGAGCAGACATCTTTAATTATGTTGCTGCAAGGAGACTCAGGAAAGGGAACCCATGATTGCTTCTGTTGTAGGTAACAAAACGTCTGATCGAGAAACCTTATTTTTGCTTTCAGTACAAAATAAATAAATATGGATATTAAAAATTTATCAATACTGTATTTTCCGTAAGCTAAAACTGTTACTAACTAGCTATTACTTCCCCTATTGACTCCCCCCTCCATTTTCTTTTTCCTTCTTTGGCGAAATAGCAACTATTTGTTACATATTTACCAGCCAGACTCAGTATGAAGAGCTTTACGCATCACCTTTTTTAAAACTCACAAAAAGTCTAAGAAAGTACTTTTATTCCCAATCAAGAGCTGAAGAAGCTGATCAACAACTCTGACCAACACAATAGGTGAACAATAGAGCAAAAGAACCAGTAAATTTCTAATTTCTAACATGTCTCTTTCGTGTCAGAATCTATGTTACTTCTGTTGCTTGCTCTTCAGGAAACTATACAATATTGTCACAGCTCATACCCTGGACTAATCAAACTCAGGAACTGCTAACATGTCTGAAATGCCCAATTTTATCTATTAATACTATAGGGTAATTTGTGTGTTTTATAATATGAAAACCATATATGTATGTGAGATAATATCCACGTTCTTATTTTTTTTTAATCCACATTCTTGGGATGCCTGGGTGGCTCAGTCCGTTAAGTGTCCGACTTCGTCTCAGGTCACGATCTCACAGTTTGTAGGTTCAAGCCCCAGCTCGGGCTCTGACAGCTCAGAGCCTGGAGTCTGCTTTGGATTCTGTCTTTCTCTCTCTCTGTCCCTCCCCATGCTCACACTCATACTCTCTCTCAAAAATAAATGAATCAACATTAAAAAATGTTAAATGCACATTCTTATTCTGAAAGTTTCTTATACCACACGCGTTAAGGGGTGGCAGCTAAGCAGTTTGTTTTGAGGAAGCAACACAAGTCTTAATGATAAATTCCAGGATGATAATCTGGGTCCAAATATTGAAATATATCTTATATGTGTTGCCAAATGAAGAAAGCCTTCAGGCTTGTCAGACTAGCCTTACTATTCATGGACCAGTAGTCTCAGCATCACCTGAAGTCTTTCTACAAATGCAAAACTGCGGGCCCTGCCATGGGTCTACCGGGTCAGCACCTGTGTCTTAATAAGAATCTCCAATGCACATTAAGTGGAGAGAGCAATCCTTTAGAATCGCTTTAAGGCATTAAAGCTTTCCCCTCTGAGTCCTGCTGATGAAAAGTAAAACCTAACCTTTCCCCCGTTCAGGTGGTGGATCATGAAACTGCCTTCCGACTCTGAGTCATTTGCTTTCTGGTGCTCATCCTTAGGTTTTCTACAAGTCCCAAAATAATGTCAGAGAAAGTTCTCAGACCGTGTGATGTGTTATGACTCTGCAACAAATAGGGTGTTTAAGCAGAATGAATCATAAGTGTGATTTACACAAAAAGGAGAGACTCGTGAATACTGATTTGATACTGGAAAAAAGAGGTTTTGAGATACATTGACTTGTCTTTAAATCAGATAAAAACCATCTGCCTTTAACATCAAAAGATTTTTTTTTACTGTCTACTTATTTTTGAGAGAGAGAGAGAGAGAGAGAGCAAGCAGGGGAGGGGCAGAGAGAGAGAGAGGGAGACACAGAATCCGAAGCAGGCTCCAGGCTCTGAGCTGTCGGTACAGAGCCTGACGCAGGGCTCAAACCCATGAACCGCAATGTCATGACCTGAGCCAAAGTCGGATGCTTAACTGACTGAGCCACCCAGGCATACCTAACACCAAAAGGTTTCTGATGTGATATTTAGACATCAACCCCAGTTCATCCCATTTTTCTTGACAGATATTATTACTCTAGTGAACTGAAATGGGAAGTGATGACCAAAGAAGGGAACCAAAGAGATCTCTCTTTCTATAAAGAATAGTTCCAGCCCACCTCCAACATAGCTTTCATGCACAGATTTATTAGAGAATAAATTCTCTAATCATAGCATGTCTGGGTCCCATCACCATAATCTTCTTTGGCACTTTTGGTCATATGAATGACATGGTTTGATTTCTCTCCCGAGTAACTAGCAGAGGCTAGGAAGGACAAACTTCCTGGATTATAGAGCTGGAGGAAACAGCAAGGATCGCCTCCTGTATCCCTGACCATCCTTCTTCGGCCTCCGGTCTCATCCCACCCCTTACATCTAGGTCAAAATATTCTTCTTACTTTACTCACCTGTCTTCAGAAACTCCTGTATCCCTATATGCCAATTTGATTGGATGACTTTATTCTAAGCTGATCCCTTGAGGGCCAGAACTGCAGCTCCAAACTGCCCATTTCCACAGGTACTTCAAGCTCAACTGATCCCCAGTTGAACCCTATATCCTATTTTAAAAGCCATCCTCATGGGGCGCCTGGGTGGCTCAGTTGGTTAAGCATCTGACTTCGGCTCAGGTCATGATCTCACAGTCCATGGGTTTGAGCCCTGCATCAGGCTCTGTGCTGACAGCTCAGAGCCTGGAGCCTGCATTGGGTTCTGTGTGAACCCTCCCTCCTTGCCCCTCCCCTGCTCATGCTCTGTCTTGCATGGTCTCTCTCAAAAAATAAATAAATAAAAGCTATCCCTGCAGCCTTTTCTATCTTTGTAAATAACAACCCCATTCACCCTGATATTCAAATTTGAAATTCAAGTTATCCTAGAAGCCTCCAACAAAACATAATGTCAGTTTTAAGAACTAATTTTTTTCTTTGTATCAAGAGTCAATTCCTCACCGAATTGTTGATTTTGTTGACTTTCTCAGGTCTAGCTTCCCTCATGTACTTAAATTTTAGTTTTAGGCTCCTCTTGAGAGGGAACTTTTAGGTTTTTCACATTTTTCTTACTTTTTCCATCTCTGTAGTGTGTCTTCTCTTTCCATCCAGTTATTTTGTGCTTATCTCTACAAGCCCTCTGAGACTCCCAATCTGGAAAAAAGTCTTTTTAAAGTTTATTTATTTACTTTGAGAGAGAGAGAGCACATGCGCTAACAGGGGAGAGGCAGAGAGAAGGACAGAGAGAATCCCAAGCAGGCTCCAGGCTCAGTGCAGTGCCTGACCCAGGGCTCGATCCCATGACCCTGGGATCATGACCTGAGCCGATATCAAGAGTCAGACACTTAACCGACTGAGCCACCCAGGCGCCCCCAGACAAAAGTCTTATATGGGTGGCTCCTAGCCCATGCTGTCAGTGGGTACAAAAATAGATCAGAATAACAAATAAAGGGGTGGCTTCTCCTAGGCCCAGGCTGCAAGCCTTCCTCTTTTTCCTCTGGCTTCTGAAGCTTGCTAGTGCCACCACCTGGGGTGGGCAGCATCACAGCTTTTTCCAGCCTCCTTTCATAGTTGGGAACCCCTGCTTAGGTCAAGTTCAAAGAAGTGAAGGGATCTATTCCCCTGCCATTTAAACAAACATTTCTATTTGAGAATAGTTTTTATATTTACCAAACTGTGCTAAGATAGTCTAGAATTCTCATATACCCCACCATCCAATTTTCCCAATGATTAACATCATATATCAGATATCACGTTTGTTATAATTAATGAATCAGTAATGATATATTTCTGCTAGCCGAAGTCCATACCTCATCTAAATTTCCTTACCTTTTACCTACTGTCCTTTTTCTGTTCCAGGATCCCACCCAGGATCCTGCATTGCATTTACTGGTCATGTTCTCTTGAGTTCTACTTGCCTGTCACAGTTCATAGGGTCCTACTAGTCCTAGTCCCCCTACTGAAATTGAGCACTTCTTGGCTGTCCCTATTTCTGAACCAGAGCTCAAAAGGCCCAGGGCTTCAATGTTCATATATTGTTATGTGTTTTTACCCCCTTTTCTGGCCCATATAGATATCCATTCTGTTTACAAAAGAAGATATATCTTCTTAATTGAAAAATGTTAGCTGTTGTTTCAGGTATTTACAACCTGAAACTACAGGGGCACCTGGGTGGCTCAGTCATTTAAGTGTTGGCTCAGGTCATGATCTCACAGTTTGTGGGTTCAAGCCCCACATCGGGCTCTGTGCTGACAGCTTAGAGTCTGGGGCCTGCTTCGGATTCTGTGTCTCCCTCTCTCTCTGCCTCTCCCCACTCACGCTCTGTCTCTGTCTCAAAAATAAATAAACCTTAAAAAAAATTTTTTTAAATCTGAAACTATAGTATGAACTGGAAAATCTTCCTTCTTCATTTCTAGTTGATCATCAATTCCTTTAGATTTCTAGATCATCTCTCTGTAATTCTTTCTTGTCCCATTGCTTCTGCCTTACTTTAGGCTCTCACCACTTTTTATTATTTTGATACTTTGCTTTGTATCTAATATTCACTGTGTGCCTACTCTGAGCCAGTATCTATTAAGCAATCTGTACACATTATCTCATGCAAACCTTATTACAAACCTAAGTGGTACATGGTAATATTTTCACTTCCCAAATGAAAACCAGAAGTTCAGAGAAGTGATTTGTCCAAAGTCACAGAGCTACCCAGAACGGCCAAGCTAGGATCTAAACCCTATGTAATCCCAGAGCCAAAGCTCCTAAACAGTACACCATATTATGTATTCAGCCCTTACACCATTTGTTTGAAAGACTTTTCTGCCTCTAGGCATATATATCCCCAACCTATTCTCCATATGGTGCTTGAAACGTCTCTCTATAAAGAGACTTTATCAAGGCATTTCCCTAGTCAAAACCCTTCAACAATTCCCAATGCTTAAGATTAAGTCCAAATTCCATAGTACAGCACACAAGACCCCCATTTATTCAGCCTCTCATCTTTCTGAAGCCTCATTTCCAACTATTGGCACTTGTCAGTGGTGCTCAATCACTTACTAAGTAAATGAATGAACAAGCATTCTTAAAACTGCATATTGAAGTTCAGATAGGCTTATACAGGAGTGGAGGTAAAAAATAAATGAGAGCATGACAAGAGGGAATTTTTATTTATATTTCTCTCTTTTTTATTTAAATGCATGTTTTTGGCTATACCCTCCCCATCCCATTCACCTTATGTGTATTTACAAGAATGTTTTGCACGTCACAAAAGATCTGTAATTTGACAGTTATTTAAAGCAGGAAGTGAAACTCTATAGCTCCAAACAGCATTCTAGATATCCTGTTTCTCAGAGTAAATATTATTCTCCTGCTTTTGCTACATCTTGACTCACTTGAAATAGTACTTGAAAAAGACTTCAAAGACACTTAAACTACCTAATTGGAAAGGGAATTATTTTGAATTGGTCTATAAAACACTCAATAAACAGTCCTAACATTCAACTCTCCATGAGCACCTATGATGTTTTAGCTCCAATATACTATTGACAATACTTTTTGTCTCCTATGGCTTCAAGAACTACGAGATGAAATCAATGTCCTTTCTATCAGCTTATTAAAATTTAAGCAACACATAAAGTCCAAGGATCCTTGAGTACAAATGCTAGCAAACAAAATATTGTAATGCAGTAGATGGGCAGGCACTATTTAAAGTCTCACCGATTTCTCTGATGATGGGCTATTTTCCATATACTGAATGTGTAATGTTTTTAATATTTATAACACAGTTCTTTTAAATTAAACATATATCAGTTCTTTCCACAAGACAAAATGTACCGGAAGACTTAAGACTCAAATTTATGAAAGACGTTTACCAAATAAATGACCAAATAGAATAGAGAAAATGGGATGCTGAGGTTCACTGGCCATGATTACAGGGACAACATGGGCTTTCTCTCCCAGGAAGCATCCATCTAAATTACTAAAAACTTATTCATATAATATTTTGAAGTTATTTAACTTTAACATACATAGTAACATGAAATAGGTTAATTAAGAGATAATATTACTTTAAAACCACCTCATTTGATTCCTCTTAGTAGGTATTTTTACCCAGTAAAAAGCTGTTTCTTAAGCTAATGTCTTCAACATAGTATTTTCTGTACCCTGAACTCATGTTTCCAGTTCAAATCCATGTATCTTTTTATTCATAGATTGTACTAACACAAAGGCTTTTAATCTCATAGTTTCTCCAACTGATCTCAAAGTTTGCATTAGTGAAGTTTAAAAAATGCTCAGTAAAGGCCTGGCTTGCATGGAGAAGTGTATGTGCTTTGCTGTAAATCTATTACAAATGGTCACCGAAACATTTATAATTGAGTTGTTCAAAGTAATTAACTGTAGTCAAAGTAGTTTCAAAATATCTGGCAGAAATAGCAATGGAAGCCTTCCCCTCAATTGTGCCTGGCTTTTAACTATTTTTATTCTTCTAAGTAATATTTTTTTGGTCAGAGTTGTGAACATGGTCACCATTTCACTGAGGAACATAAATCCTGATTTTTTTTTTTTTTTAATGTGTGAAGAAATGTCTTTAGTATGAATTGGGAAGAAAAGCCAACTTAAAAATAATCAGGAGATACCAACAACTTTCTTTCTGAATGTGTGAAAAATCCTTGGAAGCTCTTTAAATTCATACTGTTTAAAAAAAATGGAAATACTGGGGAAATTAGGACACATATTTTACTGTTCAAATTGACATTAATTCTACCATTAAATGTTTACAATAAAGTGGTCTTTCTTAATCATCTGTTATTTTCTTCCCCTAGTCATGGTTCAGTGAGACGAAACATTCCTACAAGTGTTGGTAAGTGGAAAGGGCAAGTTTTGATTGCCTACAGTGCTAAAGGGCTTATTTTAATAGGGATTTAGCAAATTTCAAACAGGATCATGAATATTTCTCAACCATGACACAATGTCCATTTTAATTATTCCACAATTCTAACTAGTTTTAATTAGGCTGTTTAGAAATCATTAAGTAAATTGACAGGTATAATTTGTTTTTAGTAAGTTATAAGACTATTAGCTGCAACTCAAACACCTTTCTGTGAAAATTAATTAAAGGAAACCTCATTTAAAATGGAATCAGAAGGCCAGCAGGGGGAGCGCTCACGCCTTATCACTAGTCTTTAATTACAGACCCAACAGGAAGCGACACACCTTGCCAAACCACACTACTCTACCCCCTCCCTTCTTCCTGCCACCAGCCCAGCCAGTGAGAGGCTGTCACAACTCAACCAATAAAAGACCACTATACTTCTAACTCCCAGTTTACACCAGTGGACTTTTTATCACAGTGCTCCCAACCCTCTGGATTTCCTCTGTAAAAGAGCATCCCTCTCCTTTACCTCTGGTCTTCTACGTTTTTGCCTTAGCTTGCTTGTCCTGAATTGCAGTTCTCTGCTATTCCCGAATCAACATATTTTTAAAATAACTGAAAGTTATTTAAGTTGTTATAAATAACAAAAAGTTATAAAGTTGTTTAAGGTTAACAATACCAATACAAGCTACTCAGGGAAACCTCAGCTTTATTGACATTTTGTAATCCATTTATCACAACCGTGATTAAGCTGTGTTTCTTGGTCCTGACTTGATTACTTCTGACACAGAACAATCACAGAATTAGAGCAAAAAAAAAGAATAAGGCAAATGTACAAAATATGGTGCTAACCCAGGAAAATTAGAGTTGGCAAGCTTATCTGCCACATTATGGGTACTACCAATCTAAAGGGATATCAAACAAACATTTTTCTTCCTTCTGAGTACATACTGCTTCTTAGTAAGGTTTAAAATTGTATAAATATGTAGTAAAAAAAATATCTAATTTCTCTAGGAAGACATAAAGCTTTCATATTTATTCTAGAGTTGAAA
Source organism: Panthera leo (assembly GCF_018350215.1). NCBI lineage: Eukaryota > Metazoa > Chordata > Mammalia > Carnivora > Felidae > Panthera > Panthera leo. The sequence goes on along the minus strand of NC_056695.1, from coordinate 51,590,757 downwards.
AGAAGTTTCTGCTGGTGGGTTCTCCTAGCCTTCATGTTTGAAAGTGGGTTTTAAATGGAATGGATTATAAAAATGACATAAAATAAAAACCCAATTAAATACCTCTTCAACACATACACACAGACACAGATGCATATATTGAGTCCTTAGGTCTATTTATCGCACGAAAGAACAAAAAATTGAACTTGGATTCTCAATATCCTTAAATTCACTATCTTAATAAAATTGCACATTCGTATGCAATATTTATAAAAAATAAAAGAAACAACACTTCTACACATGTGGTGGTCCTCAAAATTTGTGAAAAGCCCAGGTCAATTTGGGAAATTTCAGTTTCATGTATCACAAGGAACCTCAGCAATGGAATAATTTTCCCTAAAGACTCTTGTGACTCAGAAAATACAAGAAGTCATCAAACTGTCAGAACAGACTTCAAAACAAAGCCATTTTTCTCAAGAACATGATTTAATTTGAACCCTGAGAACAGTTATCCATTTTAGTTTCTGTGCCTATAGACAGTGACCCGTATGTCAAGATGGTTCTGCTGATTAAATCACAGAGACTTTCTGCTTTTGCATGAAGATTCTTCTAGCTTGGAGAGAAGGTTCTGGTTTAGGGGTGACCTACTTTCATGCTGCAGAATGTGTTACCTCTAGGAAGATTACTCTTTCCCATTTTTTTTCTCTCCTGTTACAGTGTTTTCACTTTAGAGTTGCTCTTTTTTATTCTTATAATTAAAAAGTCTGGCTTCAAAATGAGAGGCATACAAGTTATATGATATTTTAAAATGCTTAGTGTACTGCAATTAAAAAGCAGTTAAAATATGCATCTTGCTTTTCTCTTTTTAGAGTTTCCAAACTAGTTATTACTGTTTTAATTTTGCCAACTACTCAAAAGAATTCCCAGGGAACCCCTAATTCTGCAGGCTCTCTTTCTAATACGTAAGCAGCCCAGGGTTAGTAAGATACAAATTTATATTTAACTGTGCTTCATTAAGTTTGCAATATTGAAGGCATTCTATCTTTAAGGCAGGGCAAAAGACAAGAACACTTGTCTTTTCAGAGTTTCAGAGTTTACAATTTCACAGACCAGTAAAATTTCAAAGGACTATTCTGGTGGACATTTCCCAATTTATTTTTGATAAGCAATGAGATTTAAAAAGAACAAATCTTATTTAAAAAGCCTACCAAACCAAAACATATACTATGCCATCATTTCACAAAAAGGCAGTTCATTTTAATGAAGGGAAGGAGGCAGGAAAGAAAGAAAAGGAAAAGGAAAAAAAGAAAGGAAAGAAGGGGGAAAAGGAAGAAAGGAGGAAGGAAAAGAGGAGTAAGAGAAAAGAAGGAAAGAACAGTCAGTTTAGTTGAATAAATTTAATTTCATGAAAAAACTAATACTCTTTCTTAATGGTCTGTTTCACCATCAATGGTATGGACTTGCATTGGGAAACCACTCACTGAGATCTCGGTCAATGATGTTATTTCATTTTTGTTTCGCTTCTGAGAAAAGAATGTGATCTGAAAATGTACAGAGGCCAAGGTCTTTACTGTTAGTCATCCATCTATGTAGATTCTTTCCTTGGTTTCGCACTATACAAAATGTGATCATGAATAAATCATTCAACTTTCAGAGACTTAATTGCACAGAATGCTGCACGGTGGTCAGAATATTTATATATATATATATACACATATATATATATATACACGTATATATATACACGTATATATATATATATATATGTGTGTGTGTGTGTGTATATATATATATATATATATATATATATATATTCCACGTACCCTTTAAGAATGTTACAAGCAAACACTGAATTCAATGAGTATTTGTTAGAGACCTAAAACACTGATAATGTGTATGTTAAAATGCTTTGAAATCTATTCATGTTGATCAGATTTGGGGAAAGTGTGGCCAGTTATGAGGGAAGTTTCGGTTGAATCCCAACACTATTCTAGGGAGAAAGAGGAGCTAACATAAAGCCCCGGGTATAGCATACATAAGAACACCTTTGGTAAATCATAAGGAATTTGGCTTAGCTAGGGTATAGGGCTGGGGTCTGAGATAAAGCTGGAGAGCACATAGGAGCAGAAAGGAAAGGTCTGTAGAGCAACAATCCTATGTTCTGGGGCGGGGCGGGGGGGGGAGGGAAGGAACCACTGCAGGTTTTTTTTTTAAGCAGGACATATAAGGTGACCAGATCTACAAGGATCAAAAGACGATAGGCTTGCGTCACATAAATTCCAGGTTAAGCTTCACATCTTGGCCCAGGGATTACTTGTGCGGGCTGTATCCTTGATGCACAGCAACAGTAACAAGTTAACACTGATTGAGAACTTCCCAATTCTAGGCACTAGGATGAGCACTTTACGTAGATCATTTCACTTATTCCTCACCACAGCCCTTTCAGTAAACGCCAGTTTTATTTCCTCTTGTAAGTGAAGATGCTGGGCTCTGAGATTCCAAGTACCTTGTTTATGGTCATACATATAGCACGGGGAATGGGATTCCAACTTAGACATCAATTCCAGAGGCCAAGTTTATCACCATTGATTGTTGCTCATTTGAGCAAAAGAAGGCGCTCTTAATAAACACAGGGAATGATTACACCTCAGCCTTCCTGACATTGATAACAATCATTTAGGATCTTTGAGCGTTGGTCTTTTCCCTCTAGGCAAACTGACTTCTGAACCATTCTAAAGAGGTTACAGCTATACGTTAAGAAATAAACAAAAAGCAAACATTCCGGTAACATATAAGAAAACGTGTTACATTCTTTATGTAATTTCAATATTCTATACTACAGCTTAATCCACATGTTTTGTTCTTTTCTTGATAGAAATGAAAATCCATCTGGACACCACTTCTTTAAACAATGCCAGGCAGCTTGAGGAGCATTACATTTCCCCTCAATCATGTTCTTCTTCATGCTGCAAATGTCAATTCCATTAGTCTTTTCAAAACCTAATTCTGTGCAAGGAAAGCAAAAATGCTTTGAAAAATCTGTTATGAACACATCTAATGTCCTGTAATTGACACCATCCTAAGTGATTTCTTAGGACCGTATAAGTCATCTGACAAAATTCATCAAATAAAAATTATATGAGATTTAAACATTTTATAGAGTAACTTTTCTATCACCTTTCTCCCTTGTTTTGTTTGTTTTTTTTTCCTTTAAATACTCCTCATTCCTGGGGCGCCTGGGTGGCTCAGTTGGTTGGGCATCTGGCTTCGGTTCAGGTCATGTTCTCACAGTTTGTGTGTTCGAGCCCAGCGTTGGGCTCTGTGCTGACAGCTCAGAGCCTGGAGCCTGTTTCAGATTCTGTGTCTCCCTCTCTCTCTGCTCCTCCCCCACTCGTGCTCTGTCTCTCTCTCTCTCAAAAATAAATAAAACATTAAAAAAAAACTTTAAATACTCCTCATTCCTTGGCAATGTGCTAGATACCTGACTGTTTATAGCCTATCTTCCCCACTAGAATATAAGCACCTAAGTTCATGGACTTGGTCTTGTTTACTGTTGTATTAACAGAATTTCGGATAAGACCTGGCATGTAGTGAGCATTCACTAAATATTTATTGACTTAATAAATGAATAGATTCATAAATGAACATATTTTCATACGTGGAAGAGTCTGAATTATACACATCCCTCACATAAATCCAGAACTCACTCATCTGAATATAAGTGAAAAGTACTGTGTAAAAAACATTGACTAACTCATCATAGGGGGTATCTTGCAAAGAGGAGGTGTTCCGGTGACATTAATACAGACAGAATAAAAGGCAGAGACTGAGTCATGAGAGTAAACGGGAGATTAAAGAAGGTGAGCAGGCTGTCAGTTCACATGACAAGGTAAGGACCTGATAGTGAGAGGTCTCAAGGGAGGGAAAGCTCCAGAGGTATTATTCATCAGGACACCTGAGAGCCAAGGAGCCTCCTTATTGGATCTGCTTGGAAGCTCTGTTGAGCCAGAAACCTGAGAAGGCTAAGTTCCACCCTGGTCTGCCTTCTCTGTGAAGTTGCACAGAGCATTAGCATAAGTAATAAAAGAGGGCTCTGATAACTCTAAGATAGATAGATAGATAGATAGATAGATAGATAGATAGATAGATAAAATGGAAAGGCTGTATTATCTGATTCACCATTCTTCCAAGCAGATGTTCCTGAAGCCTCCGAAGCTCTTCCTTAAACTGAACTCTTAGCCAATTTCCTTCCCTCCTCCTCCACTAGCAAGGGCAAAGTTACTCCTCACAACCTCCACTAGGACCACGTTTTCCCTCCTCTTTACCGCCCCCAAAGTTTATTTAGCACTTACTCTGCACCTCACACTGTACTCAGTACTCAGACTACTGAAATTAATGGCATCATTCCCTCCCCATAGGAATTGATAAAGGGGACAAGTGCGTGCCAGATGCTAAGGGAGCTTAAACACAAGGAGGGCAAGAGGTGATAAAAGGCGACTGTATCTATGGAGCTAGTGAAGAGTCCATGAGAGTCCTTACAATCTGGTGCAATTTCTCCATCTTTTGGATTCCACAGCACTTTGAGTGAGCCTCCCCTAGCCTCTGCTGCTCCCCACTCATCCCCCCACCACACACACAATGTCATTAGGGCATCTGTCTTGAATTCTACTCACTGGTATACCCATTTTTACCAGGCACTCTCCTCTCCCACCCATTTGATGACTGTCTTGAAAGCAGGGCTCTCTGTTTTACTTTTCTTTCTATTCTCATCAGCACTGCCTGTAAGGTTTTCACAGAGGAGGGACTGATCAGGGGCTCATCAGCATTTGGTGTTTCATGAATGACTGACTGTGAGGACAGCCAGTCAAGAGTTGTTTTATTTTATAAATGTCAAGGAAGTTGTCAGAATGGGAAGACATCAGCACCTTTTACTAACAATCACAGAAGGTGGAAAAAGAGGTACAGATTCTAGCTCTAGATTCTAAAGCAAGGAACAAATACTACATAGAATTATACAGATTCACCTTGGGAACAATGGGGCATTTTTGGATCCTGCGTGTAGTGTCTTCTTTACTACCTCTATGCCTAATCTACAATTCTTTCACAAGTCCTTACATATGGTTCTCTGAATTAAAGGTATCAAATAAAAAGCACATTACAAATATCTGAGTCTACTATTTGGTTTTGTCTTCTGTCTACCTGGGACGATGACAAGAATGTCATAGAGTGCCAATGTCAAAGAATGCCAAACTCCAGGAGTTTTATCTAGCAGAAACAATGGAGTAGTGACAAATTTTATTCTATTTTCATTTATTAACCCACCAATTTAGTGCTGGATCATTCTAGTTCTAATTAATCCTATCATTTAAAAATAATAACATAATTTTAAGTATTTGAAGGACTTCAAATATCCAGTCCAGTGATTTTTCAAACTGTAGATCACAATTGATTAATTATTTAATTGCTTCAGTGAGTTGACAGAGCATTAGGATAGGATAAAAATCAGAACAGATAGTGACAGAATTTTTTTTTATAATGTTTTTATTTATTTTTGAGACAGAGAGAGACAGAGCATGAGCAGAGGAGGGGCAGAGAGAGACGGAGACACAGAATCCGAAGCAGGCTCCAGCCTCTCAGCTGTCAGCACAGAGCCCAACGCGGGGCTCGAACTCACAGACCGTGAGATCGTGACCTGAGCCGAAGTCGGACGCTTAACTGACTGAGCCACCCAGGCGCCCCATGACAGAAATGTTTTAAGGAAGTTTTGCTTAAGCTGTGCTGGTAGTTGAGTATATAGTGCTATATACTGGGTAAGTGGTATAAAATATGTTAGGCAGAATACTAAGAGGGTCCACAAATTCTTCATCCTTCTGATCTTTTTTTTTTTTTTTTTTTCAACCCTCTGATCTATATGCATGCATAATCCCTGGGACTGTGAATATGATGGACATGACTCTCATAATTAGGTTCTGCTGATTTTCAGACAGGGAGATCATCTGGGTGGGCCTGATCTAATTACCTGAGCCCTTTAAAATCAGAGAGCTTTCTTGGCTAGCCCCAGGAGACGTAGTCAAAGATTCAGATGAAAAGGATCTGAAGCACAGTTACTGGCTTGAGGATGGAGGAGACCACATGGCAAAGAAAGAGAGTGGCCTCCAAAGCTGAGTGTGGCCCTCACCTGACAGCCAGGAAAGAAATGGGGACTTCAGTCCTACAACTGCAAGGAACGACATTCTGCGATAAGGAGAATGAATGTGGGAGCATTTCTTTCCCTAGTTGAGCCTCCAGATGAGAACTCAGTCCACCTAGCACCTTGATTTTAGCCTTGTAATGTACTGGGAAGAGAACCAAGCCATGCTATGTAGAATTCTGACCTACATAACTGTGGGCTGCTAAATGGGCATTGTTTTAAAGAGCTGTGTTTGTGGCAATTCGTTTCACAGCAAGAAAAACTTACATAGTACTTCATGTAGCCAGTTATGATAATAAAAAGAGAGTACGAGACAAAAGATACTTAGACACTGATCTGATCTAAATCTTTCATTCTACAGATTTGAAAAAATTAAGGTCCAGAGATGGCAAATAACTGCAAGATTATACAGTTAGTGACAGAAGCAGGGCAGAAAAAGCTCTTTCCTTACATGGTCCTGATATTGTGATTACTTTCCTTTTCATTTATGTGAAGATTCATATATTTTACATCAATAGAGAATAGCTTTTCCCCTACTTATTACAAAACAAAGAATTGTTATTATACTTCTTATAAGAAGGGTTAATTCTCTTATAAAAAATGAGTTTATGCTGTGTCATTTTTTTTGCTGCTATATTAGGTTTAATATGTTTCTATTGTTAGGAATAATTGAGGACCTGAAACTATTGTCTATACAAGAAGACTAGAATATCTTTCTTAGAGTTCTCACAACAGAAAATAGATCCTATACATCAGTTCATGAAGAATAACAGCTGTGAGGTCAAAACTAATTTCTAGAGAAACCCACTGTACCACCCACCCACTAAAAGACATTTAAATAACTTCAAAATGTTCTATTTTTTTAATTTTAAAATCCTTTAATCCCCAGAATCATCACTTGCAATTAAATATAGTATTTCACTTAAATACAGTACTGCTTTCACTGCAAAATTTAAATGTAGTACTCAACTTGGCCACATGAGGGCTCCTAGGTTTTGTTTTGGGGTTTTTTTTTCAGTTCAGTGAACCATAAATTGAGACATCGAAAGATAGCTTTCAATGAAAGGGCACATTGGCTGGAGGACGCGTTAGTTGGCATGGTTTCCTTAAATGAGATTATCTGAGAATTGAAGTAAAAATATTACCCCACTGTATTACCCATAGAAACTCCTTTGGCTCACCTCTGCAGGTATCCTTCTGAATAACACAGAAGCCGATTCTGAAGTGTCACAAGGTTAATTTCATTTGCAGAGTCTGCTATCTCTTACTCATGGCTCCTTAACTTCTCTCAGGCTCTATCCCTCATCTATGAAAATAAAGACTGTAACACCTACCTAACAATCTTCACTTGTACCTGGTATATGGCATTACCAATTAGTGGTAGTTTTAGTTGTTGTTATTACTAACACATGTATTAAGGAATACTGAAATATACTTGTTTTGTGAAATAATCTTTCAATACAGATGATCACATAGTTGCTAATATTTCGGCCTTGAAAATAATAGCTGTGGGTCCACATTAGTAGAAGGGTTATATGAACACATTAAGTTTATAATTCAGCTATCTGTTTTAACATAATAGACATGCCATTGGCATGGATTATGAATCAAATTGTTGAAAATCCAATAATTAAATATTCACTAGTGGTAGGGCTATTTAAAGATCATTCACAGTTCATCTTTCTGCAATCCAAACTCACCATTTAGACTTCTATTTTCTAGGTTCGTCTCTTTATTCATGTGGCCAAACTGGTCATTGTTTCTCCCTCATTTTCTCATCTTTAAGGCATATTTGGTTTATACAATAAACTTTATTTTCTGAAGGCAAAATACTGTTTCTTCTTATCCAGTTAATAAGTCAGAGAAGCAATAGAAGGTGGTGGACATGTTGAAGGACGGGAGGAGAGGACATTGGAAAATAGAGACGCAGTAAACTTTACGGGCTTTTCTAGTTGACTGATTTTTAGAAACATGCTACTGTAAGTTTTAAAAATGTAAACCTGCACTTGTTGCCACTGTCTTATATCAATTCTTGTTACTTGACTACTGATATCCTCAAAGACACCATGCCTGCTATCTCTTGAAAAATAAGACTCGAACATCTTCATCTGAGAATAGGGCACTTGAGAGTAGATACAGGAAGAGGACATAGAGTGGTAGAAGGGGAAAGCATGGTTTTAGTTGCCATATCCTGAAATAGTACTAGACCAACACGGAAGCATGTCTTCAAGCTTGAAGGATACAACCTAACCCAAAGACATAGGAAAGTGACTTGACAAAGTCACCCAGAAAATTGATGTGGGAGTCAGAACTAGAATCCGGTCTTCTGGTTGTGATCTCTAGAGAAGAACCCTGAAGTATCTGAGAAAAACATTTCAAACATCCCATATTGGGGTAGTTAGGGTGGTGGATACCAAATAAAATGTGACCCCTTTGATGTAGCTTTGGTAAACCCATTAAGCCATAGTTTCTACTTCTAAGGCTTTTGGATATGACCAAATATCTCTAGAATGAAATAATAAAGCAAGGCCAAGCATCCACCTCCTCTTCCTGGGTAGATTTATCTCCCCTATGCATCATCCTCCACCATATATGATATACTGAGCAACTTTTGTCTCAAATAGACCTAAAACACTGAAAATTGTTATTAGAAAGCAAGGCCAAAGACATAATGGACAAATATTGGTATATAAAAGTTGATAATTCAACTTATTTACTTAAAATCCCAATTAAGTGATAAAGTTCAAAATTACAGGATATTATTTTATACAGGAAAACAGGCCCATAATGCCTGCAAGACTCTATCCATAGCTGACGACTTTCTTAGATGATGGGTTCTATACGGGATTCAGTCCCTCCAAAGTGAAGTACTGTGCAAGGCCAATTTGCCTTCCCTCAGACTCTGTTTTCCTAATGGCTTTGTTAGTCACAGGGTGACATCAACCACTGCCTTAACAACCTGACAGAACAGGGTCAGGGACTTGAGAGCCTGGAGGGAAAATGAAACGAACAAAATCAAACAAAAAATGGCTCCAGCTGAAAAATGGCAAAAATGAAAATGGTAGCACATAAGCTTAAAAATTGGAAAACTATATATACATAAAATTAACTCCTCTGGAAGGTCCTTAAGCCTCCTCTCGTATTTAAATCTGTTGAAGGTTTTCAGTGTTTTTCAATTTCCACATTCAATGGAAATGACCACACAAACCATCAGAACGATATACGCTCATATAAACAAGCACAGACCCACGTGTTCACAGTGCTGTTCAGACACACGTCACCTATTCACATGCATAGAATGTCTGGTGCTCACCAATGGTGTAGAACCTCTTCAGTTCACTCCTCCGAGAAGGATGCTTCTGGGTATTGGCCGCATTGTTCTGCTCTTCTTCAATGATGGGTGTCTTGGGTGCGGGGGGCTTACTCGCTTGCGGCATTGGCTTTCCTGCACCAGCCAAAGGGTTGAACCCTGGAGCGGTAATATCCACCGACTGGGACTTTTTCTTCAACCTACAGGTAAAGAATACCACAGGCTGTGATTACTGACCCAGCAGACACTTGTTTCAACTTTATCTCCATCATAATTCTTTTTTTTTTTTCTAATATGAAATTTATGGTCGAAATGGCTTCCATATAACACCCAGTGCTCATCCCAACAGGTGCCCTCCTCAATGCATAATTCTTTTTTCAATAACTGAGTTAATATCAGCCCAGAAACAGAAGAAGATTTATTCAGAAATTATAGACTTTCCCTATAGTATTTTAAATTCTTCAAATATTTGTGAAACTAGTTGGGGAAAAAAAAATCTACCTAATCATTTTTAAAGGTTTCATTAAAAAGTATTAGAATGCAGATGTGAAAGGACTTTTTTTTTTCCTAATAGCAAACTAAAATGTGGTGTTGGACAAAGATAATGCATTTGGCTATTGCTTTTAGTTTTGAAAGGAGTATTTTTAAAGCTATAGTAAAACACTAGTTAGAAATAAATAATTGCAACCCAGAAAAAGATAATGAAATGACTATTTGGGTAACTAGACGCTGTCAGTGTTTTTCTGTTTAATCTGTAATAGCATCTTAGCTGTAAAAATTACAGAGTTCACATTATTTCTGCAGACACTGTCATGCATTGTTCACTTCTACATTTTAGAGAGCTGACATCAGAACTAACATGGAAAGCAAAAAGCTATCTGTAAAACATTTTCCCCACTCATGCATATAGAATGTTTCTCTTGATATAAAAGTTCCTGATAAACGATAGGAGTTAAATTCAAATACTTCAAGCTACACAATTTTATATTTGTAATTGTAACTGAACCCTAAGCCTAGCTTATTCTTGGCTCCTGGTACTTCCAGAGGCTACTGTTAAGTGTCATTTTTCAAGTCTAAATTCCCTACAGAAAACAAGTTGGCAGTTTTCTTTTCTTTTTAATTTTTTAAATGTTTACCTATTTTGAGAGAGAGAGAGAGAGAGAGAGAGAGAGCAAGTGCACACAAGTGGGGGAGGGGCAGAGAGAGAGGGAGACACAGAATCCGAAGCAGCCTCCAGACTCTGAGCTGTCAGCACAGAGCCAGTGTGGGACTCAAACTCGTGAACCACGAGATCGAGAACTGAGCCCAAGTCGGATGCTCAACCGACTGAGCCACCCAGGTGCCCCAGCAGTTTTCTTTATCAGTTAAATAATCACACCTGAAAATTTGTAATTTCCTAAAGGTTTCCTACATCCTCATACATCTAGGCTTTATTTAGTTTTTTTTTTTTTTTTTTTTTCAGTACATTCTTCTATATTCAGTCCTACTGTCAGATCCTGCTCATGTTTCTAGACTCAGCTTAAAAATGGCCTCCTCTGGGAAGCTTCCCATGACATGGACCTTGGTAATCTCACATCATTCCACAGAGGGAGTTATTCATTATTAACTCTCAAGAAGCTTCCATTAAATTGAACTTACCAGAGCAGAGGATTTGTTAAAGGAATAAATGTATCAATTAGTAAAAGATTCATTAATGAAAGCAGTGTTTATTAAATTTTGGTAGTTTCACCATCATCCGTATGATTTCTGCCATTCCCACATACCACCTACTTAATATTCATGAAAATTGAACGCTTTATCCAAACTGCCAGGAAATATGTTAAAAAGTGCTCAACAGCATTAGACATGAGAAACATAAATTAAGACCAAATCGCACTCACAGCACACCCATCACAATGGTTACAATGTGAAAGACATGATATTAATTGTGATGGTGAGGAACAACCGGAATTCTCCAACATGGTGAGAGTGTAAAACGGTACGACCAATTTGGACAAGTGTCTGGCAATATCTGCTTAGCTGAAGTATACAGCTTCTGACTCATCAATTCTACTCCTAGGATATGTCCTATACTACGTGTTCACCCAAGGGCACAGTCAAGAATGTTCATGGAGGCACTACTTGTAATAATGCCCCAATATCCAACAAAACCCAAACGTCTACTAACAGAAAAGGGTAAATGAACTGTGATAATACCTGTAAAATGAAACTTTATGCAGCAATGGAAATGAATGAACTACAACTACTTGCAACACGTTGGAGAGTTTTCACAAAAATAGTGCTTGGCAAAAGAAGCCTGGTACGAGGGGCATCTGGGTGGCTCAGTCGGTTAAGCATTCCACTTCGGCTCAGGTCATGATCCCACAGTCTGTGGGTTTAAGCCCCGCATCAGGCTCTGTGCTGACAGCTCAGAGCCTGAAGCCTGCTTCAGATTCTGTGTCTCCCACTCTCCCTGGCCATCCCCTGCTCACGCTCTGTCTCTCTCTTTCTCAAAAATAAATAAACATTGATTTTAAAAAAATATATTTAATAAAAAAAAAGAAGCCTGGTACCAAAGAATACATACTATATGATTCCATCATATAAAGTTCAAACAGAAGCAAAACCACCCCTGATATTAAAAGTGTGGGTAGGATAACCATTTGGAGTTATTACACTGATAGAGACACAACATGGGGAATATCGTCAATAATGTTGTAATAATGTTGTATGGTGACAGACAGTGACTACACTTATCATGGTGAGCACTGGGTAAGATACAGAATTGTTAAATCACTACATTATGCACCTAAAACTAAATAACACTGTATATCAACCATGCTATGAAAAACTATAATAAATTTTTAATGTCAATTTTCTACAGATCATCCTATAAACTTGATTTCAGAAATAAATTTCAAATTCACTCTAATGCAAGTTTTTAGGGGGAGAGGAGTAGGAATTTAAGGGAAAGGTGCTAAATTTTACAGAAGGAAAGCCAGTTATCTCTAGTTCTCAGAAAAGATTATTTTCAAAATGTAAATGTGACAAGTGTTATCTCCAATTCTCATAGACTATTTTTATCACCAGAAACCGTTTATAGTTTACATTCACCTGTTTCAGAATTGTTCAGTTACTAAAGTCTCATATTGTAGCATATCAGCAATGACAGCTTATAATTGATACAGTGCTAGATACTATTATTGATGAAGTTTTACATCACTTAAAAATGTCTTAGTGTACCACAAGCCCTTCTTACAGCCTCTTTGGAATGAGCAAAAGGACACAGTTCTGGGTTCCAAAGGCCAAAGGCAAGCACAAAATAGCCCTGTGGTGTTTTCCCTGTTCTTTCCCTGCCCTTCCTCAACAGACACTCTTCCCAATCAACACTTGAAGGGTGTCATGATCTCATTGTTATTGCTGGAGTCTGGAAAACTGCAAGTAGCTTTGTTGGCTCGCTTAAGAAAAGACTTCCATTTACACGTTTTTAGAAAGCAGAACTGTGTGGGTAATTGAATTACCCCTTTCAAGATTCTAAAAATGACTACTGTGATTGGCAAAGAAACCTGCAAACTGCTACCTTCAGTTTCCAAATTTCATGAAGGGAAGCCTTTCTCAATTTTTAACAATGTTCTAAATTAAATGTGTTACACAAATGTAAATAGCATAATGGAATATGTAGGTGTACATGAGATAAAATACTCATTGATATTAAACATTACAAATAGAGAACGAAAATAATCTCTTAATAGGCACCCAAAGAATCTTTGTTTAATGTGCTTTGTACTTCCAAAGGAAAATGAGTGCCGACATCTCGGATGGAGAAAAGGAAATGAGGAAAAGGAGCCATCCTTCTTGGCATGGCTCCCATAGGCAGACTATCTAGTGTTTCATAATCTTTGCCCCTTCTTGTTCCTGTTTTTTAGCAGAAAAGAACTATTCCTGTTTTTCACCGCATGTATTCAAATACATTTTTCAGCGAGGTAACAATGTTGGACACTTTTCTGAGACTCAGTTTTCTCATCTGCAAAATGGGGATAAAAAGGCCCAGAGGACTAAGTAAACACACTGTGAAAGTGCCTAGTGTATCACCTACACGGGATGTTCTCAATAAATGCAAGTTCCAGTCTCTTTGTAAGAGGACGTAGGGATGAGGGAATTTTGTTCTTCCAACTTTCAAGGGATGCTGTGGAAATTATACAACAGCTTCCCAAGATCCTTCGCTGCTGTACTACTTTAGATAAACACCAAAACTTCAGGGCCTGCACCACCTTTTGTAGGGGGTCTCACCTATTCTGGAGTGTGGATTTGGGGGAAGAAGCAGAAGATAAGAAGAGATTAAGCTACATAGGAGTCCTTTGTGTGCTGTACAATGTGTTCTCTCTCTAAATCATTTGGAAAACAGATGAATCCATTGAATAATTCGCTTGAGCACATGTATGTTTTAAATCTGTGTGGGTTGACATAAAATAACAAACTCATAAGCAGAGGTAGAGACCAGAGAACTATGGAAGTAAGGACAAAAACTTGAAAGGAAGTGTGAGGAGGGTTTTTGACCTTCCTATTCCGTAAAAAGTAGGATTCAGGCCAATTTCAACTAGTTCTCCCAGGAGCAGATAAAGCCCAGTAGGCCAATGATGAAATGCCAAGTCACAGGAACTAGAGAAAAAAATAAGTGGCAGAAAACTTCCAATACCAACCAATTTAAATTTTTTTAATGTTCATTTTATCTTTGAGAGCAAGAAAGACCGAGCATGAGTAGGGTAGGGGCAGAGAAAGAGGGAGACACAGAATTCAAAGCAGGCTCCAAGCCCTGAGCTGTCAGCACAGAGCCTGACGTGGGGCTTGAACCCACGAACCAGGCTCAAACTCATGAACTATGAAATGATGACCTAAGCCAAAGTCAGACACTTACCCAACTGAGCCACCCAGGCGCCCCCAATACCAACCACTTTAAACGGGATCCCTCTACCCTCATAGTAATCAACTAAATTTATTCTTACATAATTTATTTCTACTTTACTAGAAGCATAAGAAATCTTCCATGCATCTTCCAAATCACTAAGTAGCATGCATGCATCTTTTGGCTTAAATGAGGTAATGGACACCCCAAAGCCCAGGGCTTGCATCAACAGTAATTATAAGTGGCTTTATGTTGACCGGCTCCCAAGGACCTGGGTCAGTTCTCTATTTGAATGGCTTTACCCATGGAGACACCCTCTCTAAGCTTCTTTACCTTTACCCCTTAATTACTATTATTTGTCACTTGCCACATGCTTTTGGTCATACCTTTCCTTTTCCTCTCACATTGTAGGGTTTTCATCTACTGTCACTACCCTTCTATCATATTCTATTCAGGTCATAGCCAAGCAATGCTAGTCATCTTTCTATATCTGCCATGCTCTGCATTTTTTAACAGTTTTGTTATTTTGTCTAAACACTACATGATAGAACTCTACCATAAGCCTAAACTAAATCCCGCTATGATTTAAATGCATAAGGAAAAAAAATGGTTTCATTTAGTTTGGGTTCTTAACTGGAGTTACATCTTCCATCAAGTGGAATTCAAATTGTACCTTTATTATAACTAATTGGATATGTTCCTGAGTTCTGTAGCTATCTGGGAAAAAATAATGTTCTATTATACACCTAGTAAAGTCATAGGATGCCCTGGGGTACTGTAGCAACAGTTGAGAAAATCTAGCATAGTATGATGAGAATATTTCCTAGGTCACAGGAATTTAAAGTGGTATAACATTAGAATATAAAAGCCACATTTGCATATATCTGACTCTGTGCCTGGAGAATAATAGCTGAGTGGCTAAGACTATGGACAGGGAGAGGTGGGGGCAGATTCCCTGGAACTGAATGTCTAATCTGGTATTTACGAGTTTGCATCCTTGGGAAATTTTCTTAACCTCTCCTTGCCTTGGCCCTCTCATATGTAAATTGGAGGTATTAATAACACCTGTGTCATAAAATTGACATGAGGGTTAAATTAATATTTATAAAAGTACTTAACATATAGTATTATTATTTGCTTTAAACAAAAACACAAGCAAACATAAACAGTCACTAAGCATTTATAATGGACAGGACACAGGCCATACATAATTTCACTTACTGATCACAATAAACCTATGAGGTAGTATCATACTCTTTATTTGTAGAGGGGGCAGCTGAGGTTTAGAGAAAGAGATAGGTCTAGAAAGTAGGGATGCTGGAATCCAACCAAGGCATTATGACCAAAAGGCCACACTTTGGAATGAGGAGATAGTGATAAATTTCAGCAGTGACATTTATCAGCCATGGGACTTTTGGCAAGGACCTGGACTTTCTAGGCCTCTTATTTTCTTACCCATAATGGTGGAAATCATGCTATCTGCCGACTTTACCCAAGAGAGTTATTGTGGGCAGAAAATGTGTTAACTTAAGTGAAAGCACTTTGTAAAATTCCAGAAATCTACAGTACTAGTAGTAGTTATACAAATTCACTCTTTGCCACGTCAATTTGTTGTATACTAACAAAATGTACATAAATACATGCATGAATGTAAATGGCTATGCCCCCAAAACCCAACATTTGTAATCCTTTCCAGTAATTTCCAGCAAGAAGACCATCTGTGGTTTGTACAACTCATTACTGTTAGCAAAGCTGTCTCTTTGCTTTCTAAAAGAGCTAGTGTAAGGATATTTTTTAAAGTAGTAAAGCTGCTGAGAATGCAGATTTTTTCCAAGTTGGATACTGTGGCTGCGGCAAAAATCTCAAGTCACTCAAAGAGAGCTTTTGAGAGCAAATGCCTAAAAAAATTTCACATTTCAAAATTAAGGCCTTTTGTTACCCCTCCTGTATAGTCTGACTACAAATCAGCAGCTAAAAACAAACCACACAATCAGCAAAAACCAAGCATACTCAGAAGTCCAACCAGAAAAAAAAATGGCAGATTAGAAACCTTTGCATTAAAACAAACAACCCCCCCCCAATCCATTAAGATATAGAATATGCCAATTACAGCCTGATTTATAACTGCTGTGCTCATACTATTCTTAGTGGCCCCCACACACGAGGACCGAAGCAGAAAATCTCATTAATGTGGAATCAGGAATTACACAATCTTCTTTTGCAATTCTAAACCAGTGCAAAATGTTTCAATGAAGTATTCTTTGGGAGTGTAAATTGGTATTAAACAGTTAATGGGACACCAAAACTAGATACCTTGTTATAAAAAGACATGTTTCTAGATCTGTATTCATCCTAAGAAATTTATGCTTTCCTTTTTGGAAATACAGAGAACAGAGAGTACAAGATTTAAGCCACAGGTGCAATGGTATGTAGGAATGGTTTGCTAGAAAGTCTCTTGTTAAATGCAGTTGAATTCAACTCTGTGAAGGGTAAGGACAGTGTACTATGAGTTGTGTAGAAGCATACATGAATCCATTGATATTATACCTAATTTTATGCTAAAAATACTAGAAATTAAATCCCAAACCAATCTGCCTCTCCAGAGTTTCATAAGCCCTAACATAAAAGGTGAACATTTCTTACTGACCTTTAATGAAAAACACATCCAAATCCTCCAAGTTTGCCAGCTGGTTTATTTATATCCCTACATTTCACCAGCTGAGAGAAAAGAGGTAACAAAGAAGCATGTTCTATTAGGAGTCTTTACCACCAGATTAACTTAACTCCTACATTCACAGAAGCTCTAGTCTGTTCATCAGTTTATTCCTAGGATTTAGCACAGTTCTTGGCATACAGTAGGCAATAAGTAAACAGATAACTGAATGAATGAATGAATGAATGGTCTCATCCTGGGGCGGGGCGGGGGGGGGGGGACGGGAAACACGATAATACAAAAAGACAAGAAAGTTCACATATACAAGCCTGTGAAAATAAACTAAAAGAGTAAGACTTTGGAAAGTTTGGGAGCAGATACAATGACCAATTTAATACATTCATATAACACAGCCTTCTCCTCACCCCATTATGGGAAAGTTTTTGAGCTTAGAGAAAGGAAATCATTTCATCTTCATTGTCAATACTAAGACAAATATGAACAATATTTCAATTCTTTATTCACTAAATCCAGTCTTGTAATTTGTAAGAAGACACTCTGCACTTTGACAAATTGACATCCTTCTTAATGAGTGCTCCAAAAACATTAAGTGGATATTTCATCCTTCTACAAAACTTTCAGTGGTGGCGAGGAGGAGAGGAAGGAGGAAGGGCTCTGGAATCAAGGAACTGGGTTCAAGTTCAGGATATACTGTTTTTAAGCAACCTAAAGATGAAGCATTTTACTTTTATTGAAATATCCACTTAATGTTTTTGGAGCACTCATGAAGAGTTTTGCCTATCATGTTTCTACTACAAAATTTCAAAGCACTAAGTTAATCATAGTAACACTTTTGTGAGTTTCCCCTTCCATGTACTTTCCAATTATACCACTATATTACAAGCATTCACCTTGAAATTACACGAATTTCCAATTTATTTCAGTTTTTGCCCTGGAACTTGAAAGCCTTTCAACTGGAAAATCCTGAAAGTACAAACACATTATGCAAATCCAAAGATGAGGGCTTGAAGGATTTGGAAGTCAAATTCTTGTAAATGTTAAACAGCCCTCTACAATAACTCACAGAGATGAAATTTAATTTCATTACCTTTGATGAAATGATTTGTAACGTGCTATTGCCACATTGAATGCATTCTGTTTATTTATTTTAGGAAGAAGAAACCAGAATAAATAAGACTATCTTAAGACATAGGCTTCTATCCAACATTACTGATTAAAGGAATCTATTTTCAACAGGGCCTATTACAGAATATCTGTACAAAACAGTTTATATGGACCAGCTGATTAAAATATAGTTTTGCTTACGCACAACATAAGGCAACCCTGAACTTAATCAAGATAGCTTCTGCAGGTAATGATAATCTGGGCCAAAGCCCAGTGGTTTATAGATAAAATGCCAATGTAGCACAATAATCTCCCATCCTAATTTTCCTCAAATGAAGACACAAGGATCAGAAAATGAATGTACAGAAAAAATGCAGGACTTGTATTTACATGTTAATTCAGGATCTTGATGGAAAACATCACTCTGGTTAATCCATTGCTTCTTTACCTCTTTAAATTAGATCATCCTTTGATAGATTAAAAAAAAAATCTATGTCATCCTAAATGTTTTCAAATGAAAATGATGTTTTATGGTTTTTAAATGTAAGAATGCATTGCTGACTGTATTATTGATTGAAAACAATTTTTTTGAAAACTGCTCTTTTTAGATTCTGATTAGTCATCCCAGATACAGCGTGCCGTGTCCTCTTCCCCAATTTGAAAATCACTGAAGTATCTGTTGTATGTTTCTTCTGTTCAGATGATAGTAATTCAATACATGAAGGCTATGCAGGGCACTCAGTACAATGGAGTTAGATTTTAGACTTTCCTCAGATAAATGTATTATATAACATTTAAAATTACGTTAAAGAAATCACTGTCTTCTTCCCAATGGCACCTCCATTGGGAAAGTGTCTTTCTCCACCATTTTAAATCTTTTCCCCCCATTACAGAAATGAATGTTGTCCTCTTCTTGTTAAAGCCAATCTCTTCATGTGTTCTCTGAATCCAACTGCATCCTCTCTATACTCAAGGTTTTAATGTACTAACCACTCTCTTCCCTCTGTGAGTCCTGAACCAGCTGAGGAACAGGTACAGGTGTCAAGGACCCCTCCACAGGTGGGCACCTTGGAGAAGCAGTGCCCTGGTGAGGCTAACCCATGGGCAGCAGGAGTTCAGAGAATACCACAGGCATCAGGTCCCAAAGAGGGAAGGCAGTGGAGGCTGGGCCATCGTCCTTTCCACAATCTGAGACGTCACTCTTCTTTGGGGAGGCGTAGGCATAGAGAGCCAAAGCTCTCTTTTAAATTCTTTAGAAAACAAGGAAATGTCTTTTTCTTTTTTTCTGCCTGAAGAAAGGGATGCAGAAAAGGAAGGAAATGTTCCTCCTATGTCACTTTCTCAAGGCTTTACTCATGGGTTACCTGCTTCGTGCTCTAGTCATTGATCTCGCCCTCTTTGCTAAACCATCCCCACCATTATTCAACCAGGGGCTAACATCTCCCATCCCTTCAGGTCCTTTTCTCTCTAAAGCTACCATCCCACTTCTTGGTTTCTCTTCCCCTTTGCAGCACTCAGCATCATGTCCCATCCATTGTGCTACACCATCTTCCTGGCACCACCACTTTCAGAATATGGCTCATTTAGGTATTCAGTCCGTTCAGGTGGTCAAATTCAAATGACTTTTTGGGTTTTCATTTTAGTTGTGGCATGTATTTGAGGAGGTGGATGGCACAGAGGTTAAGGCCATGGACTGGGGCGTTAGAATGCCTGGCTCTCACACTAGGCTCCTTACTATGGAATCCTGGACCAACTATTTAATCTCTCTCTTGCTTCCTCATTTGTAAAACGGACTCAATAACAGCATTTACCTCAAAGGGTTTTTAAAAAGATAACACTATCCATATAAATATTCAGCATGATGCATACTGGTATATATACATACTCAACTTTCTTTTTTACAGTCCCTCTATCTTGAAACATTCTAGTTTATATTCCTTGACAGACAATTCTTCTAATATTCCTTTTTTTCATTTTTCCTTAAAGAGTCTCTGTTTTTCCTATTCAACCCTAAATTATGGACTACCCTGAGGCCTAATGGAGTTGGGCCTCCCGGGACTATATTTTTACTATCTCCCTACGTATTTGCATCCATTCCCTTGAGATGAAATATTTATATGATGAAAACTTCCGTATCTTTACCTCCAACCCAAACTTTACCCAGAATTGCAAACTTAAATACACAACTAGCTTCTTGGCATTATCCATTACCTGTGGTGTGTCTGTGAACAAATTCTTGATTCCTAAACTCACCCCAACCTTCCTTCCTTCTCATCTTCTCTATGTCTGTCAATGGCATCACCACCACCATGCAGTTCCTTAAGCCAGAAACTCGGAAGTTATAATTGATCCCTACCTCTGCAACACTCTCCACTTCTAATTCATCAATAAATTCTCTCTATTCTGCCTCTGACTTCTTCTTTTTATTTTTTCTGCCTTCAAGTTCTATATTAAATCTCTCAACTCTTCTCCACCATCTCTTTAGTCAGCCCTCTTCTGGATTACTGCTGAAGTCTCCATATTGGTCTCCCAGTAGGACTTTCCTCTCCTGCTACTTTTTCTTCTTAAAGCAACCATATAAAGCATTTTTAAAATTTTTTAAAAATGTTTATTTAATTTTGAGAGAGAGAGACAGAGCTCGAGGGGAGAGGCTCAGACAGAGAGGGAACCACAGAATCCGAAGCAGGCTCCAGACTCTGAGCTGTCAGCACAGAGCCCGACGCAGGGCTCAAACTCACAAACCACGAGATCATGACCTGAGCCGAAGTCGGACACTTAACTGACTGAGCTACCCAGGCACTCCCATAACAAGCATTCTTAAGCATAAAATTTTAAACAGATCATTCTCCTCCAAAAAAATATGGTTTCCCATTGTGGCTGGTTAAATTTGTTAGCTTCTTTCTATGGCCCATCAGGTCCCACATGTATCTATCTCCTACTTCACCTCGGGCTATTCATCATCAGAGCCTAGTCTATTTCTTGCTCAGGCTCTAGTCATTTTGGTATCCTTCAAGCTTTCCAAACATGTCAAGCTCTCTCCATCTTCAACGTCCTTGCACATGGTATCCCCTTCAGCTGGAAGAATTGCTGGTTCTTTCTTGTTTTTTTCCAGTCTCCTCAGAGAAACCACCACCTATGATGCTAAGTAGGCTGTTCTTATGTCCTGTCCCCCACCCCCACTCAGTTCCAAAGTATTCTTTAGCACTCTGCTCATTGCTTCTCACAAGGTCCAATAATATGTTTGCTCATGTCCACTATACTATTTACCCGGTGGGGCTGGAAGCACAATCCCTTTATACACCTAGCACAGTGTTTTGCACGTTTTGTGCACACCAAGAATATTTACTACACAAATGAATACATGAATACATGATCTCTTCGCATAGACTCCACACGTCTTTATTCGAAAGACCTACAGGGCATGAGCTTATGTTTATTTTTTTCCATTTTCTTTCATTTTTAGTTTGGCTCAATCACAATGTCCCAAATCTTTCTCAAGAAATTACTGTCATGCTCTTTGGTTAGAAAACCACAAGATTCATAACAGTTATGTGAAAAGAGCACTGTCTCCTGATCTATGACCTGAACCAATTTTGAAAACTAAAAATTATGACTGAATACACAGTCTCAGAAATAGGCTTGGACTATAAGACATTTCTAAACATGTGTTGCTAGACTGGCATTGCACTAATGGGCATTTTCACTACTGCATTTTCCAGGTCTCATACTTCTGCAGGTGGTAAATTACATTAGGAGAAAAATCAAATGGAGATTGGATGCAGACAAGCAAAATAGTATACATTAACAAAGCCAGGAAAAAAAAAGGCGGTGGAAAAAAAAACACATATAGATGTTCATTTCTAATCTTACCAAAGACCAACAGAAATGCCACATAACTCCTTATTTACAACAGCACATTCAGGGGAACCTGGGTGGCTCAGTCAGTTAAGCCTCTGTATTCAGCTCAGGCCATGATCTCATTCTTAGTGAGTTTGAGCCCCCCATAAGGCTCTGTGCTGACAGCTCAGAGCTTGGAGCCTGCTTTGGATTCTGTGTCTCCCTCTCTCTCTCTCTGCCCCTCCCCCACTTGTTCTCTCATTCTCTCTCTCTCTAAAAAATAAATAAACTTAAAAAACAGTACATTCAGTCATTTCATTAAAGAATAAGAAAATCTGATGATGGTAAAAAGTAGCAATCTCTAATTACAGATTGGAGGTCTTTCAAATCATTTTTTTTTAAACAGAAGCATTATGTAACTTTTATCTTACATGCCCACAAGTGCTTGTATAACATGCAGGGACTACTAAAATTTACAGCGTTCTGTTTCACAGCACAAAAGAAAGGCTGGTGATACGAGGTGTGCTATTGTGATGCTGGGTGGAACCCGAAGCAGGGCACAGCGCACTGGGGAGGAGGGCTGCGTGTTGCTGACACTTGGGTCCTGGGCAGCTGCTGCGAGCTGCAGCTGAGCCCATCCAGGCAGAGGACGGGTACCCACACGGCAGCCAGGCTGCTCATCCGCTATCGACCTCGGTGGCAGGGACACAGAACAGGCTATGCCAGGACTGTCTTGGGCACAGGCCCCCAGTCACCACAAACAAGGACTTCCTTGAAAAAAAACAAAACAAAACAAGGAAACAGCTGGATGATAAGGGACCAAAACTGTTCTACTTTCTTAATTGTAAGCTACTACAACGTAATAAAACGTTACTCTTTACCAAATCTTGGGCCAGTGTTTTACTTAGATGGTTCTGAAATACAAAAAATTGACTCTGCTGGCCCTTCATGCTAGCATACAAATCAGTTCCTTATAGAATACATTTACTAACAGAATCTCGGCCAGCCAACACTTCCTGTCAGCTCTGGCTGTGCAGCTAAGGGCATCTTTCACCATGGAATGTTTCAGGAACCGGTTTAGATGCTGGGAAAGCAGACTCAAAACTACAAGTGCAAACTTAAGGAAAAGTGAAAGTGCAGACTGCCGGGAACACACGGTCATAAGGTTGGAGAAGCCCAAACGTATCTGATTGTCCCACAACTTATTCTTCACAGAAACATTTTCAAAACAACGTATATGATGGCTTTTGTATTCCTACAGAAAACGTCAGAAATGACATTCAAGTTAATGTTCCAAAAAAGCTCAACCAAAATGCCAGTGTTGGTGTTTAACTGAAATGGTATATAAAATATTTACTGAACAGTATTTAAGCCCCCCCTTTCCTTAGCACTTAATAAAATCCAAATGGCCTAGTAGGAAAGTTTCCCACACAACACTTTAAAAATCGTTGACCCCATCCATGATTTTTTAGGTTCAGTCAAGACTGTTCTATTGTAGGCTTTGCTGCTGGATGCAAAATAAAGGCATACAACTGTCCCAAAAAGGGCCGTATGTATAAGGCCTAGGATGGGCCCAACATGGGGCTTGAACTCAGAACCCTGAGATCAACAGTCACATGCTCTACTGACTGAGCCAGCCAGGTGCCTCAAGGACTTTCAAATCTTTAGGGAACCCAGGTTCGACCACTTAACTGTACAGCAGCAGTAATGGAACTAATATTTCTTGATTCATGTTATATGTTAAGTGAATGGTAAGTGACTGCCTTTAATCTTTATACCATCAACTACTGGAGGTCAGCGACAATTGTCTTGTTCATGTTTGAACCACCAGTGCCCTGTATCCTGCCAGGAAGGATAACACAGGCTACATTTAATGTGACCACCATTAAAGGCTTGACTTCACCTAAGGAAAAACTGAAAAATGACATACAAACACCACAGGAAGGCTTGCTTTGAAGCTCTCTTATGAACACTTATTCTCTCACAAATAGAACAATGGCTCTACAGTGTTGTTCTGGGCTCCTTTTCAGAGCAGTGTTCTGGACTAGATTCTGCCATTCCAGGAATAAAAGCTGACATAAGACACTTCGCCTGAACCTCTCCTTCTCATCCATGCAATGCTGATAATCATTCTTGTGATGTTTGCCTAACAAGTTTACACATCTTTGTGTTCACCAAATAGCTAGTGATTCCCATTTATGTTCAGGGCACTGTACTAGACTCCAGATATCTGCTTGCTGGATACAGCACTGCGTTTTGTTAGGTGTTTAAGGTTGACTCTTCCTCTTATCAGGTGGCATATTTAATGGGTTGTCTCCACTCCACTCCTCACCGGAGATGTCTCACCTGCTGCTTCCTCTCTATGGGTAAATGCAACTCTTCCCACTGGTCATTAATAGCTCCTTCCCCAGCCCCCATGTATAGTCAAGCTCTTTCTGCTGGGGTTACCTCCCTCCCCCAGGCAGCCCTCTCGGATAAGATAATAAGACTCTTTCAGGCCAGGTCTCTTTTGTAGGACCACCTATTGCCACAAGAAGCCAGCCTCGTTTTGCCCTGTGGGTTTTGGCACACCCACAACATAGCAGCTCTTTGCATCCCCTCGTCAGATTCTCCAGACAGCTATCATCCCTATTCGTTTTGATTTCTCAGTGTCCAAAGTCTAACCCACTGTTGACCCCAAGTTCTCTGTGTTGTCTCAGGAGAGTCCCATACATAGATTTGAGGTGAGGTAAAGGCATCTCTCACTCGTTTGGGGGGGCTGGGATGCCACAGGATTCCCAGAACACCAGAAGCCCTCTCTGAAAATCCTGTCCCAATCTCCAAACTGTTATATAATCTGGAGCGGGGTGGTCAGCTAAGAGTCACAAAATCAGTTCCTGACCATCAGCTTTTCAAATCTTGATTTGGTGGTCTCACACCTCATTCTGAAATGGAGTAACAGGTGCTTATCAGTTCCAGCTGCAGCAGAGTAATTGTCGAATTTTAACTTCCTGTTACAGATCTTCTGTACCTTTATACCATTCTTGAGGTCATTCATTGCTCTCTGGCTATGGAAAAGCTGGAACTGCCAAAAAAAAATGGCAACAGAATGGAGACATCCTTCTATTTCAGCAACATTTCTAGTTAAAAAATCATTTATTTGTATACTTTTTTTCAATTACTTTCTATATATTCCTTGAAGGCTTATTGAGTTCAATGCATTATGCCAAGTGCTGGGGATACAAAAATGAAAAGAAAATGGCTGCTATCCTTCAGGACCTAAAAAGGAATGGATTTAAAAAACAGAATTATAGAAAATAATATACACCCTGGTTACAAGAAGGTAAGTCCTATCCAACTCTGAATTTGCCTATAAGAAGTTCTTTTTTACTTTTAGTTTTTAAAAAAATGTTATTTATTTATTTTTGAGAGAGAGAGAGAGCATACACAAACACACATGCACGCACAGGAGGGGCAGAGAGAGAGAGGAGACAGAGAAACAATGGATCTAAAGTGGTCTCTGCACTAAGAGCAGAGAGCCCAATGAGGGGCTCAAACTCACAAACTGTGAGATCATGACCTGAGCCAAAGTCAAACGCTTAACCAACTGAGCCACCCAGGCGTCCTGCCTATAATAAGTTCTAATATTCATGTGTATTTATTTCTGACTACCTTTTACTTTACTGTAAGAAATTAGGTTCCAGGGGTGCCTGGGTGGCTCAGTCGGTTAAATGTCCGACTTCAGCTCAGGTCATGATATCGCGGTTTGTGAGTTTGAGCCCCGCATCCGGCCCTGTGCTGACAGCTCAGAGCCTGGAGCCTGCTTTGGATTCTGTGTCTCCTTCTCTCTCTGCCCTTTCCCTGTTCATGCTCTGTCTCTCTCATTCGCAAAAATGAATGAATGTTAAAAAAAAAAAAAAAAAAAAAGAAAGAAATTAGGTTCCAGTATTTGTGAACTGTGAATCATTGCTATTGAGAACAATTAGAATAAGAGAAAAGTATGGTTAAGATTAGAAAAAAGAGGTAAAAGTAAAGCAGAAGGCAGGGATGGGATGAGGAAGTTTTATTTTATTTGTCAAGAAGCTTTGGGCTAAAATGAGGTGGTCAAGTTTCATTTTACAGAAATACTTTAAAAACAAAGGAAAACCTATTACCAAAATGTTACCAAACAAACAAAAAAAAGGTATGTTAGGCCAAAAAATGGCAAAATCAATCTCATTGCACAATAAAGAGCAGACCTTTGAGTCGCGTAGAGTTAGCTTTCCAAACACTGAAAACATCATCATCCGTGCTCCTATTTGCTACGGATAAGTAAAAATCAGGTGGACATGGAGTGCAGGTAGGCACCTGAGAACTAGAGATCTCAAATTCTACCGGCAATGGATTTACTTCACTGAGAATCCCTTTATTCAAATCTGTTCCACCCCTGCCTCCTCTCTATGCCTTGTAGCAAAGGGACAGACTTTCATAGAAATTTCCAAGCCCTGTATTCAGGACTGGCTACAGAATTTGTGGTGCCCTTTGCAAAATGAAAACACAAGGCCTCTTGTTAGAAAAATATTAAGAATTCAAGACGGTGACAGCAGAGCACTAAACCAAGTGTGGGGCTGTTTGAAGCACAGGCCCTGTGCAGCTGCACAGGCTGCACACCCATGAAGCTGGCCCTGCCTGTATTGCCTATGTATGATCCCCCAAACTGATTTCCTAAAGCACAGCTTTTTGTAAACGATGCTTTAGCACCAGTGAGTTTTGTATAAGGACATACTTCCAGAATGATAATCCAGCTTGATGATGTCTTTGTTATTGGTCAGTAAATAATAACCTGCAAGGCATACCTCAACTCCAAAGTACTGTAGATTATGAATTTATAAATATTGTCTTAACCTCCTAGGAGTTGAAAGTTCCTAAGTCAGTTGAAGTTAATCTTTGTGTCTGTGGTATTATGTTGGAGCTTGAAAATAATATTCTACATGCACACAATTTGATCAAAACCACTGGATGCTTCAAAATAATCTCCATGTGGAGAAAAGGGTACTGAGAGTTTTAGGCTCTAGGATGGGAAACTGCTGTGGAGGAAGTATGCTATCCTTGCCTTTTTGCGTTGAAGCAGGAAGTGTTTAGATATATAAGATTTTGATTTTGCAGAAGTAGGAGGCACTTCAGAGCAAGGGTCATTTGGAGAGTGCTGAGAAGAGTACTGCAGCTGTCACACTAGGCTGGCCCATCACAATCCTCCTTTGGAGGCCACTGTGGTCTCCTCCCGTTGCTGCCACTCTTTCCTCTCACAAAATCCATTTTTTACACCAAGAGCAAAGTGCTTCTGTAAAAACATAATTCAGATTAAGTCAGCTCTTCCCATGTCTTCTCATCTTCACTGAAAGTAGATTTAAACCACTTGTCATATCCTGCAGGATCCCACATCCCCTGTCTACTTCACTGGCCTCATCTCTGCCCCTCCTCACTCTCTCAGCTCTGTCCACACTCTACTTTCCTTTCCTAGGAACTGTACGAGCCTCAAAGCTTTTATACTAGAAGTCCCACTTATTAAAATGCGCCTTCCGTAGAAAATCACCCGTCTGGTTCCTTGTTAAGAGTCCCTTTAGGGGCTCCTGGGTGGTTCAGTCGGTTGAGCGGCCGACTTCGGCTCAGGTCACGATCTCACGGTTCGTGAGTTCGAGCCCCGCGTCAGGCTCTGGGCTGATGGCTCAGAGCCTGGAGCCTGCTTCTGATTCTGTGTCTCCCTCTCTCTCCGACCCTCCCCCATTCATGCTCTGTCTCTCTCTGTCTCAAAAATAAATAAAAAAACATTAAAAAAAAAAAAAAAAAAAAAGAGTCCCTTTAGAGAAATACATTCCTTGACGGCCCAACCTAAACTTGTGCACTTCCCCATCACCTTATTTGATTTGTATTTTCTTCAGACCATTTATCATGGATATGCCTTCTTGTGAATTATCTGGAGTACCTAACCTCTCCATTGATGATGTGAGGACTGGAAGTTTGCCTGCCTTGTTCACGGACAGGTCACCAGTGCTCGAACAGAATTTTAGACGGTATAGCAATTTTGTTACCCACTCAAGCACTCCATTCTGCATTAACTGAGAAGGAAACACTACATATTTACTATCACTAAAAAATGACAATTCACCTGCAGAGATTTTTAACTAGAAGGAAACATACACTTTCTACTATTTAAATTTGACATCCTCTCTATAGAGTCTTTAAATATGCAGGAAGAAGACTTACATCTGCAACGTAGCACTTCAAGTATAGTGTCTACTGTGTTTCTTCTTGATGGCTGTACTACTTTATCGCTTTGACAATTTCTCAGGAGCTCATCCAAGCAGTCTATACAAGATGACAATGTGCATCATAAAAATCTACAGAGCATTGTAGCCAGTAGCTAGATATTGGTAGCCACTTCTGATTCTTGGGTCATTGGGTTTTGTCACCGTGAGCAAATAAAAGCTCAATGACTACATATTTAGCATTCATTCCTTAATGTCACAGGCAATGACAATACTGCTTTATTATTCAGGAAATGATTTGAAATTGCAAGTCACTCTAAGACAGTGACAACAAGGTCAGAGTTTTAGAGGAAGAACAATTCTTTTTCTACCACATACTGTCCTATTTAACTTCAAGGATATTTCTGGAGCCCAAACCCAAATACCGCTTTATCTCACTACACACACGACTAGTTATACATCTGTATTGACTTTCTGACCCAACACAAAATGGAGAATAAGACTCCACTTGCTATCCAAGAATCAAGGACAAAGAAGGAAAATTCTGAAGATTGTTCATAATTCTTACCATGCATTCAGTTGATTAAGGGCAGTAGCAATTTTTAATATAGGGATTGGTTTGTTGTGTGTTTTTATCTTTCTTACCTATTACAAGCAAAGTAACATGTAAGTTTGAAGGGAAAATCTCTATAAACATACGCAGAATCTATTTTGTTAATGTACTGTTGACAACATAGAACAAAAAAGCAAGACCTTACTATACAAAGGTCGGGATCACAGAATGGGGGAGAAATTAAAATAAATACACTAATTGTATACTTTTTTTTTCCTGACTTAGGTTGCCCGATATGGACATGTTGTCAATAAATAGTAACATTTTTTTCATGAGGATAAATATTAGCCCAAAGCAAAAGTACTAATTAAGAAGTAGTTATTCTGATAACCACTTCCCAGGTAAAACTACAGTTGTTAAAGAAAACAGGACATTACATACTTTAAAAATATCTGTTCATTCTCTCACCAAAGATGTAAAACCTGCATCAGTTGGTTCCTTGTCATATCAGATGATGAGGTGAACTAATGGCAATGAAATTGTCTTGTGAAAAAAAAAAATCAACTCCAGGCATTTTTGAAAGTTTTCTAGGTGACATACTATATATAATGAGTCCCAAGATGTATCATGTTATTTACACACACACACACACACACACACACACACACACACACACGCACACACTCATATGCCTGAAGATGTGAGTGGAATAGAAAATAAAGATGAAATCATGAATTAAAACAGCAGTTTTGAATTAAATTAAGTGAGCTGCATTCTGATGGTCCATTCTGATGGATTTCATATAAAGGTTTGTAGGGGCGCCTGGGTGGCTCACTTGGTTAAGCATCCAACTCTTGATTTCAGCTGGTCAAGATCTGAGTCATGAGATCAAGCCTCACATGGGGCCCTGCACTGACAGCACAAAGCCTGCTTGGGGTTCTCCCCTCGCCTCTCTCTACCGTTCCCCCTGCTTGCACAGCATGCACACACTCTCTTTACCTCTCTCAAAACAAATAAACTTTTATAAAAAGTTTTATAAACTTTTATAAAAAGCTTATTTGACTGAAGCTAAAACATGTGGGCTGCAGTCTCACGAAATCTGCTCATTAGTAAGCAAAAATTTTGCTATCTCTGCTGATAGTGTATTTCACACCATATTTTTTATTACATCTGAATTACTCTCTTGATTGATTTGTTTATAAGTATGTTGGGATGTGTTTAAAGGAATGCTCCATGTGTGAATTTATTATCTATGCAGTAAATCTCAAAAACACATTTGAGACAAATATTTGCTCTTAATAAATGTAAAACCTGATGTTCATACAATTGCACCATTTTCTTAAAAAATACATTTAACTACAATTTTGCAAAATGGAACTCAGCAAACAATAAATGTCAATTTCTGAGAGTCTCTCTAAGAAACTTTGGTGGCTACTGACTAAGGACAATTATCAACAAATTTCTAGCAGGCAATAACAACGAGAAGAGTCAAATGTACAAAATTAGAGATGAGCCAAGACATTTGAACTCAGTTAAAAGTACTAAGTAATCCCATAAATGAGTTTTCCTGGACAGTACACACACATTTTTTCCTGGGGAAAAAAACAGAGCCACAAAGTGCAAATATTAAAATGTATGTATTTCATAGTGAGAAAGGAAAAAATAACCAACATACGTCTGACCTCATTAATTCTCTGATTCAATAAAGACAAATCCCCCCACCAAATATATGTATATAGTGACCAGGTAAATTCTTCTACAGAAGCTTTTTCTCCATCATGGGAGGGGGTTTAAGCACCCACTGGGGCATCACAATGCAACTGAAAAAAAAAAATGGTCACTAAATACAAATGTAGCATTTTAGCTGCAGACTTCACTCTTCATCAAATACACATTTATGATAGCATACAGGTCGAGACTCCAGTAGATATTTCCAAGGGTTTCAAGTAATAAAATCTTCACTAGACTTTTTTTGCAAGGCGCTTTTATTGTGACTACTTTCTCATTACTTCATAGCTAATACTTTCTCTTTATTTTGAGATAAAAGCAAGGCAGGCAGAGAGTATTATGGAAAAACGCTAGCTGAATGTGTGTAAAATTTTCTAATAGATGGAACAGAATTACCTGTCACAATCACAAAGAGATGATTAAGTGCCAATGACTCATACTGCTCCATTAACTGAGCCCCAGTATAAATTTAGAAAGATTATAGGTTTGAGGTTTTTCTAAGTCAATCTGCCAATTTAGTCAGTACGAAAGTATTCGAAGAGTTTATTTTATCATCATGAGAGCATTTAAGAGATCTCCCTTTAAAATGTCCTGTGTTCAGTACTGCACTCGTGCATTTTACACAGGTGACAAATCTAGTGGATATAAAACTTACTTCAGAAGCGCTGGTGTGTCAGAAGTAACACTTTTCTTTACATCAACTTAAATCTAGCACTGGGCATTCTGTGGCAGGAAATTCAATCCCAGTCACTTTTGTACTTTCTTCCCTTGCCCAGGACTGTGTCAAAAATCCCAGGGTCTTAAACATCACCAAAGCAAAAGGAAGTACCCCGCTCCCTTTGCCCACTGCGGTCATTCACCTACCCTGGTTTACCTTTGTCACAGATGGCAGGGAACACATTAGTCCACAATTGGTCCACCCACTGTCCCAGGCTGTACAGAACCCTCAGAGCCTGTGATTGTGCTGTTTCTGTACCTGTGGCAACCATGGGAAGTCATTGGTGTGACTGTGGTAGTCCCGTCAGGGATGCTGGTGGGCTATCTTTTCTGACATCTTGCTATCTCTTGATAATGTGTTAGTCATCACTAGCTCTTCTTGTCCTCCAGCCATTGGGTAGAGCCACATGACTAGTTCTGGCCAATTAGTTGTTAGTGGAAGTGATGATGTACAGCTTCTGGTCCTTTAATCACCAGTGAGAAGCCCTCCATTTCTTTTTCTCCTCTGGTACAATGCTAATAATGTTGGAGATGGTGGCTGTTCTGTCTACAGGATCCCGGGGTAAGGAAACAATGGAGCAGAATGAGCCCATGCTAACGACAATGGAAATGAAGCCTGAATGAAAAATAAACCATGTTGTCTTACACTGCTGAGATTTAAGTCTAATTTGTTAGCAGAGTATAATTTAACCTGGTGGTTCTCAAACATGCACAGGCATCAGAATCTCCTGGCGGGCTTGTTAAACACAAGATTGCTTCACCCTTTTCCCAGAGTGTCTGACTCAGTTAGACTGCTGGAGGGGTGGGGGGACCCCAGAATTTATATTTCTAACAAGTTCCCAAGTGATGCTGATGATGCTGTTCAAGGACAAGACCTTGAGAACCACTAACCTAGGCTATCCTGACTTGATACTCAATGCCCTGGAGTGATACATAAGCCTTTCTTCTGAACTGGGTTCCATGCCCAAGGGTCCCACAGACTTGGTTGGGGAAAATGACTACATATTTATTTTTCATTAACTTCTAAGTAAAAATGCAACATTTCTTTCTATTACAAACGTAGGCAATAAACTACAATAGTATTAGCAGTACCTGTACATCCATCATGAATGAAAAGCAGACATATTTTTACTTTAAAGCTAAAAATCTGTGCTCAACACCATATATGCCACTAGATACTATTTTATATGTTAATAAATAAACAAAGATGTAACTGTATCTCAATGCTAAAAGTATTTTGACAAATGAATTTCAATTTAATAGGCTTCCTTTACAATTCTCACCAAACTACCGAAGGAGAGAGACCATGGCATAGAAAAAAAATAAATAATACTTGCGGCATCATCTGCTCAGTTCAGCCCAAATTCTTTCCTCTCTCGGGATAATTCTTTTTCCTCTAGCCATCCTCAAAAGAACTGTTCTCTCTTCTATCCTACCGCAAGATACACTGCATACTCTCTCCAGCAAGCTTGGATTTACAAAAGATGAAAAAGAGCAGACTTCCAGTTATGTTTGCTTTTTGCATTGCACAATTCCCTGTGATGGGGAAACTAGGGAACTGGATAATTGCTTGGGAATGGGGGCAGGATTTCAAGGGGGAATAAAACTTAAGATGGAATTCAACAAGTTATCCTACCACAGTCCATCTTCGTGGAATGAAATACCTTCCTCTCCTCCTTTCTTTATATAAATAAAAGTGTTCATCTTCTTTCAAGACTAGTGCAAAATCTCTCTCTCCTCTGAAACTTTCAATAGTTACCTAATTTTAATAATTTTATGGTACTTGCCCCTTACGCTTAATTTGATATGTATTATTGCATATTTACAGTTTGAGATTGATCATACATCCTTCAAAATGTTATGAGGATAATATGAACAATATATAAATATTATGTGTCTATGCATATTACCATTACCTATATACATTTGGTCAATTATTAAATCACGGGTATTACCGAGTAACAGTCTACAGAGAAACAGGTTTTCAGCTCTGGCTCACCACTGTAAGTAACTACATGTGTCAGGCATGACAGCTGGGAACACAGCCATGATCAAGGCAGGCAGGTCTGTGCTCTCATAGAAGTTAACTTCTGTTGGGGGATAGAAATAATAATAAGTAAAATACTACAAGAATAATAAGAGTACTCCCCCAAAGTGTTAGAATTAAAAGAGGAATGGGCTACTGGTGTCATTTGGGAGCTTGTTAGAAAAGCAGTCTCAAGTTCTAGCCTAGACCTAGTGAACCAGACCTGACATTTTAATAAGAGCCCACATGATTTTTTGTATACTCATGTTTAAGAAGCCTTGTACATGACTACATAGTAGCACATAGGAAGTGCTCCCAAGTTACTCAGTTAGGGACAGTGCATGTTCATTGACTGACTTCATGCTGTAGTTTCAAGTGGATAAATCAGGATACTGATAAAAGGTGAAGACGGTTATAGTTTATAATACCTGTCTTCGATCTTTAAACAAACTTGGATCCTTTTCAGGGCTCATTTCATTCCTCACAGTACATACCTACTATGTGTGCTAAAAGGTCACCAAACTTTTTAATGAAGAAAAGCCATGTTTCACTAAGTTCAGGGTGGGGGCAGGGGAGAAGGGGCACTAAAATCCAAATACCGCAAAGACCTGACACTTGAGAACCCTCAGCTTCTAGACAGCATCGGACAATCTAGTAGGAAAAAGTCAGGGTGCAGAATGACACAGATGGGGGTGGAAGGTATCTTCTGGTCCTGCTGTTGGCAATCCATGATCCATAGTATATCCCCTTACTTCTTCTATCCTCAGCTGCCTCACCTGAAAAATGGGACTAATAATAACAATCAGTGTTTACTATTTTCAGAGATCTAAACTTTTTAAAGTTTTATTTATTTAAGTAATCTCTATCCTCCACATGGGGCTTACACTCACGACCCTTAGATAAAAAAAAAAAAAAAATTAAGTGAAAAATGGCATACGATATCATGTGGTTATATCTTATGAGACAATCCAGAGCATCTCAAACATTCTGAGTTCACGTAGCAGTTTGTTAATTAAGTCCAAAAAACTGGAAGGTAGCCATTTGCATGGTGTCTATCAGATGTTGATGTGTTTTTCTTGAAAATGTAAGCACCACACCTGCCCCTGTGTGTTTGCTATGCCCCCGATGTACCCTGGGGCACAGTTTGGATATGATGAGGGTGCTCACTTGTTCAACTCTCTGACTGCCATTTAATAAACACTCAGCAAGTGCTATATGCTGCTACTTTATGACTTCCCCCTGATCTGTTTAGATGGAGTTAGCTCAGAAAGCCCTCAGAGAAAAACTTGAAGAGGAAAGCTGGGTCTTCAGATAGGGTGTTGCTCTGTGTCTGGAAGCTTCAGAGAATCAAAAGCCAAATGGGAAGAAGACAAGAGACTCAGATCCCCAGTGTGTTCACTGTGTCAGTTACAGGTGCCCTTAAAACCTAGGAATACCTGCTTTTATGGCTCTCTGGGACTCCTCTGTAGGTGCATCAGGCAGAAGCTACCGGAAAGTCTCCTGCACAAGGATGTATAAATGCCTAATGTTTGCTGTTCTCCCTCCAGGTGCTGGAAACAGGCGGCAATGCAACATTATCCACTTACCGTCTTCCAGATCTTTCAGTACATTTTACATTGCTGCCCGTAGGTGTTTGGGATGGTACGAAAAGCTAAGGAAGCTAAGTCTTTGGGAAAGGGAAGCATGGCCTCACCAAACCTATAAGCTCCCAGGCCAATTAACCCTTCAAGTTACATAATATGTTACATATTCATCCTTACCAAGCTGTCCTGTCAGTGCTTTAACAAAAACTTCACCAGTCCAAAATCCTAAACAACGGAGTCTAGGTTTCTGAAGAGTCTAGGTTTCTGAAGATATCATAACATCTTCTACATTCTGGAAAGCTATAATTACTTACACTGAAGTAGCTGGAGTAGACCTTGGGGCTAAGTGACCTCCTGCACTGAACTAGTATTAAACGTTAATCTTTCTAAAATGCATTAGCAATTGCTTTGCTTCCTTTGATGCTGTAGCTATACACATGGGTGTGCTGGTGGGGACCTTTTGGGTTAAGCAGTGTTGCCACCACATGAGAGTTTCGGGAAAAGCCACCCAGCCTGCAGAACTATCAAGCTTGACACCCATCTCACGGCACACTGCCTCCCACCCTCAGGTTCCAGTGGGCATCAGTCACATGCATACCGGCTTGTATCACTGCATCTGCCCTTTCATGCCCTCCCGCTCTGTCCCCTTTCCCCATTTTACACACTCTTTGTTACCATCATGTCCATGTCTTTTAGGACTCTTTTCTCCCTTCCTGGGATGTCAGTATCTTTCTGACCTGAGATTATTTCTTCTGGGGGCTCAGGGTCCTCTGATTGAATACCAACAAAGCCAAAGCCATTTTGTTTTGTTTTGTTTTACATTATAAGTTGATGTTAACAGTCAGTATAAGAGAGGATATTGAAAGAAAAACGAACTGAAAGCGAAGGTCAGTTTAGTATTACATTTCCAAAGCAGCTCTACGAGGCAATAGGAGC
The DNA here is from genome assembly GCF_018350215.1 of Panthera leo. Taxonomy (NCBI): domain Eukaryota; kingdom Metazoa; phylum Chordata; class Mammalia; order Carnivora; family Felidae; genus Panthera; species Panthera leo. The sequence continues at coordinate 51,555,014 of NC_056695.1, read as the reverse complement.
TAAAGGTAAGATCATGCTCTCTGAAGCCTGCCTTCTGCACCTGCTCACAAGCACCAGCTTTTCGATCTAGTGTTTATAGGATCTTGACAGAGATACAGGAAGAGAGAGACAGAGAGACAGAGCGTGAGCAGGGGAGGGGCAGAGAGAGAGAGAGAGAGGAGACGCAGAATCTGAAGCAGGCTCCAGGTTCTGAGCTGTCAGCACAGAGCCCAATGCAGGGCTTAAACTCACAAACTGTGAGATCATGACCTGAGCCGAAGTGGGACACTCAACCAACTGAGCGACCAAGGCGCCCCCCATTTTTCACATTTTAAATTTGTTCTTTCACTGTTAAATCTGGAGGCAACATAAAGATGATTCCACAGATACCTTAGGAGGTGCTAAGCATTGATCTAAATATTCATGTAAATCATCCCAATGGATCTCAGACAGTGTCCTTCTTAGCCTCATTTTATGGATAAGGAATGGGCATGAGGTTGAGTCACTTGCCCAAAGCCACAAGCACCACCATCTTACCACCACACCACTACTCCTTGCTGGCTGAAAGCACAGAAAATAGTGTGATGTGTGTGACATGTAACTCAGCAAGCCTCTGATCTTTCACAGACTTGAAAACTGAAAATTTCACACCACCAATATTTTCACACTTCTGAAATGTCACAGATTTCACAGTAACTTTTTGTGGGGGGTGGGAAGAAAAGATACATAATCACATTAATTGTATGTATTGGTTAAAATATGCATTCTATTTAGTTAAAATATGGGGAAAAAGTATCTGCAGGTCAAGGAAAAACTGTATACCCATGTTGGGGGGGGTGTACTTGTGCATGTAAATGAAAGTGTCTACACTCACATACCGATTTCAGTTCTACTAACTGAAATAAAATACAAACTAAAGGGAAAAATAACTCCTGAAAGATAGCAAAGATTAATTGGGGGTGGGGGGGAAGACCAGAAAGGAAAGCAAGGCCAGTTATCTAAGCAAGATTCTCCTTCCAAAGGGCATATAGCCCCTCCCTTCAAATCTGTTACTACTGTCCTCAGAATCAGTAGAAATCAGGATGCTCATATATTCAGCACATGCATCAGGAAAGCAGATTTGAAAGGAATGGAGAAAAATATCCCCAGACTGAGACAATACGAGTCAGTGTCAGGCAAACAGGACATGCAGGACAAGGGAAGGGTTAGGCACTATCGTTTAACATTAAACAGGTCGCATTAAGCACACATTCCTCTGGTTGGCATACAGAGCCCTCCACAATGCCATGTGGCATTAGCTCCTATAGCTGCCCCCACATACAAGCTAAGCACACGGGATCTGACTTATCCTTCCCCTGTGCCTTTTTCAAGCCAAGGTAACAAATAAAAGTCTTCCTCTCTGCCAGAGAGACCACCCAAGGGTAATTCCCACATAGAGTTCCACCTTTAGTCCTTCTAACCATCCCACCAGGCTCATCCTAAAGAAGAGTATACTTATTAAATACTGCATCTTCCTACCTCCTTAAGAGACACTTTCTCTAACCTCAGCACCTCATTATATTTTAAATCTTCCCTCATGACACTGAACTTATTATTCTACTCCTTTGGTGATTTTCAAATATATTAAGTCGTGTGATACATTGTTCAAATCACAACAAGTAAAATCCACCAAAGCAGAAGAATGTCAGCAAAATGGAAATGTAATTTTATGTGTGTGTGTGTGTGTGTGTGTGTGTGTGTGTATGGTGTATATATATATAAGGTATATATATATATATATATTTATATTTATATATATATATACATATATATGTGTGTGTGTGTGTGTATATATATATATATATATATATATATATCTTTAATTTGAAGTATAATGTCTTGCATATAATGGTATTCAGTAAGTATTTGTCATATTTAATGGAAATAGGTGTAAGGGTACTGATCGTACATCCCATTTTGCCTACAACAGTCCAGTTTAAGCCAGTTGTCCCGGAACAATTTTTAACAGTGCTCTTCTTCTCTCCTAAGTGTTTCAATTTGGATACAAACTATATGGCCACCTTAGTCATAGGAAGAAAAGTTGTTTGATAGGTGAGAAAAATATATTGTAGGAAAGTTTAAATTACTTCCTCAAAAATCATACAGCATAGAGAACCTTAGTACCTGAGCCTAAGTCAATAAGAGGCAAGTATTTTCCTAAAACTTTGAAAAAAGCATAAAATATAAACATTTTCCATAAACATCATAAGTACAGTTTGATGAAACACATTTTACCAATAATCAGAACATTGTTAAAAATTATCACTCTTTGTAAGTATGTCATAATTCTCCTATCATACCTAAGTGAGAGTTAGTATTATCTAAATCATCACTGGTTTATTTAATCTTCTGAACATATCACTATCAATTCTCAAAAAGTCAAAATCAAGGGGGCACCTGGGCAGCTCAGTTGGTTGAGATCTGATTCTTGATTTCGGCTCAGGTCATGGTCCAAGCTGTTCTTTACTTGAACTTCTAGAATTTTAGGTTAAAAATTATACTGACATTTAAGATATTATAATCATGTGATATTATAATCATGTAATAATTACAACTTATGATAATATAATAAAATCTGTCCATTTCCGTAAGAAGTTATACAAAATGAATTTAATTGTACTATTATATGGAAATCTACAGTTCCATTTCTTCCCAGATAATAAAAGGCAAGTTGAAAAGTCTCATTTTATGCATGTAAATTAGATAGGAATACTAATGAAATGTGAAAGAATAAGAAATCTCAACAACTCTTAATACAAACAAAACAGGCTTATTTCCTACAGCTCCAGGCAACTTACTATATAAATGTACATTTTATTACATACATAATTGAAATACTACAAAAAGAAAAGAAACAACAGCACTGTTAAAAAAATTATCAGTATTTTTATCTAATTCATTCTTTATTATTATTAAACAAATTTAGAAAAAACAGGCAGGATTTGAGAATTTTTATCAAGATCAGGTTCCTTAAAATGTCTAAGTTTTGACATAGTTGGCTCAGAAACCTAGAAGGACATATCTGAGAGGATGTATGCCTGCACAATTTGCTGGAAGAAAGCCAATTTGAAACATGGGATGCAGCTTCAGTGACATTAGCTAAACATAGAACATGAAAGTGGAGGCAACTAGAGGCTTCAGAGGTAACATTTCTTTTTTTTTAATTTTTTTTTAATATTTATTTATTTTTGAGAGAGAGAGAGACAGAGCGTGAGTGGCGGAGGAGCAGAGAGAGAGGGAGTCACAGAATCCGAAGCAGGCTCCAGGCTCTGAGCTGTCAGCACCTATGCAGGGCTCGAACCCACGAACCGTGAGATCATGACCTGACCCAAAGTCAGACACTTAACCAACTGAGCCACCCAGGCACCCCAGAGAGGTAACATTTCTTTGAAGTGTGTACAAGAGTGGCTTCAACAGTCTGAAATTGGTGCAATTTTCTTTTACTTGATTAATTCATTCAATAGCTACTTATTGAATGATCTCAAAAACATTTATTGAGTTGAACACTTCTTTGGGGGCGCTGTCCTAGACACTACAAAAACAAATAATAGGATGTGCCATGCCTCTTATGCTAAAGAAGCTGTAAGATGCAAAGGGAGGTAAGGTAAAAGACAATGATGATAATGATAGAGATGATGATGACAAGGCCATTATTAGAAACAGCATTAAGTTGTGGATTGCTTACTAGATATAAGTAAGATAGCAACTCATTCATGGATGAGAAACCTAAAACTCCAAGAGATGCAGTATTTACACAGGTCACTCAGGTAGAATCGTATATAATGAGAATTAAAAGCCAATGCCCTTAGCCACCTTGCTATGGAGATGAGGGAAAAATCCGTGTGGGTGGCAGAATATGGTCCTAAAAGATGCCCATGTCCTAATCTCTTGAACCTGTGAATAGATTAGCTTACATAGTAAAAGGGAATTTGCATATGCGTTTAAGTATTTTCACATGGGGATATTCTAATGGATCTGGGTGGGACCAATGTAATCACAAAGATATTTATTTATTTATTTATTTATTTATTTATTTATTTATTTAGCAAAGATCTTTAAATGTAGAAGGGGTGGGACAGTCAGGGAGATACAGGACCACAGTAGAGAGGTAGTATAAGATTACAGAAGAATAGAGATTGCTGGCTTTGACCATGTTGGAAGAAGAACAGGAGCCAAGGAATGTGAATGACCTCTCGAAACTGGAAAAGGCAAGGAAGCATTTCTCCCCTAGGGGCTCCAGATCTTTCAGGGGTTCTCTTTTTCTTCATCTCTGTCCCATCTTTTCTCAACTGCCCGTCATATACAGCTCAAGAATTAATGACAAAAAGAAACAGTTCTTCGGGAAATACTGTGGGGGAAGGGAGCATTCCATAAATTTAAGGCATCGCTACTACAGTTGTTAAAAATACGGAGAAGTCAAGAAGTGACAAAATGCTTGGAATACACTGACTATCACAACTCCTACAGTTTCCACCTACATAACTAGGCAACTTCACAACTGAAAACATCACACTGTAAATACGCCAAAACTATTTACATCCCCAGTTAAGTCTCTTAAGTTTGTTCTTTAAATCAGGTTAAAAATTTTCATCTTTTGTGAGTAAGTTCTGAAGTTCAAATCTTCATATTCTCAAGCACTGCTTGCAGTTAAGAGATAACTATGAATTAAACAGAATAAAACAGGTATAAATATTGCCTAGATTTACAGCAACTGAGTCATGTAATTAAATCCTGGATCTTCACGCAAAAGCCAGTTTATATAAATTAATTGGCCATCTCTAAATACTTATGATAAACACCTAAAATTGAATTCTTCTATGTTCGTGCAACGGAGGTAACACTTGGCTGCCATGTATGACCAGGCAGGTTGTGCACTGTACAATCCCAGGGGGGCAATGGTACAATGGTGCCCCCTGAAACTACATAATGTGGCAGCCCTGTAAGTGAATTTGGTTTAAGAAACTGCCTTCTATCAGCAGTAGAGAAAAATGTGATGAGCAAATCTTAAATGATACAGTAGAGGGCAATAAAGACTCATTAGGTATAGGAGACATTGCAGAGTATGTCAATGGGAATTGAATGAAAGATTTTGATTTATGATTCTATTAGGCATAGTAGCATGAGAGCATGCATAATTATCAGCAGCATATGGTTGGTAACAATTTACAAAAATAATCTAAACAAGCACAGTCCTAGAGAAATGGACAATAGAAGACAGATACTGACATTGTACTATTCATGGCATACAGTAAATATTTAGACCAAAAAATGATTATTGATAAGTATATTTTAAAAGGTACTATCATATTATGTTAGGATGGAGTTGTAAAAGTGATTAATCTAGAGAAAAGTCACACTTTTTCTCCTCTTCTGAGGAAGAGGGTACTGAATTGTATCCAATTCAAGAATATTCAATATAGTATTCAATAAAGAGTATCTAGAAATTATAAAATTATAGGCCTGGAAGGGAATTGGATACGGAACTCAAACTCCAGTAAATTATTTAAATGCAGCTGACTTTATAAGTATACACTTTATAAGTATACTTTAGAAGTATACACACATACACACCACTCACATACACATACCTATTCTCTAACTTTTCTTAGGAACTTATTCTAATTTTAACTATGACTTGCAGGAAAACTTTTTCCTACCGCTAAAAATTATAATGGGTTTATAATGGAAAATAAGCAGTAGGAGAAATTATATAACAGCTTCTTCCTGTATCAAATTATTTTTAGAATTAATCGTATAGATTATATTAAATTTAACTATTAACTACCTCAAAGGCATCAGAAACTTCCCACCAAATTCTCGTGCTAATTTATGCATCCCTACCTTTAAATAGTCTCTTTTCCTGGGTTTACTGAATCCGGTATTTATCTCTTAAGGACAGCAAAAACATCTCTTCCAACAAATCACTGCACTTCACTTTTTTAATAGGTGCTCTTTTTGCCAAGCGCTTTCTTACTGTTCAGACAAAAGAATTCAAATACAAGGCATTTTTATTGACTTTTTATTGTTTTGCAAGTATGACTTTTTTTTTTTTTTTTTTTTTTTTTTGCCTAACACCAAATTTTGGTGATTTGAACGTATATAATACAGTAAAAAATTATCTACTTGGGACTCCAATAATTTTGAATTGATGACAATTTTGGTTAAGGGCTTGTCATTTTATTTTTGAAAATGATATTAAGGGTGGGGCGATTTGTGAAATAATGATAGACCCCCAAAATTAGGAACTCCTTCAGTCACACTCAATCCTTGTAGCATTACCAGTTACATAAAATTCACACACTGATAATAAATGATTCTCACCCTTATATACCAAAGTTGCTTAAGAAAGGGTATCACTATTAATTAACACTTTGTTGAGATAAGGTTAGCGTCACTAACTAACTTATAGGAATAAATACTGTACTAATTGTATTTAAGGGCTTCCCAAATTACTTCCCTTTTACTCTCTTTTATTCTGACAGCATTCCGATCCCCAGCCAACATGAGAATCATAGATATACCAGTACACTCTAGCTGAAAATGTGCATAATCAACAACGACGACGACAACAACAGCTAACAGTTATAAAGATGCCTTACACTTCACGTGAATTACCTCATTTAATTCTTAAGACAGTCCTATGAGGCAGGTGAAAACAATCACACCATCACCCACAGTAATACAATTAATAGCAGTACTGCCAGCCACAACTTGATATTCTCCGTCTGCCCTAACTCATTTACTTTCACAGCAACCATATGAGGTAGGTACTAGAATTATAGTATTACGTTTTACATATGAGGACATTGAGGCACAGAGAGGTTATGCATCTTGTCTAGCCCAAAAGCTATGAAACAGCAGATCAAGATTAGACTCAGTTTGGCTCCAGAATCTCGGCTTGTAACCATTACACTATGCTACCTCTTCTCTCGTGGCAATTCCGTAACACCCATACTACTTTATTATCCCCACTTTACAGATGAGAAAACGGAGACACAGAGAATTTAGGTAATTTAACTAGGACTGCCTAGCTTACAGGTAGGCAGAGCCAGATGGTAAATATTTTTGGCTTTGCAGACCATAGGGTTTTTGTGGCAACCATTCAACTCTGCTGATGGAGCACTAGAGCAGGCATAGACAATACACAAATAAATGAGTGTAGCTGTGTTCTATAAAACTTTATTTTTGAACAAAGAAATGTGACTTTCACAGAATTTTCAGGTGTCACAAAAAATTCTTTTTAAAAACCTTGTCAACAACGTACAAACCATTCTTAAGTTGCAAACCATTCAAAAATAGGCAGCGGGCCAAATCAGGAAGACCAGCTTTAGTTGCTAGAGTTTGTCTACTCCTGACACAGCAAGCGATTGCTGGAGCTGGTATATTAACCCCAGTTAATCCAGCTCCAGAGTTCACATTTCAAACTCCTCCCAAAATGTGCTTCTCAAACTTACATGTACACAGGGGTCTTGTCAAAATGCACTTCTTTAGATTACCATATGCCTCCCTAGTCTCTGAAATCACATGCAATTCTATGCTGCTACCCATAACCAGGTGCTAAAAAGTTTGTGCCTTCCAAGCACGCTTTTGAGTAACAGTGACCCCCTGTCACATGGGGGTGCCAATTTACCTGGTAAACAGAAAAATTCTTTAGCTTACATAATCTATAATTTGTCAGTCCTGAGGGAACATTAGTCTGAAATTCACATGAAATATAATATATATTTCTTACTGCATCCATGCTAGCATAATATAACCAAGTAATCAAACTTTTGCTTTCAAACTAGACATCAGTTTTGCCCTCTACCGACAGATGTAAGGCTCACGTCAGTGACAAAGAAAAGCACAGGCAGAATATTAAAGAAAATGGGGTCTTCTGATCTGATTTTTCTTAACGGTGTTGCATAGGCAAGATAAATTTCTCCCTCTGATGAGACCCAACATTAAATATAAAGGAACAATTTTATAGGCTTTTATTGTTTTAAAAGTACTGTAATAATTTTTTATACCAATCAAGTTTACCCTCGGAAAAATGGAAATAAACCTCTTCAGAAATCTCTACACTTTCCACCAGAAATTAAACACTTCTACTTTATTAAAGTGTCCTTTCTTCTTCCTATAGATTTGTGGTCATATCATGAAGCTCTTTTTAAAGACTTCTAGAAAAAAAGACGTACACTTTGTGTTAAAAGAAAGGCTTTATGGTTATCTTAGGAGTTTATTATTTTATGTAACAAAAGCTTAGGCTTAGTTTTCTTTTAAACCTACAATCTAGTATTCACAACCCTAACATTTGTTTTATTTTTCTGAAGAAACCCTGAGATGCCTAATGAGAGCATTTGCTGCCTAAACAAAACACGTATTTTTTATAGTCTTTTCAAGTGGTGTTTTCAAAGGCACTTGAAGAAAGGATGATGTTGTGTGATGATTACCATCTGGATGCAGTGATATTCTTTGACCTTTATTTAATCACCATTATTAAAAGGCATTTACCAGGTACCCAGTTGTGGCAGCCGCTTATTTGTGCCATGGCATTAAGTTCCATCCCGCCTGAGGGCTGGAAGAAAACCTGAGTGGTCATTTTATCCAGCTGAGTTTCTAACCAAAATTACACAAACCCATTCAGAGAGAGCATTTTCTCCTTTTCCAAGTGGTATACAATTTTTTATAACCTTCCCTGTCAATCATTTCATAACAAAGTCAACTGAAAATAAGCGAAAGCAGATTGTATAGAATATATTGGTGATGCCTAATTTGGGTAATGCTGCATGCACACAAACACAACACACACACACACACACACACACACACACACACACACACACATGAAAAGAATGACAGCAAAAAACACAATGCCCGTCCTGGCTAGGCAGTTTGCAACACAGCTTATTGTTACGGGGAAAAAAACCCCAAAGAATTCATCTAAACAAAAAGTTCAGAGTACAATGTTAAGAACAACTTCAAAACTCCAGGCATCCGCAGCCCAGATCAGAAGGCGACAGAGAGTGAGGCCACTGACTGTTAGCTTAACAGGGAGAAATTCTCAAGAAATATAATCACTGGACACTGATATGTAGATGACTGAAAAATACAAATACTAACTTTAGAAGAAAACATGATATATCTTCATGCAGTGACTGGAGTGATGGATTAATATGATTTTATTTTATATATGTCTCTTCCATGAGCTAAACATGGGGTAGCAAGTTATTTTTTTGCATGAAGTTGCATGAAGATATATCCATTACTAAAATGACAAAATTGTCTCAAATGTTGAAGAGCATTTACCCCTCTAAATTTAAACCAATTCATATTTGGGGGTTACAATAACTATTATTTTTTACTATGTAGCATTCATTTTCCCTCTTTCCCATAACTACATCCCTATTTCCCTCTGAGGAACAACCTCTCTCCTGCTCAGTCACCTGCCTCCAATGAAGCTGACTCCAAATCCAACCCTGACTGACGCAGGGCATGTGATCCAGGATGAACCCAGTCCTTACAGCGGTTTTCCTAGCCACAGGTATTGGTTCAGGAATGAGCATCTGACGCAGACCAAATTATGGGAAGATGTATACTGCTGTTTGTGGGAAATTCATTTTTTTCCCATTGTCTCTAAAACCCAAGAAGTTTGAGATACAAGTTACTGCTGCCATTTTGCTAACACATGAAAACTGAAACTAGAGTCAACATAACAAGAGGCACCAACAGGAGATGGAAAGGAACCAAGTGTTGATATTTTTAAAGCCCTGAATCCAGAAGGTCCTGTGACTTGGGTTTTTCAGCCTATATGAGCCAACAGAGTTCTTTTCTGTTTAATTAAGCCATTAAAAAAACAATTGATTCAATGATTTAAAATTAAACAGGAGTAATCCTTTAATATGTCATTTAAATATGCCTTTCATTTAATCTTTTGTGCATATACATTTTAATAGTGAAAAACTTCAGTCAAATAGTGAACAAACTCTCTAAATCCTGTCACCTTAGTCTAACTGTATAGTTTTTGAGGTAAAGAATTATATCATATTTCTTTGTATTTCTCAAGATACCTAACGGTATATTTTTAATGCATATTCTCAAAAATTTTTTGTTTGATTTACTGACTTACCCTTTTATTTGTGAATGGGAAATCTTCAGTAGATCTGAACTGGGAAAAAAACTCTATATGGTTCAAAACATGGTCTTAAGATTATTAATGTTTACATATGACCAATTGCTACTTTTTGAGGAAATGGATATGACCTTATTTATTCAACAGAGTGCTTTGGTGCATATCTTGAATCCAATCGTGAAACATCATTCAAACATTTTACAAAGTAACTGACCATTAATCTTCAAAAGTGTCAAGGTCATGGAAGATAAGAAAAGACTGGCACAGGTTGGGAGATACGACTGAGACATAACAACAAAATACAATGTGAGGTCTTGCATTGGATCCTGAACTAGAAAAAAGACAGTAGCGGAAAAACTGATGGAATTCTTATAGGGTCTATAGGTAAGTTAACAGAATTCTATACATGCCCATTTACAGGTTTCAATAACTGAGCTACAAGAATGTAAGAAGGTAACATTAGGGGAAGCTGAGTGAAGGGCATGTGGGACCCTCTTACTGTTTCTGCAACTGTCCTCAAAGTCTGAATTTATTTTAAAATAGTATGATAAAAAAAAAGACTACTCTTCAAAGTAGCCTGAATATATACCTAGAATGATGCTTCAGTATTTTTGGAATTTATCTTTCAAAATTGCCTTTAGAGCAAATTAAAAAAAACAAAAAAGAAGCTCTTATTACATTCTGAAAATAAAGGAAACTCTATTTAAGATGGGGTCTGGAATCCCTCCCCTGCTCATGCTCTGTCTCTCTCTCTCAAAAATAAGTAAACATTTAAAAAAAATTTTTTTAAAAAGCGGGGGGGTGGTGACTGGGTGGTTCAGTCCGTTAAGCGTCCGACTTGGGCTCAGGTCATGATCTCGTGGTTTGTGAGTTCGAGCTGTGCATGGGACTCTGTGCTGACAGCTCAGAGCCTGGAGCCTGCTTCAGATTCTGTGTCTCCTCCCCTCCCCCTGCCCCTCCCCTTCTCTCTCTCTCTCTCTCTCTTTCAAAAATAAACATTAAAAAAAAATTTTAAATGATGGGGTCTGGAAGCACTGAAGAGGGAGTTCTCACGAATGCACTGCTCTCTGCAGCAAGAAGGAAGAATTGGTTTAACAAGAAAGGACGTTTTTCCCATAGGAATTTTTTCTTCTCCTGCTTTTAAGGAAAGGAAGAATGGTCCCTCCCTGCCCCAGCAACAAGGTACAATCCACCACTTACAGCCAATGAGAAGGCATGACAATCTTGAACTCCTGAACTTTTATTCAAACAACTCTTCCCAATTTCCTCCTAAAGCTTAATAAAAGCTGACCTTCCTTTGTCTCTTTAGACTTCCCTATGATTCACCATAGCTTGTTTGTGTCCTATTGCGATTTCTTTGCTATTCCCAAGTAAACTTTTTTTTTAACTTAAATAAAATAGCTCTTTGTTCTGTTTCAAGTTAACAACTTGAAAATCAGAATTACTACCTCAATAGTCTCCCGCATTTATGTGAGGCTCTTAGAGAGCCTTCAGCACTGGGAGCAATCAAAAATGTGATCCAGGAAATTTGTGCTGCAGCTTAATCACCGAGTCTAACCGAATCATTTGAAACAAACTGTAGACATCCTCAACAGCAGGCTTCATCCCTTCCCCTTATTCTACTATATCTACATTTACTCTTTTATATTTAGTACAAAAATGTGTTTCCTGTGGCAGAAAAAAAAAATCAATAAATATAAATTGAATTGGAAGTAAATTACATTTTATAAATGAAATTTATAAGGATGTAGATAATTGAGTTGAAAACAACAAAATCAAAAGAAAACCATGTAATGTCTAAGTTAAATTTGTAACTTCCAAAGAATAATGAAGAGATGACCAAATTATAGGGTGGCTGAATGTAAGTTATCTGGGTTAAAAGAACAGTCATTGAGAGGAAAGGTCCTCTTCCTTGCCACCCTCCTCTCCTGAAAAAAAAAAAATGTAGCTCAATATGCTACAATCCATTTCTCAAACTAATAACATTAATAATCCTTCCCTATTCCTGTAATATATTCCAAGTTTACACTATGAAGATTCAATTTCATGAAAAAACGATGAATGCTCGTCTTTTTATTAAATTCAGCAATCATGTAAAGTAAGCAGTTACGTTTCTAAACTGAATTAAAGAGGAAGACACAAAATTCATAAGATATAGGTCTTGGCCTCGATTGAGAAGCTCATAGTAAGGATAACAGATATGTCAATATAAAAAATATAAATATGTGGAATAGCAGAAGTTCATACAAGTTATAGAATTGGGGCACTGGAGAAATTAATATTCTTTGGACAATGACATAAAAGGAGGCTTCTTAGAAAAGAAAATGCCTGAGTCAATCTCCATTTATGAACAAGTACATTTGAGACTTAGATAAAGTGGCTTATCCTACATCACAAGGCTAGTTCATCGAACATTTGAGAATAGAACTCAGGGTGCCTGGTTGGCTCAGTCGGGTAAGCATCTGACTTTTGGTTTTGGCTCAGGTCATGATCTCATGGTTTGTGGGCTGGAGCCCTACATCAGGCTCAGCACTGACAGTGTGGAGCCTGCTTGGGATTTTCTCTCTCTCTCTCTCTCTCTCTGCCCCTCCCCTGTGCTTCCTCTCTGTCTTTCTCTCCCTCTCTCTCAAAAATAAACAAATAAAGTTAAAAAAAACAAACAAAAAAAAGAATAGACCTCAAGTCCTTGAACGGTCTCTTGGATAAAGTACTGTAACAATTTCCTGTCACTCTGTTCAAGTTGGTGAGTCGTCCATTCTTAGAATGCTCACAGGCAATGATGTTCCTCAGATTGTTAATGACCATTCTAGTCTTTTAAGTGCTAAGTCAAAAACCAAGGTATCATCCTTGATCTTTCTCTTTCTCTCACATCCCATAATTGGTCTCTCATCAAGTCATATAGTGTGTACTTTCCAAATGTAACCATAATTTCACTACCTCTTATCCTTTCTGGTCCAAGCCAAGATTATCTCTCACCTGGTCTCTCTGCTCTGCCCTGGTCTATTCTTAACACAGTAGCCAAAGTGATTCTATTAAGATGTATATCTGATCATACTACTCATCTGCTCAGTACCTTCCAGTGGCTTCCCATCTAACTCAGAGTTAAAGTCAAAGTCCTCACAATGACCTACAAGGCTCTACAAGGTTTGGCCTCCTATTGTCTTTCTGACCTCATCTCCTATTACTCTTCTATTACTCTCTCAATGACTTCATTTCAACTACCTTTTCTTCTTCAATATTCTTCAAACATATCATCCATGTTTCCACCTTAGGCTTTCTCCTCATTTTTCCTTCCATTTGCACCCACATCTAGATCCCTCACTTCCTCTAGTAATGATCTAATAATCACCTTCACAGTGAGGGTTTCCATGGCCAAATCATCTAAAATTTCACCCTCCCAACATTTCCTACTCCCCTTTTCTATTTTATTTTCATCCTTAGCACTGAAAAATACTTATCATATATATTTTATTCAGGTATCTTCTTAAGGGTCTGCTCCCTCCTCCCTAATGTGGGCTCCAGGAGGGCAAGAACTTTTATCATTTTTCTCCACTACTTTTATCCCTAGTGCCTAACACATAGTAGTATTCATTATATACTCATGAAGGAATAAATGAGTATGGATGTCATGATAACAAAGAACAAGCCATTTCCAAGGGCTAGAAATAACCAAGAGCTGGTTCTTTCAAAAGATAAATGAAATTGATAAACCTTTAGCCAAACTCATCAAGAAAAAAAGAGGGAGGACTCAAATAAATAAAATCAGACATGAAGGAGGAGAAACAACAACTGACACTACGGAAAAACAAAGGCTTATAAGAAAAAATTATGAAAAATTATATGCCAGCAAATTAGACAACGTAGAAGAAATGGATAAATTCCTAGAAACATGTAACCTTCCAAAACTGATTCAGTAAGAAACAGAAAATTAGAACAGACCGATTACTAGCAACAAAATTGAATCAGTAATCAAAAAAACTCCCAAAGAACAGAAGTCTAGGACCAGATGGCTTCACAGGTGAATTCCACCAAACATGTAAAGAAGATTTAATACTCTGTTCTTCACAAAATATTCCAAAAATAGAAGAGGAAGGAAGGCTTCCAAATACATTCTACAAGCCAGCATTACCCTGATACCAAAACCAGACAAAGATAGTACAAAAAAGAAAACTACAAGTCGATAGCTCTGATAAACATAGATGCAAAAATCCTCACCAAAATATTAGAAAACCAAATTAAATAATACATTAAAAAAACATTCACCATGATCAAGTGAGATTTATTCCAGGGATACAAAGGTGGTTCAATATTCTCACATGAATCAATGTGATACATTACATTAACAAGAGAAAAGGTAACAACCATACATCATCTCAATATGCACAAAGAGCATCTGAAAAAGTACAACATTCACTCACGAGAAAAACTCTCAATAAGCTAGGTTAAGAGGGACCACACCACAACAAAATAAAGGTCATATATGAAAAACTCACAGCTAACATGATACCTAATGGTGAAAAACTGAAAACTTTTCCTCAAAGATCAGGAATAAGACAAAAATGTCCAATCTTATCACTTTTATTTAACGTAGTACTAGAAGTCCTAGTCACAGCAATCAGACAAGAAAAAGAAATAAAAGGCATCCAAATTTGTAAGGAAGAAGTAAAACTTTCACTATTTGCAAATGACATGATACTATATACAGAAAATCCTAAAAACTCTGCCAAATCAATGCTAGAACTGATAAATTAACTCAGTAAAGTCAGGGGATACATAATTACTACATGGAAATCTGTTGCATTTCTATACGCTAATAATAAAGTAACAGAAAGAGAAATTAAAAAAATAATCTTATTTACAATTGCACGAGAAAGAATAAAATACCTAAGAATAAAACTAATCAAGAAGATGAAATACCTATACCTGTGTATATATACAAAGAACAAGCCAATACTCAGTGATAGAGTAGGGACCAGACAAAAGATGATAATCCATGGTTACAGTGTAAAGGAGCACCTCCATGTCTAACATATACTTGGTACCCGATAACTGTTTGTTGACTAAATACGTTAATAAAAAATTACATAGGAGATATCTTCTGGCTTCAGGATAAGACCTGCTATGTAATAATTAGGAAGTCAACAACAAAAACGGCCCATGGATAGCATTGCCAAGAATCTCTTCCAACTGACACTTACATGATGCTAATGTCAAGGACCATGGGAAAATCTTAGGATAGCTGAGGTAGGCCATTATTTGTCACATCAAAAGTTCCTTCACTCCATGAAGAAGAGAGAAGAAGGCATAACAGATGTCAAGAAATAAATACTTCTTCAATTTTAAACCTTTGCTGTGTGTGTGTGTGTGTGTGTGTGTGTGTGTGTGTGTGTGTGCGTCCAAAACACTGAGCAGGGAAAAAGCTTCCTTTCTTCTTACAAATTCACATATATAATCCATTGATTTGTGGGTCTAGAAAGAAACAACATATATTTTCCCCATAGCTTCATTTTACTCCATTAACTATACTATCAATTTCTCACCACAAAATAAAAATAAAAATACTTACATCACAAGATATTTTGAGGATTAGTATAATGCTGGCTTGAAAATGCTTGTAAAGTATTAAGTGCTATTACTATTCCAAAGGAAACATTTGTGAAATACAATACTTGTCCATGAATATTCTAGGTTCAACTCAACAGACCACAGACAAAACAATGAGAATATAATAATCAGAGAGTTTCAGAAATCATGTTAAAATAAAATCAATATAGAAGTAGCAGAAGCAAAGACAGGTTCACTCAAGTGTGAGGGTAAACAGATGAAACCCTATGTACTTGCATTCTGCAATGAAGCAGCATTTGTGGTTTTTAGAGGAAACCAATTATATATTGATGAAGAAACTAAGCTATGAGTAGATGTTACCCAGATGAATCAGGCTTAGAAGTTAGATTTTCCTGACTCTAATTCAGGACTCTAAAATATAACAATAAACCATGTATTGAGCTCTAACTATGGGCCAATATTGTCCTAAGTCTTTATATGGATATCACAATGATGCTGCTGTTCTTACAATCCTTACAATAGGGACACATATTGTTTTTACAAAGAAAAAGTAAGTAATTTAGCAAGGTGACACACCTTGAAAGTGGCCGAACTAGAATTTGAACCTGAACAGGCTAACAGCCCCAAGATGCTCTCAATCTCTAAGCCACTTCTCTAAGCGGAGGTAGACTGACAGCCTCTCATCATGTGTTCTCATTATCATGCAAAGTTAGTTCTGAGGGTGGAAAAAATCTTAGTGTAATGGCCCAGCGCCTCCAAAGGGCCACAGAACATAAACAGATACACTAAACCTGTGGTATTAAAATTCCATTCAAGGGAGGAAGAGATTAGAGAAAAAAGGTCTAAGAAGGCTCTTTATGAGAAAGGAAGGGTAATTATTAAAAGTGCTGAAAATACTGCCTTAATCAATACCACTTAACTGAGAAAAAGTAAACATTTATTCTATGTATTAAATTGACAATGGATTCACTAACCCCTCCATCCCATTAAACCCTTTCTTTCCCATGACTGCTTAAGAGACTACTGTAGTTGAAAGTCACATGGAAGAATCATTTGAGTAAAGAGGATCTAGCCTTATTAAGGCTGACAACCAGCCTCTCTCCCTGCATTTTTCCTGCCAGCCTCCTTGACTTGCTATTTTATTTCTCTAAAGTGGATAAAATATGGGCTTAGGAGAACAGGTACTCAGTGGAGTGCAGTGGGAAAGGTACAGTATTTGGACACGGGAGGCTGGAGGTGACCTCAGGTCCACCATTTACTGGTGTTGACAAATCATCTCAAATCCTTTGAGCTGCAGATCTTGCATCTACAAAATGGAAGCAATAAAGGATGGGGAAAGTACAGAAAACAAAGAAGTATTTTAAATGTTAGGTATTGTTATTACCGGAAGGAATGCAGGTGGTTGTGCTACTGAAATTAAGTGATAATTCAAATGTGCTTTTATATATTATCACACTGGACTCTCAAAATAAAGTGGAACAATAATTTCCAGGTCTCCTAAGCACAGAGGAAAAACAGAGTTCAGAGAACTTAGTGCATTACCTAAGGTCACAAAATTAGCAAGGGTCAGAACCAGGTCTATCCTCAGGCAGTGCTCTTTCAGGCAAATCTGTTAACTATCAGCACAAAATTAAATGATAAATTCCATTGATTTTCTGATGTATTAATTGGCTTTAAGACAACAAGATGATGATGCTGAGAAATGAGTAAACATTCCCAACATGATAATGTTTGTGCTGACTGAGATTTGTTGGTCATGGGCTCTTATTAGACTTCTAAATAGTTTAATCAAGGTTTTGTATAGCATTTGCTATTCACTCAGGGAAGCATGTGTTTTGCCAAAGTTTGCCACAGGGACTGAAGAATATACAAATGGATAATGACTGAAACAGAGCGGGAAAAATAAACTAACACATTCAATGCAGAGATAGCAATTAAGAAATTGAACACAATATTTCATTTATGTTTTTACGTGTTGCCTAAAGCACAACAGTCAGACAAACCTTTAAGGTTAATGAAGATTACTATAGGGATGTTAACATTTAAAACTGAAATCTAACTTCATTTCTGTGAAATGACTTGAATTTTGTTAAGTTATTTACAAAGGTAAGTTTTTCTGGAACAGATCATTATCCTTTCCCAAAATTGCTTTGAGGCACACAAAATAAACCAGTAGACCAACCAACCAACAAAAACCTGTCTCTGAGATCACCCAAGACCTTCTATGTATTATAAAAATAATACATTAATAGTACTAACAAAAAAATAAATATGAAAAGGAAATAAATCCATCAATATCCAAGCGCCTTCAAAGTGAGTCAGATAAATGGATAAAGAAGATGTGGTGTATATATATATATGTATACCTTTGTGATCACCAAGTAGTATACCATTGTATATATATATATATATATATGTATATATTATTGTATATATATACATACACACATATATATACACCTATACATATATATATATATGTGTGTGTGTGTGTGTGTGTGTGTGTGTGTATACACAATGGTATACTACTTGGTGATGACAAAGAATGAAATATTGCCATTTGCAACAATGTGTATGCACTAGAGTGCATTATGGCTAAGTGAAATAAGTCAGTCAGAGAAAGACAAATATCATATGATTTTACTCATATGAGGAATTTAAGAAACAAAACGGATGAACAGAGGGGAAGGGAAAGAAAAATAAAATTAAGATAAAAACAGAGAGGGAGGCAAATCATAAGAGACTCTTAACTATAGAGAACAAACTGAGGGTTACTGGAGGGGAGGTGGGCGGGAGGATGGGCTAAAGGGGTGATGGGCATTAAGGAGGGCACTTGTTGGGATGAGCACTGGGTGTAACATGTAAGTGATGAATCACTAAATTCTACTCCTGAAAGTACTACACTATATGTTAACTAACTTGAATTTACGTAAATTTAAAAAAAAAAGTTTTTTTAAATACAAAAAAATAAGGTGAGTCAGTACCATTTTCTCTAAACGTAAGCTTCAAAAATACAGTTCATAAAATATCTTTAGATGTTTCACTTTGTATATTTCTTATAGATGTTAATGAATAACTGTGGCAGTATTAGTCAGATCTGATTCACACTCATTAAGGAGTAACTTCCTTCCGTGCAGTAGAAATACTCATTGTGTTTTTCTGACACTTTGTATAGAATTATCTATTCTGATCTGCACAACAACCCGTAAGGGGAAAGGCAGGTATTATTATTGTCAATTTGCAAGTAAAAAAAAAAACTTGGAATCAAGAAGAATTCTGTATTTTCAGGTTTAAAATAATTGTAAAGAGCATCTATGTAAACCATGTACCCAATGCTTGACAGCCCTCTGTATCTCCTACTTTGTCTATAAATACATCTAGCAAAGGGTGGGGGGCACACATATCATCTCCAGTGAGAGTATTCTTAAACTGACCAGATCTGAACTTGAGGAAACTTTTCCTATGGTGAACCAAAATCCATTCACATAATCTCAAACCCCGGGCCCTAATTTACCTTTGAGGCCACACAAGACAAATTCAACTGTCCTTGGACAAACAGATTCTGAAATATATATGCTTGGCAACGTCTCCCCCGTGTTCTTTCGTTCAGGCTAAACATCTTACTTGTTCAACAATTCTTCCTATCTTAAGTATATATATAATATATAAGTAATATATTTTACATTAACTTAACATATACTTACACATTAATTTATGGCATCGCTTTATATTTAATAAATATATAACATATAATGTATAATTATACATTTATGTGAATACATGTAAATATCTGTTACAATCTGTATGCATAGGTCCTAAGTACTATTTTTCTCTGTAAGATTTTATACCCGCCTATGGAAGTAGAGCTGAATGTAATCTGATTGTATTTTTTAGCCAAGCCAATATATATTTGAGTAATTACTATATATCCCAAATTTGACCAGCACCTATGGAAAAAAACAAAGTGGTGTAACATATGGTAACTCTCCTCAGTTTATAGTCCAGTTGGAGATACTTAATTTTAAAAGCATATAGAATACTCCAAGTAAAATTAAATACTCTATTATCTGATACTAATTACAACTGCAGTAGGAATTTATAGGATTATCAAGTACAGGTCACATATGCCCCAATTTCTGTCGCTTTGCCCATGGCAGACATTGCTAACAGCCCACTGTACTGAATGCTGAATCCGGATCCATTAACTTTAGAATCCTTCTCTAAGAGAAGTACCTTAAAAGAAGTAATTAAAGCTAAGTCCAGTGGATATCTAGAGTTCATCTGTACCTTGCTAAATTAGCTCTTAGAAAACTGAGAAAATATGTTAAATGTGCTTGACATATTTTCCCTCAGAGTTTATTACTGGTTTTGTTATTGTTATAGGTTATTATTATAGGTTTTTATAGAAATTATTTGTTTTGAAGTGGAATTCTGTATAAGAAGTTTGACTTATGATAACAACATGCTTTAATAAAATTCCTCAGTGCCCCGTTATAGTTAGAACTTATACTCTTCTTTTTCAGGTTTCTAAATTTACAGTTTAGAAATGACTGAAATAATAGTTTGTCCATCAATAACGACAGAGGGACCTAAATGGACTTCTATAAAACTAGGAATACGATGGGATGTTTTTCCTTTTCCACAAAGGAAACAATAAAGAGAACAGTTAAATATTTTTCCCCAAGGTCACAACTAGACAGACACACACACACACATGCACACACATATTTAGTATGCTCAATAATTTGATATCCCCCTCAGATATTTTATTTGCAGAGTTACTACAAGATATCTAAGTCCTTTTCTATGTTTCTTTGGTTAGGGACTAGTTTAGACAGGCTGAGCCTGAGGACATAAAACATTAAAAGGTGTTCTATCAAAGTTAGTATCATTTTCTTCACCAAACCCTTGGTGGTTCCCTGGTAAAAAACTTTATGCCTCTACAATAATCCTGGCCTCAGGGTGTATGGGGGGTGGAGAGTATAAACCCAAAAGAGGCAAAAAGTGACAGCCCAGGGCAAGACAATGGGAAGTGTCAGCCTTCCTCTGTTTCCACAGCGCAAGTAGTGTGCACCTGCACCTAGGAAATATCTGATTTGCTCTGGGGATGATTCTGGTTCATCTGTCAGTCACCTGTCTTTCTTAGGCCAAGGTACATGCCTGGTACTTTCTGAGCACAGGTAAGGATTTTGCCTTACAGTAAGTCTTTTCCCTAGTGAGACATAGTAAGGAGAACCCCAAGCTTTGAAACATCCTAGCAGAGTATATGCTTATTAACTTTTGTAAAATGATAATAGTTATAAAAATAGTTTCACCAGCAAGGTACCTATTTGTCCCAGGCATGAGGCACAGGGATTAGCCATTTTTAGAAAATATTTTTTAAAGCCTCTTAGCCACCATTAGAAATGTTTCTGAAACCAAGGCTACGAGGTGGCCCTATCACTTGACTTGGTATGGATGTTTTCCAAATGCTAGCAGTGGCATGCAGGAAAGAACCCAGGTCTTTGAGCCTCATTAGAATCCACTGTGCTCTCTTCAATATAGTCCCCTGATAAGATAACAGGAAGCAGAATATGTACTATGAGTCACGTTTCTTATACATAAAAAGGTGATGACGGCATTCAATCTTGCACTTGGAAACTGACGGTGGCAGCCTCAGACAGTGCACTTAAAGTCTTTGCACATATTTCCAGGTGTAAAGAGATTCTCTGTGATCTATCCTTTGGGTCACTGCCAAGTTGGTGAAGGCACTGATTGAGAGTGCTGGTGTCAAAGGTAAATTTACACTAAGCTGCAAGTGACAGACTGGATCCACGAAGCAAGGACCATCTCTGCCTCACCAGCCGCTGCATGACTTACACCTAGCTGCAAGCAGGCACTCGATACGCGCTTCATGAGAAGCGAACGACTGTGGTAAGGTGACATTCAACTCCAGAGCTAGAGGAAAAGAGACACCTATGAGTGCTCTACCTCCCCTTGACTTTTACCATGCACAACACAGCTGGCTGGTGACACAGGGTGAATAATGAAGGCTAACCACGATGTCATTTTTCTGACTGCCTTCAGTAGGTCACATGGAGTGTATTTTATTAAATTAAAAGATTGTTTTTAATGAAAGAAGAAATACATATTTTGGCAACTGATGTGACAGGAAAAACCTGGTGTGTATTAATGAGGTCATGTCATTACGGACATTAAGCTAAATGAACAGCAGCTATGCTAGGTCCTAGGCTTTTTAAGATACTGGCCCACCTTCTTCCTAGTGAAAGGCTGCTGTGTAGGATAGAAAATGCTTAGCTAATTATAGATGGGGACAGGAGGAGAGACGATTACTCCTAACAGTTGGTGCCTCGAGCCCAAGCCATAGTAGTAAAAAGACAAGGTGTTTGGAAGGAAGTCATTATCTTGCTCACCTGAGTCCCAGTGCTTGGCACAGTGACTCGCTCACTGGAAGTACTGAGTAAATTCTTATAACCAATCACTAAATATCAAATGAGTAAATCCTAGTTAAAAGTGGAGAAAGACTGACAACTTTGATTGGAATTATCTAAAAATGTGATAAAAAAAAAAAAGGTACCAATCAGATGTCTTAGCCACTTAATTAGGGGTCAGTTAGTGATACATCTTTATACAAAATGAACTGAATAAATATTGCAATTTACAGGAAGAAACACACACACACACAATTTATTTATTTGGTTTCTTGGATTCCAGAGTCTCCATTCATCTCTTATCCCTGGTGGACATGGACTCTGATAAGAACCCAGTTGAAGGAGGGGCTGGGCAGAGAGATTAACAAGTTTCCAGAGGCAGTCAAGCAACTGCCTCATTTACTGTGACGGGATCTATCACAGATGGATGTTCTGGAGGTTACATAAGCTGCAAAGAAAAAATGCAGGTGAATCTGTGGTGTGGGGAAAAAATGGCTACAATAGCTCTTGAAATGGCTTGTGTGTCTCTTTCCTTCCAACTACACTGATGCTATCAATTTTCAACATAAATATGTTATCGATAAAAATAAAACCAGAGAATGGTACTAGATTTACTCAAATTCAATTATTTGATCATTTTTTCAAGTTTCCCTGTTACTATGTAAATAACCCAATGCTTCTTTTTTTCTTGTAAATAATGTTTACCTGCTCCTACTGGATAGACTAGAAGAATCCCAGAAAATCCTTAATGAAAAGCTATTTAGGAAACATGAGCATGATCATATGACTCAAGGAACAGATTTCAAAAACGTCAGAGGAAGCAGGAAGTGGCTATGGTATGGAAGCACAGGATCTGCAGTCTATTCCTGCTGTCTCCATCCTCTGGGTGACCTAGGATGACTCACATCTCTCTTTCTGAGTGCTTGCAGTGACTCAGTTGTTTTTAAAAAGTTCTCTGTTTAATTCTATATTATGCATAAATTATTTCCTCTGGAAAGCATAATATATGAAATGGTCTTCTTAGTTCCTTCTTCTATCTGTACTTTAAATGAGTTATTTTTTTAATTGTTTTAATGTTTATTTAATTTTGAGAAAGAGAGAGGGTGCAAGCAAGGGAGGGGCAGAGAGAGAAGGAGACAAAGAATCTGAAGCAAGCTCCAGGCTCTGAGCTGTCAGCACAGAGTCTGACGTGCGGTTCGAACTCAAGAACCCATGAGATCGTGACCTGAGTCGAAGTCAGATAGTTAACTGACTGAGCCACCCAGGCATTCCTGGGTGTACTCCAAGTGAGTTATTAACTCCCATTGTTTAGGACACTGAAGTGAAATGTCATTACATTTATAGCATTTAATAGTAAAAAACTAATGATGAAAATATTGTAGAAAATAATTTTCAAAGTTTTGAATTATAGGACCTGACAATAAAGACTTTCACAGCCCAGAAGAAAAAAAAATCTCTATAGGAATTTGGGCATTAGTTTAGGTCTATCAGGAAAACACTAAATGTATCATCTGCAGTATCAGATTCAGTGGATCATAATCTTAAAACACATATTCTCAAATTTCTGTGTAGGAATTATCCAGAATTCCAGGACTCAGAAGCTGTGGCCCCATACTGCACTTCTATCCAGTATCCCCTGTGAAAGGTGCAGGTTGGACCAGAAAACACTTTTAAGGGACACTCTTCCAGGCGGTCATCACCTGTTTCTTTGTCAGTATCTCTTTGAGAGCTATGTTAACATCTATAAATAGAACGACTCATGGGTAACTTTAGGGATTTGGACACAGACTCGCTGTTTGACACTTGTTAATAAAATGAGAAGGCACTTTTAAAGGACAGGCATTTGACCTTGCCTAATGTTTTTATCAATAGACAATGTTTCAACTGAGATTTTCAAGTTTGCTCCTAAAGTTTCTAAAAATGCTTTTCATTGTCTTTTTAAAAGGCTCTAATCTCTTAATTTTAGTGCAAAAATTGTGAAGATGTGAATAACTTTATCAAATAGGTTGCAAAGTACTGCTGAAATGTACACAAATACTAGGTTAGTGAGATTTTGTTTGTTTTTTTTAAAAAACATAGTCCTCAACCAACGAAAAACTTAAAGATTCTGATGAAAGCAAAATAACAAGTTCTTTGCTACATGATGCTGAGCAGAGGGCACCAGTCGTATCAAAGCAATAGTATCAGAAGTCCCCCCAGGACAACTTTAGATCAATGTTCTCTCACTCCATACCACTCCACAGTCACAGAGAGGAATGAGGTATTATTACATCATATTTATCCAAGTTTTACTGAGAAAGAACTGTGTGCAAGCATCAAGAGCACAGAGAAAATTGCCACATAGCCAGTTCTTATCCTTGTCCACGGAGTCACAAAAAATGTAAGAAGTGTTAAAATAAGCATATACAAAATGCCCAGAGGGCACCAAAGAGGCAGAAACTGAGTCCATCTGGGGAAGCGAGGAATGCAGGTTTGGAGACGGCTTTTAAACTGGATCACAAAAGGCCAGTGTTGGCTTGAGAATAGAGAAGTAAATTTCATGCAGAGTGAGTAGGAATGAATGCAAAAGCACAGGGCTGTAAAAGTATCTATTCCCATTCACAAAATCTCAAAGTCCAGTGAAAGAGTGTGTGGGATTGAGTGGAGGGGACACAGACTGGAAGGGTAGGCTGGACACAGATTAATAATAGCATGTATTCAGTCCACACACAATTCGCTTACTTCCTTACTTCATCAGTTCTGAGATGGACTTTATTCTTTTCATCTTTAACACCATATCTGTGAATGCATGTAAAAGCTTGCAAAGTAGATGCCAGCAGCTTGGAATAAGATCACTTTAAGAAATGTTTCAACACAAATACTCCTATGAAATAGAGAACAATCTTATGTGGAACAAAACATGGATATCAATGACTCAGAAAAGTCAAGCTTTGACGGCAAAGTTTTAAGAACAACCTCAGCTTAATTAACCTTCAATTATTTTGCTCATATTTTGCTTTTTACTTAGGTGCAAGAGTAACAGATAAAGCCCCCTTTTCCCCCCTAAAAATGTCTAAAAAGTCTTTCAGGAAGAATGAAATTAAAACTCAAAGGGATATAAGAAAGAAAGAACTGTGCCATAGTTTAATGTGCAGATTATTTTTTCTTAGTGGTATGTGAGAAATGTTGTGCTTTGTGATCACAGACATCTTAGATTTGCTAAAACAGGTTACTCAGCACGCAATAGCATGCCGAGGACGTGCCACACTGTGCCAGGCGCTGGGGCTATAATGATGAGCAAGTATGATCTGTTCCAAATCTCACATTGCTTCCAGCCTCCAGTCTTGATGCTGGGCTGAAAGCTTAGACTACGTAGTACATAGGGAGCCCCCAGGGGGTTTTAAGAGCAGGAATGATGTGATGAGATATGTGGTGAAGGAACTTAGCTCTCTCGATGATATACAGGCTGCAGGGCAGGGAAGGAGACGGGTGGTTCAGGGACTAGTTAGAAAGATCTTGAAATCGTTTGTGTGAGATATAATGAGGGCCTGAATTAAGGCACGGCCACAGGCAGAGAAAGAAAGAGGATTTAAGCAACATGATTCCCAATGCTCAGAGTTCTTGATCAAAGAAAACCAGCAGATAATTTAAACTGCCTTCACTGCTTTAAACTGCTGATGGAAATTCAGGATAGTATTTGAGAGCTATTTAATCACCAAACAGATTTTTCACTCTGAAAGTGGTATGTACACTTTGGCCTTAAATCGCCCAACACCGAGGACAAGGCACTGTGGTGAGCCCTAGGAAAACAAAGAATTGAGTCTTCCCAGGTGAAGGGGAGAGAGATCAACAGATGATGTGATTACCCCAGTGTGTGGTGTGCAGTAATAGAGAACTAAGGGAGGCAGTGGGAGAGCTCAAAGGGGAAGCACTGGCCAGAGGTGGGAATCATCTCCAAGGGGGAGTCACATGGGACCAGACGCTTGTAGAAGCAGTACAAAGAGCCCACAAGGTAGGCATTGCAAGAAAGAGGGTTCTGGGTGGAGGTAAGCCTGTGTAAAAACAGAGCTGAGAAAGAGCAAAGCGTATAGAGAGTAATTTTCAATATATAGACATGCTTACTGACAGTGGTGAGAAACAAGGGGGCCTTTAACCCAAGGGACCTTACATCACATTAAAGTGTTTCAATTTCATTCTAGAGCACTATAGACCCACTAAAGGAACATATTTATAGACCCACTAAAGGAACAAATGCCGATATTTCCACTGAAACGGGCCTTTGAAAAATTTTAGGACTCTAAATTGGATTACATATAAAATCAACCCTAAAAAGAGTTTTCAGCAAGTTACAAAATAAATGATAAAATGCAAGGGAAGAGATGAGTAGTAAGTCCTATTAAAGTATGCAATTAGTTTAAAATGCTTCTGGGGCGCCCGGATGGCTCAATCGGTTGGGTGGCCAACTTGGGCTCAGGTCATGATCTCACAGCTCCTGAGTTCAAGCCCTGCCTCGGGCTCTGTGCTGACAGCTCAGAGCCTGGAGCCTGCTTCAGATTCTGTGTCTCCCTCTCTCTCTGCCCCTCTCCTGCTCACACTCTGCCTCTCTCTCTCTCTCTCTCTCTCTCTCTCAAAAATAAATAAACATTAACAATTTTAAAAATAAAATAAAATGCTTCTGAAAAAGCGAAGTGCTGGGAGCAGTAAACTGCTGACCAATTTAAAATCCTGTTTCTTTACAAGTCCAATTTCAAGGAACGTGTGGCTCTGTTTTCAGAATTATTCCATGATGCACTTTGATGTAATGGAAAAGGTGTCCGTAGATACTGAGCGGTCTAAAGATCCTTTTTTGTAAAGACAGCAACATATGGGAAATTTTCCCAGTTTATTCAAAGTTTCTCTCATATTTCTACACATAGTATGCCTAAGGATATAAAATAAAAATGATTATTTTAACATCACCGTGTTGGTTTGCGATCATGTTTACAGAAAAGATTTAAAAATAGTGCTGTTTTTGAGTTCAGACTTACATGGATTTCACAAATTTAAGAAACTAGAAAGCCATATAAAATTTAGCTAATATCATCTTCTCTTTTGGATATATGTTTGGCATCCATGTTGTATCATTTTAAAGTTACCATCGAAGAATGAATGAAGTTCATTTGTCCTGAGTCTTTGATTACACACATGACCTTCTGAAAAAGAACTATCAAATGCTGATGGAGTCAGAGACAAGACCACGGTTTGTGTGCTTCACACAAAAAACTGTTTTGAAATACGTGGCAGACTTTGGGGCCCCGAACTGTGTTCACAGCAGGCATCTAGTCCAGTGTACTGCCCTGCCTCACATAATCTCATGTCCTCGTGTGGTTTTAGCTACTCACTGCTTGAGCATTGCAGCAGCCTTCCTGATGGTATCAACCATATTTGGTATTTACACGTGCGAGTCCACTTCACCCACTAACATGTATAACTCTGAAGAACAAGAATCGTATTTTCTTCATGTTGGAATCTTTTTGTAACAAAAAGTCAAATGCCTTGCCAAAAAGAAGCTAAAAAAATCTATGTTGAAGTAAATTACAGATGTGTACAATACTTAACAATGTTTATTGCTAGTCTCAATAGATAGTAACATTTCTAGAAAACAAAATTTCGTACTATATAAACTTTGTTTCTTAGTGACATTTTTAATTTTTTTTTAATGTTTATTTTTGAGAGAAAGACAGAGCACAAGCAGGGGAAGGGCAGGGAGAAAGGGAGACACAGAATCCAAAGCAGGCTCCAGGCTCTGTGCTGACAGCACAGACACAGGGCTCAAACCCATGAACCGTGAGATCATGACCTGAGCCAAAGTCGGACGCTTAACCAACTGAGCCACCCAGTCACCCCTCTTAGTGCTATTTCTGAATCATTAATGCTCCCACCAGCATACGTCAAACATCATCAGAACCAACATTTGAAAAACAAGAAAAACCATCCTATTATTCTGAATTAAAAATAATTTTCAGACAAATTGCTTTAATACTGGGGGGCACCTGGATGGCTCAGTTGGTTAAGTGTCTGACTTGGGCTCAGGTTCGGCTCAGGTCATGAACTCACTGTTCGTGAGTTCGAGCCCTGCATCAGGCTCTGTGTTGACAGCTCAGAGCCTAGAATCTGCTTCGAATTCTGTGTCTCCCTCTCTCTCTGTTCCTCCCCCGCTCACATTCTGCCTCCCTCTCTCTCAAAATTAATTAAAGATTTAAAAAATTTAAAAAAAAACCCGAACTTGCTTTGAAGTGAATGATTATGTGTACACAAACTTTCTCAAAATGTCAAAATTATAAGAACAAATCCTTGATTCTAAATAGTACATGTTTAAAGAATGACATGTTTACTGGACATGTTTACTTCGACATGTTTTCTGGATAAGTTTTTGTTTCCGAGTCGAATTCATCTGTATAACTAAAATACATATTTACATTACAGCCAGCATATACACTTGTAAGATTTCCGATATTATGCGCTCTGAGGCAGCCCTAGACTCCAGATGGCCCAGAATAGAATGTTCAGAGTATCAGAGTATCAATGTTAAAACTAACATTCTCAGATGATTGTATTCTTGTCATCCTCAAGAACACACACACACACACACACACACACACACACACACACACAATACTAAACCCTGAGTGAATAAACACAATGTAAATTCTTTTTCAGACATTTAAGATGTGAATGGAGTTAGGCTCCACATCTCTAGCTTTGATGGGTCCCACAGGAGCACAAAGAATGTGTTACCTTCTCTCTCATTTCCCAATTCCTGATGGAACCAGTTCTCACTATCCTTGCTGCTTTCCAGAATACTGCCAGATAAGCAAACTTGCTTTAATTCTAGAAGCAGGAAAAGTTAAACAACCCAATGAGCTGCTTGTTCTTGAGAAATAAGAAAATGGAATTTTCTGAGGCACAAAGGAGAAACACTCATCATTGGGAAAAAAAAGAAAAATCCCTCTCAGAGCTCTATTAAATAGAAATACAAAAATATTTCTGGAATAATTCTCCTAAGCTCGCGAGGTACCAAGATGGCTTAGAGATGTCTGTTCACTCTATATGAAATACTGGTTGGTGCCACAGGAGGTGTGGGACTTTGTTATATAAACTGTTGCATCAGCCATGGGAAGGATATTCTTATAGAGAATATCCCCAGCAATGTGTTTATCTCAGAGCTTCCTGTCCTTGTTTATTGTTTTGATTGCTTTTGTTTCTTCTTTCCAATCCAAAGTTTAGGACTGCAATGATTTAGTGCATCTTTCTCCTATGAGTAAAGTTTAACATTACATGGACATTTCCTAATTTTTACATTTCCTAAGTCCTTCTGGTTCTCTTCAAGGAATCTAAACTTAAGATACTACATACAGTCAAACATGATGATATCAATTATAGTCTTAAAAGTGATGGGAGCATTGAAATGTGCACTTGGGATGTGGCCAGGCATGATTTTTATCAAGTAATCACTAATAAATTACAGTATTATGAGGAATGCCTTCATAATCACACCTTAGCTTTGGTTAAAGCATCTAGCTCATCTCACTATCAGGTGTCTATTTCAAACACTTAAAACAACTGATCATTCACTTATTCAAACATCCATCATAACATGAATCAATTATGGCATATCCATCCCATGAAATATTATATAGGAATGCAAAGCTGAGCTATAATTACACTGGCCTGGAGTACACATCACTCTACTGTGATAGGTAATTTAGTAAAATACCAAATTTCAGAGTAATGTTCATAGTATATTGTTATTTTTGTTTAAAATATGTATGCATGTGGGAGAGTACACAGGTGTTGTTTAAGTCTGAAGAAAAATGTGGAAGGATATTCTTCACTGCCAGGAGAGTATTACTTAAAAAGGGGATGCAACATAATTTTTTCCTTATACATGTATATAGTGTTTTATTTATATGAATAAGAACATGTTTTGTAAGTGTGACTTACTAATGAAGAAAGTGCAAGGAGAATTTTTAAAAATTAATCTTGGACTGAATATGTTCTAACTTTTCAAATTTATTAATTACCAAGCTACTATTGACCCTATTGCTACATTTACTAGTTGTGTAATGTTGGGATATGTATTTACTCTTTTTATACCTCAGTATACTGATTACTGCAATAGTAATTATTACACCAATCTCACAGAAGTGGCTGTGATAACTGCTGATACACAGAAAGCAGAGAATGTTCGCTTGTATTAAACAGTAACTGCCATCGTCTAATATAAGTGGTGGTGTATCTGGGACTATTTCTAAAGAAATACTTTGCTAAAGTTTCTGGAAGACATCACTGGTTTTGTGACTAAAGCATGTTCTGTGTAACTACCCGCTTTTTGGCTCAGAACTTTGGATAGTTTTCCTCATTTAAATGTTGGCGGAAGGAAGGCAAGAACTGCAAGTATTTCTCATTATTAAACAAAGAGTCAAAAGTGATCAAAGGGATATATCATCTGCTGTAGCGGGTTAATTCTTAATTAGGAAAGTTTAACTTCTAAAATTTCTTTTTAATTCAAGCAAAATCTATGTGTTTTTAATTAAGTTTCCAGACGATTGTGGTTTTCTAGCTTCCAAGATGCAAATTCATGGTCAACTATAAATATCAACCAGGCAGCAGAATGCTAATTAGGTAATCTAGTTAAATACTCGAGTTTCAAAAATTATGTCCTTTTCCCAACCTACCCCCTTGCAAACTTCATATAAGAAGAAAGAAAAAGCTTTAATTATTTAAAATAATGTAAGATAATTTTGATACTTGAATGTTAAAAATATCAATACTGTTGACTGCATCTTACTGAAATAAAGAAAAAGAAAATGCAGTCTTATAGCAAAAGGAGAATTATTATTATTATTATTATTATTATTATTAGTGAGTAAAGGGAATTTAGTTTAGTTCTGAGGGTGGGAGATGAGTTTCTGCACGTCTACGATATCCAATATTCTAAAAGATCCCATGGAGCACCTGGGTGGCTCAGTCGGTTAAGCGTCTGACTTCGTCTCAGGTCATGATCTCATAGTTCGTGGGTTCGAGCCCCACGTCAGGCTCTGTGCTGACAGCTCAAAGCCTGAAGCCTGCTTCAGATTCTGTCTCCCTCTCTCTATACCCCTCCCTGGCTCACACTCTGTCTCTCTCTCTCTCTCTCAAAAATAAATAAACATTAAAAAAAATTTTCAAAGATCACATAGGCATCCACCACTGCCCAGAAACAACTGAAAAGCAAGAATATCCAATAGATTTCTATGTTGCTACACCTACTCCATTTTGTTCATTTAAAACAGAAAGTGCTCAGAAAGCTATTATTCTCAGAGAAACATAAATAAAACTTTTCACGTAATTTTCACTTTTTAAGTAACCATTTAAAAATGATTTTAAATAATGTAGTAAGCTCAATACAACATACTGAAATATATAATAAGTGCTTACAATAGTTTTAATGTAAAGTAAAATGTATGATGATCTCCCCATGCCATTTAAATCATTTAAAGCATACAGCAAGAGGTGTTAGTAACTGGTGACGCCGAGATAAAAATAGGAGAAATATCATTTAAAAATTACAAAGCATTATGGTTTTGAAAGGGATCAGATGTAATGGATATAGCAAACCAAGCAGGTCAGAAAGGTTTTCTCTTTCTATAGTACCTATGCCTTTGGCAGGCTGCCTTGTTCTTGGTCCCATTTCACCAGGAAACAAATGGCTACAGAAATCCATGTTTGCTCCCATAAGCACAAAGATTTGATTTCCCACTTGCACAGAAATCAGAGATCAATTTGATAATGGAACTAGGAAATGTTTCTGCATAATAACAGAGGAAGTAACAACAGACAAAGCTGGTAGATCCCACCTACCCTGGGCTGTTTTTGTCCTTCGTCATTTCTGTGCAGGTGAGCAGGCAACCTTATAGCTGTGTGGGAGCCCAGTCTGATCTGATAAGTGTTCTGTTACCCGTGTGCCTGGCACTTGATGTCTCACAAGCTCCACCCACACCTCCACCAAGGGCCAGCGGTTGGGGGAGGAGCCAGTATGCAGAAAAGCATCCGAGGAAAAAGGGACCCTAAAGTCCACACAGCAAGCTGTTATCCCCCGAATAGAAAATGCCGTTTAGTAAGTACAAGGAAGCCGGGTGTTAAATGCAGTTGTTCTTTACTCATTTATGTGAGAAATATGCTTCTATGAGTGTGTTTTTCTTTATAGCATATAATTTAAACCATACAATAAGAGATATTAGTCAATGATAGGGAGCACTAAGGTGAAATTTCCTTGTAGCATACAAAGAAAACACAGAAACAATTTAGAGATAGTAGCAATATCAGACTTTTAACCACCAAAGAATAACATTGATGTCTACACCATTCTCATTATAATTCACTCACTGCATTCTTACTAAGTGCTAGGCATTGTGCTAAGTGCTTTAAATGTATTACTTAATTAATCTCAGTGGCCTGTGAGGTAGGTACTACTCATATTTTCATTTAACAGAAGGAAGAATGGAATATTTAGCAAGTTGAGGAACTCGCTTAAGGTCAAATAACTAGTAATTGGCAGAGATGGGATTTGAACTCTGCGTTTTAAGACTCCTAAGACTGACTTCCTGACCACTTTATCATATTTCCCTCACATTGTTACATTACTTTCAGTAGATCCCTCATGCCACCAGAACGCTCTTCCTGATTATTAAAAGAAAAATACTTAGATAAGATATATTTAGTGATTTAATGTGAAGCGTTACAACAGATAAGCCTCATTACTGTTGAATTAATACCCTCAAAAGGTTTTAAATGCCTTTAAAGAAATATTTAACCTTTAATGTGTTTTCAAAATCTGGGGTGTAGATGATAAAATAATAAAAGTCTGCAACTCATCACCAAAAAAAAAACCAAAACAAATAATTCAATTAAAAAATGGACAGAAGACATGAACAGAGATTTCTCCAAAGGAGACCTACAGATGGCCAGCAGATACATGAAAAGATACTCAACATCACTCATCATCAGGGAAGCACACATCAAAACCACAACAGGATATCACCCCCCACCTGTCATAATGACTAGAGTCAAAAACATAAGAGACTCTTAACTACAGAGAATAAACTGAGGGTTGCTGGAGGGGTGCTGCGTAGGGGGATGAGCTAAATGGGTGACTGGCATTAAGGAGGGCACTTGTGATGGGCACTGAGTGTTATATGTTAGTGATGAATCATTAAATTCTACTCCTGAAGCCAATACTACACTGTATGTTAACTAACTTGAATGTAATAAAATCTTGGGGGCGCCTGGGTGGCTCAGTTGGTTAAGTGTCCAACTTCAGCTCAGGTCATGATCTCGCAGTTTGTGAGTTCAGGCCCCGCATCAGGTTCTGTGCTGACAGCATGGAGCCTGGAGCCTGCTTCAGCTTCTGTGTCTCCCTCTTTCTGCCCCTCCTCCACTCACTCACTCTCTCTCTCAAAAATAAACATTAATTTTTTAATGAAATCTTGTTTTAATAAAATAAATACACACACACAAGAAACAACAAGTATTGGCGAGGATGTGGAGAAAAAGGAATTCTGAAATGTTGGTGGGAATACAAACTTGTGCAACCAGTATGCAAAACAGCATGGAAATTCCTCAAAAAATTAGAAATAGAATTACCATATGATCCAGTAATTTCACTACTGAATATATACCCAAAGAATATGAAAACACTAGTTCTGAAAGATACATGCACCTCTATGTTTATTGCTGCATTATTTAAAATAGCCAAAATATGAAAGCAACCCAAGTATCCATCAATAGATAAATGGATAAAGATGATATGGTATGTATATAATGGAATATTACTCATCCATAAAAAATAATGAAATCTTGCCATTTCCAACAGCAATGGGATGGATCAAGAGGGTATAATGAACTAAGTATATGTATATACTTATGAGGGTATATATGGGTATATGAAGTATATGAGGATATATGAAATAAGTCTGTAAGAGAAAGACAAATACCATATAATTTCACTCATATGCTGAATTTAAAAAAAACAAAACGAACCAAGAAAAAAAAAGAGACAAACAACAAAAACAGACTCTTGGGGCACCTGGGTGGCTCAGTTGGTTAAGCATCCAACTTCAGCTCAGGTCATGATCTCACAGCTTGTGAGTTCAAGCCCTGCATCTGGCTCTGTGCGGACAGCTTGGAGGGTGGAAAAATTTTAAAACCAAGACTCTTAAATATAGAGAACTTGTGGTTAGCAGAAGGGAGGTCAAGGGGCAGGGCATTGTGTGACATAGATGAAGGGGATTAAGAGTTCACTTATTGTGATGAGCACTGAGTAACTTATAGAATTGGTGAAACAATATAGCATTGTACGTTGACTATACTGAATTTATTTATTTATTTATTTAGCTATACTGAATTTTTAAAAAAATAATTACAATAAAGAAATAAATTTGAAATGTGGAAGTACACTAAAAACATTAAGGCACAGATAGAGCAAATATGAAAACCAGATAATAAGATTCAAGATTCAAGCAGTGTAATGGGAAACAAAGATCCTTTCACACCTGAATAGGACTGACAAATCAAGGCAGTACGTCTCAGTATTTAAACAATGATCATAGTCATGACCCTGAGTTATCAATATTTCTAAAGTCAGGAAAACATGACATACTTTTTAAAAAGCTGTCCTTCAAAGTTATTTTAAAAGTTATTTGTGCTAAGCTGATCATTCTCATGAAGGTATAAATTCCCTTAGGAGTTTTTAAAAGCCCCCAGAACCTTCAATATAATGGATTCTCTTCACGTGTTTGTTAAACAAATTAAAGGAGTGTATATGTAAAATCTGGAAAACTCTGAGACAGACAAAACATTAGAATTAGTGACATCCCTGCATTACCACTTAGGAGCAATCATTTGTTGAACTCCTTCTATAAGCTAGTAACACTGCATATGCCATTACTAATAAACAACAACACAGAAAAAAATAAACACTGGTATCCCTATTTTACAGACAAGGAAACTGAGATGTTGAAAATTTATGTAACTTACCCAAGTTCACAAAACATGTAATTAGCAGAGCCAGGATTCTAACTCAGAGTGCTTGATCCCAAAGCCTGGGATATCAATATCTATGTATTAAATTAATTTCAGAATCAGTTTTATTTGATTTTATTTCAATTTTAAATATTATCCACATGTGCTTAATCTTTGCAACATGGTCTAATATTTATATCTTCATAAAAGACAGGGAGATAAAATGTGTTTTCAATTCCATTTCATAGAGGATTACCAAAACTAGAATGGTTTTTATCAGTTGAAAATAAAAAGTAATCAAGTCTGGTTAAAAATATTCTGTAAACATGGTCCTTAGATATAAGGACCAGCATCATCACAAATACAAGGAGCACAAAGAGTAAAACATAGGTCATTTAAAGGATAGGTTGGGGTGGAATGAAAACTTAGATTTCTTCCACCAAAAATCATTGCAAAAATTCAGTTTCTAAGTGGAGAAGCCCCCTAGGAGTTCAGGGAAGCATGAAATAGGATAGCCCCAGGGCATTTCCACACCTTGACTGGTGAAGAGAACCAGAAATGAGAGCAGTGTCTTCAGACTACAGACCAATCTGTTAGGCAGCCACATTTGCACACAACCAGGGGTCCTCCTTGCTGACTTCTAGAAGGCTAGAGTGAAGGGGAGATGAGCCACCTCTCATCACACTCCTACTTTTCACTCTCATCCATCTGCTCAGACTGGAGAAGCAAACTGTCACAAAGCCAACCTCCGTTTCACAGCCTAGGAAGAAAGGCCTCTGTCTGCTTCCCTCTGCACACGCTGGGGTTTGCAAATTATGCCCCGACTGTGGTCTGTCTTGTTAATGCTTCTATTCACCAGCACCCCTACCCCACGAGAAGTTAAGGCCAACTTGCTTGTAATGTAGGACCTAACCTGGTGCCACAAAACGATCTGGTTTTGCCACTCTACTTCAGGAGGAGCTGTTTTCACTGCCCTTTAAGAGAAGAACAGGAGTAAGATATCTCTTGCCAAGTGTAGAAATTTTCCTAAGGCTTTGCAATCTGAACAGTGCTAAGCTGTGAACTAATTAGCATGGGTGTCCTTTTATTTCTTTCCTGAACATTTTTAATCAGGTAAAATCTGCATAAGTAGACATCTAGAGTAAACTTCAAAGGTAAGAAAAAAAGTCTAAAAAGGTAACAGACGCTGGGCATAGATGGAAATCAAGGAGGATGTCCAAGGATGTCCTTGGCAAAAATGGGGGGAGTGTGCAAAGGAGACAGGCATGGCAATGAGGCTGGTATTATTTCAGCACAAGCTGGATGTGGTGCCATCTGGGGTGCTGCCTTGAAACATGACCTAGTTAATAATGAGTACTTCCCAAACTATGGGCACGCGGCTGCTAGCTTCAGTGCCCTGCAGATGGATTCGCTGGCACTATGGAAACGCTAATGTTTGGACAGACTCTTGGAATTTAGCAGTTGGGCCTCATGATACTTTTCACAACCACATCGTTAGTTTGTCTTACCATGATTCAGAGTTCACCCTTCTTGGGTATTTAGTGCCTAAATAAGCCTCTTAAATGACTACAGACTTGTCACCAGCCTGTGAAGTTCTACTAGAAATAAAATAGGTGAGATTGGGCTGTTTTGTCCAATGTGCTACGAGGTTCTTTAATAACAGGAAAGCAGGTGGATATTATCAGAACTGCTTCAGTAGTTGCGATTTAATTCCTACAAATAAAAGCCTCTGTTGGCAGACTCATTAGACGAAGGATTTAAAAACATCAGAAAAAGAACTCTCCTTGAATTCCTAATGCCTATTGCCCAAGGTCATATCTAATGTATTTTATGCTTGTTCTTACATATGTGATTTATATTAAATTCTCTCAATGCTAACATTCTGTATGGTGTGTATAGATGGTGGGGATGTGTGTGTGTGTGTGTACACATAAAGTTTCTACAAAAATTTTGGAATTAAATTTTTGAGATGGTAAGTTCCTTTTTAAAAACTCAAACAAGGATTGGGGAGCCTGGGTGGCTCAGTTGGTTAAGCGTCTGACTTCAGCTCAGGTCATGATTTTGCAGTTCACAACCTCAAGCCCTGCATCAGGCTCTGTGCTGACAGCTCAGAGCCTGGAGCCTGCTTCGAATTCTGTCTCCTTCTCTCTCTGCCCCTCCCTTGCTGTCTGTCTGTATCTCTCTCTCTCAAAAATAAATAAACTATATTTATTTAAACTAAGATCAGCTATAAAAATACACAACGTTAACAGTCATACTTGGAAATGGTATGAGTTGGGAAGGTGTTAATTATTTTTATACATTTAACCTGAGAATAATAATTGATGGAAGGGTTGCCTGGGTGGCTCAGTTGGTTGAGTGTCTGACTCTTGATTGCAGCTCAGGTCATGATCCCAGAGTCATGGGATCAAGCCCCACATCGGGTTCCACACTAAGTGTAAAGCCTGCTTAAGATTCTCTCTCTGTCTCTCTCTCTCTCTCTCTCCCCCTCTCTTTCTCTCCCCCGTCCTCGCCTCTCTCCCCTGCTCACTCTCTCTCTCTAAAAAAAATAATTGATGAAAAAACATGGATCATTTGGTTAACATACTGTACTGGTATTTTGATTTCAATGTAGCACTACTTTATATTTTGATATGTTTTCCTAAGATGAAACATAAACCTTGATTTTATTACTATTATTTTAAAATTCCAAGTCTTTTCAATATATTTCACTGCCTTGGGGTGCCTGGGTGGCCCAGTCAGTTGAGGGTCCAACTCTTGATTTCAGTTCAGGTCATGATCTCAGGGTTGTGGGATCAAGCCCCACTTCAGGTTCTGTGCTGGAAATGCAGCCTGCTTGGAATTCTCTCTCTCTCCCCCTCTCTCTGCCCCCCCGACTCACATGTGCATGCACTCTAATAAAATACACACACACACACACACACACACACACACACATTTAACTGTCTATATCAAAAGAGTTAATAACTATAAACCAAATCCAATACCTTCCTAAAAGGAAATAGAGGAGAGTAGAAACTTTGGACAGTAACCTATTCATCAGGAGTCTGATATTTTTCATATGTATGTACAGGCCTAAGGTAAAATTTACCAATCAAATTGTAATGAGTTGGAAGTTATTTTACCATCTAGTACAGAAAGAGATGAAAATCTCTTTTTATTCTTAACTATACACCTGTAATCGTTCATTAGTAAAATCAGCAGTGCTTTCATCATGTAAGGAAAAGAAAATCACATTTTCATTAAAGATTGTGCCAATTGCCCTATGATATTTATTAGTACTAAGGACAGTTGTGCAGTGGTACCTAGGACATCCCTGAGCACAGCTGCCCAGGAAATGCCGCACACTTTTCTTCAGAGCAGAACCTATTCTACCGTAGTTTTTAGGTGTGGGTGAAGGTGTAGGAATAAACCAATCAATTATAAATCTGTAATATCTAGACAACACTCTGGAGTTTGAAAACTGTTCTTCACTTTGGAAACTACCAATGCAGTTCCACTGACTAAGTGCACCACTATCAGTCCCCTCAATGGAAGAGACAGCAGATACTTTCTCCATTTTACTGAAGCTGAAATAAAAAGTCAATAGAGTGAAATTTTATTCATGCCTCCAAATGATAATTGGCCACAATAAAACCTCACTTATTCAGCAACTTCAACTATCCAGAACTCAGAGGTTGATTTACAAATTCACAAATTCTCAAAGACTTTATCCACAGGAGTGTTCCGTGTGCAGAACTTAATTAGAACTGTACCTATAATAGAACAGATCAATGAAATCAGGAACTGGTTCCTTAAAAAAAAATTAATAAAATTGTAAACTTCTAGCAGGACTTACAAAACGAAAAAGAGACAAAGAGACAGAGAGATCCTAAATAGGTAAAATCACAAATGAGAGACAAGAAATAACAACCAACACCACAGAAATACAACCAATTATAAGAGAATATTATGAAAAACTATATGCCAACAAACTGGACAACCTAGAAGAAATAGATGAATTCCTAGAATATAAATAACCAAAACTGAAACAGGAAGAAATAGACAACTTGAACAAACTGATAACCAGCAAAGAAATTGAATGAGTAATCAAAACACTCCCAACAAATAAAAGTTGAGGACCAGATGGCTTCACAGGCAAATTCTAAAAATTTAGAGAAAAGTTAATACCTTTTCTTCTCAAAGTATTCCAAAAAATAGAAAAGGAAGAAAAACTTCCAAATTCATTCTATGAGGCCAGCATTACCCTGATATCAAAACCTAGATAAAGACATCACTAAAAAAGAGGACCATAAGACCAATATCCCCAATGACCACAGATGGAAAAATCCTTAGCAAAAGATTAGCAAATTGAATCCAAAAACACATTAAAAAAAATCATTCACCACCATCAAGTGGGATTTATTCCTGGGCTACAAAGGTGTTTCAGTGTTTGCAAATCAATCAACATGATGGATCACACTAATAAAAGAAAGGATAAGAACCATAGGATCATTTCAATAGATACAGAAAAAGCATTTGACAAAGTATAACATCGATTCATGATAAAAATCCTCAACAAAGTTAAGTTTAGAGGGAACATACTCCAACATAATAAAGGCCATATTTGAAAAACTCATAGCTGACATAATCCTACATGGGGAAAAACTGAGAGCTTTTCCTCTAAGGTCAGGAACACAACAGGGATATTCACTCTCACCACTTTTATTCAACATAGTACTGCAAGTCCTAGCCACAGCCATCAGACAACAAAAAGAAATAAAAGGCATCCAAATCATCAAGGAAGAAGTAAAACTTTCACTATTTGCAGATGGCATGATACTATACATAGAAAACCTAAAAGACTCCACCAAAAAACTGCTAGACCTCATAAATATATTCAGTAAACTCACAGGATACATAATGAATGTACAGAAATCTGTTGCATTTTAATGCACCAATAATGAAGCAGCAGAAAGACAAATTGCACCAAAAATAATAAGATAACCTAAGAATAACCCTAATCAAAGAGGTGAAAGATCTGTACTGTGAAAATTATAAAACACTGATTAAAAAATAATTGAAAAGGACAGAAGTAAATAGAAAGACATTCCATGCTCTTTGGAAAAGCAAATATTGTTAGTGTCTATACTACCCAAAGCAATCTATAGATTTAATGCAATTTGTATTCAAATACCAACAGCATCTTTCACAGAACTAGAACAAACAATCTTAAACCTTTTGAGGAACCACAAACGAACCCAAATAACTAAAGCAATCTTGAAAAAGAAAAAGAAAGCTGGAGGCATCACAATTCTGGACTTTAAGTTACACTTCAAAGCTTTAGTAGTCAGGGCGCCTGGGTGGCTCAGTTGGTTAAGTGTCTGACACTTGATCTCTGGCTCAGGTCATAACCTCATGCTTTGTGAGATGGAGCCCTGCCTCAGGCTCTGACCTGACAGTGCTGAGCTTCCCTGGGATTCTCTCTCTCTCCCTCTCTCCCCCTTCTGCACTCACACACTCTCTCTCAAAATAAATAAATAAACATCTTTTTAAATGTCAAAACCATATGGTAGTGACACAAAAATAGACACATATATCAAGAGAACAGAATAGAAAACCCAGAAATGAACCCACAATCATATGGTCAATTAATCTTTGACAGAGCAGGAAAGAATGTGCAATGGGAAAAAGGCAGTCTGTTCAACAGATGATGTTGGGGAAAACTGGACAGCAACATGCAAAAGAATGAAACTGGACCACTTTCTTACATCATACTCAAAAATAAATTTGAAATGGATGAAAGACCTAAATGTGAGATCTGAAACCATAAAAATCCTAGAGGAGAACACAGCCAGTAACTTCTTTGACATGGGCCATAACTTCTTTTTAGATAATGTCTCCTGAAGGAAGAGAAACAAAAGTAAAATTAAACTACTAGGACTTCATCAAAATAAAAAGCTCCTGCAAAGTGAAGGAAATAATCAACAAAACTAAAAGGCATGTATGGAATGGGAGAAGATATTTG
Organism: Panthera leo; assembly: GCF_018350215.1. NCBI lineage: Eukaryota > Metazoa > Chordata > Mammalia > Carnivora > Felidae > Panthera > Panthera leo. The sequence continues at coordinate 51,513,862 of NC_056695.1, read as the reverse complement.
CAAATGACTTATCCAATACAGTTAGTATCCAAATTATAGAAAGAACTTATGAAACTCAACACCCAAAAAATGAATAATCCAATTAAAAGTGAGGCAGAAGACATCAATAGACTCATATGTGGAAATTAAAAAACAAAACAAGGGCGCCTGGATGGCTGAGTCGGTTAAATGTCTGGCTCTTGGTTTCGGCTCAGGTCATGATCTTGCAGTTTCCTGAGTTCCAGCCCCATGTTGGGCTCTGCACTGGCAGCATGGAGCTGGCTTGGGATTCTCTCTTTCTTCCTCTCTCTCTCTCTTTGCCCCTCCCCCACTCACACTGTCTCTATCTCTGTCAAATAAACAAATAAAATTTTAAAAGATAATAAAAAATAAAAACAAAACACAGAAGCAAAGGGGAAAAAAGAGAAAGACAAACCGAGAAACAGACTCTGAACTATAGAAACACACTGATGGTTACCAGAAGGGCGGAGCGGGTGAGGGAACAGGTGAAATAGGTGATGGGGATCAAGGAGTGCACTTGTGATGAGCACTGGGTGATGAATGGAAGCGCCAGATCACTATCTTGCACACCTGAATCTAATATAATACTGTATGTTAACTCACTGGAATTTAAATAAAAACTAAAAGAAAAGAACTAAATGTAAAACTGTACTTTTATTAATCTCAGAGGCATGGCTATCTGGTTTCAAGTGATTTGTTCCTTCTCCCGCTGAAGTTTGCAAGATGCAACTCACAAATGTTTGGATGGCAAGTCAGAAGGTGGTTGAAGTGGGTGGGAGTCCCTATTAAAGGCCAGCACATGCGTAACTGCTATATGGGAAGAGTCCGGAAGAAATGGATTCAGAAAGCACAGTGGTTTAGAACCCCAGATGTAAAAGCATTTGTAAGAAAATTACACTAAATAAAACAAAACCAATTAAAAACCTACAAGAATAAAAAGCCAAAGACATAAATACAATTTTGTTTTTAAAAAAAATTTTTTTAATGTTTATTTTTGACAGAGAGAGAGAGAGAGAGAGAGAAAGAGAGAGACAGAGCATCAGCAGGGGAGGGGCAGAGAGAGAGGGAGACACAGAATCCGAAGCAGGCTCCAAGCTCTGAGCTGTCAGCATAGAGCCCGACGTGGGGCTCGAACTCACAGACCTCGAGATCGTGACCTGAGCCGAAGTTGGATGCTCAACTGACTGAGCCACCCAGGCGCCCCGATATAAATACAATTTTCAAAAGCAAATGTCTTCTAAATATTAACAACAACAATGCAATCAATGCAATTATCATTACCCATTCTTTGTCTCAGGATGGGATTCTAAGAACCTTTTGTGTATTATGTCATTTAATTATCTCAACAACAATGGGAATGAGACTTTTATTAAATCTAATTCAAATATAGGTGTGACGGAGAGAGAAGTCATGTAACTGGCCCAAGTTCACATGGCTGGTAAATTAAGAACAGTGCTAATCCAAGTCCAGATTCATCAGACGGGTTAGAGGGCCCCACACCAACATGCCGTACCTCTGGCCTCCTATCTCAAACATGCTACCATTTATTGAATCTGAACTGTGGCACAGGTAGGCACTGTTAAGCACTTCACAAATATCATTTGATTTAGGCTCACAACAAACCTGTGAGCACAGCATTACTGTCATCTCCATTTTGCAGATGACAAAGCCAAATCTCTCCGTAGTTCAATAGTTTGCCCAGCCAGAAAGCAGAAGACTCAGGCTTAGGATCCCACACTGGTGACTCCAGAGCCCTTGCTCGTTACCCTTGCACTGTCTGCTTTTCAGTGTGAGGGTCGAACAATGCACTAGTGGCATCCTAACACTCTCATACTCAGGCAGCGCCAGTTTAGTGGCAGTACTTTGGTCATACAGCCTAAGTGTACAGATGAGCGCCTTCTTCAGAGCAGGACAGTCTTGATTTAGAATTCCGCTATTTACTCTCTATGACCCAGGACAAGTTACTGAATCTGAACTGGCCTCCTCTGAACTGAGGATAATAAAACCTACTTTACATCACAGCCCAGAAAAGAGTAGGTGCTTGGTATTCTCCTACCCACAATGTGGAGTGCAGACCTGGTGAAAAATGGGATTTATAAAACATACCTAGTTCCTAATCTGGTCAAACAGAATAGCACTATCCAACAGCCATATAATATAAGCCATACACATAATTTTAAATTTCTTAGAATGCACATTAAAAAGAATTACTTTCATCAATATTTTATCTTACCCAGTGCATCCAAAATATTATCATTTCAACATGTGATCAATATAAAAATTATTAATGAGATATTTTGCATTCTCTTATTGAATCTTAGAAATTTAGGGTGTATTTTTTCACTTACAACACGTTGACATGAACTAGTGGTTCCTGTACTGGACAACATGATAACATGAAGACATGATGATTGCTATGGTTTGTGATGGGTTTCTCAATCCTTTTCTTTCCTTATTTTAGTCCATTCTGGATATGGGCGATATCAGTCTACAATCTAGTCCTTGTGTACCCACCTTCATCTCCTACGTTACCTCTATGCTGACATTCATGGAAGCAATTAGATTCACCGTTATTACAATCTATGTGTAAACAGTCTTCAAAGGTCTGAACTGCTCAATAAGAAGTTGAATGCTCGAAGTACTTTCGTGTCCTATTAAATGGCGCCTTGTATATGCTGACTTTTATATTTATTATATTTATTTATCTTTCTCTTTGCACACATCTCTCCAATTAAATGATAGGCCCCTTAGGGCTTTTCTATGCATCATTATAGCCCTAGCTTCTAGTACAGTGTCAAACACATACTAGACAATCAATGCATCTTAGGGATGACAGATGTTCTTGAGAAGTCATCTTGCAGCCTTCACCATATCCACCACAGTACCTTGCCACAGATGCTCAATTCATTTTGTCTAAGTGAATGAATGTTGCTATACTGGCAATTCAGTGTGAAAACATAGCCACCAAAGAGATTATGTAAGAGGGTTGTAGGCAATCATTTCAAAAAGAACCTCATTTGCCATCCCTCATTCACAGGGAGGTATTATCAGATTGGGATCATAAACCTGGGTTTCTGGTTCCTAATGCTATACTCTTCCTACTAGTTTATATTATTTCTTTCTGCTTACATTCTTCTGCTTAATTTCTCCAAAGGGGAGAGTACTACTCCCAAATTAGAAGGTCGAAGACACTGAACTAAAGATTGTTGAAATGCCAAAGACTATTTGAATTGGTGGAAGAGATAGAAAATAGTAGTGTAGCCCTAAAATGAAAGGTGAGGAGAAAGCCCATTCTCTGCTAAATATCCTTTATTTTGGAGATGTAAAGAGGAACATTTATTCAATGCAAAATATACTATGAAACATTCCTTTTTTTTTTTTTTACCTGAAGTTTAGAGAATGTCTGTCTTCTAGAAAAAATATTTCCCTGTATGTTGATAGCCTTGTTACTTTCGTTAAAAGATATCACAACTACACTGATGCTTTTAAGTGCCATTTCCTTAACAAAATGGCATAGTTTTTCACAGAAGCACCAGAAATTGAGAAATTATCTCACAATGAATTTTTAAAAACAATTACCTGGAGATGAAGAGATCAGTGTAAAGGATAGGAGAAAGTGCTTTGGATCCTTATATATTTGGGTTTGAATCCTGACTATGCACTTACCGCTACTGGATCAAAGGTATATATAATGGACAGATATTTTATTTTGTTCTGCTCACCAGTTGTCTCCTTTGGTGGGGGGTGGGAGGTGGGGGGTGAGGGGATGGAGAGTACAATGTATCACTTCCCTTCTCTCCATGAGGTTTGAGTTGTGGTTGACCCCGTGTCTCTGCCCCAAAGGGAGCATGTGATTCAGGCCCAGTCAATAAGAAAAATAATATTCAATTCCAGAAATGTGTAGGAACTGTGAGGAAATAGGCATGGATGGTCTGCTAAGGACTGGTGAGCAGGAAGGATGTAAGCTGGCAGCTGTTGGAAGCCACTCAGCCACCTTAACAGGCAAGGTAATGTGTGAGGTAGCCAACAGAGAGGAAACCACAGCCAAGAGATGGAGAGAGGGAGATCAGGTCCTTTGGGCTCAGTCATGATGGAAGCCAGTTCTATTCCCCAATCTTTACAGGGATCATTAATATCCAGGTTCTCTGTCACTTGAAATCATAAGGTCATGACAAAAACTATAAGTTATCAAACATCTCCTAAGCTTATATTTATTTTTTTTAGTGATAAAACAGGCACAAATCACCTGTTTTATTAGGCTCTGGTGAGAAGTAATTGAATTATATTTGTAAAATCCTAGAACATAGTGGGATGCACTCAGTCAACGGTGGCTGTTTGATTTTAAAAGGGGTAGAAAGTGAGGTAGCTAACCATTTGAAGCTAACAAATTATGTTTGAAATGTGGATATCCTACTCACCAGCAATGCAAATTTGAGCAAGACTACATAATCTCATAATTCAGGTTTCCAAATCTGTAAATTGAGAATAATAAGATCCATTTGATAGAAGTGTCAAGCCATTTAGAAATAACATATGTGGGTGGCTCAGTTGGTTGCGCATCCAACTCTTGATTTCAGCTCAGGTCATGATCCCAGGGTCATGGGATCGAGCCCTATTTCAGGCTCAGCACTGGGTAGGGAGCCATCTTAAGATTCTCTCTCTCTCTCTTCTGTCCCTCTCCCCGACTCTCTCTCTCTTTCTCTAAAAAAAAAAAAAAAAAAAGAAAGAAAGAAACAGAAACAGAAAAAGAAAAAGAAAAAAAAAAAAGAAATAACATATGCAAGGGCTTAGCTAACTGCCTGGCACATGACCAGCAGTCATAAAATGATAGCAATTGTTTGTTTTTATGCCAATTTCAATAATTACTAACTCCAATATATTTTATAGGACAAGCATTATAAATAGTATCTGTTTTCTTTTTTAGACAGAAAGTCATGATTATTTTAAATTTTTCCTTGGAGAGAAAAAAAAACGTCACGTGGATTTCCAAAAACAACTGGTGTGATTTTAAAACGGATGTAACATCCAGAATAAAAGAGTAAAGCCTCGCTTTTCTCTTAATCGATCTGACCATTTTGGAACTTGATTTTAGGTGTCCGCAGGATATGGTTGGTCCTGCAGAAATGTTCAACCACATCCTAAAAAGCAGTGAATGATCAGAGCATTGCAAGGTGAGGAAGTAAGTCACATGAAGGATGCTTGTCGTATCTGGGGCTGCTGAGCCTAGGGAAGAGAGGAAGGGGATGAGATAGGGCTTCACACTGCAGAGGTGAAGACGGGATGATTCCAAATGACTGGACAGCAAAGCAAAAGAATGGAGAGATCGTTTCTCTGTTATTTCGAGTCAAAATGTACCTACTTTCCCTAGCTTTGTGGTTACTTCTCCCCCCTTCACATCCTACATACAGAGAATGTACAGCTCTTCATCTGGGACATAAATCCATACGTACATGTTCCCAACATGCTTATAAAGTCACACAAACATACATGAATCATTCAGGCTGTTATAAATGGTTAAGCAGATGTACTGATATTTACCAGAAAAAGGTAGTTTCCTTTCACAGGATCACAAATCGATTGAAAGTAATTAGGGAGAACACCTGCCTGAATAACTTATAAGCACACATTAGTAAATTATGTCGTAGTTTCTGTGTTCAAGTAGACTCTATAAATAGCAGTAAAATTCACAAGTAAGTCATTGTTACCAAAAAGAGTCCTTCAGGATCTGCATTAGTAAACTGAAAATAAATGTAATTTGCAAAGAAAATATTGTTACGTACATGCAAATGGGGTCATGTACAAGAACCAATGTCTTCTTTACCCTAGACTTTCTAAATCCAATTAGTCAGCAGGTCATTAACATTCCACCACTACATATATATTAAAAAATTGGCTTCTTTTTCCCACCAATACTATCACCTTATTGGTAGTTCTCAGCTGAGGCCAATTTTACCCCCACCATAGATATTTGGCAATGTGTGGAGATACTTCTGGTTATTACAACTGGACAGAGAGGTGGGTGATGCTACGGAGATTTTGTGATAAGAGGCCAGAGATGGGGCTAAATATCCTATAATTCCGAGCACAGCCCCCTAACTCCTCAACAAGGAACGGTCTGGCCCAAAACGTGAATAGTGCTGGGGTTGAGAAATTTTGCTCGTATCTAATTCACTGATGCATTTTTCTCCTCTGCCCCACCTTTACTCCTCTTCAATACTTACTCTCCCCACTAATGGTCCCTTACAATACACTTTCCATGCAGTAGCCAGAATGGTCATTAAAATATATAAATGTATAACATAAAAAATATATATTGTGTATACTTATACTGTACAGGTTGACCCTTGAACAACACAGGGTTAGGGGAGCTGATCACCTGTACAGTCGAAAATTCATGTATAGTTTTTGACTCCCCCAAAAACTTACCCACCTTACCAATGACATAGCTAGTCGATTAATAAATATCTGTATGTTTTATGTATTATTCACTGTACTCTTAAAATAAAGTAAGTTGGAGGAAAGACAATAGTATTAAGAAAATCAGAATGGGGCACCTAGGAGATTTAGTCGGTTAAGTGTCCAACTATGGCTCAGCTCATGATCTTGTGGTTTGTGAGCCTGCATCGGGCTCCGTGCTGACAGCACAGAGCCTGCTTGGAATTCTCTCTCCCCCTCTCTCTGCACCTCCCTTGCTTGTGCTCCCTCTCTCAAAATTAATAAACTTTAAAAAAAGGGGGGAAAAGATGAAAACTTTAAGAAAAATAAGAAGACCCGCTGTTCTTTGAAAAAAAAAAAAAAACAGAGAAAATCATAAGCAAGAGAAAACTCCTTTACAGTATTTTACTGCATTTATTGAAAAAAGTCTGCCTATATGTGGACGCCCATAGTTCAGACCTGTGTCTGAAGGGTCCACTGTAGATGTATGTTATATATTCTCAGTGTATACCATATGTGCTATGTATTATTATATGAATCGTAGTCACTTTGCCATGGGGATTAGTTTGAGCTGAAGGCACCTGGGAAACAGCAAATGCATGAAAGGCATTCTCCTCTTCCTTTTTCTTCCTAAAAAGAAGACATAAAAACTCCCATAGCAAAGATGCCCTGCCTGCAGCAGAAGAGAAGACACATTCTTCAACCTGTAGTCAAAGCTGAGACATTTCTGTGCAAACAGACCTTGCTAAAAGAATTCTGGTCCTCCTCTGGGCCCCCTGTATATTTTAGTTTCTTGTCCACAATTGTGCAGCCTAGTATAAAAGCATGTAGTTTGGGCCACTTCTATGGATCTTCATTTCCTTGTGAGCGCTCCCCTGTCATGTAAAACGTACATGCTTTTCTTCTGCTACAGAAGCATGCTACATCAGTTTAATTCCAAGATCCAGCTAAACTATCCTAAGAGAGTGGTGGTAAAATTTGGCCTCCCCTACAATATTATTACTAATTATAATTGTTATGTTAATAGTCATTCTTAATATAATATATAATGTTTATATGGATAATATCACACACACAAATATAAATCCGGTCATCCCATTTCCCTGCTAAACGTTTCTAGTGGTTTACTAGAATATCTAGGAATTCCTAGCATAAAATGCAGGTCCTATCCAAGCCTTTAAAGCCCCTTGCTGTCCCACCAGACTTATCTTCTAGCACTCTCTCCCTCACTTTCTGAGCCACACGGACCTTTGCATTCCTCCAGCCCAACAAATGTGTTCCTACCTTCGGCACCACTCACTTGCTGTTCCTTCCACTGCAGAGACTTTTACTACATGTCGGTATGGCTGATGCCTCCTTCACTTCTTAGCTCAAGTATTACCTCCTCAAAGGTTCCACATGGCCACCACAGCTCAGGCAATTCTACACCCTCCCACAGCCCACCTCACTTTCAGTCACATACTGCCCTGTGTTATCAGCCCCACCGCACCTCACTGCACCCGGGGGTATTATCTCATCTTAGTATTAGTTACTTGTTTCTTATCCCTCTCCCCAACTGATAGTGAGCTCACAGGGTATAGAGACCTCAAATATTTTATCCATAACTGTGTCCCCAGCATCTGGAATAGCACCTGATTCCTAGTAAACACTCAATAAATAACTGACAAGTGAATGAATTATATTTTCTGAATCCATTCAATTTTTCCAGCTTTATTAAGGTAAAATTGTCATTCAACTTTAACATTACTTTTTAATTTTTCTTCTTTTTTAAGTTTATTTATTTTGAGAGAGACAGAGGGAACATGAGCAGGGGAGGGGAGAGAGAGAGAGAGAGAGGGGGGGAGAGAGAGAGAGAGAGAGAGAGAGAGAGAGAGAGAGAGGAGAGAATCCCAAGCAGGCTCCACAGGGTCAGCACAGAACCTGATGTGGGGCTTGAACCCACAAAACTGAGATCATGAACTGAGCCAAAATCAAGAGTTGGACCTTCAACTGACTGAGCCACCCAGGAGCCCCTACTTTTTTAAAAAAAAAATATTTTGTTTAATGTTTATTTTTGAGACAGAGACAGAGCATGAGTGGGGGCGGGGCAGAGAGAGTACGGGAGACACAGAATCCGAAGGAACCTCCAGGCTCTGAGAAGTCAACACAGAGCCCGACACAGGGCTCTAACTCACACACTGTGAAATCATGACCCAAGCTGAAGTCGGACACTCAACCAAATGAGCCAATCAGGTGCCCCTACTTTTTAATTTTTCTAAGCACAGATCAACTTTTTAAATGTTGAAGGAAAGATTAGATTAACAGCTGTCCAAATTGTTACCAATTACAAATTAAGGAAATGGAACTCAGCTTTTTTCTTCTTTCCAGAATCATTTAACAATGAGCAAGGCAAAATGACCACCCTAGAAAGCAATTTTTTACATTCTCTAGTTTAGACATTCATAGCTTCATATTCAACACATGACATCACTGTTAAAACTATGCTGTTTCAAAGCACATTGAAAGTTCCAATTCTTTTGGAAATGGTCTATATTATGCCTCAAATATTATAGCTTTCCGTGAGTTTTCCCAGTGTCTTTTCCTCATCACTTCTTCATTTAACAGTGTTTAAAATTTTGTAACAACGTTGGCATTTCTTAAAATTTAGCAAGCAAAATGCGAAACTCTTTGAAAAGTTTCTCTGTGATTTAGTGGAATGTTAGTGTTGCTTAAGCCACTTGGGACTGTAATTCCAATGACCATATTGCCATACACACCCACACATGCATGCATGCATATAACACCAAAGTGAAATAATTTAATCAGAGCTTAACATTTACTCTAGTTTTGACAGTAGAACATATATATCTTTATGGCATGATACCAGAAAAGGATGAGATTTAAAAGATAACTATAATATTAAATTTGTTCTTTAAAGAAAAATTTTTGTGATGTTGGTCTTTTTCCCTCCTAAAATGACTTTTAGGTTTGCATATGGACATTTGATGGGTAGTAGACTAATCCTCCAAGCAAAAAATAAGTTAATGTAATTACTTCTATAGATGAATTTAACTGCTAGGAAAAAAAAAAAACACAAAGGTTTATTCTGTTATACACCTACAAGGAAAAACAAATAAAGCATATTGAAAAGAATGTTTCTTTCAGCAGTGTTTTAGAAAGTAAAAACTAAAAGTAACAATACTCTAGAAGTAAAGGGATGAATAAACCGCATGGGGTAATATACCACAGTTAAAATGACTGGGCTGGATAGATGGATGGAGATATAGATAGATAGATAGATAGATAGATAGATCGACCGACCGATCTCAACAGGGACCTATTTTGAAAGCAATGTTGAATAAGAAAAGCAAGTTGCCACAAGATGCATTCAGTGTGATACAATTATTATACAGTTTTTAAAAACACAGAACACCATATTCCTATATTTCAGGGGCATCTACTTTACACAAGCCATTATTCTAGGCACCAAAAGGATGTAATCATAGAAGAATCATAGGAAGATTGTAATCATAGAATCCCTGACCTAACAAAAGCTTATAATCTTATAAAGGAATAAACAGCAAACAGATAAAAGCATGCAACATATATATACATGCAAATTCTGTCAGGCAGTGGTACACTTTATAGAGAAAAGTAAAGCCTAGTAAGGGATCCTGATGACAGTTCAACTACAGATCGATTGGTTTCCCCACCCCCACCAGGAAGTGACTTTTGAACAAAATCTGAATCCAGGCAGTGATCTGCTGGAGCCACATGATACAGCCACATGAGACAGGTAATCCAGGGGGCAGGACGAGCAAATGCAACGACCCAGAGATGGAAATTGCCTGCTGTGCTCCCTAAACAGCAAGGGGGACAGAGGAGGCCAGTGTGCCTGAAGCACAGGGAGCAAGGAGGACACTGGGAGGCCGGAAGTCAGGCTAGAGGGTGGGTCATACAGAACTTTGGTGAGTATGGCAAGGACTTGGGATTTTTATTCCAGGTGTGATAGAGACCACTGAAGGGCTAAAAGGAGGAAAGTTACAGGATCTGATGTTATGTCCTTGAAGGACCAATCTGGGGCGCCCGGCTGGCTCAGTCGGTTAAGCGTCCAACTCTTTGTTTTGGCTCATGATCTCATGGTTCATGAGTTCAAGCCCCACATTGGGTTTTGCGCTGACAGTATGGAGCCTGCTTGGGATTCCCTCTCTGCCCCTCCTCCATTCATTCTCTCTCTCTCTCTCTCTCTCTCTCTCTCTCTCTCTCAATAAATAAATAAAACTTAAAAAAAAAAAAAAAGAAATGAAGGACTTATCTGGCTGGTAGGGGGGAGAAGAGATGGCAGTAATGGAGTGATACTGTGAGAAAGCAAGGAACAAACAGAAAAGATAGCAGGCACTGGACTAGGGAAGTAGCAAAATCAGGTGAAAAGCAATGGAACTATGATATGCTTTATTTTGGAGGCAAAGCTACACAGACATTTTTTGTACATAATGTTAATATGTAGTAAAAAGAGAAGAATACACATGTTGAATACAGATAGCATTGCCTCTGAGACAGGAGAAAGGGGAATAAGAATATATAGGCAGATTAGACTTTCTAATATTTATTTCTTGAAAAAGAAAAAAAAACTGTTGATGTCAACATGGTACAAGATTAACATGTGTTAATTCTGGGCTTCGGACACCCAAATGTTTACTTTATTATCTTTGTAATACTCTGCTTTTCATATTATAGAAGAATTATATCCTCTACAGAGGATATAATCCTACTCATGCCAGACACTGGTTCAGGTGCTGTGGAAGCTATGAAGTCCTCATCGAGTCTATATTCTGGGCAAGGAGGCAGACAGTGATGAAACATACATAATATAATGCCATTTTGGATTGGGGGATAGGAAGAAAAATGAAGCATGATGGCGGAGTTATTCAAAATTGGTTTTAGTTTAGTTCTCTTATAAGAGAAATCTAACATTCAGCTATATCTTTGTGGTTATAAATCATAAATTTAATAAAGCATCACAGGAACACGGGGAGCTGATAGATACAGGGAGATTAAGAGCAGAAACCCTGGGTTACAAGTTGGCAAGTGCTCCAGTTATCCGCTCTGGCTTAAAAAACAATGTATCCTCATCACCTTCATGTCCAGATCATTCTTATTATGAAGTCTCATGATTCTTCAAACCGGGAAATTGGACTGGGCACAGTGGAGATGGCTCATCTCTACCTCTTGACGCTGGAATTTCAGCTGGGATGGCTCTAAATGCTGGGGCCTGAAACAGCTGTAGTTCGTTTAGCATATTTTGCGTTTCCTCAGAGTGCGGTGGCCTCAGGATAGTTAGACTTCTATCATCTCAGGTGTCCAAGAATCAGTGTCCCTGGAGTTTTGGACAGAAGCTGCAATGATCTGTATGATCTAACCTCAGTATTCCTAGACCATCACTTCTGCCATATCCTATTGGTCAAACAACCCACTAAGGCCAGCCCAAGTCAAGGAAAAGCTCATTCAACTTCACCTCTCAATGGGAGGAACAGAAGGAATTTAATCTACCACAGCAAATTACCTAATGATTCAGAGATGCATTAATTGAATCCATAAAATGGAGCAATAATATTTACTTGAAAGAGTTATAGGAATAACAATGTATGGAAACTGACTAGTAGCTAACAGGATTATGAAAATGGTTTGTCCCGGTACCCTTGCCAGAAACTAACAAAGTCTTCCAAACCATCTTCATCTGAAATGTGGGGGCTCCTAGAAATCCTTGAAGTCTGCTGGTACTGGAAGACTGGGATATTCATAAGAAGGCTCTATTATTTTTTCCAGAATTTGGAAGGCCATGATGGGAAGATAAGCTGAAATGCCAGATGGAAGACACTCCAAACTCTGTGCATCGGTCTTAGTTCTCAAAGTTCTATGACTTTTTTTTTTTTTTCTTGTGGAAAAGGTAGAGTATCATTTTACACCTAGCAGGTGTTGAGAAGAGGAAAGAGGTAGGCAAGTGAAGTCTTGATTCTTAGAATTATAAAATCAATAAAGTTTTCTTCCTGAAGCAGCTGTTAAAACCAAGCTATTTTGAACACAGTAACGAATGTTCCTTCACTTAGCTCTGAAATGAAGTCAGATAGGTAAAGAGCACAATTCTACATCTGAAGAAAGTATGGGATAAACATAACTTTCATTCCCATCTGTGCTAGGTACAACTGTATTTTTTAAATGCTAATTTCATCCTATTGGTTCTCTTTTAAGACTAGGCAAACTAAACTGGTCCATTGGCTTATATAACACATGAAGTTCCTTTCAACTCTTTGCAACGGGCCTTTGGATGTCTGAAAAATACATTCATTTTAAAAGGGATTATGACTTCAGGAAAAGTACTTAGAGAGGATAAAAGATACCAGCCTATTATGTAAATGAAAGCACTAAAGTTCTATCCAGCAACACAAAGAATAGGCTACAGAAATCCTTCTATTCTTAGTTTCCATTTTAAGTGAACATAAATCTCTATAACTGTCACTTCAAAGAGAGAAATTATTACAGAAACTACTGGAAAATATTTACATTGAACATGAATAAGCCTTAAAAAACCGAATAAAACACTGGAGTACATTCACAAATTTACCTACCCTTCACAATCATATTTTCTTAGCAAAACTGAGAAACCCAAAGCAGTCTCGGAAACACTCAACCATGCCCAAAAGAGGAGAAAAAAAATATATACATATACATATATATACATACACATATGTATGTATGTGCATGTATATATATGTATATGTAGTCTAATAGTCCTCCCCAAAATGGGAGATTTATTGATTTCTGTCATAGATTGCTAAAATAATTATTTTATTTCTTCAGGGTCTACTACCTGACAGATGCCCTGCTGGGATCCAAAGGTAATTAGAAGAAATTCTTAACTATTGAGGAGCTCATTGTGTTGGGCAGGTATCCTCCCCTCCCCCACTGGGGGATATAGGGTGGGGAGTGAGGTACTGGGGACCAATTTTATCTAATAGGCCAGTCACTGTTAAGGAATTTCCAGCAAGGAAACAAACATGAGCAGATATGGATCTCTGCAAGATCATACGGTAAACAGAGGAACCAGACTGCGGGCCCCGGGCTAAGTGACTGCACAGCTCTGGCTTCTTCCTTCTGTGGACAACTTGGGATCTGAATCCTGACTCTACCACCCCATGGATATGAAGTTTTGGACAAGTACCTTAACTGCTCCAAGCCTCAGGCTCCTGTTCTGTAAAAGGAGGTTTTAAATGTTTGCTCATGGTTGAGAAGATAAATATTAATGTTTGTAGGGGAAAGTCTCTAGGATGACCATGTGTTACACCCAACCTTGCCAACCATGCATCCCATAACTATGAAATGCTTATATATGCTGGCATTTGCTTTTGAATTTCTAACTGTAATATCTTTATTTCCTAAGTAACAAAGTTGTTTTTAACACTTCAAACTTCACTCACATTAGTCAGACATTAGTTTTTCTAAAATGCAATATTCTCGGGGCGCCTTGGGTGGCTCAGTCGGTTAAACCTCCGGCTTCGGCTCAGGTCATGATCTCACGGTTCGAACCCCACATCGGGCTCTGCGCTGACAGCTCAGAGCCTGGACCTTGCTTTGGATTCTGTGTCTCCCTCTCTCTCTACTCCTCCCCCACTCATGCTCTGTCTCTCTCTCAAAAATAAATAAGCATTAAAATTTTTTTTTCATTTAAAATGCAATATTCTCTATCATCCCAATACATCAAAGTCCTAGTCCTATATTGTATATAATACTAAAAAGTCTTAAAGCTTAAGTCTAGTGTCATCTATAATTTATCACCGAGATCTTTGAAAAAGATACTGACTATTCCAGGCCTGTGATTATGGAATTCCATAGGAAAATTAATTAAATGTCTGTTATGGCAAAAAAATAGGCCAGTATACTCCAGATCCATTCCAACCTTGTCTTTCTTTTGCTTTCTCTATAACAGAAGTTAGTAAGAGAAATACTTGGACACCCAGCCTCTCTTGCAGGCAAGGTTGGACATGTGACAAGTCCTGGCCAAGGAGAGGTAGGTGGACGTCTTTTGGAACGGACATAGGAGAGACTCTTAAGGTAAGGCCCTAACTGATTTACCCAACCTCTTTCTTAAGTTGAATATAGACTAGATGCTTTGGGGTATACTATCTTGTGACCCAGAGGATGAAAGTTAAACCTTAGGGCTTCTGAGAAAGGACACTGAGAAAGAGCTCATTGCCTTAATAATATCTTTAAGCACCCACAGTATACCTGTACTTCCTAGTTCCAGATTTCTTCTTATTTGAGAAAAACAGACCTCATACTTCTTTAAGTAATCATGCTGTCCAATATGATTACCACTACCCACATGTGACTTTAAATTTTAAATTAATTAAGATTAAATAAGATAACAAATCTGGTTGCTCAGTATGCAACAGTGCAATTATAGAACATTTCCATCCTCACAGAAGTTTCTATTTAAACAGCACTGGAGATAATTTTATTTGCAGCCAAATGTACTGTAAATGCTACAGATGCTAATATTTTCATCACTAAGCTAAGGGAAGAAACATTCTAGTCCCTGTCCCCCCACTAAGACCATATGCCCCCAGGTATCTGATTGCTTATTCCATTTTGAGATATCATGCATTGACTTATCACTAGCCTTTTATCCAAGAGATTTCTCATACTTTCTTTGAGGATTAGATTCATCTGTCAGAACCTTTTCTTCACATAGCTCCAAATAATCAAGTACGCTCCTTGCAGATAATAGGAGAATTAAGGAAATTAATATTCCTATTCTAATATATCAGGAGGAAACGAAAAACAGCCATAGTCATGTCACAATAACAGCAGCTGCCAAGTTAAAGCAATTGACTTCAATATACAGTGATGTTTCCACCATCTAGCCTTTTCAGGATATACAAGTTTCTTTTATTTTCTTAAAAATTTATCCAGAATGAGAGCTGAATCTGAGACCCACATCAGCCACAGCCTGAGCTTGGTGGCTGAAGTCTTCTGGGAATCTGTGTCCTGAAGTCTCTAGGTGTCAATGAACACAGTCATAAATCAGTCTACCAAAAGTGGAAGCATATCACAGAATTAAAGTTGATGGGAAGAAGTAACTGATGAGGCAATTTCTTAACAGTTTTTACTTAGTTGTAGCAAAAGAGGGGGGAATATGAAAACTTCAGAAATATTTCTGACAAATTTCCTGATGTAGTAATGCCAATTTTCATTTACTTATTTACCTGTACGTCACTTTAAAACACTGATTACAACTGTATCTAATATTTATTATTTACTACAAGCTAGGCAACATTGTAAGTAATGTTCCATATGCTTTCATTTACTCCTCACAAACTCTGTGATGGGTACTATTATGATGCTAAGGTCATAAAGAGATTAAGGCACAAAGAGTTTTAAAAAGGTGCCCAAAGTCACACATCTGAGTAAGCAGCGAAGCTCAAATTCACACCCACACAATCTGTCTCCAGGGTCTTCACTCTTAATCACTATATTCTCTTAAATTGATCATGATCCTATAGACATAAGCCAGAAATTAGGGGTAAGGGGACTTACTCATACCTTTACTTCTTTTTAATTTTTTGGATCGCTGCTTTTCAGTGGTAAATCTAATACTTTCACAAAATGCATTTAAACAGAGAAATAATAATGTTCTTTATAAGACTGTAACAAAAAAAAAAGTAATACTAAAAGCTAACTCATCTAAGCTAAAAATATGCCAAATACCTACAAATCTGAGTGAATTGCAGTACTAAGTTTTCATGGTTAATCTCATATTAGTCTTCAAGTTTTTGGTTTTTTTTTTTTTTTTTTTTTGCTCAATGACGAAGGAAATGTCAGTTCAGATTAGGCTATAATGGATAACAATCTTGGAGATGGTTTAAAGAAATACCTATATTTTCAAACGGAAAAAAAACACAAATACTAAAATGCATTAGAAAAAAGTCCTTCTCACTAATAACAAGAAATATGAATAAATTAAGACATCACTAAAAAATTCATCAGATGGAGAAAACAATTAAATTACAGTAATCAGTGATAGAGTCCAAGGAAATTTATAGCTCATAAAACTGCCAGTGGGGGGTAAAGACTTAAAAAAGGACAATTTGACAAAATCCATCAGAGACTTCTAATTTTACACACACCCAGGTCATCATTTCCACTATTATGAATTTATGCCAGAGAAATAATTTTGAATGTTGGAAGATTCTATTAGATGTATGCTTACTGTAGTATTATCCTCATAGTGAAAAATTAAAAAACAATCTGAGTGTGACAAAGAGAACTGGATTACGTACATAATGGAATATTTAGTAGAATGTTTACCTCTTAGGTAGCCATTAAAATGTTATTGAAAGGGCGCGTAGGTGGCTCACTCAGTTAAGTGTCCAACTTCTGCTCAGGTCATGATCTCCCACATTGGGCTCTATGCTGACAGCTCAGAGCCTAGAGTCTGCTTAGGATTCTCTCTCTCTCTCTCTCTCTCTCTCTCTCTCTCTGCCTCTCCCCTGCTCACTCTCTGTCTCTCTCTCTCAAAAAATAAACATTAAAAAATATTAAAAAAAATAAAATAATGTTATTGAAGAATATTTCATGACATGGAAATATTTACGGTATATATTTTAGTAGGAAAAAAGCAAATGACAAATCACAACAGTATGAATCCATTAAATATACAGAAAAGTCTTAGGAAAGTGACATTAAAAGTTAAAGATTTACTTGGATGACTGAATTATAGGTAATTCCAGTATTCTCCCTTTAGTTTACGTGCATTTTCTAATTTTTCTACAAAGGATTAAGATTAGTTTTTGCCAAGAAAGAAATAATTACCTTACTGAAAAACTGCTTGATAAAGATTAGGGGATTTCACCTTTTCCCTATAATTATCGAAGGCAGTATGATGGAATTATTTTTCTATAGATACAGGCTCTTGAGGATAAAGAGGGTAGGATTCATCTCTCAGAAAGAGCAGCAAGCTACTTAAAAAACGTATGGCTTTTCATTTTATCATCTTCTATGGTTAAAAATGCTGTCAACAGGAGCACTCAGGTGGCTGAGTTTGTTAAGCGACACACTCTTGATTTCAGCTCAGGTCATGATCTCCTAGCCCGGAGACAGAGCCCAGTCAGCATCAGGCTCTGTGCTGACTGTGGAGCCTGCTTGGGATTCTCTCTCTCTCATTCTCTCTCTCTCTCTCTCTCTCTCTCTCTCTCAATAAGAAAATAAACTTTTAAAAAATGCTGCCCACATGCATAAACCAACACTAGCCAACGTTTCTTCTACTTTTTAAAATCTAGTTTTGCTTTAATAATGGCAGAATTCCACTAATTAAACAACTGTTCTGGCACAGTTAAATTAGCATAACAGAAGCTTAGAAAGTAAACTTAACAACATCTTGGAAATAGCTAATTCACCTGCCAGACTTTAGCCAACTTCTTCTCTCAAACTGCTTCTAGAATATAAGCTATAGTTCCAGAAATTTATAAATAGCTCCTTACATAGAGCCCAATCACTTAATTTAAATGGCAGTTCCAAAACTGAACACCTGAGGTTACCTTACTGATAAAATAAGGACGGTCAAAAGGATAGCTGACAGTTACATTTTAAAATAGATCTTAAATCTGAGGGTATATATCAAATGCACTTTGAGGGTAACATATATAGTTTTGAAAGACTAAGGGTACAGTGATAAAAGCCAAGGAAACACTTGAAAAATTTTTCTTGGTTAATTTTTATTTAACTAGATGCAAATTTAATCAATTATAATAAATCAAACTCCCATGGGGCCAGACACTATTGATTGTTGTGGGAGCAAATAATAATGAGAAGGTAGCTCAGTGAAAACACAGTCATGGCTGGGTCAACTACAGCATTAATGTTCTTGAGCTCTGGGAGTCAGAGGCATCTAGAACCCTAGGGAAATGTGGGAAATTTATGCCGGCCAGCCAACAGTCCTTCTTGGCCAATACCAAGGACCATTTTGAATTCCTTTGTATGCAATGTTCAGATCATTCGTCTTTGAAAAGGAGTATACAATATTCAAAAATCTGTGGAATAATAAGTACAATACAGTGTAATGTTTAAGACAGCATAGAGTCTGGTGTCAAAGAGAAATGGATTCAAGTTCTGACTCTATAAGTGTGAGCTTGGGAAAGTTACTTAGCCTTTCTAAATCGCTTTTAATCTGTAAATCTGGGGCAATGTATTTAGCTACAGACTCCTGAGTACGGCATGAATGCTCTAAAATGGCATAAAATGAGTAGTTTAGAAATGGTAGTTAATGCTATAAGGATGAACATGTGCTCTGAATAGTCCTCCAGCTCTTCATTTGAATCAATATGTGTAGAAAATACAGAAAATTATACAACATGACTGAGGATGAAGATGTTACTACTATTACTCTTTCTGGTATTTTCTGATACTTTAAAAGAGCAAATATTTTTTCTAAGATGGTAACACAGAATCTGGGATATTTATAAGTAACCTCAAAAATAGATACAAAATGATCATTTGGAATCTTTTTTTTGTTTTTGAAGAGAGGGGTTCTTTTTCCCCCCCACTTTGGGGGTACTTTTCTTTACATAATGTATGTGCATGAAATATACTACAGGACACAGAATACTGTGTCTTCTTTCCAGAATTATCAATTTCTAACTTAAATTATAGAATTTTATTGCATTTCTTCTTTGATTTAGACCAATGCTCCATGAAAGGAGACTTACTTTCTCTACTGCAGTGTTTTGTGTAGAATTAGTCAGCAGTATCCACATGTGGAACAATGAATGCATGATTATGACAGTCACAATTTCACCTTTATTGCATTCCTGGAGCCCAGACAGTCTAAGTCAGTGATGACAAAACCCTCTGGGAATACAATTTTAACATTTAACTTAAATTTTCAATAAGCTAAACTACAAAAACAAACAAACAAACAAACAAACAAACAAACAAACATCTATAACCTTCATGGCCAGGAACCACCCTAAATAATCAGAACACCAGGGTATAACTGGCTGGCTGCTGTTATAGCTATCTGGAAATTATCAGTCTATTTGTATATATTTAGGAAAAGAGACTTTCTGGATGCTATAGACTGATTGCATTAATGGTCCCCATTACTGGCCTCTCATACCCATGCATTTTACTGTTTAAATTTGGGTTCCCCTCCCAATCTGACGTTGAGCTCAGTCCAGTGACTACCTTTGTTTTGCCCAAACAGATGGATGCAAACTTGATAAAAGAAAAGGCATGAAAAGCATTTGGTCATTTATGCTTCCAATCTTGTTTTTCTAAGATCATGGTGAGAACCTACTCAGTCTAGCCTTTCAAAGGAATATAACAGATGAGCATGTAGAAGGGAGACCAGATGTCCCAGCTGAGGCAATTCTACACCAGTACATAGCTAGCCATGTGACAGAACCCATCCAAGATCAGCAAAACTGCCTCCCCACCTGCAACTAACCATAGACAGAGTGAGCCCAGTTGAGCCCAGAACCATCCAGCTGATCTATAGACATGTAAATAATTAAAGGCTTACTGTTTTAAACTACTGTGTTTTGGGGTAGATGGTTACATCTTATTATTTTGGGGATATATAACTAATATACTTGCAACTAGGTAAAAAACCCTGAGTTTTCCAATTTTAACTTCCAAGTATACAACTCAGAACTATTTTAAGAGGTCTATGGAGAATCAGAATTTTATACTCAAATTTTCCACAGTGGTATGTTTGAGGGAGGCAGGGTATATCTGGTGTTCAAAAAATCATCTATTTGGAAATGGTATTATGAAAGATGCTAAAAATTCTATTTATGTTAATAACTATTTTGGGGATATGTTTTATCATGTATAGAATGTTATTATAATTCACATATATGTTAATGTATACATACATATGTATAGAGGCACATATTTTATTGATTGGTATGTACCCTCAAAAAAGTTCAGAGACCACTGATCTTGCTTCTGTTTACATATGGTAATTTTCTTATTTAGGAAGAGTTTCTCATAGTGTGGGCTTTCAGGATGGGTCATCTATTCAGAAATAAAAACCAATTCATTGGCTAAGTATCCTGCTTCTCTTCTGAATCTGATAAGATTTTAAGTATTTTTTAAAATTACTAGTATTCCATTAAAGTAAACGGAAAAATTAATGTAGTGACTCTATAGTGATTTCTTTTTTTTAATGCATGCTTAGTTTATAGAACAGTTGTATTGGGAAAATAGAGCACAGTCTCTTTGACTTGAGAACACTTTTCAAATATTAATACCTTCACTGGCCACACCAGTTATGGTGTGGTATCTTACTAAAATACTTTAAGCTATATACATATACCATTTTTACTACCAAATACCAGTAAACATAATTATTTTAATGAGCATAAAGATTTAGGAGTAAGTGATTTTATAACAGTTTCCACATATTAATGGTTTATAGTGATTTTAAATTGCAGCTAATTTACTTGTTTACATAAACTCCAAAATAACTTCTTTATTGGAACTAAACTTAAAGTAAAATGATCTATTAGTAAACCAGTGAGGAATGCTACATTTCTCAGATATAAGGAACCTTACAAGAAAGATATATTCTTCATGCCCTTAGAGAGTACAGAAAAATGTTAAAACATAAATTTTACAAATTAACAAATAAAGATATATGACCTCTATTTCAGAATCACTTTTACAATGTGTTATATCTTCAAAAGGAAAGCAATTTAAAACTGTCAAATTTGCTTCAGTATGAATTCTTATATATAAAATTCCTCTCATAATGCTACCATATATATTTTTCCTTTCCCCTTAGATCATTCTGCTAAATTCATATACATTCATATTTAAAGGTATTTTTTAAACACAAGTGATTTCCCCCCCCTTCACGTAAAAATGCTTTCCTTCTCTTCCACCCCAGAGAGTTAAATATCATAGGCTGCTGATGTTCTGAGAGCTCACTTTTAACCCTTTAACCTTGGAGGGGCATCTGGGTGGCTCAGTCGGTTAAGGTACAGCTTCAGCTCAGGTCATGATCTCAAGGTTTGTGGGTTCAAGCCCTGTGTTGGGCTCTGTGCTGACAGCTCAGAACCTGGAGCCTGCTTCAGATTCTGTCTCCCTCTCTCTCTGCCCCTCCACCACTTGCGCTCTGTGTCTTTCAAAAATAAATGTTAAAAAAAAAAAAAAGAAGAAGATTGGAACACTATGTACATGCTTATCCAGATGAGTTGTATTCTTTCTGGCAAAAAAAAAAAAGAGCTTAGTGTAAGGTCTGATTTGCATTCTGATTTCCACAGTGTTTTGAGTTACATCTAATTCCATAAAATGAAATTAATCTTTCAGTTCAGACTACTGCAGTGGGACTAACAAATAAAAAGTCTAGATTATTTATAAAATCTATCGAATTACTTCCCAAATAAGAAACAAAGAACAAGAGGGTGGCTAAGAAGTTGTCCTCCAACAATGCAGCACTCCAGACAGACAGCAGAGCTGCACCACAGGCTGTCCCGCTGCAGCCCCACAAAGGGAGTGGGACATGATGTAGAAGAACAAGTCTCCTCACAGGCCCCATGGATTCCAGCTCCCCATGCCTCTCGCCATATAATGAGCTCATCAGTCACCTATTCAGCTTTCGAGCCAACAGGCTATTGACTGGATCCAGACTCCAGGGACTGAGATGTTCTTAGATCTCTTCAGACAGACTCACCATGTGACATCGATCAAGCCAATCAATACACCACTTGGCTCTTCGAAGTTCTCTATGTGCAAATAGAGGATAAGCAACAGCCTGCAATGCACCTGCCCCACAGTATGTTAGATGACTGAATGGGCACATCCTTTACAGTCAACGTGAGTTCTGACGAAGGGAGATGCTTGGTCAGGATAAGATACATTTTCTCATCCAGAGCATTCAGAATGACTGAAGTCATAGTTCACCATTCCTCACAAAGCTTCTGTGTTTCCCTTTCCCAAAATGTCAGCTGCAACCATGTGATAGATAAATGCCACCAATGTCAATGGAGGCAGCAGTGTCTTTGGTGACAAATATAGGAGTGGAATATTTTACTTACTACATTTTCCTGATAATGGTGCTGTATTTTTAATGGTTGTGAGTTTTGGGTATCAGCATTTTTCCAAAATTAAAAAGGATTTATGTTCTGAGGACTAATATATTATATGTTCATTATAAAGTGTTTTTTTTATTATACAAAAGAGTATGAAGTAAAACAATGACTATGAATCCCATTACCCACAGATAACCACTGTCAACATCTGGGTGACTCGTGTAGATATCTTTGTGGATATACACACACAATTCATATACATATATGTACATATCTGTATATACATTTAAAATCACATCTACCCATCAGCCTACATAAGTACATGCTATTTTACATCCTATTTTTTTTTCTAGTTGTTGTAGACATTTATTCCTCTCGCAAAAATAAGTAGGTTAACAGGATGGTTTTCTATGGCTACTGCATTCTGCTCCAAAGCAAGGATAAACACTATTTTACTAATCTCCACTACTCTAATATCTTTCTTAAATCATTCCAAAAAACAAAGCACCATCAACAGAAAGAAACTTTGGCACCATTTCAAAGGACCAGACATTTTGTTGTGAACAAAGGGCCAGGAAATGACAGACACTATAAGATAGAGAAGAACATTAAATATATTAAAAATGGTGAGAGTAGATAAGCATATTAGTATACTTTCAAATGAATCATGTATATCTTATTTTTATACAAGTGTTGTACATATTGAGTTCATTTACAAGATAAAATTAAATTAAAGGTTACAAAATCCCAAATTTGTAGATTTAAGAACAGAAATTTTAATAAATGAGCTTATTGGCCTTAAGACACATATGAAATTTACTTAGACTATTAGGTGTTTTCTGATCATGCTTGAAATGAATGAATTTCCTCAGGCCCAGTGTCTAAGGTGGGAAATAATTAGTTCCTGAGAACAGGACTATACATAATATACTGTAATCAATCTTACTCAGATCTGAGCGATACATCTACAATTCTAAGAAGTGTGATATTTAAAAACTTACATCATCCACTCCTAAAGATATCACTTGTATCTTCTTGTGTAATAAAAATATTTATTTCGAATTGATAAAAAAAACATAGTTAAAAAATATATAGACACACACATACACACATATATACAAAAGAAGTGTGCATTCTCTCTGGCCCAATTATTTGGATTATTTGCACAATCCTGTCATATTTGCATAATAGCAGAGTTCCAAATGCTAACATCAATGGAATACTTAATACATGACAGCCACCATGTTAGGTACATAGTGTAAATTATTATAATCCTCCAATGTTCTTATGTAGAGACTACTATTGCCATTTTTCAGATGCAGTCTCACACCTGAGATAAGGCAGAAGTGAAACTCGACAGTTCAAAATACACATATTAAGTATAAAACATGAAAAATGATTTATTTGGCACACAGAAAATCTATGTGATGTCTAATAGTCCTGTAAGTCTTTTTATAACACTCTCCCTTCATATGCATCAATCTGGTTTCTTTGCAATGTTAATGAACATTTTTTAAGAGAAAACTTGTTAAATCTTGAGTAAGGCCCCTACCAAGTCTCACCAGCATCAAATGGCTAAGTCACTCAGTAGAATAAAATCTTCAAAAGCTGCTACTTTTGGTTTAAATCTGGAGATAAGAAGTAGCTAAATAAGTAGCACTTTGTCCCAAGGTGTAAACATTAAAAAATAGCAGACCAGAAGGAGGAGACTGCAAAGGAGCACTGGTCAAATTTATGCATTCCCACCATCCTTTGTGCAATCTTCAATGCACTGGGTCCTATGCTTGCCATGCACTATGGTAATCACCTTGTTTGCATTAACTCATTGAAAATTTATAACCTTAAAAGCAGGTACTCTGATTATCCTTCTTAAATAGATACTAGGACCCTACTTCCATATGTATTCCAAAAGTGCCTATAGAGTCTAAAATGAAAAAAACCACCATTTTTAACCAAACAACCTTTTCTTCCTTCAAAGAAAGGGCAATGGGGAGCCAAAGTAATTGGCCTCTTGGTCAAGAATTTAGCATCCAATTAATTTTCAATTGTAGCTTTAAATCACAACAAATAAATCTTAGTGACACTTGATTTTGTGTGTTAACAAAAACACCTTCAGGGTCTGCTCCAGCTTTATCCATTACCAGTCCTCTTGGTGTTCATACTGACTTAGCAGCAATCTGATGTCACCATTCTCACTTATACCCAGGCCCATTTATATTGTAATAACCATCTCTCCCGCTTTTTCATCTTTATGTTTTTTCCTTGTTTAAATGTATTATGACTCAGATAAAAGGTGATCTCCTCTAACAAGGCATTCTCTAACCCTGAAGTTGCCTCCCTCCTATACCTAGAGCAATCACAACACTTAGAGGTTATATTGTAATTATCTGGCTATTGTCTATAAGCTTTTTAAGAGAGGGGCCCACATTCTGTTCACCTGGAAAAATATTTAGGAGTTTCTCATAATCTGTTGAGTGAATGAAAACTCAAGCAAGACTGTTCTAAAAAAGGAAAACTTCGGAGCTATGGAACAGCTATTTGAAGGTAACACGTTGAGCCAGGTGCCACACTACACTCCCAATGTACAAACATGTCCTCCAGGGACATACAATCTACTTAGGGGGAAAGGCAAACAAACTTATATCAGATAATAAGTAAAATTACCTAAATCCATAATGATATTGGAATTCTAACAAGGGAGAAAAAATTTCTGACTATGGAAGTGGTAAAGTGAGAATAGAACGAATTACCAGAATATATCAAGAGAATGTATTTTGTAAGAAACTTAATTACACAATATTTTTTTGTTCACCTGGACTGTTCCAGGAAGAAAGCAATATGATAAATATCTATCCCTTCTTCTATATACACATATACATATTTTCTCTCTCTCTTCCCCCCGCATGCTTGCACGTAAGCACGCATATGGGTGATCACACACACACTCACACATTTCTTAAAATAATTAAAAGATATAGGATCTTATGTATCCTACTCTCTAAATTAAAAAAAAAAAAATCTTGGTTACTAGAACTGAAATTTGAATGCTGTCTTGCAGTCAACATCAGCTATTAAGTCAAACTGCGGATAACTTAATGATATCTCCCCTTTTGGCAAAGTATGTTAATACCAATAAAGGATGGTGAAGTCTTATTACAAGGAATGAGACAGATAGCAATAGGTTTTAGGCCTACTGAAAAAACATAAAAATGCACTGAATAGATACAAAGAAGAGAGGTTTTTAAAATGGTGACAAATTATGATAGTTTTAAGGCATTTTAACAGTGTGCCACTGTAGAGTCCAATAAAGGAAATCAGGTCTGAGAAGACATGTCACCTGTCACTTCAGATATTTGTTTACATTTCTGGGAGTTTCTACTCTGTTATAAAGGATGACTCAGATGAAATCCAGGCCATCATTCCTCATGGTAATTGGTTTGCTAATTCTGCAGCACAGCTTTTGGCTTCTGCTCAGCAGTTGGCCTAAGGTTATAAACTGTACTATTTATTAAGCCTTATTAAGACTGCTGTCAGCTGTAATCATATTGCTCCTCTACACAAAACCTTCAGTGGCTCCCTGCTGTTTTCCTAATTAAGTCCATACTCCTTATCTTGGCATTTAAAAGTCCTTTACAATATGTTTCTAAACTTCCTCTCTGTTCTGTATTCTCACCACTCCTCCAAAGGCTGTTGTGATCTGATCAAACTGAGCTACTTCGTGTTTCTCGAACACCCTTTCTGATATCCACCCTTACTCATGTGGTTCTGAGCAGAATGTTCTTTCTGCTTCCCATTTTTAACACCCCATTCCCACCCATCCATTGGTTTGCCACATCAGGAGCTTCCCAGGTAAAATGTGAAATCGGCCTCCGCATACAGAGGTCAGGGAGAGCCTGAAGAAAGGCAGGTCACTCCAGACTGGTAGGTGGTATGGTAGATGTAACAAACAAGGTAACTTACATTTCAGGCTTGTCTTGAGCAGCTGCAAGATGAGTAGATCTCTGCACCTGCTCACCAGAATCTTTAAAAAAAGGTTTATAAGAGGCATTAACTGGGTTCAGTCACATATACGGTACAGATGGTCTCAGCAACACATTACTATCTCAAAGCTGTACCCTTGGGGAAGCTTCTAGCATGGGGAAGGTAAGTGGAATGCACATTCCAAGAACAGGTGAGGGGCTGAGGAGCTTCCAACTGCCCAGGGCCCAGCTCGGGGGTCAACAGGTGGCCATGTTCTCATGATGACCTCCTACATTACCATCTCTCTATGTGACTAGAATTACCAAGCTTTCTTGATGTATCTCAGAAATACCCTATTAAAGAATTTAAAGTGGTATGAGGGAGAAAAATATCAAGTTTGAGTGACATAGATTTAATTCTGAATTCTAATTTTTTTCTCTTTGCTGATGACCTTGAGTATGTTAAATGAGATCACAATGTAATGATCGTGTCATAGTGTCTGGCACATGATAGAAAATCAATATACACTGGCTTCCCTTTCCCTAACTTCTCCAGTTCAACATGGTCTCTTCTCTCTTTGAATTACATACAACATAAAACATTCCAACTGTGTCACCTGGGAGTCACACATGATCTCTTAGGACTTGTCACTTAGGAAACATTTGTCCTTTCATCAGGGATAAATCACTGACAGCACATTTACAAACCAAACACAGAAAAATCAATGCCAAAAAGAAAAATCCCACATACCATAAATTAGTTCATCAAACTCCGAAATTTACCATGGCTTCTTAGCTCCTTGTTAGGACTAAAAATTATTATTGGTTAAGAAGGAAAAAAAGGACACTGCAGTACAAATGACAAAATTATTGTAAGATATTCAATTAAAAGTAGATCTAGCATTAGCTGTATTTTAAACCTATTTTGTTATTTACAATATACTAACTACTATATACACTGAGAACTGGGTCTGCTTTAAACACTAGAAAACATCCAATAAAGACTATTTTCCACATAGCATGGAGTTAAAATAAAATTTAATTATTGACCCTTAACCAACCTGTTAAAATGCATTTCAGTTTTACTAAAAATCTGTCTTGATTAGCACTTACTCAGTTTATAATTATGCTTAATGACCACTAACTATATCTAGGCTACCTTACAATTCTAAAGATATTAGAGTCTTAAGCTTGACAGACTGATGTCTTTCTAAAAATATTAGTGCATACATTAATAAATCACAGGAAGTATTGGAAGGGTTAGTTAATTTTGAGAGGAGTGCATGGAGACCACACTAAATTCTTAGGGTCTGGTACCTGCATGTGCACTGAATACATGTTTTGGCCCAATATCTAATGACCATCTATTCAAAAGCAGTGTTAGATCAAAGTCAAAGACAAAACCGGATATTGTCATAGAATGAATATACTAAAAACAGGCTTTGTATATGATGAATATGGCAGATTAGTAACAACTCTAGAAAAATAATGCATATATTTTTAAAAGCTTTAAATGAAGGCAAAGCTGAGCTTTGTCTAAAACAAACTTTTCTTTGGTTATTTGCCAAAAAATGTTCTAAGTCAGTTATAGACAACCAAATGGATTCCCTGGCAAGCAATGAAAACGCATATAGTATTTACCAACAATAGCTTTTAGAATAGCAAGTTATCATCTATTACTAAATTTCTATAACATGAGTGTTCCCTTTATGGGAAATAAAAACAAATAAGAATATAGAAGAAATGTACACATTATTATCCTGCAATGAAATATGTATCTTTTTAAAAGGAAAATAATTTATCTGATTACATAAAGGATACATATTTATTATAAAACTTTTGGAAAATATAGAAAAACACCAAAAGAAAAGAAAAATCACCCCAAATACATACATGAATTGTATGTATTTGCTCAGCTAACCAATAAAAATAGAGGCTCACATTGCCTGACTTAATTCTTAACATAATTCTAAAAGTTCTTGACTCCCTGTGTACTTCACCTTGAAAAATGATTATATTTGTTCAGGAATTTTCCAAGCCAAAATAAATTACATTATGGAAACGAATAAAAACATTTATGTGGGGGGGGGGGGGTGCCTGGGTGGCTCAGTCAGTTGGACATTCAGCTTTGGCTCAGGTCATGATCTCACAGTTCCTGAGTTCAAGCCCCATGTCGGGCTCTGTACTGACAGCTCAGAGCCGGGAACCTATTTCAGATTCTGGGTATCCCTCTCTCTCTCTCTCTCTCTCTCTCTCTCTCTCTCTCTGCCCCTCCCCAGCTTGCGCTCTGTCTCTCTCTGTCTCCTTCAAAAATAAATAAACATTAAAAAAAAATTTATGTAGGAATTGCTCACAGCCCAAAGGTCTGTTTGGTTCTTGATGCTGAAAGCTTCACACTGTTATGTATGGTGGTAATTTTAAAGAAGTCTGGTGATAGTTTCCAAGGTTTGACTTTAAAAGCTTTCATATATACGGCTCAGTCTGAGAGATGAGATGCAGCTCACCTTCTGTCTCAGGGCCACATTTTCCCTAGCCTAGCATTTGAAGGACAGGTTGCCTATTGGGATTCTTAGGACTGATTTTTATGCCACCGGCTATGGCTGAGGAAATTTCCTGAGAGACACAAAAAGCCTGGCACAGTCTGATACAGTCAACAGTGAACGCTGTCAGAAAAAAAATCTAGGCTCAAATGCTAGAATTACTAGTAGCTCACAAGAATTGTGAGAATTACTTAATAGCAATAATAATAAAAAAACACATAACACTTGAGTGTTTAATATTAATATATATTGAAAATACAATATGAATTTTGTATGCATTTTCACATTCAATCCTCAAAATAATCCTTGTCAAGCAGGCCCTGCTTTTCTCTCCATTTTATTCCCGAGAAACTGAGGGTAAGAAAAGTAAAACATCACAGAGCTGGTGAGTAGCAGATTTGTGACTAGGTCCTAAGCAGTTTCACTGCAAAATGTTTGATTCCTATGATGCTACAGTAATACATTATATGCTCAGTGCTTTTACAGTCCAGCACTTTTGCTGTCCTGTACGTGACCGGGCCACTTGGGTGTCACCATGCATAAGATGATGTATTTTAATCATAAAGGATCAAAGGTAGATGTGGCCTGAAGCCTTAAACTCTCCAGATGCTAAAAGGCCATAGTTCTAAGATTCAAAGAGTTGTACAGAAAGCAAGGACCCCTGGATAAGCAAAGTCTTACTATTGCATTATGAATATTTACAAAAAGCATGCAAACAACATATATGTACTACTGAGCACAAATCTGCATTAGGGACAGGGGATCAAATGGAGAGTAAGGAACCCTCTCTTGCAGAAAGTTCATATGGGAAAGAAAGCATAATTTGTATGTCTCCCTTATGACACCAAGGGCTTCTTGAATGCATGAGATATGTCTTTCACACTTTTGTGCCTTCACAATATAGTACATAGCAGATACCCCCTTGATAAAAATCCACATGTTTAACCTGGCCTAAAGTAGTGTGCATGATCTTGCCTTGCCTCGTACCACTCCACTCTCTTCCCTCACTCTGTATCATTCTTGAAGACATTAGCACTTCCCCAACCTAGGAAGTTTGCCCACATGCAGGTTTCAGCTTAAGTACCATTTTCATAAAGAAATCTCTCTTCTGTACACTAGATCAAATTTCCCTATAAATCATTTCCATCTCATAAGATACTTTTCTTTCCTAACACTTAATTACAAATACAATTAAATGCTTATTTTTGTAATTAATTGTACACGGGCAGAAACAGTACAGGTCTTATCTGGTGTTATAATCCCAGCATCTAACGTAGTATCTAATACATGGAGGTACTCAATAACAATTTGTTAAATGAATAAATGAGTGAAGAAGTAGATGAATAAGTATTTCCGAACAAATGAATAATTTTTAGAAGACACATATAATCATACAATCATTTCTGGAAGCTACAGATGCAAGAGAAGCAGATAAATCCTGAGAAGCTTAGGGGCTAGTACAACAGAGAGTCATTAGAAATTATTGCTGTTTTCTCTGAGACATTCATTTTATTTATTTATTTTTCATTTTTTTAATGTTTATTTATTTTTGACACAGAGAGACACAGCATGAGCGGGAGAAGGGCAGAGAGAGAGAATCTGAAGCAGGCTCCAGGCTCTGAGCTGTCAACACAGAGCCCGATGTGGGGCTTGAACCCACGAACCGCGAGATCATGACCTGAGCAAAAGTTGGACGCTTAACGGACTCAGCCACCCAGGCACCCCTGAGACTTTCACTATAGAGTTGGTTGTTATACACACTCCATCACTCTTCTTTTGCTTATACCAATCAGTCATCCATATAAAGATTTTTTTTTGAGCTACACCCTGTTAGTTCACCCACATCTTAGGTTTTCAAGTTAGAGGCTTTGATTATCTTTTTGCTATGCTTATAAACTGTCGTGACTTCACTTGGCTCAGCACTCATTTGCAGGAATTACCTTAAAATTAATTCAGCGTTCAGGAGGCCAAAGACCCTTTGGAAGGCTCAGGCTCTTTTTGAAAGAAGACTCTGGATTGATTTTGTGCTAATGAATTGATTTATTGAATAAAGAGTCACATCTTTCTTCTAGGGATATCACTAAGAGCCAACATCTACCATACTCCACATACAAAAGAAACTTAATAATCATTGGATTTGATTAGAAAAGCAAGAAAGTAACAGAATCCTTCACTTCCAAGCTAAATCAATTCAGTTCTCTTCTTTGACAAGTTCTCTTCACTGACAAATGGAATATCAAAGCTGAACAGATGTTTAGAGTACCAAAACCATAATTCAGTCAAAAGTTACATTTTATTCTTTTCCCTCTAGAAATAAGTCCAAGTACAAATACAAACTCAAGACTTTTTCAGTCATCTAGACCTTAGATTATTACTGAAAAAATAGGAAATTATATACTCATCATCAGTTTTGGGATTGACATTTTATCAGTGGTTTTTAAAAAGTTCGTGTGTGTGTGTGTGTGTGTGTGTGTGTGTGTATCTCAGATAGGTATTTAAAAAAAAATCAATCCCAATAAATCAAAGAAGAAGCTCTTCACTTTGCTACTAAGATGAGACATTCCCCTATAACTCTCCAAGGCAAAACATTTGTAAGATGACCCTTTGAGAAAGGAGTGGTATTAAGAAGTATATTTTAAAAAATCTAATTCACTAAACTCATTTTAAAGAGTTTAGTTTTTTTATATAAGTTATTTTATATAAGAAAAGAAAGCCTATCTAATTGTTTTTCTATCATTAAGCCCAACTGTAACTAAATCCTTCATAGAGTGCAACTGTATCATCTTGCTATATAAAGCTAGTGAGTGAAAAATAAATATTCTTAAATATTTTCAGGAAGTTGTGGATTAATTTTCATGAATGTAATTCCTCTGAGCTTTACTTAAACTTACTCTAAGTGTCACAAATTCTGGTTCATTACTTTTACAATTCCATTGGCTTTGTGTACTGAGTACATTTAAAAGTCAAGTATTTCTTATAGAAGATGAAACAAAGAAATTGTTTTCTGAATTTTAATCATTCCTTCTCAGGCCAAACTGTATAATCATTTCTTAAGAATTAAACAGTTATGGACAAGAAAAAGTAGCTATACCAAATATAAATAAATAAATAAATAAATAAATAAATAAATAAATAATTTTTGTTGTGTTCAATAGTAAAATCACCTTTCTTTTATTTTTTTTTGACAAAAGCCCATCATGCTCCTAATTTCTCTGCTTTTGCGAAATTGATTCCCAGAAGTGATTCTGGAAAAGCTAATAATCATAGGGAAGAGTGATATATGATCATTTCCCCCCCTCCATGTGTAGCCAGAATATAAGCATTATTGTATGCTTGAAGCATACCAGGCACTGGAGAGAAAAGCTCAAGAGGTTCATAGTCCAGAGGAGGAAATGAAATATCACACGATAAATACCATTCCAGTGACAGAATCTTTTCCTGTACGATCTCTTGGTTAAATCCCTCTTGATAGGCCAACTGGCTCTTACTGCTCCCCCATCGGCCTGCACAAACACCTGACCACAGAAGAAATTAGCTTTCTTCCAGAAAGCTAATGGGATTATCCTATTTTAAGTGCCATCTGTTTTTCTCAAACAAGGCTTACTGATACCTGTGTGTTCCCTGCCCAGAGAACAGCAAAAATTGAAAAATATGTAAAATTAAGTTGCTGGATTAAAACTGCCATTAAAGAACAGAGAAGGATCTGTCCACTGAACTTGCCAACAGTGAGATAATAGTAATTTTCTCTGATCAGAGCCCTATATTCTACTCCAAGAGAGAAGATAAAGGAACAGAACTATGGCTTAATCTCTCTCCTTGAAGCAGTAAGAAAAACCCTGTGTATCCAAAACCTTCCAGAAGAGGGGGCCCAGAACAGGAGAAGGAGGAACAAGGTGGGGAGGAGGAGGAGGAGGAGGAGGAAGGGGAGAAGGAGGAGGTGGAGGAAGGGGAGGAGGAGGGGGGGGAGGAGGAGGAGGAGGAGGAGGAGGAGGAGGAGGAGGAGGAGGAGGAGAAGGAGGAGGAGGAGAAGGAGGAGGAGGAGGAGGAAAAGTCTTACTAACAAGGAACTGGTATTTATGTGAGTCATATTTGGATATGATTGAATATACTTTTAGATTTAAAAAATGGAAAGGGTAGTAAAAACTAACAATGAATTATTACATATCTTGATGTCTTGAAATGCTCATCTTATTGCTTATTTCTTTTTAATTAATTAATAATTAAAGTTTCTAGTTTTTATTTAAATTCCTGTTAACATATAGTATCATATTAGCTTCAGGAGCAGAATTTAGTGATTCATCACTTACATATAACCTTCAGTGCTCATCACAACAAGTGCCCTCCTTAATGCCCATCACCCATTTAACCCATCCCCCTAACCACCTCCTCTCCAGCCACCCTCAGTTTGTTCTCTATAGTTAAGAGTCTGCTTTATGGTTTGACTTTCCCTTTTTTCCTTCCATGTTCATCTATTTCATTTATTAAATTCCAACCTCTTACACTGTTGGTAGTAGTGAAAACTGGTGCAGCCACTCTGGAAAACAGTATGAAGTTTCCTCAAAATAGAACTAAGCTAAAAATAGAACTGCTTTATGATCCAGCAATTGCACTACTATTTACACAAAAGATACAAATTACTGACTTGAAGGGATACATACACCCTGATGTTTATAGCAGCACTGTCAACAATAGCCAAATGATGGAAAGAGCCCAAGTATCCATTGATTGATGAATGGATACACATACGTGCGCACACACACACACACACACACACACACAACTGAATATTATTCAGCCATATAAAGAATGAAATCTTTCCATTTGCAATGGCATGCATGGAGCTAGAGTATATTATGCTAA
The DNA here is from genome assembly GCF_018350215.1 of Panthera leo. Taxonomy (NCBI): domain Eukaryota; kingdom Metazoa; phylum Chordata; class Mammalia; order Carnivora; family Felidae; genus Panthera; species Panthera leo. The sequence continues at coordinate 51,479,998 of NC_056695.1, read as the reverse complement.
GAGAAATAAGTCAATCATAAAAAGACAAACACCATATGACCTATTGTTTATTTTAAAAGGATTAAAGGCACCTTGGTGGCTTGGTCAGTTAAGCATCTGACTCTTGATTTCGGCTCAGGTCATGATCTCACAGTGTGTGAGATCAAGCCTCACGTTGGGCTCTGAGCTGACAGCGTGGAGCCTGCTTGGGATTCTCTCTCTCTCCCTCTCTCTGCCCCTCCCCTGCGAGTGTGCTATCTCTTTCAAAATGCATAAATAAACTTAAAAAAGTAAATAAAAGGACTAAAAGTAAGTCTACCCAGAGAAAAGAACCATCTCCGGTGTTGTCAAACACCTAAGACAATGCTGTAATTCAAGGTTTCTCCAGAGCAACACTACTGACATCCTGGCCAGATAATTCCTTGCTGGGAGGGGCTGTCTTGTGCATTACAGGATGTTTAGTAACATCCCTGGTCTCTACGCACTAGATATTAGTAGCAACTTCAAGTCCTGTCAATCAAAAGTGTCTCCAGACATTTGCCACATGTCCCCTGAGAGGTAAAACCATCCCTTGGTTGAGAACCATGGCTACCACTGATGTGTAGTACCAGGTACAGTGGCAACATTGTTAATGGTACCTGGGACATTCGTGAAAGCATCCCAAACAACTGTGCTTGAGTTGAGCTGAGTCAAGGGTGAGCAAGAATTTGTTCACAAGACCAAAATAACTCCCTTTCCCATGAGTAAATTTAACCAGAGATATCAAAATTGAGAACACTGAGGGTCCATACTAGCCATTTCTGAGGCAATCAATTCCCCAAATCACACAGGCACAGTTGCTCTGCCGTATTCTCCTTTCTTCACCATAATGTGTTCTGGACACTTTACAATGTTGAAAGATGGTATAACAACATAATAAACAGTGATGGTACCTAAATCGCTAAGTAGCTATGTAATCTTGGGGAGTCGTCTAACTTTTGGAAGTTTCAGTATCAATACCTATAAAATGAAGGTGTCCAATTAGCTGATGACCTCCAATGCCCCTTCAAATTAAGAAATACTTTGATAAATCTTTCTTGTTTCTTGTAGTAGGCTCTCTGCTCATTAAAATGGACACCTTTCATGTATATTGATTTTAAGTGGGAAGTAATCAAATAGCAGTTCTAATAAGTTAGGTACTGAAAACGGGTTAGTAATGCATGCTCAATTTTCATGCCCCTCGGCAAAAATTATTCATACCCAAAGAAGAAATAGCTCACCTTTTAGACAAATACCAGTATTACTGCATTGACAGTGAATTAAACTGCCCAAGATTGCATCCGTTTCAAAGAGGTACAACCTTGTCACGTCACAGATGTATACGTGTATCATATTAATATACTTGAACAATTCTGAAATGTTTCCACAAAGAGAGAAAGGGAAGAATTTAGTTCATTATATAAACCATTGTCTTCAGATACTTTTTTTTAACAGACAATTTTTTGGAGCAATTTCTGATCCACAGCAAAACTGAGCAGAAAATACAGTTTCCATATACCCTCTCAACCTCATAAACACATAGTTTCCTCCACTGTCAACATCCCCCCACCAGAGTGGTACATTTGTTACAGTTGATAAACCTACACTGACACGTCATTATCACCCAAAGTCCATAGATTACATGAAGGTTTACTCGTGGTGGTGTACATTCTCTGTGTTTGGAAAAATGCATAATGACATCTACCCGTCATTAACAGTATCAGATAGAATCGTTTCACTGCCCTAAAAATCCTCTGTGCCTGCCTAGTCATCCTTCCCTCCCCCTTAACCTCTAGCAGCCAATGAATTTTTACTGTCCTCATAGTTCTGTCTTTTCCAGAATGCAGCCTTCAGCATGCAGCCTTTTCAAATTGGCTCCTTTCACTTAGTGATATGCATTAAAGTTTCCTCCACGACCTTCCATGGCTTGACAGCTTATTTCTTTTTAGTGCTGAATAATATTCCATGGCCTGGATGTACCACTGTTAACTTACCCACTCACCTACAAAAGGGCATTTTGGTTGCCCCCAAGTTTTGGCAATTATGAATAAAACTACTATAAACATCCATGTGCAGGATTTGAATAGATATCATCAGATACTTTTAAAATGCAGTTTGATGTATATTAATAAGCAAAGCAGAAATGAATATCACAGTGTATCTTCTTGACTGAAAAGTCAGTCAAATTCTAGTAAGTAAACTTCTAATTTACATGTTTCTGAGTCAACTCAGCAGTTCTGTTAGAAAGCCAGAAGCAACAGGTATTCTTAGAGTAATAAGTAAAGACTGTTCTCCAGGTTCTCACAGAAGTACAAAAGCGAGCAGTAAGGCAAGCAGACCCCAAGAGAAGATGAGATCACTGTAAGATCCGGGAAGAAAATCCCACATATGTTCTGGCCATACAAACTATAGATGCTTACCAGTTCCTTAGGAGGAATGGGAGACTGATTTCAGAATATGTTACATTTTTTTTTTTAGTTTGCTATATATGAACATACAGAGTAGAGTCTTTAATACAGTGGTTATTAATTTGTTGTTGTTATTGTTGTTCTGTTAAAGAACTCCTTTGATGTATCAATCGGGTGTTACTATAAAACAAACCACCCTGAAATGTACTGGCTAAAAACAACCACTTACTTAACTCATGACTCTGTGGGTCAATAATCCTAGCCGGTCTCGTTTTGCCTCAGTGGCTTCCCCCCCTCATCTGCAACGTGGTTTTGCTTATCGTTTCTGTACTCTCCCACATCCCCGTGCCTGTGTCTGGGACGACCGCAATGACGCAGGCCCAGACCCTATTCTCTCACCCTCCAGCAGGTTAGCATGGTGTCTGGAGAGAGGTCATGAGTGGAAGCATGTGAAGGTTCTTGCAGGTTAGCCTCTGAACTTGCACAGTCACTTCTGTTCACTGAAGCCAAGTCATAAGGTCTTCTCAGATTCAAGGGAAGGGGAAACGGACCTCACAGTTTTGTTTGTTTGTTTGTTTGATAGAGAGAAAGCACATGTGCATGCGGGTGGGCCAGGGATAGGGGCAGAGGGGGAGCAAGAGAGGGGGAGGGAGAGAAAGAGAGAATCCCAAGCAATCTCCATGCTTAGTGCAGACCCCAACCCTGGGATCATGGCCTGAAATGAAATCAAGAGTCGGATGCTCAACTGAGTGAACCACCCAGGTGCCCCCAGATTTAACTGATGTGGAGAAGCTGAAAAGTCACCTCATGTAGGGCACAGATACAGGAAGAAATGAAGGATTTGGCCATGTTTGCTATCTGCCATATTGTGGTTGTTAGACTATCAGGACAACATTGTGGTTTAAACTTTGAGCTCTGGAAATCAACCACCCAAGCTCAAATCCTTGCTTCGCCATTCATTGGCCAAGTAGCACTGCCCTCTTAAAACCTAAATCACCTTATTTGTAAAACGGAGATAATAATACTAACTACCTTATAGTGTAATTATTAGTGGTAAGCACACTGCCTGGCACAAGAAAGCATTCAGTAAGTGTTTTCTCATTGTTTTTATTTTATTATCATTACCAACTCTTAAGAGAGAAGTTTAACTCACTCCAAGAAACAAAATTATTTGTCCAGTTTGGACAGAAAGAGATAAACTGCTTTCTCTTTCAAATAATTCATCTTTAAGTCATTTCTTTAAGTCATGTTTCTGAGTACATACAACGGGCAGAGGAGTTATTTCTGGTTAGCTTTTATTTATATGATAATGAATGGCTTTTTCCAGTTTTCATTGACAAGAACAGAATCATCAAAGTTCTCATTTGCTAGATAGTTTTAAGTAAAAATATATTTAAATGTTTGACTTTCCATCTGTCTTTAACTTTTCACTTCCTTAAATTTACTTTCACCATAATACATGCTAACACATTGAAATTTTTGACTAGTAGCTACTAAGCGATTAAATTAAGAAATAAAAAGGATCTTTTAATCCTCCAAAACATATACCCTACTTGTATCTATCTGTCAAAAATCCATTCAACAGGATCATGATAAGTTTGAGAATGCTTTATTTACATATCAAAATGAGATATTCTGTCTCTAAGAGTGATTCTGAGTGGAACCTTCTTATGGAGATATTTTATTATAGAATTTTCATTTCGTAATGCAACAAATTTAAATCTTATGCATTTTCCTATTCTAAAAAGGAAGATTCAGTATATCAGTCACTAAATTAATCTGCCAACTCTAGTTATAAAATCATAATACAAGACCAAGTTGTGTTAATTTTGAAAATAAGTTTAAAAATGTTATTGTGAGGGGCACCTGGGTAGCTCAGTCGGTTAAGCATCCAACTTCAGCTCAGGTCATGATCTCACAGTTCTTCAGTTCGAGACCCACATCGGGCTCTGTGCTGACAGCTCAGAGCCTGGAGCCTGTTCCAGATTCTGTCTCCCTCTCTCTCTTCCCCTCCTCTGCTCACACTCTGTCTCACCCTCTCTCTCAAAAATAAACATTAACTTTGTTTTAAATGTTATTTGTGAATATTTTAATACTCTTATAAAAAGAGAAAACTGACTTAAAAGGAATATTTTTGTTACTGTTGGAGAAGGATTGGGATTCTTTCAGTCCAAAAATTTTTAATTCTATTTCATTCTCTTTTGAAGGTATTTTTTAGAAGGTATCCATAAAACCTGAATAAAACCCAGTTAGAATTAAACCTGATAGCTTTGTCATACATATGTAGAAAGCAGTTTTGGGGTGCCTAGGTGGCTCAGTTGGCTAAGCATCCAACTCTTGGTCTCAGTTCTGGTCATAATCTCAATTTGTCAGTTCAAGCCCCACATCAGGCTCTACAATGGCAGCGCAGAGCCTGCTTGAGATTCTGTCTCTCCCCTGCCCCCGCTCACACTTTCTCTCAAAATAAATAAGTAAATAATTAAATAGCTTTAAAAAAAAATAGTGTTATTCAACATGAACATGTTTTCCAGTCATTCAAAGGAAATCTCCTTTATTTACACCAGGAATATTTGGCATTTAATAAAAAGAACTTCTGAGTATGTACTATTCACACTTTCATGATGACATTAGGGAAAGTAGGCAATATTCCTGATTTAAGGATGTTGTGGTATGTTTAGGAAGATGGAACATGCACACATTGATGATGGGGGTAAGTACAAATAACATAAATCTCAACGATCATTAAAATAGTGCAAACATGCAACTGCTAAGAGATGCAGAGTTAAAAAAATCAAAGTGGCCGGAAAGCTAATAATAATCAAGAATTGATTCAGAAAAAGAGTGAGTCTTGAAAGGGCAAAATACAGATTATTTGTGAGAAAAACTGAAGTGTACAGGGTATTAACAAAAATAGAACAGAATGAACACAACACATACCATTGCTTTATATAACTGCCTGGTAATGAATTTTCTTGATTAGCCAGAAACAAGGAGACTCGAAACAAGGGAAAAATACATTGAGATTGAGATTTTTCTCCAGAACCCTATTTTATCACAGAGGGAACAAAGCACGGGAGTCCAGAGTTTGCAATCTGGAATCAGAACCAGACTGCCTGGGACCAAACCTGATTCTGCCACTCACTAGCTGTGTGACGTTGGGCAACATAATTTGATTTCTTTGTGCCTCCATTTCCTCATTTGTATGATAAGGATGATAATGGCAATTGCCTATATATGCTGGACTGCGCTGTGTCAACCTGGCTGAGGCAGGAAGTGCATTTCCCAGAACCTCCATCCCTGTATTGTTCCGGATCACTCAGGTCAAATGAGAAACATGCCAGAGATGCACAGAGTGGAAGGAAAGCAGCAACGGCAACGTCTGAAAGTCACTGTGGTCAGACGTGATGATGGACAGATACAGAGATGCCTCAGTTCCAGCTTGTCCTGACTTCTCCTTACCCCCTGCCCAGCAATTCCTCCCTACTTGTAATGCCACTGACCAACGGCAGCCTCGGCCAGCAGGCACCTGACCAAACACCCACAGAGGTGGAAACTCCAAGAGGCCACAGCTTGGCACAGACCTCCCCATGAGTTCCCCTACATGTTGTCACTTCAGTTGCTACACATACTTGGCTTCTAAGATTGATTGCCAGGTGACTTCCCTGATCCTCACATTTCTTATGGAACTTCACGTCTCCCACTCCACCCCCCCCCCACAACTGCATAAGATCTAATTCCTACAAAAGACCCTGTATGCCATAATGCTTATTTTGACTGATCTCCTGAACAAATGTTGACTGACCGATACTCTTTCTCATAGAGTTTTGTGAGGATTACCTGGGTTAATATTCATAAAATGCTTAGAACAGTTTCTGGCATAGTCAATTCTTGTAAGTGCTTGTTAAAGAAAATAATCTCTAAGTCATTAAGTGTTAACCAAATGAGTAAGAAATAAAATCTCCAAAGTAAAACGATGACAAGGCGCAGTACTTTCCATGATATGTAACATTCTGGATAACTAGGGTATAGGTATTCTGACACATGGTGATACAGTGACTGATAAATATAATAGCCAAATAAGAACGTCTGACAGAATAATAATAGATATTATCTGTTGAGTATGTTCTATGTGCAGGTTCTGTTCTAAGTCTTTTACACAGGCTATTTCACATAATTTTCACAAACATCCTATCCTGTGAGGTAGGTATTCTTCCCGCTGTTTTGTTGAGTAGATTAGTGAAGAACATAAAATACCTGTAGTACTACAATGAGATACAGCTAAGAAGCCATGTATAAAAGAAATAACCCCCCATGCTTATAGTTACTATAGTTGGAAGGTGGGTCTAATAAGCTGGGAAACATAGGGTTTGATGTTCGTCTCGGTTTCTGTGTTAATCAAGTATGCTACAAGTTGTATCAGGCCTGGGAATCACATAACATACTAGGGATTCTGAGAGATTCTATTCTGTATAAAGACCATTGCTACTGACAGTTGCTCATGTTTCGTGGGCAAAGGAGGCTGCAAGTGACATGATACACACTTTGACACAGTGGAAAATTGGGGGTTCCGATATCCAGACAAATCCGCACGTCTCCCCTAACTTTGTGCCCTCCTGCGTGATCCTGAGCAAATGCCTTCACAAGTCTGATCCTAATTTTCCTCAAGAGTAAAACAGATAATAACATCCTCTCAAAACTTTTGTAAAGGTTTATAAAGACCTGTTGATTTCCTAAATACTCTTGAAATGAGACATAAAGTTAGTGCAGAAATTGTATCTCATTTGAAATATAATACGAAAATTAGGCACTGAACTCACAGGGGATCATAGTAGGGATCAGGAGCACTTTCCAGCGCGTTGAGAGAAAACACCTACCTGGCAGGCCAGGCCACAAAACTGGCAGACGTGTCTAACCACAGACATGTGATCATAATTGAAAATCCTGATAGCCTACGTAGTAAATAATAGAAAATTAAAGGATCTGTTTATATTTCCATTTCACAATTAGCTTGGATTGTGAGTAACTTGTTCTGCAAATGTTCTGCAAGAGGAGTGAACATTTTTAATAAATTTTCACTTGATAAACGAGCAACGTCTTGCAATGAGTAGTACGGGATGCCAAATGTCACATGATCACAACTGAGCCAATGGTTTTTGTTTCTCTCTCTTGCTGCAGGACTGTGGGTGATTGTCTCCCATGCTCGGATGCTCGGTCTCAGGCCACGGTGTTCGGCAGAAATCAGTGATTTTTCAGAATGTTGGAAGGCGCCCACAACTGGCACTGGTGTATTTTTTGCCACTTCAAAGCACCTATAGACAGTCCTTTGCTTTTCCATACGAAAGTAAGCTTAGGAATGCTTTGCTTCATTCTAGATCATTGGAGAAATATTCCTTGTTAAAGGTGCACAAAAAGGAAAAGATTCTATTGAGCCAACAGATAGCAGTGATTCCGTTAGTGATAGTGAAAGTCGTCCTACACAATAACCCTGCTCTCTCTTGTCTCCCCCACACTAGCCACGAAGGTTTTCAAAGGTAAGTACAGGTTAATTTGTTTATTTTTCTTTATATTTTATATTTTACTATTTTGTATTATAATACAATACTATAATCATTTTCGTATGAATATGTTTCTTATTTTTTATGAATATAATTTATTGTCAGATTGGCTTACATACAACACCCAGTGCTCATCCCAACAAGTGCCTCCTCAATGTCCACCACACATTTTCCCCCTCCCCCAACCCCATCCACTCTTAGTTTGTTCTCTGTATTTAATAGTCTCTTGTGGTTTGCCTCCCTCCCTCTCTGTTTGTATCTATTTTCTCCCCCTTCCCTTCCCCCATGGTCTCCTGTTCAGTTTCTCAAGATCCACATGTTTTTACTCATCTATGAATATTTTTCAGTTGTGGAACGAATCATCTGAGTTTCCATTATTTCTTATGGGGAAATTCACTTTGGTTATACAAGTCCTTTGGATTACAAGCATATTTCCAGAACAATTTATGCTTGCAAACCAAGGTTTTACTGTACTTAAAAAAAATCTATTCTGACTTCTTTAGTTACAAATGCCTACTAGCTAATAGAAGTGTATTTGCAATTTACCTCACATTTCACATCAGGACAACACTCAAACTCTCCTCTAGGAACATATAATCAAAACAGGCTTGTCTTACTTAGGATACAGAAAATTATACTTATTTGAAAGAATTATAAAAAGGATCACGATTCATTAATTTTTATTGTTCCTCTCTGCTGTGGATATTAGCAGGGCATTGTCAACTGGCAGCTGGGCACTCATATTCCTCTACGCACTCTGTTTCTCTACTTTGTGTTTCATGGCTACATTACATAAGACATCACATATATTTGGAGTCCTAAAAAGAAATGATATAATTTATTTCATTTCTACTCCATTTTTAGTTGGGTGAGTTCATTCCCTTTTGCATCAGCACCTGAATCAAATGAAATACTAGGAGAAGAAAAATAGGGTTTCTAATCACAGTCCTCATGAGTGTCTGATACTTCCGAAAAGCTTCTTTTTGGGATAGCGAAATGCTATTTTCAATAATGTTCATTAACAATTCACATATATCACTGTAGCACCCTTTTCTGAATCATGAGTTTAAAAACTGATACACTGGATGAGGTAGATGCAGCAGATTATGAAGTCCAAAATGAGCTGTGACACTCATTTTTATTTCAATTGTTCGCAGCCAGGTAAACAGCCAGTAACTAGATGAAATGATGATGATGAAATGGGGATTGTTACTATCACAGCTGTATCATTAAATACAATAAAAAGTACAGAGACACAGTCTTTATATTTGCCAACTCTTTACCCATCTAATCCCCACATGAACACAATGAAGAGTGCTAGGATAATTTTGGAATAATTGTATCAATGTCAGAGATGGGGAAACTGAGTCAGGGTTATTTAGGAGGCTTAATATCTAATTGGTAGTTGCTTTCACTTAAACTTCAAAACATTTTAGTATTTTCGGGTGACCTTTGAGGCACCAAAGTCATTATGGCAGGTGCCAATAAAGACAACAGGGACAAAAGTGAAACACAGTATTCCAATTTGAATGTGACTATTTAGTGAGGGAAGCATTAAGCCAAAATATTAGAGAAAATGAGACAAAAGTTTCCCAGATATGCATGTATAGGGAATAATTTTAGAGAATACGAATCAGTGAAGCAGTGATGTATCGGCAGGGAAGAGAAGCTACGTTTACCCTCTTAGATACCTGTGTTACAACTTAGTTTTAAAATTCTGATTTAAAAATGGACAGAGGAGCCAACATTTTCCCAAAGATATCCAAGTGACCAAGTGGAACATGAAAATGTGCTCAACATCACTAATCATCAGAAATTTCAAACAAAACGATGACGAGGTATCGTCTCATATTGTAAGAATGGCAATCATCAACAAGAGTTAGCAAGGATGTGGAGAAATGGGAACACTTTGCAGAGTTGGTGTAAGTGTAAACTGTTCAGCCACAATGGACAACAGTACGGATGTGCCTCAAAAAACTAAAAGCAGAACTACCGTGCAACCTAGTAATCTTCCTTCTGGGTCATGGAAGAGACATATGCACCCCCTTGCCTCTTTGTAACATTTCTCTGATAGCAATAAACCTGGTCCCCAGTATCTGAAATTTACATATACACATAATGCATATAAAGTAATTTCAGAATTGCTAACAGGTACTCTTGTGAAAAACAAATTTGCCAACTAGAATATAGTGCTCATATACAGTTCTTTTTGTTTCTGGCTTTATAATATCCAACCACAACAGCGTTTTTTAGTGTTATTTAGGTAAACTACTTTTTTCCTTACTACCTTCTGTAAGGTCATGTCATATACTTACCAAAAAAGGGAAGATTTATTTGTCAGTCTGCATTCCATTCCATCCAAAGATCCCTTGACATCCTGGTTCATCTTTTTAAAAATGTACTTGCATGCACTCATGTTCACATTTGTGATACACATTTCTATGGACTTTGATAAATGCATGGAGTCACATATCCCCCACTCGAGTATGCAGAACAGTTCCAACACCTTAAGAATTCCCTTGTGCACCCCTTTTATTCAACCACTAATCCTTCCCCAAAGTCCTGGCAACCACTGATCTTTTCTCCATCCCTATGCTTTTTCCAGAATGTCAAACAAGGAGAATCATACAATATGTAGCTTCTTTAGTCTGGTTTCTTTTCCTTAATAAAACATGCTTAAGATTCATTTATGATGTCGCTAATGTCAACAGTTCCTTCATTTTTACTGACCAGTAGTGTTCCACTGTATAGCTATATGACATTGGCTTATCCATGCACCAGCTGAAAGACAGAGCTTCCAATTTCCAGTGATTATGAAAAAAACTGTTATAGACATCCTCATAAAGGTGTCTGTGTGAATATTGGTTTTAATTTCTCTTGAGTACTTACCTAGGAGTAGTGATTCTGGGTCATATGTCAAGCATATGATTTTAATTTTGTAAGCAATTGTTTTCTTCCACCTTTTCTTCCCCCATTTATGTAAGCCATAAACATGACCTTTTAAGTTGTCCTCTGATTTTAAAGATTTCCTATTTTAGAAGTAGCAACATGTCATGATTTGTAGGTGGCTATGTGTCACTTGTTAGAAATATGTTCCTTCCCTACTCAATTCTTAGAATAAAATAGTGTGTCTCAAAATGCACTGTCATTGGTCATTTAATCATCTGATGGATAGTAAATCATTAGAATAATTATGGTCTGCTATTTTAGGTAGGGGTTTCATTAAAAAAAAAAAAAAGATTTTCTACCATTTTCCTAAAATGTATATTCTACTAGTTTATGAAAATGTAGTTTATTTTTAAGTGTTTTAAATGTATTTTTGAGGGGGGGGGGAGGGGCAGAGAGAGAGGGAGACAAAGGATCCCAAGCAGGCTCTGTGAACCTGACGTGTGTCTCAAACTCACGAACCTCAAGATCATGACCAGAGCTGAAGTTGACATTTCACTGACTGGGCCACCCAGGCACCCCTTAAAATGTACTTTAAACTGAACTAGCTAAAAGTATCTAAAGAATATTCAAGTGATGCTTTTTTCCTTGGCTAATAATTTACTGTGGTTCTGATAGCATACAATATACAGGAATATGAAATCCCAATGATAACAATATATTACTCATGTCAAGCACTTAGTATAATTCGATAGCAAAAACATATATATAAAGATAATTATATTGTTCTATAAATATATTGTTTTATGTGTATATATATATATATATATATATATATATATATAATTGACTATAATAGTTACATGTTTAAAGTTCCTACATTTCTTTTCTTTTCAAAGTTTCTATACCTCCATGCTATGTTTCTGATCATAAATCTGAAATACGGCTATTTTTTCTTACCTGTTAATTAAGTTTTCAATTTTAATCCCAGTTTCAGGTGTTTAATATAATAGTTTAGTAATTCCATACACCACCCACAGCTCATCATAACAAGTGTACTCCTTAATCCCCATCATGTATTTCACCCATCCTCGCACCCACCTCCCCTCTGGTAACCATCAGTTTGTTCTCTATAGCTGAATCTGTTTCTTGGTTTGCTTCTCTCTCTTTTTTTCCTTTGCTCATTTGTTTTGTTTCTGAAATTCCACATATGAGTGCAATCATATGGTATTTGTCTTTCTCTGATTGACTTGTTTCTCTTAGCATTATTCTCTCCAGCTCCATTCATGTTGCAAATGTCAAGATGTCATTCTTTTTATGGCTGAATAATATTCTATTGCATATATATACCACATACATAAAAATATAGCTATTTTTAATCCACCCTACATTATATATTTCATGACTCATGAACACTTTCAAGAAGAGGGAAGGTGGAATAAAGAAGTATCCCAATTTTTATTTTGGTAACATTTAAGTGTTAGAGATTTTGAACGATTTAGATATAATATAGTCTTTCGTATCTATTGTTTTACATAGGCTGTTTAAAAACAGATTATATAATATGTAATATGCACTTTTATAAAATTATACAAATTAGTAGTTTGAATGAAAAATCAAAGCACTGCTATGAGTTGGTGGCCAGATTATAATCCCTAACTGTATTGTGGGGCTAGCCAGGCCCAATTATGCTATAGTAAGCTAAATAATGAATAATAATCCCAAGTAGCTTATGATATGCAAAGATGATGTTATCAATTTATAAGAAAATTTATTTTGAATTAGGTCTCTAATAGTGAGAATAGATAAATTAATGTTCATCCATACCATTTCTTCTGTTTTCTCTTTACCTTAACATTTGTGAGATCAGCTTGAGTTATAGGTACAGACTGTTACGATGAAAAGATTTAAGGTAATCAACTCATTATGTCAGAGTACAGAAACAGAAACCGTATGGAAGCCTTGATTCAGAAAGGAAAATAACACCTAAATTAAGTGGAGAAATAGGAAGGGGGAGGAAACAGCAGAAGATCCCCCAGGTCCTATGTCAGGAACAATATGGTTCACAAGGGACCTGAGTGCATTGTTTTAAGGCTGTGGCAGTATGAATACTGTTTCTGTTTAGATTTAATGTGATTTGAATTTCACATCTATTGGGTGATAACCCTACCTTGTAAAGAAATATCAAGTCAGGGGCGCCTGGGTGGCTCAGTGGGTTGAGCATCCGACTTCAGCTCAGGTCATGATCTCACGGCTCGTGAGTTTAAGCCCTGTGTCGGGCTCTGTGCTGATAGCTCAGAGCCTGGAGCCTGTTTCCGATTCTGTGTCTCCCTCTCTCTCTGCCCCTACCCCACTCGCATTATGCCTCTGTCTCTCTCAAAAATAAATAAACATTAAAAAAAATTTTTTTAAAGAAATATCAAGTCATAGTTATCTTTCCAGAAAATACCCCTCCATTTGTCCATGTCTTCTATAATACACTTAAACTAGTTTAGGGTTATGACTAGGCTAGAAGAAGTGTTTGAAACAATCTTTCTATAGCGCCTTGGTTAAAGAATACGCAGTGCCCTTTGTTACCATGTTTTTTTTTAAATGATGAGAAATCAAGATGACCACCACTGTATCTCTAAGGTATCACTGCATAGCATATCAAGTCATACCATGTTTTACATATTTTGGTACTACTTACTACTTTACTTACTCATCAATGTGAACATTCAATAGATCCTTTAGCTCTAGTAACAGTTACTCTCATCTCTTTCCTATGTGACCTCGCTTATGCTGTATCTCAGCTAGGAAAAGTCCTCCTCTCATCACTAACCCAAGTCAATGCTTATCTTTTTCTTTTTTTTTTTAATTTTTTTTTTAATGTTTATTTATTTTTGAGACAGAGAGAGACAGAGCATGAACAGGGGAGGGGCAGAGAGAGAGGGAGACACAGAATCTGAAACAGACTCCAGGCTCTGAGCTGTCAGCACAGAGCCCGACGCGGGGCTCGAACTCACGGACCGTGAGACCATGACCTGAGCCGAAGCCAGACGCTTAGCCGACCGAGCCACCCAGGCGCCCCAATACTTACCTTTTTCGACTGCACTTAGATATGTTAAAGACACCTCAAACTCAACATCATCAAAACTGAGCTCGTGAATCCTTTTCACCAACCCTATCCTCTTCCTTTGTCCTCTACCAGGGTGAATGAGATCATCCTCTAGCAAACACAGATGTGAAACAAGAATTTCCTATGTGCAAGAAGACTTTTGTGCAGTGAAATTCACTGTCATTCATTACTGAGGCTAGACATCCACTGGTTATTCAAAAGTCCTGAGGTCTTATGTGACAACAGAGCACCCTGGGGACCCACTGCCTTCGATGAGTATCGTACACAGGAATAGTGCTCACTGCCCTATTTCTTTTCAAGATCCTGCACCTCTGCCATTTAAATGTCATGCCTGGGGCCAGGAAGTCTTTTGTCGAGGCTGGGGGTCCTTTGGAGTCCGATATGATCATCACTGCTGATGTCTCCCTGCCTCTGGAGTAGTGCTAAGGAATAGTGCAAAGGTGCCAATGCCCTCAATGTTTGCTATTTCTGCATTAGAGATTTGCAGGTGACACTTTCCTTCTTTAGCATTTTCTATATGTAAAACTTTCTCTTTTGTAAATGTATCACTTTAACATCAGAAAGAAACTAGCGTTTGGGAAAATACTAAAAAAGAAAGAAAACAATCAGGGATCTAAAAAAAAAATACTGCTTTTTTTTTAAAAAAAAATTCTAAGTTCACAGATCTCAAAAGAATGCACAAATGTAGTTCTACTTCATAGGAAATCAACTATGATAAAGAATATTTGTTACGGTATATGAAAAAAATAAAGCGGCACAGACTTGAAATCTCATTTTAAGTAGAGCACATGTTTTTATTTGTTACATCTCACTATTCACTAGTCAAAAAATATTTTAATTTTTTTTTTAACGTTTATTCATTTTTGAGACAGAGAGAGACAGAGCAAGAATGGGGGAATTCAGAGAGAAAGGGAGACACAGAATCTGAAACAGGCTCCAGGCTCTGAGCTGTCAACACAGAGCCTGACGTGGGGCTCGAACTCATGGTCCGTGAGATCATGACCTGAGCCGAAGTCGGACGCCCAACCGACTGAGCCACCCAGGTGCCCCGGTCAAAAAATATTTTAAAGAAGAAACACATTTTTCCCTCATGATTCAAGTCAAGGAGTGTATGCCT
Source organism: Panthera leo (assembly GCF_018350215.1). Classification (NCBI taxonomy): domain Eukaryota; kingdom Metazoa; phylum Chordata; class Mammalia; order Carnivora; family Felidae; genus Panthera; species Panthera leo. The sequence goes on along the minus strand of NC_056695.1, from coordinate 51,464,917 downwards.
TGGTCATGAAACACTGACATCGTTTTAATGAAAATGGTTTACTATTTATTTATACTACCATATGCATAATACCATCTACATAAACTCTTAGCAATGCATACCACAAATTTCACTTTGGATATTAACCCTGGCAAAATCAGATACAGAGCAAAATGTTAAATTACTTTTTATCAAATATAATATCTGCATTTAAAAAAAATTTTAATTATGAAAAGTGTCATATACATAAAAGAGTAGAGGAATAATGAACCCACCTGATGTAACAATTATCAACTCATCACACATCTTCAATAATTATCAACTCATGGCCAATCTTGTTTTATCTGTATCTCCATTCACTCTCCTCAACTCCAATTATTTTGAAGTAAATCTCAGACTTCATAACATTTACATTTCTACGTTGTTTTCAAAGGCAAACCCAGCAACAAGTTAATGGCAAACATTAAGTTAAATGTTACCTTCAATTTAATAACACTGATTTCCCCTTCTTATACAAAATGTAGAGTCATAGGGACAAGGTTGTCTCCTACAGAGAGGATTTTAAGGGGCTCCGAAAGATCAAATGATCAAAAAGAGATCCTTTAGTCCAACCAACTGCCTGCAAGTGACTTAGAGGCCTCAGACTGAAATGGCTCTAATACCTTGGTAACCTATATCCATAAACCAAAACCTAAAGCCAAAGTCCATGCACTGAAATCCAAGAAAGAAAACTTAAGAGCAATCGATCATAAACTGCCAATTAGACTTTCTCAAATAAAGTAACTGCTTAAGGTATGGCCAAATACTGGTTTTGCTTTGTTTCAGCATCTTCTCTATAAAAACCTTATCCACGGCTCCTGTTGGTGAGTGCTCCTACCTACCTTTGGTGTGCCCCATTTCAATCCACGTATGCTCAAATAAATTCTTGAAAAATTTTAGTGTGCCTCAGTTTACCTTTTAACAATAGGAAACTATGAACCTCAAGGTGTAAGGAAGTAAAATGATAGATGTTTTAGATGCTGTGCAACTGAAGTTCAACTTAAAGAGTTTGAAGTCTCAGGGAGCCTGGGTGGCTCAGATGGTTGAGCGGCTAACTTCAGCTCAGGTCATGATCTGGCAGTTCCTGAGTTTGAGCCCCACGTGGGGCTTGCTGCTCTTGGCTCATAGTCTGCTTCAGATCTTCCTCTTTCTCTGTCCCTCCCCCACTGCACTCTCTCAAAAATAAATAAAACATTAAATTTTTTTTTTTAAAAATACAGAGTTTAAACTCATGAATCCCAATGGTAATACATGGCACAATAGTATAAGGTCAAGAACAAGGACGGCATGTGTTTGAAGGACTGACCCATATCCATAAGCATAGGGTGGGGACATTATTGTTCCAGCACTTGCTACAGGGTAAGCCAAGTATTTTATTTACATCTGGGCCTTTGAATAGTTTTTTCCTGAAACTGGAGAAATAAGGATGATATTTATTCTCACCCACTCTTAAGGTGAAACTTCTAGCTTTTACCTCATGAACTCAACTGTCTGCCACTATCGCCTCTTTCTCTCCCTTGCAATTTGCTGCTTCTCGTTTGTTATGGTCTGGAAAGCCACAGTCTAAGCTTTCTACTATTGGATCTACAGTCAAAGTGATATTTGCCTGAGGGGTTTATCCATGGAAAACAAATGGGCAATAGATATTTCTCTACCTATTTTAGGATGTAAAAATTTTTAAATTGATTTCTGGTCCTAAATGGATTCTAGGATGGGAAAGGTTGCAAAATAAATTATCTTAAGATAAATAAGGCGTTATCATAAATGAATTTAGAGTCCCTGAAGTCACCAGCTTCGTACTGATCTGATGCCTGCTACTCAAGTGCTTGATCATAATGAACACTTTCTGAGCAATCTCATTACTTGGGAAATTGAGTGCACTTATATGATTTGTCTATAGCATGTGCCCTCCAATAATCTAACTGAAATTAAATTCTAAAAGAGATGCAACCTTAGACTTAAAATGATTTTTTTTTTTATTTTTTAAATTCTCCATGTGGGAAAAGAAAATGCTATTTTGAGTTCTACTTACAACCCCTGGGTTTTTTCATTATCTGCTAAATATTCCAATGCCTTTACAATATCATTTTTAAAAAGATTCTTAAGAAGAAAAAAAAAACAAAACAAGTAAAACCTAGTTCAATAACCTCAGAGAAACACCTACCAATCTCTAAAGAATGACTTCCTTTCGTAGACCCCATGAGAACAGTAGCAAAGGGCTCCTCCTAGCATCGGCTGGAAAATGTAATCATGTCTAGATGGAGAGAGAGAGCAGCTGTGGAATTCTCCGCAGCTTTTGGGGATTCAGTGCTGGTAACTTCAGCTGCAAACTCTCAGTGGCAAACAACGACGGGAAAGAATGCATGTACGACTGCATCCCCTGCCTTACATGTATTTGAAATTATGCTTCAAGGTTGGCTAATCTCCAAATCCGGTAGTTTATATGTCTTTATTCTTATTTATATTTTTGCAGCATGGCATTAATGACTATTTTTGTCTTTTTTTTTTTTTCTTTTTTGGACTCAGCTTCTACAATATTCTCCTAATTTGGACCAGTAACCCTCTACTGACTCCTGAACTTCCCATTTCTAGCTGTATGTTTCAGGTGTTTATTCCTCATTGCTAGGTTACTGAAATAGCTTCATATTTTTCTCCCTTCTGTCTCTTTCCCACCTCCAATCATCTGATTTATCAATTCATAATCATCTTGTTAAAAGAGCCTTTTTAAAAAATCTACTAAAACCTATCAGCCTATCCACACAGTAGAAGAATATCTCCATGGCTCTAAGCTCCTCTCTCCAAACTTATCTTCTCCATTACTCTGCCCTTCTCTCACTTCAGCCACACCTGCAAACTCACTGTCTCAAGGTCATCCTACCCTTCTCAGTGACTGTTCACCACCAGGGATGCCTCCTAGGCTGTCCCATTCACCTTTCTGTTAAGACTTAGACATGGTGCAGGTGGGAGAGAAGAAGAAATACAAGGGCAAGAGGAGAATGAGAAAAATCTCCATTATTGCTTCTCTAAGATTGAGGGTATTAACATCACAAGCAATGCTTTGGGGAACCCTTCTTAATTGTTTAGATTGATTATTCCTCGAGCCTCTGTCAATTATTTTTTTTTTTATAAGAGACACATCATTTCCCAGAAATGCAATGTTTTTTCATTGGCTAACTCAGAGAAGAAGAGATAATCTGTATTGAAAGACTGGCTTAATGAAATATATGAAGAATCTCCTGTGTGCCGCATTCTGGTTCTTGATATTAAAAATCAGATAAACTTGAAATGGGGTTTCTAGTCCAACTTTCTAATATTGGAGAAATGTATTTCCTCTAGTCAATTTTCCAGTACTGGAGGGACACCAAGGTTGGAAAGATCTTTAATCCCTTTACAGGCTTGAAGCGCTCTGCATTAACTAGGGTTCTTGTTCACAAGGAATGCAATATAACTAGCTTAAGTAGAAAGAATTTTATTACAGGGTATAAGTAGTTACAAAAGTTCTCAACCACAACATAAGAATGTTCTAGAAAAAATCTTGCTGCTGCTGCGACCCACTGCTCAGCAGCTATGATGCCAAAGACCGGATTAGCAAAGAACCAAAGAACCAAAGGCCTCTGCTGCCCGTGCATGTCACTTCCATGTGCTCCAAGTCTTAAACAACTGGATCTGCCTGGCAGAGCCCAGGGCCTGAGTAGAACTCCAGCTGTAAGAGAGTCTTAAAAAGGGGCTTTTTGAATTTCCAGCCTCCATGTACAGGAGGATATGCTAGAATGGGAGTAGAGTATGTATCAAATAAGCCAATCTGCAGTATCTGCTGCATGCATTCACCATACAATAAATGAGTTTGCTTCTCTCGTGGGTAATAAACTGGATAATGAGGCCATATAGAGATTCGATTATGACTGTGGGTCCTGCATGGAGACCACTAAGGTCCAAATCACATCTCAGACACTACTTGTGCGATCTTGGGCAGTCATGTATTACTTCTATGCATTTTGTCTATAAAGGGGATGTTTGTAATTCTTAATTCCCCAAGTTAATGTAAAAGTTAAGCATATTAAAATGTAAAGTGCTTGGAACACCGCCTACTACACAAAGCGCTTAATAAATGTTAGTTACAATCATTTCTAGGTTTTTAAGTTTTTAAAACTCATGTAAGCTTAATAAGATTTATGTGCTTCTTTACCAGAAGACAGTGTATATGGATTGCAATAAACGAAACATATGATATTTGCAAAGTACCAAGGAGAAACCTCTCCCTAGTCTTCCAGACAGCTTGCTTTTGCAATGTTATTATGAAAGAATGGAAAAACATATGTCATTGACCTGTCTCAAATTAGATAATTGCCACAGCCTATTATTGCTGTCGAAAGGGAGGTAATCAAAGCTTTCAGATACCTTTCTTCTCTGAAGGAATTGCACAGTCCCGCCCAGGGATCTTTACTTTGAGTCTGAGCAAAACTCTATTTCCAACCCTGGAAAAAACTACTAGAACTCGTATGGATAATAACAAAATGCTGTTTAATATTGTTTTGAGTCAATAATTTAAGGACAGTATGGACAACAGTAAAAACCACAAAAGCTTTAGACAACTCTTGGTATCCAGGAAACTGGAAATTTCCATCTCTGTACTAAAAGAAATGTACTTAGAGCCAGACCAAAGAAAATAGCATCCCCTGATTTGGGCAAATACCTAAAACAGCTCCTCTTGCCATTTCTTGAGCATCTCTGAGAAAATTCTTTCACATAAGGTTTGGGAATCTGCCAAATTTAACCTACTGGCAAGTTCTGCAAACTGGTACTCTATGAAATCATTCTCTCTCCTCACACAAGGCACTGCAGTCCTGGAATAGCACTGTCAAGGCCTGGCAGCTATTAATATGTGACGCGGTATGGCAGTGTCATTCAAGACATGGGCTTACATTCTCCCCCTTCCTGTGTGATCTCAGGGAGGTGAATAACTTCTCTGAATCCATTTTATCATCTGTGAAATGGGCGATAATAAGTATGCCTACCTCACTACATTGAGAACATTAAATGAGATAATGTAGTTTAGCATTAGTTACCATTAAGGGTATCATCACCATCACCAACATCACAAATTCCAAATTGGTCTAAGAATCAAATAACAATTTTTAATTAAAACATCTTTATGAGATGCAATTCTATTTTTTGTCTGCCTTTGACAGGCGTCACTTTGTCAGTCTGTTCCATAACGTGGCAGTAAGCGTGAGCCACCCTTTGCATGTGATTTAACTCGGCCAGCAGACAGAGGAAGCCTTCATCCTTGCCCATCCACCCTTGCTCCCAACTTCTATTAATTCCACCTATTACAGTAGGTGTGGGAGCTCATCACACTTCCGGTTTATGTTGACTTTACGGACACATAAAATCCTTGGGTCTTTTTCTGAGGAGCTGCTCTTATTCCAAGGATTTCTTATTCCGTGGTTTTATGAGTGAATTTTAATTTTATCATAAATGCTACTTGATCAAAGAATTCTGCTTGGAGACTGCTTTGATTTGGCGTGTATGATTTATGGGTCCAGACCCTGTAGGTAAATAGGATAAACCAAATAAAGATGATTCCCATGGTATTTAAAATCCAATTATCTATCTGTCTCCTCCACCAGACTATTAGCTATATTAAGCTCAAGTCTGAGTCCTGATCGTCTATTTAACTTTTGGCCAAAAGTGTGCACCGAATACATGCTAAACTGCTAACCTCTATACAGTGAAGTATTGGTTTCTTTCCTTTGTTTTTACCAACCATGCACAAGACAACCTGATAGATTTGTGAACCCTGCATCAATCTCTTCATAACGCAGTATTTCAAATGATGCAGTGCCAAGGAACACATCTGGTTTACAACCAACGTTTCATTTCGATGCAATCTTGGAGCTGCCCGGAGGATGTAATACATATCATCGATAACACATTTCCAAATGAATTCAGCATGTATATTTAGATGTACATAAACTAATGATATTAACTATGTAAAATGCATGGAATTTTTACATGGAGAAATTTCAAAACGTCTTTCGTGCTATAACCTAATTAAAATACTGATCAACAGTGTTCTTGCCTCGTTACACAAACAACTCAAGGAATGGCAACTGCTTTTATGATCATTTATTAGTATCAATGGGAAAACATGATTTCCATTCAAACAGATACCTTGAAATGAAGTGAGCATACTGTCAAGAGATACGGTTATCAATCTTTCCTTCCCCATATTCTTCAAGTCTCCCACTTCCCCACCCTTGGAGGCAACTGGGGCGGGGCGGGGGGGGGGGGGTGTGGACAGGGGAAAAGAGCTTTAAAGTTCCTCCTTCCAGGTAAACCCAGTATTCTTCCTCCCCAGAGTCACCGTAGATGCACAAAAACAGAGTAGCTAAGAGCAAAGACTTTGGACATTACCTGTCAGAGGTTCAGACCATTTCCTTCCACCTACATGGGTAAGTTATTTAATCAAATTAGCCTTAGTTTCCTCATGTATAAGTTGGTGATTACCCAACTTCCAGGACCAACATAAAAATGTACTGGGCCTAAATTACAGAGTCTAGCACAGTGCTCAGTATGGAAAGCACTCTCAGAGCCCTCAACCCCAAGCTCCCAACCACAAAACAAAACAAAACAAAACAAACAAAACAAAACAAAACATCCACTGTGGTTCACAGACTTGGACAGGAGAATCTGGAGTACAGGAGAAAATACCAGATTGCTGGGACCCTCTGGCAGTGCTGGGATGAGAGGCAAGAGTGCTGTATTCACACTCACACTTCACATGAAAAAGGAGGCCAAGGTCCCAGCAAGTGCGCAGATACTGTTGGGGAGGCCTGAGCCTGGGCCAGTCTGGCAAGCAGGGCTAGATCAATGTTACATGACAGCATTCAAGTAATGGAAACATTATCAGGATCTCTATTTGAAGGATTTACAATCAACAGAAAAAATCAGCAATAAGTAAATATGTGGTGCATTCTACCTTTAAATCAGAATGCTGTCTATCAAACTCGGGGAGGTAGATTAGTAAACAAAGACAGAAAATGCAATTACAGACTTCTGTAAAGACTCACAAACTAACAAAGCTGGAAGGGACTTTCAATTTCATTTCAAGGGAATGGTTTAATTTTACCATAAAGAAACAAAGTGTCCAGAGAGAATATGACTAGACCAAGGACACAGATTACTGCAGAAGCAGGATTTAAGGCTGGGTCTCCTGATTCTGAGTGAGTTAAAGGTCTAATTCTCATACATTATTCTCCAGACAGTGATATCACATCGACAGGGAAGCTTCACATAGAAACCATAAGAACAAAGAGAGAATCATTTGAGGGAAGCTCATAATTTAGAAAGAAATGTCTGGATTGTTGTTCATTAATTTTGCTTCAACTAAGAGATTAAAATTAGTAATCATTTCACACATCTATATGCCACCTGGAGTTGTGGCATGACTAGAGATATATTTAGGCAACTGAAATACTGAATGGTAAGGAACATCAGGTGAATTTTTTAACTAAAAGCTTGTCTTAAACCGAATGTCACTATAAAAAAATTCAGTAATACAGAATATTCTATAATAAGGAACATTTCTTCCTGAACGAATCAACCCTGATGATTTCATGGAAACTTCAGATGATATATTATGAGGCAATGTGAATGAGAGAGAGAAATCTCATTCAGGTCAACAGTACACATGACGTGAACAGTACAGATGAATCCGGTTTGTTTGGATCCCACATCTGAGAATGGTCAAGGAGCTTACAGAGGGGGCCTGACAGCCATCATGGAACTGTTCTCTTGGTGTGTGCTATTCTGCCCCTCCTTGCCTCATTAAGAATTTGCCATTACCCTCTCCTTTATGTGCAATCAATTGTTCCTCTCCACACACTTCCTTTTCCCTTGCCTCAAACATACCTAAATCTTTCCAATCTAAAGACTTTCTTCTTCCTTGATCCTGAGTCCACCTCATGACCAGCCTTCTCTCTCCTACTTACCACATTCTAATTTAATTATGCAAATCTCTACTGTCTCTATTTCCATCCCTCTCCCTCACACATACACTGAGAGCACTATTGTTCTTGCCCCATTATTACAAACTATTTTCCTGTACCACCAATAACTAAAATTCTAACTTCTATACCTAATAGCTTATATTTAGTTCTAATTCTGTTGGAACTCTTCATTTTGTAGCTATTCATTCTTTATGGAAACTCTCTCTTCTTTAAAATTATGCATTGGTGGGGCAGCTGGGTGGCTCCGTCAGTTAAGCCTCTGACTTCAACTAAGGTCATGATCTCACAGTTTATGAGTTTGAGCCCTGCATCAGGCTCTGTGCTAACAGTGCGGGGCCTGGAGCCTGCTTCAGATTCTATCTCCCTCTTTTCTGACCCCTCCCTCCTTCTCGCTCTCTCTCAAAACTAATAAACATTTGGGGTGCCTGGGTGGCTCAGTCAGTTGGGCATCCGACTTCGGCTCAGGTCATGATCTTTCAGTTCACAAGTTCAAGCCCCACGTTGGACTCTGTGCTGACAGCTCAGAGACTGGACCCTGCTTTGGATTCTGTGTCTTTTTCTCTCTCTGCCCCTCCCCTGCTCGTGCTCTATCTCTCTCAGAAATAAATACATTTTAAAAAACTTTTAAATAGATAAACATTAAAAATAAATAAATAAATAAATAAATAAATAAATAAATAAATAAATAAAATTAGGCACTGGTTTTCTCCTGAAAAAATTTAAAGCAAAATCCCTCGCTTAAATATCTTGCATAAATTAAACAGATAAATTTGATGTTGAATTATCATAGCAGCGACCATTTCTACTTTGTGTTTCATTGCAAAAAAAAAATTCATCTTTATTAATCTCTCTTGCCATATACATATATCATATCTAGTCTTTTAAGCCCTTATCAAAAAAGAAACTACCATGAAATCATGTATCTGATAAAGACCTGCATGTAGGATATATATATATATATATATATATATATATATATATACACCTATAATTCAATAATGAAGAATCAAATAACTCAATTAAAATATGGGAAAAGGATCTGAATGGCATTTTTCCAAAGATGTAGCCAATAAGCATATAAAAAATGCTTAATATCGACATCATTAATCATTAGGGAGGTACAATTCAAAACCACAGAGGTACTACTCATACCCAATAAAGATGGCTATATTCAAAAGGCACATAACAACAAATGTGAACAAAAATATGGAGAAATTAGAACACTCACACACTGCTGGTGGGAATATAAAATGATGTAGTCACTTTGAAAAATAGCCTGTCAGTTCCTCAAGAAATAAAATGCAGACCTACCATATGACCCAGCAATTCCAGTCCTAATTATATATGATGAAAATGAAAATAATGTCCACACAAAAACTTGGGCATGTGTGTTCATAGCAGTATTATTTAAACAAAAGGTGGAAACAACCCATGTCCATCAACTGATAAATGGATAATTTATATCCTTATCTATATCTATCCATATATATATATATATATATATATATATATATACAGTCTATATTCAGACATAGTATATCTATTCAATGGAATATTATTTGGAAGGATTTGGAATAATGAAAATGAGTACTGAGGCTGCTTACAACATGGATAAACCTTGAAAGCATTATGTGAAGCGAAAGAAGCCAGTTACAAAAGATCATATATTAGACGGTGCCATTTATATGAAATGTCTAGAATAGGCAAATTCATGAACACAGAAAGTAGATCAGTGCTTGCAGATGGCTAATGACGAGTTAGGAAAGGGAAGGAATGGGGAATGACTGCTAATGGGTATGGGGTTTCTTTTGGTGGTGATGAAAGTCTTCTATTGGTTGTGGTGATGGCTGCACATCTCTGAATATACCAAAAGATACTGAATTCTGTATTTTAAATGAGTGTATGCATGACATATGAATTCTATTTCAACACAGCTGTTATATATGTTTTTAAATAACATGAAAACCAGAATGGGCAGGAATGGCCTCCAGCAGCACACATTACTCTTAGTTTTAAACATTAAGGAGTAAGAATTATTGTTTTTTAATTTGTATATCCCCCCAAAAAATTGATCCAAAGTTTACATCAATTGGATGCCACAGATAACAGAAAAAAGTGTGATCTTATATGCTGATAATTACATCCTTCTGTCAAAAAGCAACTTTAAAAAACAGTTGGAACTGTTAAATATTATCAGAAAGATCTCTGCATATCAATTATATTCAAAGTCATTATTTTTACTGTAACTCCAGATTCCAAAGAGACGGTTTTATACCATCTGTTCTCAAATTGGAGCTTGCATCAGAATCACCTGGAGGGCTTGATAAAATGCAGACTGCTATATCCCAACCCCAGAATTTCTGATTCACTAAGATTAGGGTGGAGCCTCTAACAAAGTCACAGCTGATGCTCATTCTGCTAACCCAGGGACCACACTTTAAGAACCACACAGTATTCTATACTAGGGACACCTGGGTGGCTCAGTTGGTTAACTGTCAGAAGTCAGCTCAGATCATGATCTCGCAGTTTGTGGGTTTGAGCCCCATGTCAGGCTCTAAACTGACAGCTCAGAGCCTGCAGCCTGCTTCCAATTCTGTGTCTCCCTCTCTCTCTGACCCTCCCTGCTCTCATTCTCTCTCCCTTTCTCTCAAAAATAAATGGACATTAAAAATTTTTTTTTAAAAAAAAGAACCACTCGGTATTCTATTCAGTTTACCTTGGTTTTATTAATGATTAATTTATCCTGATAACCTCAAAGAGAGCTATATTCAAAAATCCAACCTGTGCCATGAGCCATATGGTAGATTAGAACTGCCACAGTACAAGGACTGCTTGATTGTAGAAAGCTATTGCACAAGACCGTAGTATACCCAAAGGTATACTACATTACCCAATGGTACCCAATGGTACCCAACTCTTAGCTTGAAATACATAGCGAGACCTAGGCCAGGGTAGCAGGTACAGAATTGGAATGTCACAAAGAAAGGCACAGGTAAATCAGACTATTGCCACAGAATAGGAAGAGGAATCAATAAAGTTTTGCTCCTGGAGGCAATGAGATGACAGCCACTAGGGCATCAACGCATCCTAACTGGCCTTCAGTTCCTGAACCACATTCTCAATTTTATGTGGCCCAATGGTACAGCTGTCCTGTGTTCCCCTGACACTTTCTTGTACTGCTGTTTCTACAGTACAGAAAGCTTGACTGTGTGCCTGAGATACATGTCCTCATTATTCTAAAGTTATTCCTACAATAACCTGTCCCTACTTAAGATAGACTTGAGTGGGTAGCTTCTTGAAAGTCCAATGAACAAATTTCCAAAAAGATTTTAACAAGATAGGGTTGATGGGATAGCTCTAACAAGATGATGCTTGATATAGATATGTGCTCATTATGGAATTCGAGCTCATATTTGATATCCACATGATAAAATTGACAAAAACAAGACAAAAATGATTCCTCTTGTACTTACAGGAATATACAGCCAAAAAAAAAAAAAAAAAAAAAGAAGAAGAAGGTAACAGTCTCATACTGTGCTAGGTCAAACCAAACCTGGTTTTTGTGTTAATGTCATATTTTCAACAGAATCAAAGACAAACTAAGGCATGTCCAGACTAGAGTAGGAGGGTCTAGAAATCATGTAACTAAATCAAGGTTAAAAGAACCAACAGGTTTAATTTGGGAAACTTTCAAGAAAGGGAGACGAGTGGAAGAAGATAACTCTTACCTAATAATTTTAGAGCTCTCCCAAGTAATACCAACTACAAGAAAGAAAATAAGATTCTACAGTCTAAATTTCGAAAACCCAGATTATTGTATCTTCCTCTTAAATATCTCCAGTATAGATCAGAATAGAGAACACTGCGTGCCATGCAGTAAATGCTCAATAAAGATTTATTGAATGAATCAGCCCAATAAAGAATTTGTGGTACTGGGGTGCCTGGGTGGCTCAGTCGGCTGAGCGTCCGACTTCGGCTTAGGTCATGATCTCACTGTTTGTGGGTTTGAGCCCCACATTGTGGTCTGTGCTGACAGCTCGGAGCCTGGAGCCTGCTTCTGATTCTGTGTCTCCCTCTCTCTGCCCCTCCCCCACTCATGCTCTGACTCCCTCACTCTCAAAAATGAATGTTTAAAAAAATTGAAAAAAAAAAAGAATTTGTGGTACTGAAATTAAGTAATCTGTTTGAATTACTGCTTCCCCAAAATACTTGATTGTGGTCCCCCCCCCCCACCTTTCCTCATCATACCTGTTAACATATACTATGAAATCAGTAGTCTTTAGAAGACATTTAGGAAAATGTTCTTTTAGAAATAGTATATGTAGAGTTTGCCAAAATAAAAAATTTTAAAAAGTGGTAACTAAAGTAGTAGCCTTAGATCCAATGTAAAAGAAACCTTGTAACAGTTAGAGAAGCTCAAGACCATATGAAAGTCTGAGAACTCATAGGAAGGGTTTTGAGGAAAGGCTGGGTTGCTACTTGTAGGAATTTCTATAGATGGGATTCATGGTTTGGGTAATTAATCAAACTGGATGAGGAGTTCCCAGATTCTTAAATCTATAGAAGCACAAATTTGAAAATTAAAATTGGACTTTTGGGCTGAACACTTCTGATTTTATCAATCAGGGACAGTAATTACTGTTTATTATTACCTTCATCTCATAAAAGAAAGAGCACTTAAAATTTTTTTTAAGGTTTATTTATTTTTGAAGGAGAGAAAGACAGATTGTGAGTGGGGGAGGGGCAGAGAGAGAGGGAGACACAGAATCTGAATATCATGGCCTGAGCCAAAGTCAGACACTTAACTGACTGAGCCACCCAGGCACCCCAAGAAAGACCATTTTAATACCAAGTAATCATGCTTTATTATTTCAGACTAAAGAAAGAAATTGAGCAAAATCAATTTTTTTGCTTTTTGCTTTTTTTGCTTTTTGAAGGAGAGAAAGACAGATTGTGAGTGGGGGAGGGGCAGAGAGAGAGGGAGACACAGAATCTGATATCATGGCCTGAGCCAAAGTCGGACACTTAACTGACTGAGCCACCCAGGCGCCCCAAGAAAGACCATTTTAATACCAAGTAATCATGCTTTATTATTTCAGACTAAAGAAAGAAATTGAGCAAAATCAGACCAATATTTTTTTCTCTTTTATGTTTTAACAGGATGCTTTGCTGTTGACTGGCTCTTGTCCATGAAGCTCAACTTTGTAACCAATGCCCTCTGTGACCTCACAGCTTCCTTCTAGATAATATTCTATGACTTTGGGCACATATCCTGTGAATGTCAGCCAATAATTTATAACGATGAGGAGACAAGATTACAAGACAGAGCAGAAGATGACAGAACATGGATCTGAGGAAATTTCTCCATAAGTACAGAGGTTAAAAATCAACAGTACAGAATAGGAACAGGGCTGTTTTATTTTCTTAGATACCAGGAGAGCTCTCACCTTAGCTCAAGTGAGCCAGACCTCTAATCCAGTGCTGAAAATATATCCACCAAACTCTTCAGCGCCCAGTGACAAATGTCTGCATAATTTAGACCCAGACTAACCTTATGGCAGTCAAATCACATCATCTCCATTCTCATGGAAGATCTTTTTTTCTTTAATCCAAATCTTCCCACCGGTAAGATATACATACACTCCCCATTACAATGCCTGGGCTGGGAAATCAGACTGAGTGGTCTGGTGAATGTTCAGCCACTCATGAGTGCAAAGCACCTGCTGAGTACCAGGTGCCAACAACATGTGGGATGACCTCATCCCTGTCCCAGTAGGTGGCTGTCAAGACACATTCTAACTAGGAAGCTGAAATTTCCTGTATCTCATCACACATTTTCTGTTAACAGCTATAACTCAATGCTGACCTTCAATCGATCACATTTACAACCTGCCAAATGTAATAAGCATTTTATACGTCTGTTTTATTCTCCAAACACCAAACTTGAAAAAAACATGGAAGGATATCAAGAGAATTCTCACTTCAAGAAAATTACTTTCTCTTACTCAGTTTATAAGAACTTAAAAGTAATAAACATAATGAATGCTCTCACCATGCAAGAAAATTAATAGATGCCTTTTAAATCTTTTCATACGATCATCTTTACAGTCACTTCAAATACCAAGCTAGTTTTCCACTAAAACACTAAAAAGAAAAAAAAAGAGAGAGAGAGACAGAGAGAGAGAGAGAGAGATAAGCCAGAAAAACAGACTCTTAACTATAGAGAATAAACTGGGGGGTTGCTGGAAGGGCGGTGGGAAGGGGGGAGCCGCTAACCGGGCGAGGGGCATTAAGGGGGGCACTTGTGATGAGCTCTGGGTGTTATACATAAGTGATGAATCACTAAATTCTACTCCTGAAACTAATATTACACTATATGCTAACTAACTAGAATTTGAATAAAAACTTGAAAAACATTTTAAAAAAATGCTAAAAAGAATATTATAGATTGAAAGGATCATCAAAATTTCAGTGAGCCTGATTCTAGGCAATTTCTGTATCTGAATGCAACTGTACAGTATTCTGAAAACCTCAGGGAAAATGTCTAAGTGAAAATGCCCCCCAGGACACCACTTAGTTTGAATTTCAACTTTGTCTGTCATACTCATGAAAGCACTTTGTATCAGTAATCTAAAACCAAAGAGTAGTTAACCTAATCTAATTTTTTTGTCAAATGTTGGAGTAAAACCAATTTTCAATTACAGCGGGGATCTATGAAGCCAGTGTGCATCAAGCTGCAAACCATCTGGAACAATAACAGCCCTCCTACATGAAATTTATCAGTCAGAAAAGATGGTAAATGTCGCCAAACCTGAGCTTTCCACCACAAGCTCCCAGCTGCAACAGGGAGACCTGGTGTACCTGGCTCTTTCGGGAGAGGTCGCTCTGTCTCTGCTGCCGTGGCTGGGCTGCTCTGAATACTGATTTAGCACTGAAGTTATAAATTCAAGCCCCATTCTATCTAAGCAGACCCAGCTAAAAGGAAGATTTTCACTTGAGTTCAACTTGGTATCTATAATTAATAGTTTGAACTCACCAAATATCACTTATGTGACCTTTATAAATGTGAATGTGAGAACATTGGACTTTCCAAATTCTGAGGAATCAAAACACACCAAAAGGCTCAGGCCTACTTATTATGAAATACAAATATTCATATTACTTGGGAGTAGCATTAACAAACAGCATTGAGCAATGAACTGATTTTGCCCATAACAAAATAGGAGTTTGCTGAAACACCAGTAGGAAAACTTTAATACTATCTGATAAAGAAAAAAATTATTGGAAAAAAAAAGAAAGAAAGGCATGAGGGTTAAACGTGACTAAAACCAAATAGCAAAAGAGAAGTAATTATAACCCTGTAGAGAGGCTTTCTGGACAACACATGGTAATGATACATCCAAGGAAGAAGGATAGATTAGCCACACCTCCTTACACAGGCAGGGGCTTGCCTAGGTCAAATAAAAGAAGAATTACTATAAGCTTGTAAGGCCATTTTAACCCAATGTAGGCAATAAAGTCACTTCTAAGCTTTCTTAATTACTGACTCTATAACCCATAGTGTCAAATGAAGGTGGCAGATGTCCATGAATGATTTCTTCTGTGATCTGGATCATGTACCATTGAGAAGTAATACCTTGGATTGGAGCCGGTTTGAAATAATTCTGCTCCACCAGAAGTTCCAGACTTTTTCATTTTATAGTCCAATTAAATTAAAACACACACACACACACACACACACACAAAGATGGGAGAGGAGAGGGATCGATGTTGTGTTTCCAACTTTTATTTTGCCAAGTAAAGACATAAAGAGAAATAATCTAACTTCTCTCTATAATCAGTACCATAAAAGAAACTATATTTTATCACCAAAGGTGTATAAAGGTAATAGTCTTAGAATAAAGGTGATTTTTTTTTTTCCAAGGAAGAACTCATGGGAGTTTTATGGCAGTATTCTCTCTAAAACACATGTTAGCACTTGGACAGATGTTGTTTATATCTGGCCCCTTGTGAAAACCACACATAATATTAAACAACCAGTACAGAAGAGACATTTCACTGCTTAATGCATTTTTATGTTTATATATTGAAA
Organism: Panthera leo; assembly: GCF_018350215.1. NCBI lineage: Eukaryota > Metazoa > Chordata > Mammalia > Carnivora > Felidae > Panthera > Panthera leo. Next base: position 51,448,795 of record NC_056695.1, on the reverse strand, counting down.
TTAGCCTTAAGTTTGTGGTGGTGAGAAATTTAAAAATAAATGTGAAATATAAGTTGGATAATTGATAATACACTCTCAATTTCCACAATTTATAAAAACGTTCATCGATCTCTATAAAACTCCTTAATGGAAGACAGAATATTTCTATTGATGAAATATCTTTTATATCACGCCCCTAATTATTCAGAAATATCAGGTTTGTTGAATCTTTTCAAATGGATGATAATGAGACACAGGCTATATTCATGAAAAAGGTTTTTCATTAACTTACTTTTTTTCTTTCATTATTACATCTTATTAATCATATCTGCTGAGTATATTAAGAATACAATATGAATTGCTTTCATAAAATCTGAAGATCACAGAGAGGTCTTTTTGAAATAGAAATAAGATCAAGACTCTGCTCCCAACACTCAATTCTTCCCATTACTGAATTTCACTGAATTTATGTTTTATATGAATTTTCACCTGTAATCTGGTCAGTGAGGGCAAAGTTTCCTATCTTATCACATCTAGAATATAATCCAGTCTTCCTCATGCTCAGCATGTCCCCCTGATACCTCTATCAGCTCAGTTCCTGGGACTCTCCCCTCTACTGCCTGTTTCTAGCAAACTAGTTTCCTTGATGTTTCCTCAAACACAACAGGGACATGTTACTCTTACAGCCTTTGCCCTTCCCGTTTCTCTGCCTGAAATGGTTTTCTGCTAGGACTTATATTGGTTATTCCCTCTCTGCTTAAATGTTGTCACCCTGTCCAAGAGGCTTTTCTTGACCAATTCCCCACTCCCCACCATCACTCTTTTTACTCTGCTTGGTTATCCTTCAAAATATTTGTCACTATCGAGTATTACAAAACATATTTGTTTATTCTGTTTATGTCTGTCTTCAGCACTAGAATATAAGCTTAATGACAGTAGGGACTTCTGTTGCGTTTATCATCCTATTCTATCCACAGCATTGAAAACTGCATCTTGTAGGCACTCAAAAATGTTTGTTGACTGAAGCCACGAATGAATATAAATGTAAGAAAATATTTTCTAATTTATATAAAAATAATGTACTGCTGGTCTAGATCAAATTAAACTCGACTAATCTATCTCTCTAACTGCACAGGTATTATTGTTAAGTTCCTGTGAAACTTGTAACAACAAAACTATTCTTTAAAAAAAGAACATAAAACCAAGTATAAATGAATACATCTGTTTTAGTGACTGTCCAATTGAGTTGAAAAATGTTTTTTCTTAACTACACTGCAATAGTTTTAAAATCAAGGTAAACTCTCTTCACAATCTTAAAAACAAATCAAAAATAAATCCAATAAGCAAACAAACAAAAAAAAGACAATGGGGGATATATACCAGGATGACACAGTCATTGAAAATTTTATACACCAATGGCAAAGGATGTTTAAGATTACAAAATTTAATTTTGATCATGCCAGAAAAACATACCTTAACCTACATAACTTTTAATAACTAAAAGTATTTCATAGACCATTCAGTGGCCTTTATCTTAATTATTCAAGTCCAAAAGGACTGGTGTTTCATAACTCTAGTCCTCAGGGTTGAAATGGACTGCCCAGTTTTATGTTAAATTTTCTATGGCCTAAGGAAATATTGCCATGATAATTCACTCTAGTTCTTTTACAAGAAAGTACATTATGATTCCCCTGGGAATGACGAAAAGACATTATTTCAAAGCATGTATATAGACCTGGATGATATTCAAAAGGAAAATCATATGGCCCATTATCAAGCCCTGAAGAGCACTTGGCTTTAGTGTAAACATATTTTCTCAATACTGACTGTGAATTGCTGATAATCAATCACCTGTTTCTAATGACTTGTGACCAACGGCAAGTTTGGGAAGGAGGCCTGGTCAAGGTCACAGGTATAGGCTTTGGCCAGAGAAGACAGTAGAACTAATTGGTCTCTGTGGGAAGTGAACCTGCAACCTCAAATTCCTTAACTTCACAGGATAACAAACTCCTCTAAGCTGGCCAAGATTTACCAATTTTCTTCAAAATGTGATTTGTGTCTAGTTGGCACTAATGTTTAAGAACAAACAAAAATATTCTGTTTAACTAATTATTTGGTTATTCAAGGAGAAAGGATTTGAAGTTGATATATGCAAAAAAGTATCCAGGTTTCCTATAAATGTTTAATTTTTAAAAAGCCATTTCTGAAGGCACACAGCTCAAAGCCAAACATGATCAGGAATACTAAAATATAATGTGTTTACTTAAAGTGTCAAGCCAAAATCAAAATAGGATTAATCACATTAATAATGAAGAGATTTCTTTTAAATTTTTAAAATTTTTATTTTAGAGACAGAGAGTGTGTGAGCAGGGGAGAGGGGCAGAGGAACACAGAGAGACTCTCAAACAGGCTCCATGCTCAGCACAGAGACTGACATCGGGCTTGATCCCACGACCCTGGGCTCATGACCTAAGCCGAAATCAAGAGTCAGCTGCTCAACCGACTGAACCACCCAGGCACCCCAATAATGGAATTTCTATTTGAAAAGGTATATTATGAATAGAAAGAGATACCGAAATTATTCAGAATTTGGTAAACTGACTTCCATCCAATTGTGATTTCAGAAATATATTTTTATCCCTCTTGAATTTTCATTTTGGCTCTTCTATTCTCTCTTCTCATTCTCTCCTACTTCATTTGCTCTTTATTCTCTACTAAACTCAAATTACTCTTCTGTATTCTGGATCTACTTTTTTACAAGCTGAACATCCCCACTTACATGAGGATTCCTAAATTTTAGGCTCTAAAACATACTCTCTCTTTCCAGCATCTTAACATAATAGTTATTCATTCAATGCACTTACCATCCTGGGAAATACAGTATCTCACCACCTAAGCTTTTCCTATCACTCAGAAAGCCCTGTCTTTTTTTCAATTAGAAATATTAGCTTTATATTTATGTCTAACCTTTTCTCTCTCTCTTCCAATAATAAACTGTTGACAATTCTGACTTTTACCATTTACTATACAACTCGGGGTAAAAACTTCCCTTTGCAGTCTTTCTACTTATCCACATTTTTCCCACTGTGGGTTTTGATCCCTTCAAAAAGAGAAGATTCACGTATCTATTTCCCTCTGCCTTTACTGCCCCTGAGAGGCTGCCATTTAACAGTGTAGGAAAAGTGGTTCACGGAATAGCAGTTAAGGCAACCTTTGAGAAAAGACTGATTTTTCCTCTGTCCTTAATATAGATAGAATGCCTCTGTCTCTCCAGAATCTTTTTTTCTTTCCTCCTAAATGCAGGTACCAAAGAATGGTACCGAGTGATTCTCTTCATTTATTCTTTAATTGTTTTTTTTTTTAATGTTTATTTATTTTTGAGAGAGACAGAGACAGAGCTTGAGCAGGGGAGGGGCAGAGAGAGAGGGAGACACAGAATCCGAAGCAGCTCCAGGCTCTGAGCTGTCAGCACAGAGCCCGACGTGGGGCTTGAACTCACGGACCATGAGAACATGATCAACCGACTGAGTCACCCAGGCACCCCTTTTCTTCATTTATTCTTTATTATTTTTTTTTTTTATTTTTTTTTTTCAACGTTTTTTATTTTTTTTTTATTTTTGGGACAGAGAGAGACAGAGCATGAACGGGGGAGGGGCAGAGAGAGAGGGAGACACAGAATCGGAAACAGGCTCCAGGCTCCGAGCCATCAGCCCAGAGCCTGACGCGGGGCTCGAACTCACAGACCGCGAGATCGTGACCTGGCTGAAGTCGGACGCTTAACCGACTGCGCCACCCAGGCGCCCCTCTTCATTTATTCTTTAAAGAAGAACTTAAATTAAAACATTATAATGCAAATAATCTGCCAAAGAAAAGCATATACACTTCTAATTTTGCATCTTTCTCATTTCTAGGATTCTAACACACTATTACTTTTGGATAAAGAAGGTAAATCAAATTAATTTTCATCTCCTACCAGAGTTTTATTGAACTTACCAACCTTCATAATAGTGTTTTACACTATAAACATATCCAATGAAGATCATTTACCACTTCTAAATTTAGTCAATACATCAGTAACTCACACAACCCAGACTTTGCTATATTTTCAATCTATGAGCATCCATGATGGAATGTTTGTTGACTTTTGATAAAATCCTATTAATCAGCTGTAAGTAAATATTTCCTTGACAATTAGCACATTTTCAATGTTTATGGGGGATTTTAGCATACATGACAGCTAATTTTCTAAAGTAAAAAAAGAGATGAATTGATAAGATATTTTCTCAGAAACATATATTTTCTCCATAGCCTTGATGTCTGTAATCCAGGGAGCTACAACAGCATAGGGCCTCACCAGGTGCCCTGGATGACACAGTACCTTGTGACCCAGCAGTATTTGAATAATTTTCCTCATGACAGAAGTATTTACAATAGTAAAAAGTGAAAATTAGAAAACACACAAAGGTCCAATCCAGATGAATGAAATAAATAACATTACTACCATACAATGTCACTCAGCCTTTACATGTGATGATGTCATTCTATCTCCATCAGAGAGATGACCCTAGAATTATACATTGAAAACAGAAGATGGCAAAATATCACGCATGGTTTGAGTTGTTTTGCAAAAATATGTGAGTATATATAGAAAAGAAGATACCTCAGCATTTTTAACAGTGGCTTTCTAGGTATGGTAGGGTTTTGGTCATTTTTTATTTCTGCTTTATACTTTTCCATAGTGTTTGACTGTTTGTAATCAGTATACTGATTTATTTTTAGGAGTAAATGTAAGAGATGTACAGCATTCCTGAAAAATAAGCCATCTCTTCCCATGCAGGAAAAACACATATCCATTTTATTTCCCCAAACACCCTGGCCATACCTTTCAGAAAACTTACCACATTAAATCAGTTATTTGATTATTCTGTCTTGTTGGCTAAGAGATGAGCTCCTATAAGAGGAGTCGTTACTTTTTACTAAGACTGCATCTCTGTATTCAGCACGGGGCATGGCACGTTACTAATGCTCAATGGATTTTGAGTGGCTAGTTGGCTTTTTTACTTTCATTCATCCAGTGTCTTCTTTCTCCCATACATGGCTCTGGTTCAATTACCTTCACCTCTGCCAGGTGCCACAGTCTTTAAGATACTGTGAACAAAAGCTGAAATGTGCTCAGGCATCACGACAAAAACCAACTTGGGGTCAAAAAGATGGCATTTTGCAAAATCAGTTAAGACATACTAGGATCTCTCTCTCTGAATACTGGTTAACATATGTAACCATAACACTAATATAATGGGAGCTAAGGGAGCAGTAGAGCCAGGGGGAGTCGAAAGTACTTGATTTAGTAATGGAGGGTCTCTATGAGATGGACAATTGAAGAGCCATGTTGGTTGAATTATAGCAAAGAGCTGATACCTCTCTGTTGTGCCTGTTTTGTATCAAGAGGAAAACCTGACAATTCCTACCCTGTAACATGACTAGTGGAACTAAGATTTACATTGTGTAGTTTAGGTAGTTCATCTTACATAATTTTGGAGATTCACCTAAGTTTCTAAGAACAACAACCTTTTCACCTCCTCTAGGAAATTAGGGGGCTCATCTACTGCCTCCACATTCTACCCTCAATACTATTCTAATCCCTGATAGTGTTTCCAGGTGTAGAGATACACTTCCTTCCAGGAGAGGCTCCAGATGTCTATATTTGAGGAAATAAGGGGAAAAATTCTGGTTGCAAATGGGAACTAGGGCACTCACCTCGAAACTACACACACACATAGCAAGGGTATTGCTTTACTCAGATAGTGTTGGTTTTTATATGGATAGTTCAGCAGCTAGGAGTACCAACTAGCTGCCTGAATTCATATCCTAATTCTGCTATTTAGTGGCTGTAGCATACTGGGCACCTTTCACTTAACTTTCAGTACCTATATTTTCTACTTGTGGAAACGCAAATAGCTACTACATCTCTAATAAGGTTGTGTGAGGAGTATGTGGGTCAATATCCAAACAGTCTCTAAAAAAGGGCCTGGCACATGGCAAATGCCATGTAAATGTTCACTTTTGATAATATTTACTTAGCTTTCATGTCATAAAAATTTTGTTTTGAAATGAATGTTTTAAAATGTTATATATATGCCCATATAATTATATATACACATATATTATATATATATATATATATATATATATATATATATATATATAATATTAATCTTATAAAAACATAAAAAAAACAGGTTGAAGATGATTATCAGGGAAGAAGCACAGAAAGTCCTTTCAAATACCCCTCGGTATCACACCATTCCCCTCTTTGTGCTATAGACATAGGAGGACTCTTTTTCAATTCTCTGTGCCTCTTCATGTCTCCTGTTAATTACCACTGCTACCAGAAACAATTCTTTCCCTCAGATCATAGCCTGGAACCTGTTGCCTATCGTCTGTCACATGTCCATGGATGTCTGTAATTGATTTTGTACATCCCTTTGTCTCTATCTCAACCAACATCAACTCAATCATTGCCTCCCCCTGGAAGTTATTTACTGAACAGGAAGATTCATGAAACATCTGTTGTATGTTACCATGTAATTCTTATAATCAATTCCTACTACTCTCCTCACCTGACTGGCACTGCATAGTTTCCTAGAAACTTGGGTATTTCCTAGATTGTATTTCTTTTTGAGATTCTATATGAAAGGGCCAAATTATTGAATATATATATTTTTTCAAATGTCATACCCATAAGTCCTAGAGCAAGGAAGTTTCTTTTAATATGTAAAAAGGTAATTTTCTTATGCTACATATTTAAAAGCTGGGAGGATTGCTTGGATAGTGGTTAACATGAACATATATTTTCTAAATTCTTAGGTTGTGTGCAGGGATCACAATTAGGCACCCCCGTCCATTAAGCCTCAGAGTTAATTTTAAAATCAACACACGGATATAATTAGATATGTACAGTGTCAAGGTAGGCAGACCAAACTGTTCGCAGACTGAGGTGGGTTTTGACTATAAACTCTGCTAACATTATAAAGGTAGCTGAACAGAGGGGAGTCTGACAGAAGCGGAATTCAAAAGAGGCACAGAGATGAAGACTGGCGTCTTACTCTAATTCCCGGCCATGAAGAAGCTGCCCTGAGAAACAGATGGAGGCGTCTGGCAGAGACAGCCTTACTGACAGACATATCCCGCCAGGTGTACTCTATCCTGAGTCCCTCGAACACTGGAAGCATCTAACTCCCCTTGCTCTGATTATGCGGTCATCGTCCAAGCCTCCGACTTAAGATTCCCATGTCATTTTCCACAGTTACAGGATGGACTGGTCAGGCCAAATCAAGCATCCGTAAAAGTTATGTATCTTCTTTTAAAGTAATAATCTGTGAAACAAGTTTCTTTTCCAACGTCAGTCAGTATTTTCATGTCTTGGTTTCTAGATTTCGATGAAGAGAGCCAGACCGTGGGCTACAATAATTTCACTAAACGAATGTAATTAATGCCTAACTCCACACTGTTGTATGATGGGGTGACACTGGCAAAAGAGATGAAGAAGTCCCTGTAGGGAAATCTAATGTGGAACGTTCTGTGTAGCCAGAATTAAGGGTACTGTTGGATGAAAATATCCAAGAATTATTTCTATAAAATTTGTACCTTTGACATGGGAAGAATTCTAACAAATTTCAGATACACGAATTCTGTAAGATATCCCCACAACCAAAAGAAATGTTTTAGGATCAAAATATTAATTCACCATTGAATTACCTATTCTGCATTTTTCACTCATTTGTACCTCATAAGTGTGTAGAGCAGCTACTAAATTCTAAGAGGTGTGCTAGACAGTTGGGCTGGAAACACAACATACATTCTCTTTGTCTGGGCTGGAAACACACATACATTCAATGTGTTTTGTATGGCCTAACATCACATTGAAGAGATGGCCTCTGACCAAGCCATTACATCACATCAAGTCAACTGTTAACTGAGGTACACACCAAGGACAGGTTCAAGTGTTTGCCCTGTCCTGATTCTGTGAACCAGGCCACACCACACCTATCTTGAGATATGACAGTCACAGCTGTGTTTTAATCGCCTCCACCTTCTCCTCTTTCCCCTGTTCTCCTTTCTGTCCTCTCCCCTTCATCTTTCTCTTTCTTGTTTGGCATGCAGCCTGCTTTTTGAAGATTCACCTCCAACACAATCATTTGTCAGGAGTATAATTTCCTTAAATAAATATGTCCTTAATATTTTCCAGGGGTTTGAAGGGCTTCACACATTCTACAGAATTTTTTTCCTTTTTTAAAAAAAGTTTTTTTAATGTTTATTTTATTTTTGAGAGAGAGAGACAGAGACAGAGACAGAGACAGAGACAGAGACAGAGTGTGAGCAGGGGAGGAGCAGAGAGAGAGGGAAACATAGAATTTGAAGCAGGCTCCAGGCTCTAAGCTGTCAGCACAGAGCCCAATGCGGCGCTCGAACTCACGAACTATGAGATCATGACCTGAGCCGAAGTCGGACGCTTAACCGACTGAACCACCCAGGCGCCCCTAATTCATTTTTTTTTTAAACTGAGATCTTTAGCACCCAGTAAAAATCCAAAGACATATTCTAGGGAGTCCATAAAAATTGGGTCCTTCAGAAACACTACTCTCAACCTAAACAACCAATTCTACCCTTTGCCCTGAAGAAATTGCTCACCTAATAAAAATAAATACATGGAGCTAAATTGCAGAAACCAGTCTGTAATGTAATGCTATTTATATTCCTGGCACAAACTGAAGACAACGATGAAATGGACTCCTATGAAAATGGACAGGATTACCAGGTTCTTCTTACATTCACATATTGAATACTGTATAATATCTGTATTACATAATCTGTATTTTTATATATTATACAATCTGTATCTGTATTATATAATATTATATAATCTGTTTCTGTATTATTATAATATCTGTATAATGTCACTTACTCAGCTCTTTATATTTAAAAAAAAAGAATCCAAAGTTCAAAAAACTGGCTTCCAATTCATCCCCGCTAGTATTGCTCTTTGTTGCCATAGAAAAGTTGTTGATTATACGCCAAAAAAAAAAAAAAAAAAAAAAAAAAAAAAAAATTGCACACTTCTTATTTTAAATTACAAACAGCACTGAAACATGAACTAGAAGTCAAAGATTATTCAGAATGCCAGTTATTTAGAGATGTGAATCCACGGGGGAATTTTCTCTTCCATAATGGAGTTCCATTCAGTTTAGTTTGGGTAGATACGTTGAACTAGGAGGCTTGAAGAAAAGCACTGATGAAAAAAGACCTATCCCACCCTTACAGCTGCCCTTACGGCCTGTTATTCCTGCTCCCAGGAACAGAACAGTAGCTAGGACCACTGAATGAGTATTTAATTCCTACTTAACTCTCCCCTAGGTATCGAGAAAGAAAGGTATGGTATGTTATTCGGATTCATAAAAGCATTGAACCCGTTCCAGAGTCTGTAGATACCACAATGCTGAAAGTCTTAAAATTTTAACTCTAGGTAGCTCTCCTTACCTTAACACAGGACAACAATCTCTGGAAACCAGATTTTTCAGTTTCTTTTTCTGCTCCGGTTCTGACAATAAAACTTTCTCACAAAATACTGCTTCATGCTATGCATGGATTTGGACTGTAGGTTAGAAAGTGATTCACTTACCATGATAAATTAGATACAGACATTGCAGCAATTTACAGAGGAGTCTTGTGGAACAGTCTTCTCTAGATTTCAGAATAGGGAACGAGTAGGTCAAGTAGACAAGACCACCGGGAATTCGCTGCTGGAATGATGCACTTCAAGTTTGAAATAACCTATAAAGAAAAGAAATAAAATGATATCTATAGTACCCAGTCTATATGACTTTTCACAAATGTATTTCACCCAGGTCAATAGTTTTGCCATGGTATAAGACACAGAAAAATACATTTTTCTTAAAATATAAGACATGTTATAAACCAAAGATAAAATTAAATCACCCATATGATAAGCTGAATGCTTTACCTTTAAATTAAGTTTAAAGATGAATACAGTGTTCATTCCCTGAAGGAGAGAACACAGGGAAAGAACAGAATGTGTTTTTAGAGGCACCAATTTTTTTCTCCATATGGTTAATCAGTTATGCTCTCTAAATTAGTTTTATATCCTTGTGATAAAAGGATCAAAACAAAGATCCTAATTGGCCACTGCACACATAAAAAAAAAAAAAAAAAAAAAAAAAAAAAACTCCCTGGCACAAATTATTATCATGTCCAAAACTGTAACAAAAAAATCATTCGCTACTACCTCGGAGAAAATATGAATTCATACTGAGTAACTTGTGGGAGGTAAGCCTATACGTATTTACCTAACATTTCCACACACTTTTTATGAGTATCTACTCTATACTGTATCCCATGATCTTGAACCAAAATTTTCATAGGGTACAATTAAATCCATGGTACTATATTAATTAAGCAGTTTAGTTCAGGTCATTAATCCAGTACTGTTCAATTAAACATTTAATGAGGATATACTATGTGCACGTATACTTCCTAGGTAGAGTTCAGGGATAGGGATGAACGACACATAAAGAAGGCATGTTTCTGCCTTCAAAGAATGTTTTATGTAAAAAATATGACTATAGGGGCATCTGGGTGACGTCGGTTAAGTGTCCAACTTCAGCTCAGGTCATGATCCCAGGGCTCATGAGTTCAAGACCAGCATCGGGCTCTGTGCTGACAGCTCAGAGCCTGGAGCCCACTTTGGATTCTGTGTCTCCCTTTCTCTCTGCCCCTCCTCTGCTTGTGCTCTTTCTCTCAAAAATAAATAAACATTAAAAAAATATGATTATAATAAACTGGAGTAAGTGTTCTAATAAAGATTTATACAGAGTATATGGGAACAAGAAGAGAAGCTTTCAGCCCCATCATCGGTATTTAGAAAAAAAAAAAAAACAACAACACCCAAACTCAGAGTGGCTTAGAAAAGACCATTGATATTTCTTTCTCCTATAGACAAATCTTGAGTCTTAAGAAGTCCAGGCAGTTACGGCAATTCCATAAACACCAGAGAAGGAGGCTTCCCTCTTGTCATTCTACCATTCTCAACCTGTGGTCCCCTTCATGTTCCAAGTGGCTGTGAGCTCCAGAGAGTACCGGTGTCCTGGTCAGCAAGAAGGAAGAAGGAAAGAGGGATGCTTCCTAAAATTTACACATGCCATTTCTGCTTGCATTTCATTGGCCAGAGCTTAGTCACTTGGCCACTCTTATTCTAAGGGAGATTGGCAAATGCAGCCATCATTCTGGGCAGCCACAAACCAAGGTCCCGATTACAAAATGGGGATAAAAGTGGGTACGGAGAAAACTAGCATTGTCTGCCATTATGTTTGTGACTCAATGACCTTTACCCACAATATTTTATGGTTCTGTACTTACTACAAAGTGACAAACAGGGGACAGAGGTGAAGTGTAATAAGTCCATTGTTTGTTGGTAATTTTAACATATTTTATATATAATTTTGAATATCAAACTTCCTCAGTTTTCTTAAATCCTTCATAGAACCAACAAACTATTTTGTGTGCCCTATTATTTATCAGACTCTAAGTACTAAGGATGCAAAAACTAATAAAATATGGTCTTTGCACATAAAGAATTCACTGTCTAACATAGATGCCATCATGTAAAAAAATAAAACAAAGCAAAATGCACTCTGAAAATTGCTGTGTATTTACAAGGGCGTATGAGAAGCTACAGGGGGATAGAGAAAGAATAATTCTAATGGAGTCTAATTTTAATAGACCCCAACTGCCAGTTAAGTAAGCAGCTATAAAATCTGTATCCTAAATTATCTTCTTACATGCCAAAAGAGGTTTTCAAGTCCACCCTGCCGTTGGTTAATTGTTAAAGCATATGGACTTACATCTATTAAGGACAGGGGAGCTCCAAATTCTGCTCCCAAAATTGGTAACTTCAAACTCTCAAGATCTGTATTATCTGATTCTTATCAAGATTCCGTTACCAAAAAAAAAAAAAAAATGTATGTAATATTGTCTGAGGTAATTCATTCTAGATAATCTAATTTTTTAAATGTTTATTTATTTATTTTTGAGAGACAGCAAGAACATGCTGTGGAACAGGGGCAGAGAGAGAGGGTAACAGGATCCCAAGCAGGCTCTGCACTGTCAGCACAAAGCCTGATGTGAAGCTCAAACTCAGTAACAGTGAGATCATGATCTGAACCAAAATCAAGAGTCGGATGCTTATCCAACTGAGCCACCCAAGTGCCCCTAGATAATCTTAGTTCTTACTTCTTAATTCTATTTTAGAGAGCCGTGTATCTGGATGTCATTATTTTAATATGTAACCAAATTACTTTCACTGAATTATACTTTGGGGTTTTGCCAAGAGTTTGCATTGAGGGGTATCATTAAAGATAATAATAAATAAACAAGCAAAATCTAGGCCTGTGAAATTAGCTATAAGGTTTAGTGGGATATTTGCCAACACAAAAATGTTGCCCTCATGTGCACTAAAAGCAAAAAATGTGTCAGATTTCAACACCAAGAAATTATTTTAAATTTCTTAATTGCTTTAATCCTACGGGGACATTACGCTTCTTTCTTTGCTTTAACTTATGGGAAGTTCTGCAACAAACTTGTCACTTTTCTTTAAGAATTATTCTTAGGCCTCAAGGTCTATATTTTTATCCAAACTTTTTTTTCCTTTTCTGGCAACTTTAATTTTTAATGTGTTTTTGATAAACACACATACATTATACAAACATATGCACATACTATATATATGTAAATACCTATAAAACCCTCCCTAAGTCTTATTTAGAGTGACAAAGAATATAATCAAAGACCACAATTCCAGATTTATTTGTTTATGCAAAATGTAGGAATAACATGTAAAGAAATTTGATCCCAGGATCTTTGATCAAACCATTTGAAACTGTTAGTTTTGTAGGTCAAAATGGCCAAATAGTGTCAGTATGACTTCATATAACTGAAGAGTTCACCAAGGAAGGCAGCCTCTTCCTGTTCCCTTCAACCTGACTCAACTTTGGACAGGCTTCCTCCTGACTCTAGACCGTTGACCTCTCTTTTCTTAGAGTGTTTACTACAGAAAACTTGCAATTGTAAATTCTTTCTCTGCCCCTTTGAGATGTGAATCTATCAGCCTCTTGCCAGTTGTACAACCCAGGAACGTCTTTCTCAAGGATGGGGAGCCATCCATTGGAAATGTAACCATCAAAGGAGATCATGCCTACCTCCCAGTCTCTGTGGGAGGACAGATGCCTCACTTCAATAAGCACCAGTTAGCCAACACTGATGGCCTAATCACACTGCACAACCTCCTCCTAACATCCTCCACTGCTTTTCTACTGGTTCACTCTAGCACTTAAAAACCCTGCTGTCTTCTGTTTCAGCAGAATTGAGTTCAGTCTCACTCTCCTATTCCAAAATTTTGAATTAAGTTTTCCTTGCCTGTGGAACTCTGTCTGGCTTAATTTTTCTTTGGGAGGGTATTCTCTTTTTTTATCCCTTAAAGTTTAGGAAAGTTTCCTTACTTGCTGGCAGTATTGTTAAAAAGTGCAGTCTTTACTCAATGTCCTTTATCTGCAGTAACTACTGACTTGGATTTTGATGTTTGTATTAAATGTGGATTAATAAAATAAATGTTAGAAAATTGCATTTTTCTTTTTTTTAATTTTTTAAGGTTTATTTATTTTTAAGAGAGAGAGAGAGCGCGCGCACAAGCAGGAGAGGGGCAGAGAGAGAGGGAGACACAGAATCCAAAGCAGGCTCCAGGCTCTGAGCTGTCAGCAAAGAGCTTGACACGGGCCTTGAACTCACAAACTGTGAGATCATGACCTTAGTCGAAGTCTGATACTTAACTGACTGAGCCACCCAGGTGCCCCCAAAATTGCATTTTTCTGATTTTAAACGTAGATGTTTGTAAGAATAAAATGTATGAACATAAAAAATCCATAGTGATCATTCCTAATGATTATAATTATCACTCTGACATTCATTTTGATATTGTATCATCTTTTATTTTTTTTACTTGCATCCTATAACTATCTCATTTATTTCTCCAAAGGAAGGTACCCACAATGCACTCAAGAAAGTTCACTAAGTTTTATAATACAAACGAGACTATGATGTGATGTTTTCAAAGGCCTTGGAGGTAGACTTGTTATTCCCTTAAAATGGCATTTAAATCATTCACCGCTTATCAATGAAATCTTTCCAGAGAAAACATCTTTAGGATCTTCAGGAGAGGTTAAATTTTCTGTTCACTTTGACAATTCACAATCTTTATGCAAATCCCAACATCAGTCTCCATACTTAAGTATGAATTTATAGCTTTCAGGCAAAATTCTAACATTACTAAGAGCCTCCACCCACCTCATTCTCACAAAGAGACTATATTTTCGTATTAGGGAAAACTTTTTTTTTTTTTTCTTTTTTTTTTTTTCAACGTTTTTTTTTTATTTATTTTTGGGACAGAGAGAGACAGAGCATGAACGGGGGAGGGGCAGAGAGAGAGGGAGACACAGAATCGGAAACAGGCTCCAGGCTCCGAGCCATCAGCCCAGAGCCTGACGCGGGGCTCGAACTCACGGACCGCGAGATCGTGACCTGGCTGAAGTCGGACGCTTAACCGACTGCGCCACCCAGGCGCCCCAGGGAAAACTTTTTAAAATGTATGGATTGATTTGACTTTGCCTGAATGCCCAGCCAGGATTGTAAGTTATAAGCATAGGTACACCTGTTCTCTCGAGGTCACTCCTCCAGCACAATATTAAGGAAAACGGAATGTGAATTTAATAGAAGATCCCTCATTTGACATATCCATTAAAACTGTGAACCCTTGAACACAACAATGCATTACTGAGATTATGTTTTACCCAAATAATGGATTATTGACATTATGGTTTACCAAAATAATTCTTTTAATCACTTCATTCGTGAATAAAATCTGGGGCTTCAAACCGAGCTGAAAAAAATACTACAATCTAACACGTTCATTTTGGTTATATAACATATAAGAATTTCTGTAAACTTATTTTCTTAAGCAAAAGAAGCATTTTCATAACGTAGTCCCATGAATACATGGATGATTTTGTATCTTTAAGATGTTAAAATTCCATGAAAATCAGTTTAAGTAACCTGCCATATAATAAGTATATGTTTTCATATACTTCATACTTAGACAACCTAAACGAATTACTTGGAAGAATGAAAATAATTAAAGTTTCTGACCATACGCACTATTGAGTGTATATAAGTGGAGCACCCTTGCTTTTCCTAGAGAAAAGAGAGTTTAGGGCCCAAAGGGGATACTAAAATTATAGAATAATTTCAAAGTAGGCAAGACCAATGGTCCATTGAATTTCATTTAATTCCACTTAGAGCATTATAACACCTAATGGGTATAAAGTGAAGAATAAAATGCATTAAGTATAGAAAACCCTTTTATACTAAAGACTCAAAATAAATGTTAGAAAAATAAATTATCAAGGAAATACTAGAATATTTTATTTTACATGGTGGTTTCCTTTTCATCGTCAAATCAAAGCCCACTTCCTTGCTTTCTGGTTCCCGTATAAATGAATACCAATATTTCCCAACCTAGATTCCTGCTTCTTTGAGATTGTCTGCTCAAATGCTCACTCCTGTGCCCTGAGTATACTACGAAGTTCTGATTCTTCTCTGTGGCCTCATGTTTTCTTTCCTCTCTAATTTCAAGTATCCCAATTCTTCAAGGATCAATACAAGCTCCAAGATCCTATGAATTCTTGTCTCATAGTTTCAGGTTCTCTGATCTCCTCTCTTTCTGAACTAACATATCCAATTTACTAATTAAAATATATTGAGCATAAAAATGTGTATATCATTTTTCATGTATATTATCTTTACTTGCTTAAATAAACTAAGTTTACAAAGGTCAAAAATTATCTTTTATGTTCAAACTCCAAAGCATCTAGATAAATAGCAAGTACCCTCCAACTGTTAGTGATCTAACAGACAAAAATGTAATACTTTAGCAGCATTATGACTTTAATGACTGAAAAATAACAGTTCGAAAATTAAGGTGTTTTTTTTTTATATTCCCATATTTGTATTACGAATTTCAGGGCTTCCATAAATTTGGGAGGATATAAGTCAATCATTGGGGAAAGATATTATTTTTCTTATAAAAACTCTGATTTCATATAAAGACAAATTTTTAAACAAAATCAAACTAAGAGTTTGACTTTTCCCTTTATCATATATATGTTTCTCTAGAGATAAGATTTAAAAACAGGAGAGTGTTCTGCCTTGAATTTTAATAATTTATATTACCTTGTCAATTTTAAAATAATAAATTTAGGGGCACCTAGGTGGCTTAGTCAGTTAATCATCTGACTTGATTTTGGCTCAGGTCATGATCTCATGGTTCACAGGACTGAGCCCCACATCAGGCTCTGAGCTGACAGTGCAGAGCCTGCTTGGGATTCTGTCTCTCCCTCTCTCTCTGCCCCTCCCCCACTGGCACTCTCTCTCAAAATAAACTTAAAAAGTAAATAAAATAGTAAATGTATGCATACAGAGAAAAATCAAATGGATATACAATGTTGATAAATAGTTCTCCCTTTTCCATCCTCTGTCCCAGGCATCCAGTCACTTCCTTCACAACTACTGTTACTCCCAGTATTTTTATCCTCATAGGGATACTCTATGGATTTCTATCTATACCAAACTATGCCTATCTATCTCCTCATCTACCTATCTATCCATCTACTTGGTGTTCACAAAATGGTAGCCTATTATACACACTTTCTTCTGCACCTTGATATAATCATATGCCTACATACAATATTTCCCTATCAACACACACATAGAGATGCCTCATTACCTTTAAGAGTTGTAAATAATTTCATTGAATGGATTTATCCTAATTCATTAGCCTATCTCATACTGAAGGAGATTTAGTTTACTTCTGATACTGGCAATTACATGCAATGCTGCAGTGTATATATCTTTATATATATGATACAATGTAGATGCGTGTTTGTGCATAAATACCTGGAAGTAAAATTTCTGGGTCAAATCTATGCATATTTTTAATTTTGAAGAAACTGGTGGTAGGTTGCCTTTCATAGAAGGTGTACCAATTTATATTCCTACCAGCAATGTATAAGCTTGATCATTCTGGCATTCTGGCTGTCTAGAATACCAATAAACCTGGTAGATTTCACAAACACACTCTCTGAAGTGTATTCATGGTCCAAGCCAGAAATACTGTTCCATACATCCAGTTAGTTACTAAGCCTAGTTGAGTCTACCTCCGTGATATCTTTAGAATATGTCCATTCTTCTCCATTCATACTACCTGTGTCCAGTATCTTCTCATGCCCGCATAATAACGATGACCTTATAACTGGTCCCCATTTCTAGTTCAGCTTTCATTGAAAACTTTCTTCTGCAGCACACTACAGGCTGAGGGCTCCTCAGGGGATGTAATCATTTTCTAAGTAAGAGCAGAATACAGAGGCAGGCATGGTCACTTCAGAAAACCCTCGGTGTGACTTCCAGATATGCTTCTTGCTAACTTCTGGCCTCAGGAAAATTAAGTACATTCCCTTGCTTGTTTATTTTTAAGATAGAAACGTTAATAGTACTTATAGGTCATAGTGAGAAGTAAAAAAAAAAAAATGCATGAAAAGACTTAATATTGTCTGGCACATAGCAAGAGTTCAAGAAATGATAATGGCAATGATGATGATAACAATGAGGGAGAATAAGAAGGAGGAGACTGTGATGATAATAAACTTGCCCCAATATCCATTAGCTGCTCTATTTGCCTTCACATTAAAGCCCCAATTCCTTGAGATAGTTTATAAGACTCATGATGATTTAACACCTGCTTTCCTTCCCACCTTCCCCTCTCCTCACCACCCTTTCCCAACCCAGCCCCTCACTCTATTTCAGCTAAAAGGATTTGCATTTTCCCAAATTCACCTGTGTCTCTAGTTTACACGCCATTCACATGCTAGTCCCATTGTATGTTACACACATATCCTTTCCCCTTCTGCTGGGCTAACTTTCAAATCATTACAACTCAACATAGACCGTGTTTTGCCCAAACTTTCCTAATCCTTGGTAGACGCAGCCCCCTATGCCCTCTTATAACACCTTTTATGAATGCATGAAGATGTTTAAAACAGTGATTTAATATTTTAATGCAGGTCTGTATTTCCCTGTAGATCGTAAGTTCCTTGAAAACAGACAGCATGTCTCAATATAACCTAGTAAACCCAAGGCCTAGCATAGTGCCTGACACTAAGAACGTACTCAATAAATGTTTGCTGAAAAAAAATATCTGAAATTGAGAAATGTAAAATTCTATAAAATGCTGAAAAGCGGTGTCTCTTTTCCTTTTAAATTATAAAAATATTATTCAAATTTTTAGTCATATTTATGAGTTCCAAATTTTTAAAACGTTGTTACGTTTAAAAATAATTTTGGGGGGCACCTGGGTGGCTCAGTTGTTTGAGCGTCTGACTTGATTTTGGCTCAGGCCATGATTTCACGGTTCCTGGGATTGAGCCCTGCATGGGCTGCATGTGCTGTCAGCGCAGAGCCTGCTTGGGATTCTCTCTCTCTCTCTCTCTCTCTCTCTCTCTCTCTCCCCCCCTGCCCCGCTTGCACTCCCTCTCAAAAAAATAAACCTAAAAAAATAATAATTTTTATGTTTTGAAACTTGCATATTAATTATGGAATATTAATTATGGAAATCTGGTAGAAGTCATCCCATTTTTCAAATCTGTTTTGCTTCTCAATTTTGTCCAGAATATAAATTCATAGTAAATATGTAAACTAACATCTTTGTTTGGATATGCAAAATAGGGCCAAACAATCCTGATATTCTAGGGACTTTAGCAGCCATCACACAAAGTTTCCAATAGGACACAAACATGTGTTTCTCTAGAACAATGGAGCGGTTAAGGTCAGCATGGATGCAGAAGTTCCTTCCAAGTTGTTTTTACACATACTGACGTCCAGCCTGAAAATTCAGTCTTTGCAGAGGATCGAGAAACCCCATGTATTAAAACTTGAGATCCGCACAGATGGTGGCCCTGGAGACAAGCTGGTGCAAAGCTTTATGTGCCCTGTCGCTGTAGAGCAGCTGTCGTCTTACTTATATGAAAGCCATTTCATGGGAGGTATTAGTATTCAATTGAGCATGTCAGTAATTGGTCTAAAAGCACTTATCACTGAGATTGGGCTGTATTTATGATTATCATAAGTACCCACTTCAGAAATATCCCCTATGTTCAAATTACAGAAAGTATTTACCAGAGCCAGAGAAATAAAGGGTTATGGGCCTTACGGTAATTCTTAAATAAGTTACCACACTAAACGAAGACCACCTTAAAGCAATTTAGGGTTCTTTTCTTCAGAATACTGTCATAACTTTCTGAGAATAAAATCGTTTTATTTTTCTATGAACTACAAAGACAGCTTTCCCACCCGTGCTTTTGTGCTCTGATCTCAATTTCCGCTGAACTGTAAAGCAATCAGCAGCTTCTCTGTGGCCTGTTTCTTTCATCTCAACCTCTTCCCAGTCTTTTTCCTCTGTGTTCCCGATTCTACACAACTTTGCTTTGCCTCAGGTATGACTTCCAACTCGTCCTTTCTCTACCCTTCACTGACCAGCTCCACACTGTTCCTCCACACCCACTGCCTTGCCCTTTTCACCACCTACTTTTGCTTTCTGGTTTTTATTCCAATATTCTTATCACCAGTCAACTGGCAGATAGGTAACTACCAATTCCAACAGCCTCCGTCAGACTCCACTCTCCTCTGTCCACTTGTTCTGGATGCTCCTTCTCTGACTTCCAGGATGCTGAAGCATCCTCACTCCCCTAAGACTCTCTGTTCTTCGCTGATCCATCATCATTCTCCCATTTCCTTTCTGTGGATATTCTCCAAAGTTCTGTCTAATGTGACTTTCCCAGTAGATAATTCTAATTCACAGATTTCCATGGACCTCATCTTTGTTTCCCTCACTTCCAGAACCATCTTTCCTAATGATTTATTAAATAGCTGCCAAATTTTGGTTTTTTGTTTTACTGCTCAGTAATATCTCTTTAAGCTATTGTCTCCTTTTTATCCCTACCACCACCACCCACGTTCAAGCCCTTACTGTCTTTTGTCTTGACCAGCTTTTTTTTCCCCTCAGATTTTTAAAGCATCTAAAAATAACTAACTAATGAAAGCATATTTTAAAATCTTAAGAGTGGGCCAACAACCAACATACCGAATGAAAAAAAAAGGTTGGGTTTTTTTTACTGTTTATTTATTAATTTTGAGAGAGAAAGAGAGAGCACCAGCAGGGGAGGAGCAGAGAGAGAGAGAGAGAGAGAGAGAGAGAGAGAGAATCTGAAGCAGGCTCCACTGTCAGCACAGAGACTGACCTGGGGCTGTAATCTCATGAACCTGTGAGATCATGACCTGAGCCGAAATCAAGTTGGATGCTTTACCAACTGAGCCACCCAGGCAACCCCCCAAAAGAGTTTTAAAATGTTCTTTAGACAATTTTTTTTCTTATGGATACATTTTTTTTTAATTGAAGGACAGTTGACACATGATTCAACCACTCTGCACTTCACCCTGCGCTCACCACCAGGGCTGCTACCGTCTGTCACCATACAATGCTTTTACAGTATCACCGACTATATTCCCTACGCTGTGCCTTTATTCTCTGGACAGTTTAAAACCTTTCGTGTTTGATAAGCAGCATGTCCGTGTTTGGAAAACAGGCACTCCCACAGCCCTGAGCACTAGTGTTCCATGGCACACGGTTTACAAACCTCTGGCTGGAAACTGGTGCTTTGGCCTTGACACTTGTCTCTGACCCCTAATCCATATCACAAATTAATTTTATCAAGGCAAGGCACTTATACACACAAACTCCTTGTTTATAAATACTCATTCCAAGTAAACAGTCATTCCATGGAAATTTTACACTTGGGATCCTCTTCCATATGGCCTGTCCTCCATTTTCTGGCTTGTCTACATTCACGTTGCGTTATTACTGTTCAGTGAATTTGTTTCCACCCTCTACTGAAGGCCTAGCACGGCACTCTGAACGCTGGAACTAGTCAAACACATTCAGTTGAATTCTCAGTGCAAAACTCAAGTTTTTCAGGTGTACATTATTGTGCTCAAGGGTAGCACTAAATAAACGAAGCTTTTAAAAAGTATGATATAGCTAAACCGACTCGTGTTTATAGAATTTTATAATAAACTTTGATGAGTCACTTAAGGTTCAATCCCATGTGGAAAGCCCAGCCGAAAGGATTGCCAAAACTCAGTTTAATTAAAAACAGAAAGAAACAAAGCAGCAGCTTTTTATTTCCCCTAAATATATGTTTCAAGGAAAAAAAGTATCTTAGGTACGCTTAATGAATCTTCCTGTACTCTCAGAGCAGAAGCACTTACGCATTCAGAAGTAACTTGGGAGAAGTGAGGACAAGCAGCCATGGACACAAGGCTTTTGAGGAATGTCATATACACTTGTTGCTGTTTCTTCCCCGGAGGCTTTTCAGGCGCTGCTTCAAGGCCCTTCACCATGCAGCTGGGGTTACCTCATTGATCCTCGTATCAAGTTACCCCACCCTTTCTGTTCCCTAAGGTCTGGCTACACTTGTGCCTGGTTCCTCCCCAAATAAACTAAACATTCCCGTGCCTGTTTGTGCAGAATGAACACACTGACCGTTATGTTCCCATTTCTAGCAAAGTCTGTCCCTTACCTGTCCAGAAATTATACTCGTCCTGTAGAGTCCAGCTCAGATATCAATAAGCCTATAGAAAATTGGTAGAATTGTATCTTTCTCATGCCGTAAGTATTTCTATTGCAATATTTACCATACTCCACTTGTGTTATGGCTTACTCATCTGCTACAGGTGAGTACTATATGTTAGTAATATGTTAATTAACTACTTAAAAAATAGTTCTTGACTTAAGAAACATGGAATTTGAAGTTTCTGGCCACAGGGGTAGGGGAGCACCCTTGCATTATAACAACTGCACAGATAACCAGGGAGAAGACATAGTAATATTTATTTACAATGTCTTTATTCGTGGATAACACTTTAGAATAATTACAAAAGCAAAAAAATACAATATTATTTATTCATGTATCTGGGTCCTACTGATTCCTTAAAATAAGTAGTAATTGTACCTTGCATTTTTTTTCTTCATCCCTCTACTGAATAACATAGTTTATTATCTAGGAATAAACAGCCAATAAATATCTGTTAAATTGATTTTAGCTGAACTGTTACATTATTATGGTCATGCAAATTATTGATTTTTCTTCTAACAATGAAGGCATCTGCATAAGAGACACTCAAGCAATCATATAAGAAAAAGCAGCCTACTTCCAAGAGAAGAAACTTAAAAGGGAACAGTGTCCCTGAAATAATCACTAGTCAGCCCCTACATGTAGGCAATACCTATTTCTTAGGGAACAGGGCATCCTGGAGTGACACATTTTTCACAGCCACAAATACAAGGAAAATATGTGCGTGTCACTCTGTGCTTACGCAAGTATTTTCTTCTTCTGGACGTTACTTGAAAAGACACAACATAATCAAAATCAATTCACTTCTCTTAAACAAGTCCTTTCAATGAGCCTGGAAAAGAATGGACCTTTCCCCAAGAGCTTTTGATTTTCATTTTGCAGGGACAGACATACTTAATTAAAACTGAAACCTGAAGGAAATTCCACATTTTAGAGCTCAACAAAAAGTGCCTCTAAACATCAGAGTATCACTGATGATTCAAAGAGCCACAGTCTGTGATGCCACACAGCCCCCTCTCGAGGGATAACGTCACTACCAATGAATTAGGGATGAAAATATAGCCAGAGAGCCATACTGAGATGAAAAACAAAAAAAGCATTTTCTTAGCTTATCATGCAAACTATCTTTCTTCACAGCAGCACCTACTCAACAATTTCTTCATCAGCTCTTTATTTTACTAAATAAAAGTTAACTCAAATCTCAACCGTAACTCCTTCTGTTCTTGTAAGACTTCACCCCCCAAAGAAATGAACTGCCAGAAATTATGACTTCTTGCATAATGACTGAATGCTTGCTTTGTCAGCCAAAGCTTAGGATTTGAGAACCATGCAATATGAAATTTACTCTTCAACATTAACTTTAAGGACCCCGGGTGTTCAGAGTTACCTAGGTTTTAGTTTACCATCAACTTTACATTTTCACTTAAAAACTGTATCAGCCTATCTTTGGAGGCATAATGCCCTGGCTTTTTTCATATTCTCCAAAGATAACATTCATTTTTAAAAGCCAAATTTTATCAAGAGAATTGGTATTAATGGAAACATGTTAGCTACCTCTGTCAATAATTTTCTGTTTTTCACTGAGAAAAACCACTGCAAGCTCATTACCAAGAAGATGCTTCCTCTACAATCTTCAAATGCTGCTGTCTTGCATCGTTGTTAAATCTTCTGTACCATTCCAGACTTGAAGTTGAAACAACTTCTTTGCCAAATGATCCAACTCTTTCATCTTCTTCTTCAGATCTTCAAAGGTATGTAGTGCCTTCAGTAGCATCTACATGGTTTCAAAGTTTAGGATTATCTATCCACTGCATGAGATACTTTTCTAGGTTTCAAACAGACCATACTATCCTTGAGTAACTCAATGAAGCTTTCCAAAACCAACACCATAATGTTGTTTTGAATTTTCTCACAAGCATAAAAAAAACCTATCCATTATTGATGAAGGTATATGCATGACCAAGCTTATGTTTCTTATGTGTTCACCTCACTCAATATATTTTATACATCTAATACTCCTTTATAATGCATGGCACTTCCTAGACCTCTTGTGCTCACCAACTTTTTTCACAAGCTCTTCCATTTCCTTAGAAAACAATGACATGATCTTGTGGAAAACTGCGGAGCTATATGACAGAAGAACACTCTGCATCCTTCTACATGGATTCACCTATGACTCAAACATTTCCATTGTTGCACTTATATAAACCTGTTATGGTCGAATTTCTATTTGGATAGTAAATTTGGGGTGGAAATTTCTGCATAATGTTATAGCAAATATTTTGCAAGAGTTCAGATAGTGAGGGCTATTTGTATTGTACAAATACATGTGTTAACTGGTCTCTAATTTAGAATCTTTGAATGAGAAACATTTCCCAACTCCTAGTTCCTTCTAGTGCTGATCAGAATTAATTGACAACAATTAGGATATCTTATTATAGTTTCTGCACATTTCTGATTTCATTCACTGACATACACGTTTTGAGTACCTATTATGTGTCAGGCAGTATGGGGGGGGGGGGTAAGAAAATGAATAAAATGTGCTCCCACCTTTCAAAGATGTTGCAGCACTGTAGAAGTAGACAAAAAGAAATACAGAAATGCAATACGAGTTACAGGAATCAAGACAAACATTCTTACAATACAGCTGAGGCACAAAGAGAGACACAGATGTTTGCTCACAAGGAGGCTGATCTCAGCAAAGCGTTCTTTCAGAAGAGGACACTTGACAGAACTTTTGAAAGGTGCAGTGGGTACAGCAATTGCCAAGACACACAGGAGGTGTGGAAGAGCATAAAGAGCATGAAATTCAAGGTAATAACACACTGGGTCTTAGAGCAGTGGAGACGAGTGGTTCATAGTAAAAGGTAAGAATGGAAAGGGATCACCAGTAGATCATGAAGGGCCTCGCACTCACACAGGTAATTCCCATCATGCAGAAATGTGATTGTTGACCATAACACGTTATATACAGAATTCTACCTTTCATGCATCAGCTGACTAAATCTTCCTGTTCACAGCTTCCATTGGGAGGAAGGCCAGCATCCACAGCATCCACTCTCCACCCTAGTAATAGGTCAAAAAAATGGGAGCTAGAGGTCACTGCATCCTGACCTCTGGGGGATTAGGAAAGGATCAACAACTGGTAGGAAAGATGTGTCTGCTACAGACACTTAAGGACTGCACATATCTTTACCTCAACCTTGAGGTCCCAACCTCCTGTTAAGCAGGAAACTCCAGTCTCTGGGGACATTTCCATGCACTCTTTTTTTTTTTTTTTAATGTTTATTTATTATTGAGAGACAGCGTATGAGCATGGGAGGGGCAGAGAGAGAGGGAGACACAGAATCTGAAGCAGGCTCCAGGCTCCAAGCTGTCAGCACAGACCCCGATGCGGGGCTCGAACTTACAAACCAGGAGATCATGACCCAAGCTGAAGTCGGACGCTTAACCAACTGAGCCACCCAGGCATCCCTCCATGCACTCTTAAAGTTGCCTAGTTCTGTGCAGGGTAAGAAATGTGGGAAAGCCCCAGTGATTTTTAGCTCTTTGATAATGGAACACACTCATTTTATAACATGTAAGTTAATTTTTGAACTATGGCCATCTCACTCAAAAACATTACCAGAAATTTACTGGGTAAGGATGAAAAGGAAAGCCTATACCCAGAAATTTGAGTTTTGCAGCGGGCATTGGTTATTTGCTGTGTCTAATTCAGGCAAACTACCAGACCTCTCGGTCATCAGTTTCCTCACTTCTTCACGAAGTTGTTGTAAAGATTAAGCAAGTTTAATACATGAAAAACTTTAAGATAATACCTTGAAACATGTAAAGAACTCAATCAATCCTAGATGCTTTCATCATGAGCTTCTCCAGTGTTTGTTGCTCTTTCTTCTAGCAAAAGTTTCAATTTCCCTCTAGGGATATATCCTCCCTAAATCTCACATGGTTTGGATGCAGGCCAATCAACATGTTTCAATACACTAGCAATGGTGACTGGTTCATGAATAGGCACACAGCCCAGTAACAATGGGATAACATGACTCTCTTGAGGCGGAGGTTTGGAGTTCCTTGTTTTCTTTCTGCTGTCCCTTAAAGCTGAGAAGTTGTAAGGCTGCAATGGCAGCCACTGTCTTGCTATCACATTTAACCTGAGCCTGGAGCCAACACAATGGAAGGCAGAACTGAAGGAGGAAAGAAACCAATTCCTATTGACATAATTCATTCCAGATCCATTCTCTTTTTTTATCAGTTCCATTTTCCTTAAGCAATTTGGGTGAAGTCTCCCCTTACTTGAAATCAAAAGAATATTCCATAATAAAGAAATTATCCTAGAGGCTGTAAAGAGGCACTGAAGGAGTTTAAGGAAGGAAGGAAATTGAATATCATTCTAGCAGCATTGGGGAGACCTGGTTAAAGAGTCTGACAGAAGGCAGGAAGACAAATCAGGAGAAAATTTTAACAATCTATGTAAGAACTGATGAGGACCTAAAACGAGGTAGCTGGAATGAAGACAGTGTGGCGGAAGAAAAGCGAAGGATATTCAATGACCAGATTTGCAGAATGAAGAAAAGCAAGGAGTCTAGGGTGACTCCCAGACTTCTCACTTTGTTGACTTGGTGGATGATGAGGCCATTTATCTGGATAGGAAATCCAGAAGGTGGAGTAATATTTAAGGGAGAAAAATGAATTAAGGTTCTGACATATTGAGTGTCAGGTGCCTGTGACATAAGTATGCAGAGATATTAAGAAGGCAATCAGACATGCCAACCAGACACCTGGGCAAAACGTCTGGCATGGAGCTTTATAGGTAGGCAATAATTCATGGAATGGCTCGAAGCTTCGGGCATTGGTGAGTTAACAAACACAGAGTGTGTAGAAGAGGACCGTGCCCAGAATCACGAGGACATAAATCACTAGGGGCAAAGAAAGAGAACCCAGTGAAAGGCAGAGGGGAAACGGTCAGAGGAAGAGGAAGAGAACCAGGAGATACCATGTCAAAGAGCCAGAGGAAGAAGTTTTCAGGGAGCAAGACATCAACAGCATGACACGTGGCCTGGAGGTCAGGTAATAAAGAGCACTTCTTTCCTTTGCTGTAACACTTCCAGTGAAGGCAGAAGCAGACGTGAAGAATTTCACAGAATTGATGTGAAGTGAGGAAGCAGAGAGATTTAGAGGGGACTGCGCGTTTGAAAGCCTTGGTTTCAAGTAAAAGGAGGGACACAGCAGGAGTTTGCCTTTAATGTTTGAAAACAAACACTAGAAGGTGGAGGGAAATCTGATTTATAGCATCTGCTGATTCCTCTCATGTAAAACATTCCCCGATAGAGAGGTGATTTGAATCACATGGCATTAAGGAAAGCAGGGCTGGGAAAAGGGGCTCACATCGGCTCTCAGGAGCCATGCTGGTGTGGCTGGCTCCAACACCCAGATGAACTAGGGAAAACAATCTGGATGTGGGGTACAAAGTGTGCGGAAAGAGCTAGCAGAGGAAAAAGCTAACAATATATACAAATGGATAAAGAAGCAACAAAGAAAATTCTTGAAGAGATCAGGTCAAAACTGGATGGAAAGATAAACTTAGTACAGAAAAAGAAGAAAACCTCCTCTGAAGTTGGATGTAGATAGAGGAACAGTTTTAAGTACAAAAATGGGAAATTGTGGTAATTATAACTAAGAGATGTCACAGCTTCCAATTCCTTTGAGAAGTAGAAGGCAAGGTCATTTGGTTAGCAATCAGGTGGCAATGGCCTTTCAGAGGATAGAAGAGGTCATATGAGGAATGGGAGGATATGGGACCAGAGGCAAGTACTAAATATATGTGTGTATGCATGCACACATGCATATTTGATATTCCTGTCTTCTCCCACTAGACTGAAGTTCCCTTAGAGAAATGAGGCTATCTTACTTATCTTCATTTCCCTGATCTATATTCAAGATAATTTGGTTATCTTTTAGTATTATTATCTGTTGGTAGGTAAATATATAGGTAGATTGGCTGAGCAAATAAACAAGGAAAAACATAGGCGTTTCTAAAAGGAAGTACTATTTTAAAGTATTTATAGGGGACACAGTCAGTGGTATGGTAATGTCATTGTAAGGTGACAGGTGGATGGTAGCTGCACTTGTAGTGAGCACAACATACTGTATAGAGTTGACAAACCACTATGTCGCACACCTGAAACTAAGGTAACTATTCTGTGTCAACTATTCTCAAATAAAAAAAATAAAAATAAACTTGAAAAAAAGGAGGTACTATTTTATATGTCTTTCATTTCCCAATCACATTGAAATCCCATTCAACTGAATTTAAGTATTATATTTATAGTATATGTTGTTGTCACAGACGTACTGGAGCACCTATATGGAGAATGGTGACCTTAGTCCCAAGATATAATTTTAAGTCAAGGTGGTAGTTGTAATGTAGGTAGGTGGTGTGTGTAGATGACTCCATACACTCCCTGTGTGTGTGTGTAGATGACTCCTGTGGTGTGTGTAGATGACTCCATACACTCCATACACTCCCTGCTTTTTACAGAATATGTACAACCAAAGTTTCAGTAGCAGCAGTTAAAATACCATCAATGCTCTAGAGTCAGATAAACCCTGTAACCTTAGATCTATCACTTAGTGTCTTTATCCACTGTGTTTATATTTGCTTATTTCTGCAGTATGAATAATGTAAGTTTACCTAATGTATCTTTGAGATCACAGTGAGATTTGCTATAAGTGTTTTGCAAATATCAGTAAATGTTGAATAAAAACAGAGGCTTTAGGAGAAAAAGTTTGAGATTTCTAAAATTGTAGCAGGTAGAACAAATTTATAGCAATTTAATCCAGCTGTGTTCCTTAGTGCTTATGCTCTTTATTAATGCATTAATTAATTCTTTTGACACATATTTAAATGCTATTAAACGATAAGCACTGTTCTATGTGCCAGTAACATAGCAGAAAACAAGCAACAAAAGTGCTATCCTCATGTAGTTCAGATCCTAGTGGTACAAAAAAAAAAAAAAAAAACAAAAAACCCCAAGAACCCAGCATTAACAAAATAATAAAGGGTTATATGATATAAAAAAAGAATAAATGCAAGGAAGAAAAATAAAGCAAAATAAAGGAGCAGTGGGTGGTGGGGGCTAGGCTACTATTTTGGATATGGTGGTCTGGGAAGGCCTCTATAAGAGGTGATATCTGGACAGAAAATATAAAAGGGAATAATTTAATTTCCTTCCTAAACTACTCATTGGTTCTTTATTTATTATGTATTAGTTTGGATCTTGAGAGACTGTTTTAAAGTTTTTATCAAAAATAAAAGTAGGGGATGCAGTAGCTCAGGTAAAATTTCTAAAGCATATTATTACTCACAGCTTTGCTTTTTAAATGGAATGAAATAAAGATAATTTCAGTGCTTCCTGGTGGCTTGCAGTGGCCGATCATTATAATGATCCATTTAAATCAAAAGCAGTTTTTCCTTTTCCCTGCCTGACAACGGCTCCAATCACAACCTATCAGTTTATTGCTGCTAATTGCTGTGGTATTAAAATCAGAGCCAAGGCATGAAAGTGTTCAGTGAAAACACAACATTCTGGCTGATGCTTTTGAGGTTTGCCTGCGGAAGACTTTTTGGTTGTAGGCTTATACAAGTTCTTCCATTAGCTCTAAAAATTGTGTTTCGTAAACTAACTCTGAGAAAAGGAACATACAAATACACAAGGTTATTTATATATCAGATCATAAAAGCTAGCATTTATTAAATGCTTACTCTATTTGAGACTTTGTTCTCAGCACCTTATCTCAATTAATCCCCCCAAAAGATAAGTTTGCTCCCTCAGTTTTATTATCTATAAAATGAAGAAATAAATAGTAGCTTCTTCTGAGTTTTACTGATGACCTTATGATTCATCACATATTACATTCAGCAGAGAAAGAAGTATATTTTTATCAGATGGAAAAGAGGACAGTGCATAAAGACTGAGACAAAAATGAACTTGGCATGTTCTACATCCAGCAAAACAGCCAGTATGATTCCTTAACTATGTATAGCTAAATAACATTATGTGCTATTTTCCAGGATCTTACTGGATATCTGTTTTCCCTGTGCTTTTGTTAAATGTCTCTATGCCTACAGCTGAATACGGGCGATGCAGGAGTAACTCCCAAACAGTAAGACTGCAGATGAATTTTCCGTTATGGAAACAGAAAATGTAACTGTTTTCCGAAACAGAAACATGAAATCCGAAAGTGAATCTCCCTCTAAGAAGAGAAACACCTTTAATTAGTAGAAAACTGAAAAAGAAATCACTTTTTTTTTATTTGGGTGCTATGTGGAAATTCCTCCTTTTGACATGTGAGAGGAACTTAAGAGGACAGTCTTCACAGCCCCATTTGTTAAGGAATCAGATCAAGATCAGATAGGAAATTTTAAGAAGGGAGGACAGAGAGAGAGACAGTGAATGTGATAACAGGTAAGTATGTACTTCCTTTCCAAATAGTAAATCACTGTATAGATTTCAAGAATCCCAAAATATACTTCGGCAAACTGCAAGGTGTAAAGCATGAATAGTTTAGGATATAAGCACAGTTCATGAGTTATGCTTGTAAAGCATTTCCGACCTAACAACTGAGGGTGAAAACGGATTTCCTACTAAAGAATTCAGAGTTTTTCCCAAATCTATAATAAAGCCAAATCAGCTTTTAGTTTTTGAGATGGCTATTACAATTTTGTCCTCCTTATGTACCATGTTTGATTAACTAAATTTGGTTTCTTAATTAATTAAAGTTCCAACTAGACTTTAAAGATCCACCTCTTCCCTTAGTAGGAATATTTTATTTTGTCCCTTATAACTTGAAGGAAAAGATAAGACTTCAAGAATATTTATGTCTGGAACTCTGAGACATTGAGGACTTTATATAACAAATTTTGACAATGTTTAAAATAATTCTTCAAGCCAGATCCATGAACATCTGCCAGGTTGTCCCATTATGAGAGCGTCCTATGTGCACCACATGAACGCTCAGGAACTTGGGTTCTACCTCAGGATGGTGTCAGAAACCTGTGTGATCCTAAGCGAGTCGTTTAAGGAATGGCAATGTCAGTATCTCTGTAAAACAAGGAAACTGGATTATACCATCTGTCTGTGACACGGTAAACGAGATATTTTATAAAATTTTAACATGATTGCAGTAATATTTCTTATTTATTACTATTTATTATCATTGGTATGGGATATCATTAAAGTTCTTTACAAGCCTTAAGATTCTAGAATTTTGCTATAATGCTCTTTAAAAGTTACAAATTTTGAAACCTCAAATGTGAAATTGTGTTCCATTAAAGTAACATTAAATGAATTTGATTGTATTCTAGTTATTAGGTATATAACAATATATTTATCAGATATTTAATTATTTAGAATGCCTTAGCCACAAAACATGCCTTAATAGTACACGGTAGACTCACTCTGTATTTCTCCTTTTGTCTGTTTCTGTCTCCCAGTCTGTCTCCCTCTCTTTACACACACACGTGTGCACACACACACACACACACACACACACACCTCCATTTTTAGAAAAAATTGTAATATTCTACTAGGTACGTCCTATGTTTCTTTTTTATTTTAAATTAATTTCTTTTGTTAATGTCTATTTTATTTTTAAGAGAGAGGGACAGCATGAGCGGGGGGAGGGACAGGGAGAGAGAGGAACAGAAGATCCAAAGCAGGTTCTGTGTTGACAGCAGGGAGCCCAATGTGGGGCTCGAACTCATGAACCATGAGATCATGACCTGAGCCAAAGTCAGATGCTTAACCGACTGAGTCACCCAGGTGCCACATTATGTCCTATGTGTCAGTGACAGTCTAGATTTAGAAAATTCTCTGATTTTTATCATAAACCAATTCCCACAAATGTTGACATATGGACCTGAAATATACTTTAAATATTCAGGAAAGAAATGTTAATTTTTCTTCATTTACTTTCTTTTCTTCCCTCCCTCTATATTTCTCAGTTCACTAGTGCTACATTTTGCATAAGTTCTTACTTTCAGTTGCCTTATTTTAGTGAATAAGCAAGTATCATGTGCAGAATATGTGCAGACTAAAAAATTATTTTCTCATAATAATAATGTCTTCTCTTTCTATTTCTTGTTTCTATTCATTAAATATGCCATATGATGGAGATATTTGGCCTTTAAAAAGCACAATTAAAATCTCATCTGGAAACAAGAACATTCATGAATCATCTCTGCACTTCTATGTTAATTACAAAACTAAGTATTTTAAGTCATGCTTTATAACACAGAGATACTGCCAATTAGAATGTTTTCTAAGCATAGCCACTTGCCATTAAATTTAAACATATTTGTCAAATACAAATACAGCTTTATTTATTAAGGGTTATAATATCCTATCATCGTGTTATAGATATTTGCCTAACAACATCTGAATTAAGCTCAAAGCCTACATAACTCTTGCTAGCATATGCCATTGGTTTATGTCAACATTTCCAGACCATTAAGAAGCCATTCTTGTCCGGTATTTATGATATGAACTAACAGGAAGTTCTGTCAACCCGCCACAGTGCCAAAAATTCTCTAATTTGGTATTCATCTCCTAAAAATGGTTGAAATAATTCACCAAAAATAACATACCTTCAGAAGAGAAAATTGAAGTCAATGTATTGAGGCTTGCAATGGTCCCTACCCAAATGCAGTAATGGGACTTTTATGGGATGGGGCAAAAATTCTGCCCCTAGTTAGTTAAAGCTGGTGGACACAATTTGATTGCAATGCATCCCTTTGAATTTAGGCACAAGTCTGCATTTAATACGTCAATGTGAGGTAGTGCTATATTACAAAGGGATTAGTGAGTTGGTTATGCCTAGGAAAACCAGTCCCTTAAAGACTAGAGTCTGGTACCTTTCTCCCAAAGAAGTAACTCATAAGGCCATCATCCAGGGTATTCTGATGGAACACACTCAAGTCTCTGACTCTGCCACTGAATGAACCAATGAATGCCTGCAGTAAAACTGCCTCTCTTCCCTAAAGCAGACAATAAAAGTCTGTGTCTTTGGGAATCCACGAAATACTAGACAATGTCTACTTCAACACTGTCAGTATGCACCTTTCCCTGCCTGGATAAACTGTGATCCTTTAATCTGCTTTTTGGCTAGACTTCCTCCCACCTTCCTTCTTCCCAATGGGTCCAAAAGAAAATTAAATTGATACTGAAATCAAATTTTGTATTTATATCTTGTGAGTCTGCATTATATAGGTAAAAATTCACTCTCTTAGAGAAAAATCAAAGACCTCAAACATAGTTCTAATTCTTGACCCAGAGAATTAGTATTCAATCATTTTAGGAAGTAAGTGATACAGGAATCACTTAGCTCAAATAACTTTCTCTGATTTTACTTCAGTGAATGATGTACTATAATGATCGTAATCAAAAGGGGGTGATGGGCTGACAGAGGGAGGATAGAAGAAAAGGTCCAAATTGTCATGTCCTCCTATGGAAAATAGTCTGAATACAACTCAGCCTTTAATTCTCGATGGCCAAGGAGGCAATATGAGGATAACAGTAAGCATTCACTCAAGCATTTGGGGGCATTTACTACATACTACTGCTCAGTTCAGGATACCCAAAAATCACGGAAAGAATTTGATGTCAAGGAGCTCAAGGGAGAGGGTGGGTGACACAGATATAAATGAACAATTAAAATATTACATCATTATTGTATGCCTGGGGATTAGAAGAGGAAAGCAGAAGACACAAAGCCACTGAAGTAGCCAAGAGAAGGGGGCCAAGCCAGCTGCCTTAAGTAGGTAATGTTAAAGTTTCTAAAAAATGCTAATTGAGGCACTCTGAGAGAGGGAGGAAATATGTGCCAAGGCCAAAGAGAAAGTATGGCGTGTTCAGATGGTTAGGAATAGGGATAGCTAGGGTTGCCTGGGTGGCTCAGTAGGTTAAGCGTCCGACTTTGGCTCAGGTCTTGATCTCGCAGTTCATGAGTTCGAGCCCCACGTTGGGGTCTGTACTGACAGCTCAGAGCCTGGAGCCTGCTTTGGGTTCTGTGTCTCCCTCTCTCTCTGTCCCTCCCCCACTCACACTCTGTCGCACGCTCTCTCTCAAAAATGAATAAACTTCAAAAAAATGTAAAGGATAGCTAAAACGTAAGTGGGTATGTGTGAACTATGTGTCTGTGTGTGTGTCTAGGGTAGGACATGAGATGAAACAAAAAACATAGGTATGATTTTCAAGAAAGGTATAAGGCAAATTTTTTTAGATATGATACCTAAAACACAAGCAATCAAAGAAAAATAGATAAGTTGGAATTCTTCAAAATTAAAAAACTTTTGCATAACAAAGGACACTCTAAAGAAAGTGAAAAGACAATGAATGCACAGGGTGTGAGAAAATATGTGCAAATCATGCATCTGACAAGGCTCTAGTATTCACGACACATAAGTAACTCTGACTACTCAACAATGAAAGAAAAATCTCCCAATTAAAATGTGGGCAATTATGGGGTTAAAATATTGGCCCTAATGTCTAGGAACTACAGCCATCATACATTCCTGGTACAAATGTAAAAGGTGCTATGGAAAACAGTCTGACAGTTACTCCAAACTTTAAACACAGTGCTACCATATGACCTAGCAATTCCACTCCTGGGTATCTATACAAGACGACTGACAGTAGATATTCAAACAAAAACTTATACATAAATGTTCATACAGCACTTTCAGAACAGCCAAAAAGTGGAAGCAACTCAAATGTTCATCAAATGTTCATCAAATGAGTAAACAAAATGTAAAATACCCACATGATGGAATATCATTCAACCATAAAAAGGAAGGATGTAGTGACACCACAACATGGATGAGCCTTGAAAACGTTATGCTAAGAATACAGATCTAAAAGGCCACATATTCTATGATTCCATTTATATACAGTGTCCAGAATAGGCAAGTCTTATAGTTGTCAGGGGCTGGGAAAAGGAAGAGTGGGAATTCACAGCTAACGGGCAGACAATTTTTTTGCAGGAATGATGGAAATGTTCTGGAATTACATAGTGGTTATGGTTGCACGGGTTTTTTGAATATATGAAAAAGCAATGAACTGTATGCTTCAAAAGGGTACATTTTATGGCATATATGTAATCTTTCCATTAAAAAAAAAGATTTAATGTGTTGCCAAAGGAAATTTAAATTTTGCAGATATGCGTGGCAGGCCTGAGTTTCGATTATAAGGTACAAGCCTTCAAACCCCAATTTTACCTTTCCTAGATTTTCCTATGATCAACCCCTGTACTATATAGAGGCATTCAGTTTCCTACCAATAAGTTACTGGGGCATCAGTAAAAATCTAATTCATTACAAGAAGCACTGCATGTGTCTTAAGTACACATGATTAAGTTCTTAAGTGTCAGCTTTTCTTCCATAATATTTTAAAAAGTGAAGATCCAACTAGAAGAGGATCCAACTAGGGGAAATACGGCAAAAACACTCTTAAAACGCTGTATGCACAGCTCAAATATTGAAGCTGTTAATTTATCACGTTATAGCCTAAATTTTACCTTGAACCCCCTCAGCTTTGCATCCCCATTCCTTAACACTGAGTTGATTTTATAAATTTCCAGATTGAAAAAAATGTACCCACCTATTTTATGGGGGAAAAACGTGGGGGGAGTAGGGAAGAAGGAAAGTAAATGTGTGTGCATGTGCATACACACATCCTATCCTTCCTAAGAAATACGTGTAACAAATGTGCCAAAAGCACACTTGAGACATTTTATGCAGTGTTCCCCATTACAAATTACAAAGAATAAAAAAGTCTGTCAAAATGAGATTTGTGGCATTTTCTACTATAGTTCATCACAAATAATTTCAAAGCCATCAGTTTATATTTTTATTAAAAAACTAATAGATCTGTTTAAAATAATTTTGTACTTTATTTCTAAGACACCTCTAAGATGTTGCAGTTGAACTGAGTCTGCAAAGAAACTGTATTAAGTGTTTCAGTGACAAATTAATCTATGGTAACAATGATTTTAACTGGGAAAAACATTTGAAGCACTTTTTCAAACATTTCATTTCAATCAACTAATGGAAAATACCCAATCATATTTGCATAAAGTTAATTTTGAAATGTTTTGTTGATATTAGACAATTAGAATGCATTACTGTTCTTTGTCACTAAATGAGATGTCTGTTTACTTGAGGACTGAATATAAAGTAAATTTAAATTTTTATAAAGTAGGGAAAATAGTATTGGAGTAGTAGTTCATAAACAAGTAAGATACAAGCAGGTCTTGAACAAGACAGTCATTTATTATGCTGAAGTTGATTCTGGGCAACTCACCAACACCGAATCACTACAATATGCAAATAGAGTAACTCCAAAGTCTAAAAGAGATTTATCATCAAACTTAGTTCCTCTTAGCACTTCATACTTTCCTCAACTACCATTTTTTTAAAACCAGCTGGTCACCCTTTATCAAAACTATCATGTGGAGATCAGAGAAGAATTACTACTTGTGAGTCCTTAGAAAAAGTTGCCAAGAACCTGCTACTCAGTTTTGGAAAAGAGATGTTTCTAACATATTTTGCTGTGGTCAAATCATCATGGTTGAGTTTTCAAAATTGATACAAATGAGAGTGTCACCAGCTTTTCATACCTTGAGGACACAGCTCAATGAATTCGATGGCACTGACTTGCAACCTATATTGGATGATGCTGGTTCTCTCCAGTGAGAAAGATGGAAAGGTGACATCTTGAAAGGACTAGTCATAATCAAGAAGGACTTCTTAAAACCCGGAAGAAATAAACCGCATTCACCCAGAAAACAAAACATGCCCAGAGAGACTTCTACCCGTTAGATGATTTTTAGCTCTCCTCTTGATACCACAAAGGAGCACGTTTTCCTTTCTTACCGTACCTAATGCTAAATCAAGCTTCAGTTGAGACAGACAGGTTGGTCCAAGAAAATTAAAGGGCTGTGAAAAAGTCACACTTATTAGCCCAAAGGACTTGCTTCTGCAACACTTGCATACCCATGACCCTAGGGTGAAGTAGTTTCTTCCAGAGAGGCTTCCACATTACCCTACTGTGAGGCTGAACTAAAAACAACTACATGAAGAAACCAATTCTATTTTGAGGAATGAACAGTTGTCCTCATTCAACATTATTTCTTACAAGTCTTCAACTAAGTGCCTGGCATTGTGTTAAGAAATGTAAAAGTGGGGCGCCTGGGTGGCTCAGTCGGTTGAGCGCCGACTTCGGCTCAGGTCACGATCTCGCAGTCCATGAGTTCGAGCCCCGCATCGGGCCCCTGTGCTGACAGCTCAGAGCCCGGAGCCTGTTTCAGATTCTGTGTCTCCCTCTCTCTGACCCTCCCCCATTCATGCTCTGTCTCTCTCTGTCTCAAAAATAAATAAACGTTAAAAAAAAAAAATTTAAAGAAATGTAAAAGCAAGTAAGATATAATTATTAAGCTTAAATCCATTCAGTCTAGCAGGAGAAATAAAGGAAGTGGTATGCACAAAGGCCAAGAAATATAAAGCAGACTGGCAATTCAGGAGCCAAGAATTTTGCTGGGGCTAACTCATAGGGCAGGATGGCAGAGCAGCCAAGGATGAGGCTAGGGAGGGAGACAGAAGTCACAGCGTAGCCAACGTTTATTAAGAATTAACTGTGTGGCAGCTGCTATCATAAATATGTCACATACATTTTGTTTCATTTAGTCCTCACAAAGCAAGTCGACAAGGCAGATCTCATTTTGATCACCCATTGTAGATGAGGAAGCTGAGCTATAAGGAAGGTATGGACACTGATACCCATGCTGCCCAACGAATAAGTCGGAGAACTGTACTTTGATCTCAGCTCCCAGATTCTAGACCCTATGCTTACCATAAAGGGTCTTGTGTACAAAAACAAGAATCTGCGTTTTCCTTGTCGGTGAGAAGGATCACTGTTGGGTATTAATTACAAAGAGAAGTAGCATGATTAGCATGACCCCAAAGTTGAGCATGGATTAGAGGAGACAGACCATGAAGGTGGCAGATCACTAGAAGGCCAAAGTGGTAATCCATGCTGGACACAATAGGGCTATGAATTTCGGCAGCAGAAATAAAAAGGAGCAATAGCCCTATCAGAGATATTTAGAGATATTTAAATTTCTAAATAGTGACTACGGAATAAGAAATAATACTCTTGATAAATCCTAAATCCTAAGATTTATCAAATGTCCTGGTCTAAAAGGATGGTAGGTGATGAGGAATTTTGTTATGGTTCTATTTCTGTTCAAGGGTCTTTTTTTTTCCTGTTACTCCTTTATTTTTTGTCTTTTATTCTGCCTCTGAAACAAAATTATCACCCTTTCAATACACAAATCTCACAAAGGAGGCTAATTGACATTGAAGTTCAACATGCTTGCTAGAATCAGCTTCCAGCACAGTTGTGCTTATGTTCTATCCTGACCTTCCTGAGACATCCAGGAGTATAGTTATGCCTTCTTTGCTTATTAAGCTTATTTTTAATTTTTGAAGTAGGAGTTTTTAAATCTAGAAGAATTTTACTGGATAGAAGTAAAATAAATGCCATCATATTCTTCTTCATTGTTGTGGAACAAATGAAGTGAATCTTTAATCGTCAGTGCATCTTACACCTCCCAGATTCAAAAGGGCCCCAGATACTCACATCAGGGCTCTGCCTTCTGATTTATGTAGCAACCAAAGACTACCACCTTTCAAGGACAACTTGTGTCCTGACTTCTGAGCGCTTATAACACTTTAAAGAATGCTACCTGATAGAAGACAAACACAATATACACTCTACACCAATGTAGTTTGTTTATATTTTTCTAGGAGTTCTGAATAGGCAGCAGGGTTAACTGAGGAGATAGCCATCAGAATGGAAGGGAAACATGCTCCTATTTCTTTTGAGAATACTTGTATCTGAGTTGTCCATAGTTCTCTGAAATATAGACTATCACTTTGAAGATATTCTAAAATGTAAGTGACTGACCTGAGGAACTGTTTTAGTAGAGAAGTTTGCTATTTGCACCTGTTGACTGACACTTGGCATCAAAAGGAACTGAATTAGACGTGAGAATCTGCTATAATTATTGTTTGTTTTGCCTCTCTGGTTTAAGAACTTCCCATCCTCTGTTCATGCCATTTCACCTTTCCCACCTCAGACAGGGAGTCAATCCATATTAGGCAGTTTCTCACCCCTCTGCATATAAATCACCCCTCTCCATGCACATGACCAAGAAGGGCCAAATGTAAACCTGCTGAAGAAATCATAAACAAAAGGGGGAAGAGACTCTCGGTCTCTTCTCTGGGATTGTTGACTATGAGGCCATGTAGGCCTGACAGTGACAGCCAGCTATCTTTGCTCCATGTGTTACCCAAAAATGACGCCAAAATCAGAACTTATTAGCAAAGCAAGAAAGACTCACAGACATCCAGACTCCTACGGATATCACGAGAACCACTGCATCCACTGTATCTGAATCAACCCACACCCTTGATAGACGTCCCATCCCTTTGTCAATTAAGCTAATTCGAATTGAATTTCTGCCACTTGCAGCTGAGAGTTCTGATTACCAATGCAAGAACAACAATAAATTAGTTTCTTCTCAGAGAGAACACAAAATAATAGAATACTGGTTAAAAATAGGTATATTATATAATGGAATAAATTTATGTTTTGCTTATCAATAGATTAACTTGAATTATGAGCTAGAACACACAATTCCTTTGGCACTGAGTAACCAACTTTTAAAAAATCTTGAGGCACAAAGCCAAAAATCATTCTTTTTAGAAGAAGCATTTATAAAAAAACCAACAACAGACTAAAGACACTTTTTTTTGTAATTTTTTGTTTATTTATTTATTTTGAGAGAGAGAGAGAAAGAGTGCGAGCGGGAGAGGGGCAGAGAGAGAATCCCAAGCAGGCTCCACACTGACAGCGTGGAATCCAATGCAGGGCTCAAACCCATGAACCACAAGACCATGACCTGAGCCAAAGTCGGATGCTTAACCAACTGAGCCACCCAGGTGCACCTAAAAGAGACTTCTTCAAAAGTAGAAAAGCAGTAGGGATCTGAAGATTTCAGTAAGATTTAAAACAATGTGGAGAGGAGCATTTAGCAAAGTACATTTTCAGATGAAGACAATGGAAAGCATGAGTGAATATATTTCATGAATTATGCATTGTATCAGAACCTCATTTGGGAAGCATTCTGACCTCTGCTATTTTTGTGCTAGTGTCTATTGTACTCCCAATTAATCAGAAACGAAATTAGCTAATGCTAATAATAATAGATAGTAGATAATGCTAGAATTAAAGATAGAATGTTGAAAATCCTTATAGTAATTTAACATTGAAAAGCATGAAATTAGTTTTGAAATTAAAATGAAATCAAAGAACAGGAGCAAGAAGTAACCTCTTTCTGGTTCAAGCTATGATTTTTAAGAGGATACAAAATTGCTCTATATTTTTATTCTCCACAAAGGAGTTCAAATGTGAATGAATTAAATATATAATAAAATTATAGAGACAAATTAGTTGATCACTGTAGGCTCTGCATTCAAACTGAATCTAGCACAAGGAAAACAAATCTCCTAGTGGTTATAGAAGAAAACTTTT
Organism: Panthera leo; assembly: GCF_018350215.1. NCBI lineage: Eukaryota > Metazoa > Chordata > Mammalia > Carnivora > Felidae > Panthera > Panthera leo. The sequence goes on along the minus strand of NC_056695.1, from coordinate 51,408,303 downwards.
ATGAAGGACACTTCATTATTCAAATTGTAGGTAAATATTTTCATATAAATGACAAATTAAAATGAATACATTTGTGAATTTTTCTAAAAATCAAAATAATTTAATGATTTCTCTCATAAAGGATTAATTATATGTCAATTATAAATTAACTTCCTTTATAAACTATGCACTAGTTTACATAATAGAAAGTTCTAAGCAGAGAAATTAATAAAAGGGTACCATCTCCTACAAAGACCTGCAAAGCTCTCATGATATCCCTCAACTCTTGTCCACTCACCTGACTTTCTTCCCATTGCTTTCCTCTGCTTGCTCTGCTCCAGCCCAATTCACTCCACTAATGCTCCTCAAAAGCTCCAGGAATGCCCCAACTTCGCATGTGCTGTTCCCTCTTCCTGGAATGTTCTTTGACTTGATATTCACATGCCTCACTTCCTGTCTTCCTTCAGGATTTTACTGGAGTGCAACTTTCTCAAGAAGGCCTACCATGACCATTCTGTTAAAATTCTCTCTCCCGCTTGTACTCTCTCTCTCTCTCTCTCTCTCTAATTAAAAAAAAATGTATTACTGAAATATAGTTGACATACAATGTTACATTAGTTTTAGTTGTATAATATAGTTATTCAACAATTCTATACAACACATAACACTTACCATGATAAGCATAGTTCCTGTCACCATATACCATTATTTCAGTGTTACTGACTATATTCCCCACGTTGTACTTTTCCTCCCAATGACTTATTTATTTTATAACTGGAAGTCTGTACCTCTAATCACCTTGCCAATCCCTCCTTTCCCTCTGCAAGCAACAATCTGTTCTCTGTATTTATGAGTCTCTGTTTGGGGTTTGGTTTTGCTTTTGCTTTGGGTTCATTTGTTTTGTTTTTTAGATACCACATATAACTGAACCCATAAGGTTTTGTCTTTCTCTGACCTATTTCACTTAGCTTAATACCTTCCAGGTATTCAGATACTTATTGGCAACTTTAATACAATCCTAATCAAATACTTTTAGATTTTGCTATTCAAACAAGATGGTTACAGTGGAGATATTTAATTCATTAGTATGCTAAATTAAAAAACAAGTATCATAAGCAAAGGTAGTTTGTTTTTTTCTCCCACTCACCAAGTGAATAAAGCACTACGATCATATTAGCAGAGAGTGGCTGTTTTCTCTTGCTGCCATTTAATTGTTCATTTGTGCAGTGAATTATCTATATATATTAATCAAATTTAATAGCAAGCTGGCGAAAGGGAGATTGACTCAGAGTCCAAAATATATCTTTATATGAAGCAAGTACTATTCTTTCTTTGCAGAGGGCACCTGATTATCTATGTTTTCATCTTAGAATATGCTATCCATTTAAATATGTCTCAGGCACTTTTATCAGCATAAAAATATTAGGGGCACATTTTTACTGCTGAAAAGGATCCTAAAGATAATTTAGCCCACTGAGGAAATGGGGACTCAGAGAAGTTAAGTGATTTAGTCAAAGACATACAACAATTATGATGAAACTGGTGATAGACTCAGGTCTCCTAATTTCCACCTAGGTTTTAACTACAGTTAAACCTTCTCAACTTTGGAGACTCTTATACAAATCTGATAGTCTTGAAATATTTCAGAATTATTTCTTATTTCTCAAAACGTAAGAAAATATATTGTTGGAAAATGCACGCGTAACTCCAGTAGCCAGAAAAGTGCTCCTTCCAAGTATCTGCGGGAGACCCAAGGGTGTGCCCATTGCTTGGTTGGGTCTACTGGTTGCTACCGTACGGACTCTGCTTTTTCTTTCCTCTTCTGCCACAGCTCCCTCTACGGGCAGTTCCCTATTAGTACTAGCACATGCTGGATACCACTCCCAGTCAACCCCAAGATTTGCAGGCACCCACAGCATTTCCCCTGGGGGCCATTTTCACTTTGACTTAGACTCTCTGGTCCCTTGTCTGTAGCCACTGTTGTGTTCTTCTGCCAGTTCTGGTGGGTACTGATGTTTCATATCAGAAACACGGCTATCACTTGTCAGACCCTGAAATCTCCCTTCAGGTAGACGGCATGTACTGAGTCCCTCAGGTTCAAGAATTACAATGGTGCCTTTTATGTGACAGCAGAGAACCAAAGCACACAGCCCTATTTTTTTTTTTACATATTATTAAGGCAAACGGTCTTAGAGCCCTTCTTCTCCCTGGAACTCAGACATTAACTATGGAGAAGACCTGAGAGTAAAGACACCAGGCTGTTTATTCCAACAAAATTACTCCAGCCTTTGCTATTGTTAAATTGTTAGCAATACAGTTATGTCTTTTCCCCAAGAAGTACCCTAGTTCCTCATCCAAACGGACTTCGCACTGGCAACTGTCATTTTCCTCTCAACACACTATGAGAACTCTCTTCCGCTAGTAACACTAGTTCTTTCTCATAGCCTTGAATGCTTCTTGGAAAGATGAAGGAATAGACGTGTAGATAAACTAAACTTCTGATAAAAAGTGTGGTCGAAGATGGCACATTCCTACCAAATATTATAATTATCAGCAGTCACAGTCAAAACATTCATCCAAACCCCTTGTAATTCCAAAGATGCCAAAGCAATTGACTTTATATATTTGGCGTCCTGGGGTCTCGAAAATCAGTCACCTTGATGATGACTGCTGGCTATACACATGTCTCCTTTCTATCTTTATTTTATAAGCAATAAAAAATTGTGATGGATTACATCATCGAATTCATTCTTCTATGGATTCTCATATACAGAGGCTTTCCCATCCAAAGAGAATTTTATCTTAAAACAAAAAATAAAAATGGTATAGTTATTTTTATAAACAGATTTTTAAATAAAAATAATCTGTACATATTTGAATAGAAAAGTAAATGTAAAAAATAAAGGTTTTCTCTGTATGTTTATCTTCCTAAGACCTTCAGATCCTACAAAATATAAATCAAGTAAAATAAACATGACTTGCAAATCTCAGGTTGATTCAAGAGTTGATGTGTATTAATAACCACAGTGATAATGGATGACATCTACTGAGTATTCATGAGAGTAACCAGCATATATATGGTGACTGCTGTCATGTATTAGCTCATATAATCTTCTTCACAGCAACTCTGTGTCACAGATGTTATTATTATATCCATTGTAGAGTTGAGGAAACCGAGGCAGAGAGAGGCTACTTAATAAAGGTGAATGGCAGAGGTAGGGGTCAAAACTAGAGACTCTGAATCCGGCCTTAGGGTTCTAAACCCATACACTATATTGTCTCCCACAGGTAGTAGGTCGTCTATAAGAAAAATGTGCAAATAAATTACATGCATATTATTTCTAAAGAGAAATTCTGTAGATTCAGAGAAAACAGCAAAACAAAGATAGGCAATGTTTCTTTTTATTAGAATATGTTACATGATAAAAATTAATAGCTAATCAAACAATATTAAGACAACTTACTACTCCATTGGGGGTAAAAGACTTCCATGACAAAAAAAAAAAAAAAAAAAAAAAAGAAAAATTCTCTCCACAATGGCCTTTCTCTTTGGTCTTTTATTACTTTTATTCTTTTCTTAAAGGGTCTGTTATCTGCTTATAGATAGCAAATGCATCTTTTTTTTTTAATATTTATTTTTGAGAGAGAGAGACAGAGCACAGGTGGGGGAGGGGCAGAGAGGGAGAGAGAGAGAAGGTCTGAAGCAGGCTCCAGGCTCTGAGCTGTCACCATAGAGCCTGACATGGGGCTCAAACCCACCAACCACGAGATCATGACCTGAGCTGAAGTCAGACACTTAACGAATGGAGCCACCCAGGCATATTTTTAACCTCATAAGTTCTTTTGTAGTTCAGGAGGCCACACTATTAGCGAGAATTATGGGAACAAATAGGTAATTTGAAACTAAAGGATGTGGATTATATTTCTAATTCTTGTACCTTGTATTGTGTCATTTTTTTTTTAATGTTTATTTATTTTGAGAGATAGAGAGTGAGTGGGGGGAGGGGCAGAGAGAGGAAGACAGAACCCCAAGCAGGCTCCACACTGTCAGAGCAGAACCCAATGTGGGGTTCAAACTCACGAACCGTGAGATCATGACCTGAGCTGAAACCAAAAGTCAGAAGCTTAACCCACTGAGCCACCCAGGTGCCCCTTGTGTTGTGTGAGTTTTGTTCAAACACAATACACATTGTTTTACAGCTGCTTTTGCATCATGTCGGCAGAGATGAGTAATTAGAACAATGATCTTCTAGCCCAAAATATTCACTATATGGCCCTTTATTTAAAAAAAAAAGGGGGGAGGGGAGGGCACCTTGGTGGCTCAGTCGGTTGAGCATCTGACTTCAGCTCAGGTCATGATCTCGTGGTTCGTGGGTTCGAGCCCTGCATCTGGCTCTGTGCTGACGGCTTGGAGCCTGGAGCCTGTTTTGGATTCTGTGTCTCCCTCTCTCTCTGCCCCTTCCCCGCTCATGCTCTGTCTCTCTCTGTCTCTCAAAAATGAATAAACGTTAAAAAAAATTTTTTTAAATAAAAAAATAAAAAGTTTGCCCATCCCTGGTGTAAGTAGTAAATGAAATAATACACAGGTAAAACATTTAAATGTCTGGTCCATAGATGTGAGCTCAGCATCTGGGGCAGAGGGTGGCTGAGGTCAACTGAAGGCACTAGGTGCTCTAAAAACATAAAGGAATTATCACTGTACCCAAGGACAAACACAGGATCAGCACATGCATTGGCAGTGATTTCTAAAGCTTTTTTTTTTTTTTTTTTTTTTTTGCATAGAACCTTCTTTGCAAATAAAATATTACATTGAAACTCAATATAAAAAAAAAAACAAATAAAAGCAACACTATTGTCACTGAGGATAAGGATGGCAGAGCTACAGCTTAGGGATACTGGCCCTCAGCCTTTTGTTCTTTCCTCTGCATCTCAATACTGTTCCTTCATATGACAATGTTTTGTTTCTGCTCAGTTTTTACTTACTTGAGCAGTAAAGGTAAACAAGGTTGTAGGGAGAGGTGTTATAACAAATTTGCTTTCCAGTTAATAATCTAGAGCCTTCTCAAGTTCAGATCAAGTTATTTCAACATCAAACAGCAGATATTGGGTAGTTCCCAATTAAAGGGGTATTTATTTCACAACTGTAGCATAAATCATCATTCTAGAAAATAGACTCTTTTCAGGAGAGCTAAAAGCAATTTTCAAACATTGGTTGAAATTAACTTTGGGGAAGAATGTGGAGTCTGTGCCTTTGGTTGGTGGGAAAGCCTAGATATATAAAGGCTACAGTCTTTCTCTTCTACTTCCTTACTCTTACTTCTCACTGCTCACCTCATATCTTTTCAAAATACTCTTTAACACCATTTAGAAATTGGCGTAAAGACTCTTTTTGTTTAGTAAGACCTAGAGTTGATTGATCCATCTATGCCTTTCACCACCACCATCCCCAACCTCAACATCTACCTCTAAACTTCTGCATCTTACCTGTTCTTGCTGTATCTTCAACCACATACTACTGCCTATCACATGCCCACTGGCTGAGGACCCTCCTCATGATAAAGACTCGATGTCATTAACTGTAGTAGTAAAAGGAATAAGCTAAAAAAAATCGAACTATCAAATCTACTATATTTTTCCTTGAAATATGAATTATCAACTCAAAACATTTAATATGTATTTAAAGTCATTCATTCTTCTATCAACAAATGAAATTTTTCACAAAGCCCTATTTCTTGTCACTTGTGATACCAAAGTCCATTATAGCTAAAAATTATTGTTTTCAACATATAATTTGTAGAGGTAAAATGAATCCTAGATTTGAGGAAATTTTGTTCTTGTCACACGGAGTACTATAGATTTGTGTTACTAAGTCTTACATATATTCAGCAACACTGTCAACGCTGGAAGCAAGTAACAACAGTTGTCAAGAACAGAAAAAAAGAGAGAAAAAGACAAAAGAGAGAGAGAGAGAGAATGAGAATTACAAACACAGAGTGATTTCATACTTATCACCAAGAAATTGCTTGTGAAAAGGAACATGCACTCAGTATCTCTTAGCTAAGAAGACATTACCTATTTTGCCCTAAATCTAAATGGAAGTCATATGCAGTTAGCACCACTGTAGACAAGGCAATGGAATGATGGGAAGACCAAAATGTTAAATATAAGTTTTCTTAATGATTCCCTCTTCTCCCCTTCTAAAGAGAATTTCTGCTATCTTGTCTTTGTGGGCTAAGCAGAGGTAAAAGATGGACACAAATATTAGGAGAAAGTCAAATCTATGACAAGGGGATCCTGAAGGCAGGTGTGAGCAATGAGAGAGAAAAGAAAATGTCTGTGGGGACAGTGGGGTACAATGAAGAGGAGAGTCCCAGGACATTATGAAGAGAGAGCTGAGCACCTACGTACAACTTCAGATGGAGGACTTTATGTGATATATGATATGACTGCATCATTACATTTCAGTACAAGTTACTATTCCTCTAAGACCTGCGGCCTGAGAGCCTGAAAAGAAGTATTTCCTGAAAAGAGGTAGACATTTATAGAGGGTCACCACACTCAGCTTCCCAGTCTCACTCCAGACCACAAAAGGACACTTCTCAAACTGCCTCCACTTGGAAATGGGGAGAAGAACCTCCCCAACCCACACAGGACCACACCCCCATCCCAAAGGAATTTCACTCAGCTCAGACAGGAAATACTGCTGATCAGCAGCTACCTCTAATCAAAAGGTTTTGTTGACTTTTAACTTGGGTTAACAAGCCAATTCACAGAAGTTCCCAAAGCCTAAAAAATAACTGACCGCCTTTATTCCTCCTGCTCGAGGCTACTGAACAACACATTTATCTTCACGGAGTTATTCTCTCCAATATTCCCCCAGAATGCTGCCTAAGGGGAAATGGCTGCCTCTGCTTCTTAATGCAATTTTTGTCAGGAAGATAAGTTTCCTCATTGAAAGGGTAAATGGAAGAAGAAAAGACTTCTGCAAACTGTCTTATTTCATGAGAAAAAGGCCTTTTAAAATTCCCTGGGAGTTTGATTTTCTCTTACAAACCAAAAGAGCTTTAATTGCCCGACTTCAAGATGGGCAAGATAGGCCTTGTTTCTTCAGTCCAAACCTAGACAAAAAGTTTGATTCTCTGAAAGGCTGCTCCTCTTCTATTAAATCACGTTCCTTCTGGATAGAAAGTTGGCCAATCACCCGTCTGAAAACGTGCTGCCATTAGCGGAATGTGATTTTCTTTCGTCAAAAGAAAGTCACTTTTCAGCTGGTCCCTCTGGCTCTTTAGCAAAGGGATAGTTCGCCTCCTCTTTATTTTTTCCTCTGGCTCCACTTCAATGCCATCAGCTAAACAGAAGGCTTTTGGATAGACACCAACCCTAAATTACTTCTGCTGGAAGATCTCATAGAAATAAGAACCTGTAAAACAATTGATTTTTTTTAAATGGTATGATATATTTTAGCTGGTTAAATTCCTCTCATAAGGAATTTTTGGAGACCCCACAGGTTGGGATTAAGGCTATGGTAAAACATGGGAGCGATGTAAACTATCTTGAGAATACACAGGCTACTAGAAATATCAACCACACAAATAGTCAAACCACTTAAACATTAGGATTAATACACTCATACAAAAAGGAAGACAATGTGCATATTTTCTCCATCGCTTATTAAAATGGCTATTGACAACTGTAGGTCGAACTATGATTCATTTATTTACCTCTTTCGTCTCATTCTAGTGATAAAAAGAGAATATATTATACCTGCTCTCCAAAGACTAAGAAACCAGCAGAAAAGCAAGTATCCTATAATAATGCTGTATTGCAGCCATGCTAGTGATATGAATAAGGGACTGAAGGAATGCAGAGGAGGAAGTAATTCAGCTAGGAATCAGAAGAAAGGATGCAAGAAGCCTTCACAAGAGGGGAGATTCTAGCTGAGCTTTGAAAAACCTCAGAATCTGCCAGGCAGGAGAGTGATGATGAGGCATTTCAAAGACACTGAAAGTCTGTATCAGACTGAAGAAAGGCAGAGAATGTGGCGAACATGAGAAGCAGGGTTACAGGGTGTGAGCAGGGGGTAGCAAGATGGGTTTTTATAAGGCCCTGAAGACCATACAAAAAATTAAAACTTTCTTGAAACTCTGAGGACTGTCAGCAATTTCGGAGCAAGAAAGAAACCTCAAACCAAACCACGGCTACAGAGACTACCATGACTTTTCCATGTGCTTAAACTAAACTTGAAACAAATGGTAAGTGCAAACACTATACAACATACTTTTCAAAACCACATTTGCTTTTAGTTAGAGTCTATAGTTAACCAGTTCTAGGGTGGGAATGGAGAAGAAATCCTAACAAATTACTTTAGACTTTTTTTTTTTAATGTTTATTTTATTTTTAAGACAGAGAAAGAGCACGAGCAGGCGAGGGGCAGAGAGAGAGGGAGACACAGAATCTGAAACAGGCTCCGGGCTCTGAGCTGTCAGCACAGAGCCTGACGTGAGGCTCACACCCACAAACCACGAGATCATGACGTGAGCCAAAGTCGGACGTTTAACCAACTGAGCCACCCAGGCGCCCCTAGACTTTTCATTTTTTAAGTGTGCTTACACTCAGACAGCAAAGTTACACTCAGATAAAATGATATTTTCAAATTTGTCAATTTTGTACCTTAATTATCAAGGTCGGATTTCTGGTTAAGATGCCTGTATGTATAAGCACCAACATATATTCAGTATTTATAAAATTTACGTAAGAGAGACTGGAGTTTAATAATGTAATCATTATTATATTAACATTATTCTTTACAAACCAGGTTTATTTTCTTTACTAGCCTTTCCTTTGTGTCCTCTTTTTTGGGCAGAAGGGAGATTAATGTCTTGATGTACTTTATGGTGGCTGAATACAAAAAAAGTCCTTTTTTGGGGGGAATGTAGAAAAGATGCAAAAAAGAGAAAAGGCATGAGAGAGAATTCTCCTCATAAAGATATTCTGAAGGCTTCCTGCTGTGTCAGTTAGATCCCACAGCTGCTCCAAATAGGAGATATCCGGATGCACTGTGCTGTGTAATGGGAAAGGAGCTCTCATTTTTTAACTTCCTTGCTCCAATGGTGTCCTACCTAGAAAGTCATCCGGGGGCATGAGCTAAAGAAAAATACACATAAGGTTAGACCTTATGCAAAATGTATTAATATGATCAATATTTAAAATCAGAACCTTAAACCTAGAAATGTTCACTTGCACAAAAAAAATTTTTATAAACACACACAAACACACACACACATATATAAAATAGGTCATGTGTACACAAACTGTAATATAAATATTAAGATCTGTTGCAAACTTGGTCACAATATGCAATTAAACATTTTACGGTGTCTTTTCAAAGAGAAAACAAATGCATTAGGCCACCAATCTTTCCAACATGTGGTATCTGCTATTTGCCCTGAATTGTGTGCTTTACATAAGTTCTTTCTTTTAACATTTACTTCAATCCTATGAGATACAGTCTCTCCATTTTACAAAAAGAAAACTCAGGATCCAAGGAGGTCAAACAAAACAAAACAAAATAATACTTGATCAAAATAGGATATCTAGTAAGTACAGAATGGCTATTCAAAAAATCTAAGACCCTTTCCATTATAATGCCTCTCTAAGAAATGTCAAATTGACAAGCTTCCAAAACACTAACAAAATCTCTGCTAAAATATATTTTATATGCTGAATTTGCTTATATTACCTCAACTTAATTCTCCAGGAATATTTACTCTCCGATCACTAATACTGAAGCCAATGTCTTCCCCAGAGATAATTCTGAGTGACTATATTGTTACATTCTAATTAACAGCAACATTTTAAAAATTCAGTTAAGATCCCATTATTTTCACATAAGTCAGGATACTCCTTCTTTAATGAGACTTAACAACAGATTACTTGTATTCTGTTCCTGCCTATATTTGCCAGGAGGTAGTTACTTAGGAGGGTGTGTGAGGCCCAGCTGGGCTGGCTTTGGGCCTCTGCTTCACTAGGTTCTGTGGGCCCTTGGACCAGTTACTGAGCTTCTTTAAGCCACAGTGCCATTACCATTTATGAATGCATGTTCTAAAGCTCTTAGTCCACTGCCTAGCAAAGAGTAAGCCTAGCTGATTCATTCCATTAATATTTTAAATGTTACTGAGGTATAGAGCCTATAAAAGGGAATTGGAAATTTCACTGCATTTAACTTTAGCTCGGGCAGTGAGCAATGTGCGTTCAGTGTGTCTCATATATAGAAGTAATTAAAACTAATTTTAGACACAGGCATATAATATTTAGCTCCATCACTGATTAACGTATTAAATATTGCCTCCCCTTTGGAACTGGAGAAGCACTGGTGAAAGCTGCATGGTGGGCCATAACATGCACCTTTGAGAGGTCACACCTTGATCAAAACATCAAGAACCATGGTAAAACCATAGTTTGCAACAAATGAGAAATACCTAAAAGGGTGTTTCCCAGAATTTGTTCCACAGACACTGATCTCATGACATACTCCTAGAAGAAAAAGATCTCCCTGAAATTCTGGATTCCTATAAAATATTCCCTTTTGGTGATGCATGAGGATCGTGTGCTCTGGGACCATTTGCAGTAAGGAAGGCTATTGCACTTTGTTTACAGAGCCATAATTTCCTGAGTTTGCATGACCACAGATTTCTTTTTCTTCACATAACACCTATTAAAACAAATTCTATGGAAACATAGTCCAGGATTCAAAGTCCTCTTTAAATGCCCACTAAGAGGTGCATTTAAAAAATCCCTTCTTTAATCTCTAGTAAACATAATGGCATTATGGATGTCCTCTCGAGCTTTCAGAAAACTTCTGCTACAGAGCCATGGAGGTACATGTTAAAATTTCAGCTAGTTTAGTACTGAAGGCTATAGGATGAGGAGAGCATGTGGCAAGGAGTCTTACACTTCCTACCTACATGAACTGTTTTAGTTCCATAAAAAGCTGTATGATTTTTTTTTTTTTTTTTTGGCAATGGATTCCTGCTACAGAAATCATATATCTTTAGGCTATAATATGGGTAGAAGAATTCATTTTGTCCTAGCAAGAAGGAGAAAAAAACACACACTGGACTAGGGATTCTTCATCAAAAAATAGCAACATGTATTTTGCAATTGATAACTGTGCTTGTTAAAAGGAAAAAAAAAAAAATCTTCTACAGCAAAACATGGTGTCAGCTTACTGGTCACCAATGTAGGAGAGTCTCATTAAATTCAAAACACCCGAATGAAAATCAAACGACCATGGCAAATAATGTGCCTCATTTCCATGTTTCTAAAATCTACTGTAAGGCAGAATATGATGTACCCTAATTATATTGGTTTCCAGTGGATTTAAAATTAAAATTACAACTTTCTCAATTAAAAAAAAAAAATGGATTTACTTAGAGAATTTAAAAAGTTCCAAGAATGGAACTATAGCTCTAACAGCATGACATTAGGGAATATCTTAACCAACCTTGAAGGCAGTCATCATAATAGCAACTGTCTCTCAATAAGGGAGAGGTCAGTATCATCCTGAAATGATATTTCACACAGCATCATGGAATATTAGGATAAAAAATACAAATGCATACTAAAGGGAAAAAAATCAAGATTTCCCATACCCTCCATAAAGTTCACTTTGCTTAGTGGTCTCTGACGCTCTTCATGATCATGTTTCTGATGACAACTTTTCTAAATAAGAAAATACCTCCCAAGCGCGTTCTAGGCAGCTCAAAGGACTGGCTCATCCCAACACATGTCTCTCCTGGTGTCATCTGATTATCTGGCCTGCCCAGATGAAACACAGATATATACCAATGTAGGTGCCGTTTATTAACATCTGAGGAGTAATTTTAAGTTCAATTCACTTATAGTTATTAGCTGACAACTGAATTCATGTTATATAACAAACTACATAGGTTGCTGGGTTAATTTAAGCCTTCTAAATAGATTTCAAGAAACTAACATTTTTTGTTTTCACTGTTCCTAAGTAGCACCATAAGACTTAAGTCCATCTAAGTGCACCAATCTAAGTCACTCAAGCTTGAGAATACTATAGACTGAATGTTTGTGTCACTCCAAAATTCATGTTGAAACATAATTCTCAATGTGATGGTATTTAAAGGTGGGGCCTTTGGGAAGTGATTAGGTCACAAAGGCTCTAATAAAAGGGGCCCCATTAGTGCTTTTATTAAAGACAGTCAAGAGAGTCCCCTTACCTCTTCTGCTATATGAAATTACAGCAAGAACATGGCTGTGTCTGAACCAGGAAGTGCTCCCTCACCAGACACCAAGTCTGCTGGTCTTGAGCCCGGGCTTCCCAGCCTCCAGAACTGTGAAAATTAATTTCTGTTGTTTACAAGGCACCCAGTCTATGGCATACTATCATAGCAGCCCTAACAGATGAAGATAGAGAATAACCTAATAAGTGAGGAAGCCTGGATAAATAACCAGTGTGGTACCCAACTTCCAGTATGACCTGCAGTGATTCCCATCTCTTGAATTCATACCCCCGTGCATCCTCTCCTACAATGAATAGAGCTAGCTGATCTCTCTAACTAGTAGAATTCTGTGGAAATGAAGAAGTGTGGCATCTGAGGAAAGGTCATGGATGACATTGTGGCTTCTGCCTTGTCTTCTTGGATTGCTCACTCTGGCAGAAGTCAGGCACCATGTTGTAAGGACACTCAAACATGGAAAGGCCCAGATGGGGAAGAACTAAGGCCTCTTGCCAGCAACTAGCACCTTGTGAATGAAACATCTTGGAAGCCATCCCAAGTCAAGCTTCAGATTACTGCAGCCCTGTCTGGCAAACCGATTCAATCTCATGAGAAACTTCTAGTCAGAGAATCCAGCTGAATTGCTTCTAAAGCTTTGAGCAGCAGAAACTGTGTGAAATAATATTTATTGTATCTTTAAGCCATTAAGTTGTGGGGTAGTTTGTTAAACAGTGATGGATAGCTATTAAGTTGTGGAGGGATTTGCAACATAGCAATGGATAAGTACACCCAACATCCAATCCACAATGTTTTGTAGCTCCTGAATTGTTATAACATGTCTGTTTTATAAGTAAGGTACATAAATACTCTAGTGGTAAGCATTAAATGAGTAGAGACTTGCAAAGACGTTGGGGCACCTGGTTGCCTCAGTCAGTTAAGTGTCTGACTCTTGATCTCAGCTCAGATCTTGATCTCAGGGTCATGAGTTCAAGCCCCATGTTGGGTTCTGTTCTGAGTGTGAAGCCTACTTTAAACACACACACACACAGGCACACACACAAAAAAACATTGAGCATTTCCTTCAAATGTCAAGGGTTCGTTGAATGATGAGTTATAAGTAGCACATAAATATAAGTCCCACGAGGGCATGGATTTTGTCTGTTTTTTTATTTTCTGCTGTATCCCTAAGCATGGAATAGTGCCTGCATTACATTAGATGCTTAATAAGTAGCAGATGAATGAATCTATGCATAGTTGGGATGGCATCTCCCATTGAACTCTCATTACCACATACACTCTGCTTCAGAACATCTTCTGTTATTACAGAAATGAATACCAGATAGGGATAAGAATATTTGTTTTGCCAGGTCTGCTTGGAAGACACATCCTTCACTAATCCAAATGTTCTTCTAAGCTTTCTTCCTTCTTCTCACTGCAAAGGACCCTCTACTGAAATTGAAGCTGGCCTTATGCTGAGTGAACATTGAGTTCACTATGTATCTCAATGCACTCAGGGTAGAGTTCGGTAATGCTATGATTGCTAATGACTGCACAGAAAGCAAAAGAGGGTAAAGAAGGAGGGTATATTCAGGACAGACTTAGTTCAACAGTATACTGAAATGATATGAAATCCAATCTTCTAAATCTTTTAAAATCTTTAAGACTCCCAGTTAAACAAGTTAGCCTCCACTCCCTCTTTAAGTACACAAAAGTAGTAATAAAGGGATTAAGAAATAAATAAAGAAACCCAGGGGCGCCTGGTTGCCTAAGTTGGTTAAGCGTCCAACTCTTGATTTTGGCTCAGGTCATGATTTCATGGTTGGTGAGTTTGAGCCCCATGTCTGCTTCCATGCTGACAGCATCCTTTGGATTCTCCCTCTTCCTCTCTTTGCCCTTCCCCTACACTCTCTCACTTGCTCTCTCTCTCTCTCTCTCTCTCTTTCAAAATAAATAAACCCAGAAATACTATACAATAGGAAGAGAGATAATGGCAGAGAGAGGAACGGGGAAGGTAAGGATAGAAAGCAAATCCAGAATGCTGGGAAGCAGAAAAATGGGAGATAATTGGCTTAGAGCAGAGGAAGCTGAAATCCAATGCTAAGAAGGGATAGGGAGGAGTAACAGACAAGAAACAAGCAAATTAACGTGACATAAATCAGGAAAAGGTAAGGATAGAGTGCATCTTGTGTTTCTGAGGGCAGTGGCAAAGGTCAGGCTAAGAGGGACAGATGGTTGAACATCTAAGAGGCCAGAGACCCTTAGATCCAATCCTCCACCCTGAGCAACTGGATGATTACACCTCTTCCACCTAGGCAAGAGACGTGTTCAGTTTCCTAAAAAGCTGAATCAAATTACAAAAGATCCCAAGAGAAGGTAACTGCTAAAGTGTCATAAAACAGAGAATAGGTAAATGCCTAGTGAAAGACCATGTCCTGAAAAGTAATCCCCCTGCTCCACTTCACACTCCAACCACCCTGCCCTACTTTAGTTGTAAGAATGAGGGCAGCACACTAGGAAGGACTTGAGATTATTCCTCTCCGAGCAAATTAGCAAACAAGATAAAATACTTACGGTTACTAGTCATTACAGCAGATTTAGATGTGGACAGGTTTGATACACACACGCACACACACACAACTCAAGTAAAATGATTGAAAATCAAAAGTGAATACAGTGAAGCTTACCGATCAACAAGTTCTACCCTTGAATAACAGGTATACAATAGGATTTTAATCGCCTGATTTGCAGATATAAATAGACAATCAAGATATAGATCAAGGAAACAAGAACAAAGGAAAAATGCAGGAATCAGAAGAACAGTTTAGAAAACCATAACCAGTAAGAGAAGATATACAAACATGAAACAAGTATAGGCTATTATACCAAATGATTGTGGAAATTACCAAGAGCAGAAATAATACATCCAGTTAAAGCTGAAGAAATCTCACAAAGTAGAATGAGGATGAGAAAAAGATGGAAATTAGAGAGGAATGAGAAAATTAGAAGACCTACGAAGTTGATCTAATATCTGTATTGTAGGAGCTCCAGAAATGCGAAACAGAAAACCAAGAGAATCATCAAAGAAAACATTTCAGAAAATACACTAGAACTTGAGTCACCACATAGAAAAGATCTTCTAAGCATTTCACATAATGAATAAAAAATGATCCCACCTAAAGCACATCAGTGTAAAATTTCAGAACACTGGGGATAAAGAGAAAAAGCAGTACTGAAAAGAAACAATAAAAAAATTAAAAAGCAGGCCAAAACCAAAATATTAGGTAGCAGGATAGCATCGTACTTCTCAACAGCAACTGAGTGCTAAAAGAAAATAGAGAAATGCTTTTAAAATCTAGGGACAGGGGCAGTCTTTCTAACCTATAATTCTATACTTATTCAGACTTCAATCAAATGTGAAATTAGAATAGACATATTCTTAGACTATATAATATCTCAAAAATATACCTCCAATTACGTAATCTTCCTCTGGAAATTGTAAGAGGATGTACCTGCTTAAAATGAGAAAAAAAGCTAAGAGACGGGAAGACCTTAGATCAGATGGAAAGAAATACAAGAAAGAAGCAAAGGGAATTTGGGGATGACAACGAATGGAAATCATGTATGACAGATGTGCAGCAGAATTACAGAACTAATCCAGATCAGAACAAGAGGATAGACAGCTGTAACACAGCTGTAGGAGGAATATCTCTAAGAAAACAGGAACACAAACAAAAACATGATAGAATACCTGATTTTTATGAAGTTATTGAGAAGTTTGAATTTCTGTTGGGGAGTAGAGAATGAATGAAAATCAGAAGACAGAACAGAGAAAATGCATCAATTATTAATTCCAAGAAAAACAGAGCATTGTTACGGAAATGTAATCAACAATGAATAACATTTGCATGACCAAAATTTTATTACTAAGCATTGACTTAGCTGAAAAGTGACATAACCAACTGAAAAAAAAATGGAGGAAAGGACACTTTAAAAATTATTCCTATATTTAATAATAGGAAATCTGAAGACATTACACAAAACAGAAATGTGAAGAAATGAAGGTATTCAGAAACAAAGAGGTAAATCTGAGAAAAATGTGGCTGAAAGTATTGAAAGTAGCTGCCCCAAGGAATAAGAATAAGAATAGGAAGGTGAAGAGACAGAATACTGCTACATTTTTTTTTATAAGCCCTGTAAAACTACTGACCTTTCCTCTACACATACATATTAATTTGATTTTTAAAATTTAGATTCAAAATACCAAACCTAATTTAATTGACTATCCCAAAAAGTACTAAAAATGTTATATTTAATAAAACATGAGAAATATTCATGCACGTATGAATACAATAGGAGAAAAATAAATTGCATTTCCCAAAGGGAAAATATTTACCTCTGTAAGAATGGGAAATTCAATTTCTTCATTGTTCCTCTGACATAAAAGTCTTCAGTAACTAAATTTTCGTATTAATATAGTCCAGATAAAGTTTTAAATACTGACTAATATAAAAGCTAAACAAACGTGACTTGAAATGAGCCCATCAAGGATATAGTTATTCCATGCATTCTGGAGGGTGTCTCTGATATTTCACTGTCTATGTAAACATGTCAACATACACATATGTCTACATATATGTACACAAAGGTACATATGTACACAAAAAATATTTGAAATTTGGAAGTAGGATCTAGAACAATAATATTGCTATGACTGTCACAGAATTGATTTTATTTTTCTAACAATGTTTTGTTCAATGTAAGAATTTCAACTTAACTACAGATCAGCGCATTGAACACAGATCATTTTTATAACTATTATTTTGAATAGAAAACAGCTAAGTATTTCACTGTTCGGTAGATTTTAGAAAAGTACACATCCTGGATTTTGAAGGTTTTAGTTCCAGAGGTTGCACATCATTTGTTTTCCAATTAAGTGTGTTGACTTTCTTGATGATAAACCCCATAAGTTTTTTTTTTATTTTTTTTTAATGTTTATTTATTTTTGAGACAGACAGAGACAGAGCATGAACGGGGGAGGGTCAGAGAGAGAGAGAGACACAGAATCTGAAGCAGGCTCCAGGCTCCGAGCTGTCAGCACAGAGCCCGACATGGGGCCCGAACCCACGGACCGTGAGATCATGACCTGAGCCGAAGTCGGACGCTCAACTGACTGAGCCACCCAGGCGCCCCGATAAACCCCATAAGTTTTAAGAAAGAATATATTACAGAAAAATTAGGGATTTCATAAATACATTTATATTTACATAGCCCCCAAAACAGTTACATTTACAGATTAGCAATAGGTTTTACAGGCACCTGGGTGGCTCAGTCTGTTTCAGCTCAGGTCATGATCTCACGGTCCTGAGATTGAGCCCCTGTCAGACTCTATGCTGGGCATGGAGCCTGCTTAAGAGTCTCTCTCTCCCTCTCCCTCTGCCACACCCCTGCCAGCTCACATGCATGCACGCATGCTCTCTTTCTCTCTCAACAATATTTTAATATTGTTAATATTTCTCTAAACAATATTTAGAATAGGTTTTATAACAAACAAAAATTGTGTTCCTTTCTTGTATAAGACAATTTCTTTCATGTCTTCCTGTAGTCAGAGTTCTAACTAAAGCTTTTCAGAGTAGTACAACTGAAATCACATATGAGAAATATTTGTGTTCTTCTCTGTCAACAATTTATAAATAGTAAGAGTAATAAGCAGGTAAATACTGAATATTTTCCTAGGTCACTATACACATTTAGCTGCCTTTAAATTTTATTTTGTAGAGATCTCTTAATACTACACAGTATTTTATAAGAGTTTCTAAATGCATTCTACCATTTTTTAAAACAATCTTTTACAGGGTATCAGGCACATATCCTCACCCTAACACTAGCCCTAACCATAGATCGAAGAAGATGGATTCCTAAACACACGTTAAGATAAGATGAGAAGCAGTCTAGTGATTCTGGAGAAGACTTGAAACATTAAAGAATGGGTAATGTTTCTGAACATGGGTGTGACTGTAGAGATATCAACAGAAGGAAAAATTGAATATCAAATTAAAGAGTATTGAGAGCCCCAAAATCCCTCTTTGCCTCAGCTCAGTAGATGGCTGCCATGTCTATTCTCACACTGCCAGAAGTCTAAGACACCATTCTCTGGAGAAGTCTCTGAACAGCTGGGCACCATGCACATAAACTAGCCATAAATCTAACCGTAACTTTAATCCTAACCCTACCACTATCACTTAACCCTTGACACTAGCCCTTTTTCTAACCCCAACCCTCCGAAGAGGTCTCTGAACTGCAGGTTACCAGGCACATACCCTCACCCTCTAAAGGGCACTTGTTGTGATGAGCACTGGGTGTTGTGTGGAAATGTTGAATTACTATATACACCTGAAACTAATACTACACTGTATGTTAACTAACTGGAATTTAAATAAAAATGGGGGGAAAATAAGAAGGATCTTTTAGGCATTAATCAATAGAGGATTATGTAAAAGCTTCCTGTTGTGTAGATATTTACCTAGAGCTATTTTTAATTTTGATCTAACTAAAGAGCAGTTAACAGGGAAGAAGCTGCTAATACACAGAGCTAGCAAGGAATTCTTGGATCCTTCGAAGTCTGACTTGGATTACTGACCTATTATTGAGTAGACACCATTCATTTGCAGAAAGTGGTCTCAGGTAATCACTGCCTTTACACTATATCCTCAGAAACCTCACTCCAAGAATTTGTACCCATTGACCTAGCATCTTGAAAGCTGTCTACAGACTACAGGAAGACACTCGGAAGTCAACATTTAAATCATGTCTTAAATTCATGCCACTATTTTAACAATTCAACCTGTTCAATCATTTAAAATATATCCCTGGGAATCAACCATACTCCCACGCCACTGTGCTACCTGATGAGGATGCAAACTTCAAAAGACACACAGATGGTTCCTGCCATTACATTCTTGTGGGAGAAGCTTACATTCTTTTAATTTTTTTTAGTTTATTTTTGAGAGAGAGCAAGAGACAGTGTGTGAGCAGGGGAGGGGCAAAGAGAGAGGGAGACACAGAATCCAAAGTAGGCTCTGGGTTCTGAGCCTGATGTGAGGCTCGAACTCAAATCAGGAGATGATGACCTGAGCCGAAGTCAGACGCGTAACCAACTGAGCCACCCAAGTGTCCTGAGAAGCTTACATTTTTGTGGGAGATGTATACAGATAAAAAGTAAGAGAATACAGAACAGGACAAAGAAATCCTGGAGCAAGCAAGCATGAGACCTAAGAAGTTTGAGCCACAAATGTTGTGTCAATGCCTGACACTGAAAGAACAGCATATGCAAAAACCCAGAATGAAATAGAGTAAGATACATTCTGGAAACCAGAAGATTCTGGATGAAAGAGATACGTAAGCATGGAAGAAGGAGGGCAAAAGATGTGGCTGCAGAGGTCAGTGGGTGCCAAGCCATGAAAGATAAAGGTGTTTGAGTTTTATCCTGAGGACAATGGGGAAATCATGATCTTTTAAATTTCATTTCCCTCAAAGTGCTATTTGTACACAATAACATATTTAATTGATGGTTAAACTTGTGCTGAAAAGCAATGTACAAGCAGGCTCCCACTTTCTTCTGCAGTACTATTCCCAAGAAGCAACTGCTTCTACTTAGCTCTTATTTTAAGCCACTTGATGGCTCCCAATTCAAATAAAATGCTGATTTCCTGATGACTCGTGTTATTTACTCTTCCTTTCCACAATCTTTGATAATCATATTATTTTTATACAGGTAAATATAGAGTCAGTATCTTCTTGTCCTGCTATGTAACATGAATCTAGGCATGCTTCTACTTCTCCCACCATCTTCACATTGCTTTGTACATCTCTCCTCTTTGGCTAACATTTATTATTATTATTATTATTATTATTATTATTATTATTATTGCAAACTCATGAGCATCTACATTCTGTTTTGAAAAAAAGCATAAAATGTGCACAAAGTGAAATGCACAGATATTAAGTGTGCAACTGCATGTTAGAAGTGCATATAGCACTGTAACTGACACTCCAATCAAAATATAGAACATCTCCATTTTCCTGGAAAGTTCTCTCATTTCCTCTTATAGTCTAGTCAATTCTCAACCCCCACAGACAATCCCTCTTCTCATTTGCTATTACCCAGATAAAATCTGCCTATTTTAGAAAATTCACAAAAGTTGAATCATACAATATGTACTATTCTCTCACTTAACATAAAGTCATTAGAGACACCCATGTTTATGTGTGTCAGAACTTCATTTTTTTCTACATTGCTAAGTAGTATTTAATCGTATAAATATATCATCATTTGTTTGTCCATTCTGTTGTTGGTTTTTTCCAGTTTTAAGCTATTACATTTAAGCTACTATAAACATGTCCAACTATTTTTGTAAATAAACCTTTACATTTGTTTAGAATAAATATCTTGAACTAGTTACAGAATAGGTATATGATAAATGAGACCAAGCGATAATAGATTCCCACAGCTTTAAACCCCAACTTATTACAAGTAAGAATGAAATAAAATTAACTTTATTTATACATCAATGCTTTGTGAATCCAAATCTGTTGAATCTCACTTGAAGATTAAATCTGAACACTTATGTCTAATATTGCAACTTAAGAGCCATCAAGAAAATTACTCCTTTGATATCACCAAAGGAAAAACATCTTAGTACAAGGAAATTTTTAAAACTAACTGTATAATAGTATCAATACTTCTTCAAAATCTGAAGAATCAGATTTACGCTGCATTTTAATGAAAAAGAAAGGGGAGGGGGGGTTGGGGCTTTGAAGGTATGGAGAAAAAAGCACAATGAAGGTAGCCTAAAAAGTAAAGAGTAACCCACTTTGCTATCCTAAAAATCTAAGCCATTGGATAATCTCTTACATTCTCCTGAGGTATTTACGTAGATTAGCAAAGAGTCCTCCAGTTTTTGCTCTAGAATACAAACAGTAGCTTTGTGTTAGAAAGCGCAAAGAAAAACCTCTCTATCCCAGTTACAGGTGGGAACAAAACAGAAAGAAGATCCACTAACAATTTATACAGTGGTGAAATCTTGCCATTTGCAACTACGTGGATGGAACTGGAGGGTATTAAGCTAAGTGAAATCAGTCAGTCAGAGAAAGACAAAAATCATATGACTTCATTCATATGAGTTCTTTAAGAGATAAAACAGATGAACATAAGGGAAAGAAAACAAAAATAATATAAAAACAGGGAGGGGCACAAAACAGAAGAGACTCATAAATATGGAGAAAAAACTGAGGGTTACGGGAGGGGTTGTGGGAGGGGGAAGGGGCTAAATGGGTTAGGGGCACTAAGAAATCTACTCCTGAAATCATTGTTGCACTATATGCTAACTAATTTGGATGTAAATTTAATAAATAAATAAAATAAAATAAAATAAAATAAAATAAAATAAAATAAAATAAAATAAAATAAAAAAGACAAAAAAATAAAATAAAGACCACAGAATGAATCTTAGGCACAGACACTACTAAGAATAGATATTGGGCCTAGAGAAACCCAGGAGGTACCCTGGCTGAGTCAAAATCATGAGTCAGCCATAGCAGAAAATAACGGATTGGTGGCTAGGGGGTGTTTGAAGGTAAAAATGGAATTTGAAAATGATTATCCACACAGCTAAACAAATAATTAGATATTATTTTAATCTAATCAAACTAATATACATAAATCAATTATAATTTTTATTATAGTGAAAAAAGAACTATTAGCAAAGTCATGAAAAATTATTTAAATCTATCTCCTAAACTAATTTAAATTTCTTTAATTGGAGCATTTTCCTTAGCCAGAGCTGCTAACACTTAAAAATATATTTGCTAAATCTGACTCTGAAGTAACATTTGAAAGTACGTACTTTCACACATGATGAATCTTAGGCTGAAAAAATATATCAACTCTTTTGGTTACCTTTTTATAAAATATATTTCAGAGATTAAGAAATTTTAGGATAACACAAATTTTAGCAGCAGAAAAAGGGAATAAAACATAGCAGAAAAATGATTAAAATACAATTAATTGATGAAGTGATTGCATGGGAAAAGAAAATAGTGTAACATCTTCAACAGTCAACATATGATTTTGCTCTACATAACACTTTTATCTTCACCTAGCTAAAAATTTCTTCCCATTTGGAAGGCAAAAGCCCAACATCTCTAAACCCAGTTTTATTATTTTCTTTATTAAATTTTTATATTACTTAAAATGGCATGTAGTAAAAGAGAGGTGATTCTGGTAAAGATTATTATACCTTTAATCTCAGCCCAAGACAAACGATTTGAACTAGGTACGTGGGCTTCTATCTGTATGTTAACTGGACTATTAACTACTATGAATTACCATGTGATCACTCCAGACAACTGACCCCAATTAAGGACGAAACTAAAGTTCCCCTGAGTCAGAGGAACACCCTGCCAAGAAATTTTTCCCCAAATAAAGACCTGAATTGTCTGTACAGTAGCCACGAGCCACATGTGGCTACTAAGTACTTGGAAAGATGCTAGTGCAATGACGGAGATGAATATTTTTAATTTAATTGAAATATGCTACGAGTGTAAAATACACACTGGATTTTGAAGACTTAGCATAAAAAATACTAAACATCTCATTGATACTTTTTTATATTCCTTACAACTTGAAATGATTTGGGGGGACAAATTGGGCTAAATAAAATGTATTCTTAAAAATACTGTTTTCTTTTTACTTTTTTAATGTTGCTACTAGGAAACTTAAAATTATATTGTAGCTCACATTACATTTTTAGTAGACAGCTCTAGTTTAAATTCTTTGCAAAAAAAACAAAAAACAAAAAAAAAACCAGTGTCTGGTTCTGATAGGTTTTAAGAGCTACGGATTAGTCTGCCTTTATTCAAATTAAAATGCACAATGATCAAGCCCAATATTTTGAGGGACTAACAAGTTGGTTCTGACACTTTACTAATTAGGCATAATTCCAGGCTTAGACTTAAGACATCAGGAAAAATCAAATTCAAAACACTTATCCAGGAAAATGTGTCTTCGAGCAAAAAGACATAGAATATAAAATGGAATGGAAAGAGTCCAGTTGTTTCCCTTTTAAAAGAAATACATGAAATATTTAGGAATGTAGGTGAGTCAAAATTTTGGGCCAACAAAGAAGTTCAGTTATCATTTAGAGATTAGAAAGAGATTAAATTATGGAACAGTAATAAACTAAATTAGAGAGGATTTGATTTAAAACGACTCAAATTGAATCAGGATTCCAATCACTAGCAGAAAGACTTGACTGAATCCATTTTCTTTAAAAAGTAATTACAAATAACATGTACTGACGGAGCCAAACAATTTTACTTAATGAATTACATAAGGCATTTTCAAATAGAGACTTTTTTACTACTTATAAATAAATAACTTCCACAGCTAAAAAGAGAGACAAATAATGATGTTTAATTTTAGTTGTTGTACAAAGATAAGTGAAATGCATACTAGTGTTAAACCACTAATACATACTAGAATTTTGGAAGGTGAACCACATACTCAAGTATGTGTACCTACCAGGTATTGGAAGGGAAACCACACCAATTGTAAAACATTTTGTTCGAATTTTAATTAAAACAAGTTTATGTCTTATACATATTTTATCCAAAAATATGTAAATTATTTCATTCAATAGGTATTTGTGTTTTTGAGCATGTGAACCATAAATCCTAGAAATGACAACAGTGACTGTGAATCCTGGTTTTTAATCTATTTGGTAGGTTTATGTGAAGTAATATACACAAATTTCCAAGTTTATGGCAGAGTAAGCATCCAATAAAGTGTATTTGTCCCCTCAAAATGTAAAATGTTACATTAAAAACAAGTAAAGACAAAATCAGCCAAATCAATATAAAAAAATTAAAATATTAGCCTAGCTTATTCAGAGCTTTCCTTTTCATATATGTAATTGTACTTATTTTTTTTAACATTTATTTACTTTTGAAGGAGAGAGAGAGAGAGACAGAGTGCAAGCAGGGGAGGGGCACAGAGAGAGGGAGACACAGAATCTGAAGCAGGCTCCAGGCTCTGAGCTGTCAGTACAGAGCCCAACGCGGGGCTTGAACCCAAGAACTATGAGATCATGACCTGAGCCAAAGTGAGACACTTTACCGACTGAGCTACCCAGGTGCCCTTCATATATGGAATTTTAAAAAGACAGGTGTGCATTCCTTTTTTTTCCCCTTCTTATCTCAAAATATCAATCCATACCTTTTTCTCCCTCATCATTTTACTGACACACCCATTTTACTGACACACTACATGATTCCCAATATTTTTTTAAGGCAGAGGCTCATCTTTTACTATGAAATTTATTAAACTTAGAATTATGGAAAAACAAATTGCTGAATTCAAATATAGTAGCAAGTTTTTCTGACCAAATAATTTGGGGCAAAGAAGACTGACAAAAAACTTGAGAAAAATTGCACATAGCCATGAACTCTTTATAAGGTTATGATGCCAAAACTTCCATATAACCTCAATCTTGCCATACATAGCTAGGTCCTTGTTTGGCTTTTCCTTATCCCTAGTATCAGTAATTTAACAAAATTAATTTTTATCTATTTTGCTTTTAATTCTTTCATGTGATAGAGGCTTTTGTTCTCTCTTAGAAGGAAAATATGGACAAAATTACATTCTTATTTCTGATTCCTAAGAGCAAGTATTTTTACATGAAATATAAACAACTTATGTTAAATAACTGAGGCATTTACTGCGCCCTGAAAATAAGGGTCAAGGTTTTTATGTATTCTTTTATAACTCTTAGAATACCTCTGAAAGTTTTTAAACCTTTCTGAAGAAGTTACTATTATTCATTCACCTTTTTAACAGATAAGAACATTAAAGTTCAAAGACGTTATTACTAAACTTCCCCCAAATCCCACAGATTCTGTATTCCTTACATTCTACAATGGTATCTGTCCTTCTCTCACTCATATGTAGATCTTGAGAAACTTAACAGAAGATAATGGGGGAAAGGAAGGGGAAAAAAAAAATAGTTACAGAGAAGGAGGGAGGCAAACCACAAGAGACTCTTAAATACCGAGAACAAACTAAGGGTGGATGGGGGTGGGGGAGAAGGGATAGCGGGTGATGGGCACTGAGGTGGGCACTTGTTGGGATCAGCACTGGGTGTTGTATGTAAGCCAATTTGACCATAAATTATATTTTAAAAACTCTTTGAAAAATAATGAAATAAATAAAGTGATCCCCTATTGATAAAAAAAAAAAAAAATTGTACAATGCACTTGTTCTGTTCCGATGCATCCCTGAAACCAGAATACTGTTTACAGTCAGTGGTGCCTCCACCTGATCAAATTCAGTAACAAGCATCCTGGGAGGGATTTGGGCCTCGATTTATTCAGTGCAAACCCCTTTGCTCCTCTACAGAACTGCATTACAACAGTTAAATGGGTCTAAACCTGGATTTCAAAACTTGACTGGGCTTCCATCCACTGTAAATTTCATAGCCTGACTACATTTTTATTTTCCTATTGATTGAGTGCTGAAATAAACCCACTGAAATATAAAAAAATAAATCAATACCATAAATGTTTAAATAGCATAGTCTACGTGTATCACATGAAGATACCTCAAATCTTGAATTCTATGACTCAACTCTCTAAGTAGTGAAATCAATACACAAGTATACCTGAAATATACAGTGATTGCAAAATTTATGAACACCCTATCAGTAACAAACAATACTTCCTCAAACCGTTTCATTCCAGGTAACATTCACTATTCCTACTTTGGGGCAATTTTACAGTTATGCTAAAATAAGCCCTATATCGAAAGTCAAGAATCCCAGCTTAAACCCCCGCTTTTTTTTTTTTTAATTTTTTTTTTAACGTTTTATTTATTTTTGAGACAGAGAGAGACAGAGCATGAGCGGGGGAGGGGCAGAGAGAGAGGGAGACACAGAATCTGAAGCAGGCTCCAGGCTCTGAGCCATCCATCAGCCCAGAGCCCGACGCGGGGCTCGAACTCACAGACCGCGAGATCGTGACCTGAGCTGAAGTCGGACGCTTAACCGACTGAGCCACCCAGGCGCCTCAACCCCAGCTTTTATATGACTTGGTCTTATCGCTTCATATTTTCGGACCTAAAATTTTCACATTTTACAACATAAAGGTTTGAGCCATTTTGAAACGTTCCAGTTCTAAACCCCAATTATCGATTCTCTAACCCAGATTTAAAGAAGAAAAAGGGTGAGGAAAAAGAATGAAATTATCCAACAGAAATTATCTAAGAGGGTTTCTGAAAGGATAGCCTGAAGGCAGCTCTATGAAGAAATTCTTCTTCTCTAGTGGAAAATGAGGCATTGATACATAGTGTTCCCAACCTCGATTTAATTGAACCTCTTCAAAAAGGTAATGCAAAAGAAGTTCTGTTTTGAGTATCTGTACCACCGGCTTTCATGAAAGAGTAACTGAGGCAAGGATGGGTTTTGTTGCAGGCTACATTTTGAATTGTCTCTGAAATGTCCTTATGCCACAGATGAGTCACTGCATGCCTTGGGCAGAATATTTGTAGAACATCATAAAAACAGTGATTCACAGTGCAATTTATTTTGCATATGACTCATTAATTCATTCTTCCAAACACATTAACAGAGGGATGTATGTATAACAGGGATAATTGTTCAGGTTTAACAGAAATATGGAAATGCACATATGAAATTCATTTAAAGGACAGAAATCTTTCAGGTTATTCACTGGAAATAGCCTACTCTATCCAAATGGGATAAGCCATAAAACAAAGAGGCTTAAATATAAATCTTAGACATGGAAAAGGGAAGAGATCAGGGGCCCAAATTAAAGGCAACGGGTGAAAGGAAACCATTGGGCTCAGTCTCGGACATCCATTGCTCAATTGAAAGGGTGAGTTAAAAAGAAGAGGTTAGATTGTATTGTCACAGGTCAGGAGAATACCCAGAGGCTCGGGAAGGTCGATCTTTCTGGACAGATCTGATGAATTCTATCAAATAACTCCATAACTTTTTTTAACCAGTCTTATCTCTAAGTATGCGTTCCCCAAATTCTATACCCCAAGGCTTTTACCTCACTTCTTCCTTGACTTTTAACAAAATTCTATTGATCCTTCTCAAAACAGGACAGATTTCATCTACAGTGCCTTATAACTCTTTCATTCCCCTAGAATCTACCTTTCTCTTCATCAGCCAAAGTACCATGTAAACTCTCCTCCAATATGTCTGTCTGTTCCACAAAACTGTGATCTAGTTTCATTCACCCACTATAGTGCGTAATCAATACTTTTTTTTTTTTTAATGAAATAAACTGTTTCCTCCAGGCCTTAAACCACTAAGAAGTGTTTCTGCATAAGATCATAGTGTCATTGAGCACATGGTACTGTGCCTGGCACAGAGGAAATTCTCA
Organism: Panthera leo; assembly: GCF_018350215.1. NCBI lineage: Eukaryota > Metazoa > Chordata > Mammalia > Carnivora > Felidae > Panthera > Panthera leo. The sequence continues at coordinate 51,380,617 of NC_056695.1, read as the reverse complement.
ACAGCTATTTGACTGAAAATATAGGGAGTGAACTTTATAATGCAGAAATACTGACTCAATGTCATTAATAGAATGAATGAAAATGTGAGAGAGATGGGGAGAGGAAGGAGAACATGAAAACTAAGTGAGGTTAAAGCCACAAGCAATGGTTTGTTCTTATCTGTCGCTGTCTTCTCAATCACCTGGAAAAAACACCTGAGAATAGATGGACCAGTTCTTGGGGGTACAATTACATTCTGAAAACTATAATGCATTCACTGAACACCAATACTCCCCTCACAAAAGACATCATTAGTATCATACATCACTATAATGGGTTACTATACTACAGTAGCTTGCATTATTGTTCAAAAACAGTGCTGCACAGATACTCATGCCATGCTGACACCAGGCTTGAGCATAACTTGCTTTGACCAATGACATGTGGGAAGAACTGATACATGGGCAGAAGTTCTTAGATCAATTATAAGGTCTGTGATGTTCATTTTTTCTTTCTGCTTTGAACCAGACAATATTCCAGATTTAGGCTACACTGTAGAATGAGTGACAAATAAACTTTGGTGGTCTAAACCACTAAGATTTGGGAGTTGACTGCTAACACACAATAGCCTAGTTTATCCCAACTCATTATATGTGTGTACATATGGGAGCTACATAAGCAATGTATCACATATAAACACATGCATACATAAAATACACAAACATATATATGAGTAAAAGCGTCTTTCTCATGTTTTGTTTTTGAGGGGTTTCAGGGTCACTAGAGGGGAAGGAAAGGAGTGTCAGTGTGGACAGATTGGTAAGATTCCTATTTGTCTGCCAATAAATAAAACTGCTTTTGTACTGTTTTCTTGCTCAGAAGGGCCTCCTTTAAGAAACAATAAACACAAATAGCATTTGATACTCCATATTAAATCAGCTATGTGTGTATTCTATCTCGGCATAGTTCTGGTTATGATCATCCACCTTTGTATCATTTTCCATTCCATTCTACTCTATTCTATTGTACTCATGTTTATTAGATACTTCCATAAAACATAGATATTTTAGAGAAAGAGACGGCACTCATCATGGCTGATTCCAATTATAAGGACTTATTTTCTTCTAATCCCTACTTGATATGCATCAATGAGTAGCAGCAAATCTCACAGGCTGAAGAGCAAATAAGAAAAAGATTTTGTTACCTATCTACCAAAACATTTTTTTGCAATTTTCTTTGCAAGGTTTATACTTGGTCCATTGCTGGATCACTTCCTCCCACAGTGATAAATTTTATGTATCTTCCAGGGCAAAAGCTTGCCATCAAAAATCTGTTCTTCATGTGAAGCATCTGCTCTGTAGTCATTAAGTACCCTCACAAGTTTTTGTTTATTTCCTTCATCTTATAGATTTTTCCTTACTACTCTCCCAAGGTGTTCTTAGGTAAAGTTATTCTTAGCATGATAAAACACCCTGAATCATAAGATTGTTAAAAATACGAACTTACTTGTGAACAGCACAGTGCCCATCATACAGTAGATATTTAATAAGTGGTAGTATCCCTCCCCTTAAAAAACTACCTAATCAGGGGTGCCCGGGTGGCTCAATCAGTTAGGCTTCCAACTTTGGCTCAGGTCATGATCTCGCAGTTCGGTTCATGAGTTCTAGCCCCGCGTTGAGCTCTGTGCTGACAGCTCAGAGCCTGGAGCCTGCTTTGGATTCTGTGTCTCCCTCTCTCTGTTCCCCCCTCCTACTCATGCTCTGTCTCTCTATCTCTCAAAAATGAATAAACATAAAAAAAATTTTTTTAATTATCTAATCAAAGACAAAAGACTATGTTTAATCCTAGCCAAAATAAAACAGACTCTTAGAGTCTATTTGTCTAATATATTCCAAATGATGGGGCTCAAGTTGCTATGTTAATAGTACAGGAATGAGTCACCAGCCACACAGATATTGATAATACAGTGGAGTCAACCTTGTAAGGTTTTCATGTGCATTAAATGAGATTAATGCACATGAAGTAGGCAGCAGTTTCAGGCATAAATGCCTCTAAATATTAGTAGTGATGACACTGAGTGGAGCCACCCTCACAGCATTAGGGTGTTCTTGGACTTCTTTGGTAAGTGAAGAGTAATTTTTTCTAAGCTGACCAGTGATAATACAGCATCTGTTAGGAGTCTAGATCAAAACAAGTAATGGAAATTATAAGCCAAAATTGAGGAACACTTGTACCAGCATGGGCCAGGAATTAGGTGCCAAAATCTGAGATTATTTTTGTCCCAGCATTATCTTTTCCGTCTTGAATCTTGAATCTGCCTTTGGCTTCTGACCCAATCTCAGGGACCATAAAGACAAACATTCACCGCTTGTCCAAGAAGAGAGTGACACCTGGAGATTATATTTAGCCCACAATATGTATACTGGTCTCGTCACTACTCATCAACACAACCCAGGTCCATCACTAGAGTTTGGTCAATCACAGAGAGCTCATGGGACAACAAGAGCTCTACATGAGGCTCATTGGTAAGTCCCTCCCCATTTGATGGTAGGAACCCAAGAGGGTAGTCGTCAAGTTACTTAACTTCTCTTTGCCTTGGTTACCCATCTGTAAAATGGACATAATAATGGTACCTTCTTTCCAGAGTTGTTATAAGGAATAAATGAGAAAACGTCTGCAAACCACACAGGGCAGGAACTCACCTATTTTTAGTCCTCAATAAATATTATTGATACCATGGCTATTATTATCATCATCAACATCATCATTATGTAAAAGAGCTTGGGGTAATCACTAAAGCTTTTTTATACCTATTTTTAAGAATAGCAATAGGAAGGATACTCTTAGGTACAAGAACACTCATAGCCATGTAAGAGCTGACAAAACTCCTGATCATCTCAAGGCAAAACAAAGCAATGAAAGGGGTTGCTACAATACAAACTGATGATGGTAAGTCCCTATAGGAACAGCAGACTGGATCAAATAGCAGGAGACTGAATAACGGTGGCTTTGAAAATTGCTGCCATAGCTAGGATCTTCCCTAATGGGTGATACGCCTAAGGGAGTAACAACTGTGAGAACTGATGGAAACAGTCACCTCAGGGAGCCATCACTGGGAACAGCAGACAGGGTCAAGCTAGAAGACTTGCAGGTTCTGAAATCTCTACCAAAGAGGCATGACTCACCCTCCAAGGAAAAGCGTTCAGTTTTGTTATCCTATAACATCTGGGGGTATACACAGCAAAAAGACTGGTGACACTTCATTTTATTCTCCTTAAAGACAAGACCCATGTCTGATTTGTCATTCTATTCCCACCTTAGCTCCTAGTACTTTAATGATACCTGATACTTTTCACACAGTAGATATCTGAAAAAATCTGTTGGATGAAAACAATTGAAAAATCGTTTAGCTTCTAATATCCTGATTGGTTAAGAAATCTGGAATCACTGGATGGTAACTAGTCTGCTTGTAACTGTAATCAGATCCTAAGATTTTCAAAGGATTTTGCCAAATAGCACAACTGAACTCCAGCAGATGCTAAAGAAGGGAAGAGAACCTGCTAGATCCCACCAACTCAAATCTTATGGTAACATTACTTGTGACATAATGAGTCATTCCCTCCATACTGAGGTTATTATATATATATATACATATATATATATATATATATATATATATATATACACACACACACACATATATGTATATATATAATACACATACACACACACACACACACACACACTAGTGTCCTTTATTTCTGAAATATCACTCATATCAGTTGTTCTCTTTTAAGAGATATGACTGGGAAGTCCAATCTGTAATTTTCATTTAAACATTTAAAACTTTTCTTTACTGTTTGAGGATACAAGAGAAGTCATGTACCTCAGATTTTGGTTAACCTAAAGAAGTCTTTGCTATTGTAGTTACCCCAATCTGGAAAGTTAACCATTACGCCCAACAGTGCATAGTTATACTTTTGTTCTTTGAAATCGTGATCATGCTACTCAGTTTTTATAAAGTTTAACTGGATATCTATAATGTTTCAGACATTCTACTGGATGCTGGAGTTATAATATACAGTCTTCCTTCTACTTGCTTACAGGTTGGGGGGAGGCAAGGAAAAGCCAGGCAACCATTCTTGATCTAAAATAGTGCTATGACAGGGGCTCCTGGGTGGCTCAGTCGGTTGGGTATCCGACTTCAGCTTAGGTCATGATCTCATGGCTGGTGAGTTCGAGCCCCACATTGGGCTCTGTGCTGATAGCTCAGAGCCTGGAGCCTGCTTCAGATTCTGTGTCTCCCTCTCTCTCTGCTCCTCCCCCACTCGTGTTCTGTCTGTCTGTCTGTCTGTCTCTCTCTCTCACAAAAATAAATAAACATTTAAAAAAATTTTAAATAGTGCTATGACAGAGGTAAAACACAGAGTGTTGTGAAAACACATAAGAGAAACAGTTGGATCAGAATGGCTAGGAGATGTGGAAGGCTTTCTAAATGATGGCGCATAAGCAACTTTTTAAAGAACTAAAGCTTAGCTTGAGTTGCCCCTGTGACCCTACTTCATAAACATGAGTTAATTTATTATTTTTTAAAAAATGTTTTCCTAAGCTTGTTCTTTTACATTTCACCACTAACGAAACAAAAGTCAAGAAAGCGTTTGGAAACCTAGAAATGGTAACTTTAAGGTGCTGTTTCACAGAGTATCTTGTAATTCATCAGGTGTGCCATTCATTTGGCAACCATAAAACACCTCTAAAACTACAGAATCAGCCATTCTTCAAGAACACGCTCTACCTGGATAAGCCAGAGACCTTAGCAAAATTATGGCTTTCACTGATGATTTCATCTAAAACAACGCTTCTCAAAGTGAGGGCCACACATGAGTCTGATCCGGAAACGCTTTCTGTTCTACAGGAAAATGTGGCGCTTGTGCCAGAATGTAAATCAATGTACTGCATCCTTCGTTGAGAAAATCTTGCTATGAAAAAGAAAGTCAGCCGATTTACACTTTGGCACAAGCTCCTTATGCTCTCGCAGATCAGTGGCAATAGCTACAGACCAGCTTTCTGAGTAGCACTGATCTAAATGAAAATCATCCAAGCGCAACTGCTCTTTCCCTCACACCCAATATTAATCCATCAGTAAGTGCTACGTGCACTTCCATTTTGGGGGGGCTAACTACCTTCTTCCACATTTTGTGCATGTCCCAAATGTAGGGTCTTTGATCCCCTCTACCACTAAGATCACAGCCCAAACAATTCTTATTTCTCACATCAGTTCCCACAACTGCCACCAACTGGTCTCTCTGCTTCTGCCCCTGACTTGTGATGGTCTTGCCTCCTTGGCAGCCAGGATGAAACTTCAGAAACCATCAACTGGACTGGGTCACTTGTGGGCCTAAGAAATGACCTAAACATTCTCTAAGGACTGTTTTTTTGGCTCTCCGGCTACGTCACTGGCTGCTGCTTCTCAGGCCCCTTGCCTCTCCTCCGTCCCTTCTCCTTCTCTAAATATTACTCTCCCCTCAAGCCAATCCTCAATTCCCTACTCATCTTTATCTACATACCAGTATTGTTCCCCAACTTCGGGCTTATCAACCTCTGTCACATTATTCACATTATTGGAATATGTTTTCTTCAAAGCCTTTATGGAAAGCCTTTATGCTTACCTACTACTAATTGTCTCTCCAAACTAGAATGCAAAGTCCGTGTAAGCAGGGGTTTCTTTGGATACATTCACCACTTGTTATTTTTGTTTTATTTCAGTGTTTGGAAAAGAGTGAGCAGTCAATGTAGGTACTGGATGAAAAAATGAACACATGAGTTGGCTTCCAGTTATGGAATAAGTAAGTCATGGGGATAAAAGGTACAGCATAGGGAATATAGTCATAAAAATATAGTAAAATAAGTTATGTTGGGAATCCCTGAAATTAATAAGGAATAATAACTATAATCAGTTTATTATACAATTAGCTGAAGTATATTGTACAAAAATAAGTGTTTTTGGCAGTGAGGTGAGGGGGAATGTTCCTATATCAATTTCAATCTGACACTCCTCCATGTCAGGCTATAGGAAAGGTCTGGACCTTCCCTGTACTTTTGTCACCCAGACGTCACTCCTCTGTGACTCATACTGTTCTGCACTGGAAAGGTCCTTTCTTTGCATCAAGGCCCGTACTTTCTGTCAGCAACTGTATCACGTGCAAGGCTCAGGGATTCAACACTTGACTTCTGCAGACCTAGCTCTCTCTTTTCTTAATTTCATAAAGCTTAAGGAAGCTCCCACATCTTCCAATATACTTGGGCTGCCACTTCTGAATTCTCATCGCCCAGGACCCCATCTGTGTGCATGCCCCACTGTCCCTTGGCTACAGCTAGAGGTCCTGGCAATCAGCCTTTCCACTCTGTGTGGGCACGGCCAGGGCAACAGGATGTGCTTTGAACCTCACTCCTTTTGGTAGGAAGACTGAGATCCAAATGCACAGAAGTGTGTTTTCCAACCACTTAACTGTGTGAGACTAGAAGTGCCCCATGGAGCTGGAACAGCCCAGGAGGACTCTGTTCTTTTAGCCATATAGAAACAACAACTGATAACAAACCAAAACCTTGGAAGCAAACCCCACACTTAAATGTGAATGCTAATCTTTGTTTACTAACAATCTCCTACAGATACAAAGGTGAGAAATGTGTTTTCCGGGGTTTTTGGGGGGTCTCCAAGGCAATAGTTTATTAAGCCATCAGTTCATTAAACACAGCACAACAGAATTTCATTATCTTTATGCTATTTCTTCTTGTGCAGTGTTTTTCTTCCGAAAATGTGATGTTTTCCCCATTATATTACCTGGAAGGAAGAAACCTACTTCCCTATTATGTGAGCACAAGGGATAATAAACACGTCAGTATGTTCTATGATACTTTGTAGAAAATCGTTGTTTATTGTGTTTCCCCCTCTAAGGGGAATGGAGCTAACCAAGATGCTTCATAATGTACTTGGACACCATGCAGGCCATACCCCGGAAGACCATGCTTTCTAGTCACTGAATTACGATATGCAGAGAACCTCTTCTTATAGCTTAGTAACCAGGTTCTATTTTTAGCTAAAGGGCTTAAATTATTATCCATGAGACAAGCATTGATGTAAGATAAAGTGAGTCTAAAGAATGCCTCTGGTTCCCCTAGCTTTTCTTTTAGCCACAAACAATCCTAATTTACAGAGGTTTCATGTCTCTGTCTTCATGAAGAATTACAACAATATAAGCCACTAGCATAAACTTGTAACAGAAATGTCATTCTAGCCCCTCTGCTTTCCACTTTAGGTTCACAGGGCACTGGAGATACTCATTCCCATTAGCATACTGTGTATCTTTCTTCCCTGTCTTTAAAAGGAAATGTCTGTAAGAAACTGATACCTAGGATACCAAATGGAATGAAGCTGTGGCAGAATTCTGCATCCAAAATGACTGACTCATATTTTCTAGCTATTTAACGTCCAAATGAGAACATAAATGTCTTTCATTGCTGAGTTACTAGAAATAGAGGATAATTTGTCTTTTATTATTTTTACTGCTTGTCCCTCTAATCTTGTTATTCATGTTAGAGACCATTACTGGGGTTGTAATATGTTACTTGTGGAACAATAGACCTTAGAATGCTTCATGCTTTTAGCAAATGCGTAACAAATAAATGTATCCATGGATTTCAGATGGCGAGGCTGTAACTAGGAATCAGCCAGCTACCATCTATGTTTGTTTCTATAATACATAGCAACACCAAGTCTCCTATATACGAGAAAAACTAGGATGCTCCTTCTTCAGAATGTAGTTTAAAAGATCTAGTGCTATTTACAGTAAATGCCAACAGGAGTGAAAAGTTAGCACATTCTTTGGTTTCTCTTGCAAACTCTGTCTGGCTCAGGGAATCAGAGATTTTCAAATCTTTCACAGGCATACCAGATGATACCTTCAGACCTCTTCCTTCTTGCTGCCACCTGAATGCAGGGGCAGTTTATTGGCAGTATGTATGTTTTAATTCTTTTGGTTGAAAGTAACAAAAACCTAACTCAAATTAGCTTAAGCAGAAGTGGAAAATAACAGGTTTGTGGCAACTAAAATATTCAGGAATGGCTATCTAATATGGGGGCATTAACGGGATGAAATGCGCCTTTTCATCCTTTTGTTTCTATTTTCCTCAGAGTGCCTTCATTTTTCAGGCAGACTTTCTCCATTCGTTAACAAAAATCCATCAGCAGTTGTAGACACAAATCCTAGTAGCTTTGTAACCCCTGTGAGAAAGAGAGCATCATTCAGTGTTCTGCCAAAATCCCCGGGAGTACTCTGGCCATCTTGCTAGTTGAGATCATACACCGATACCTGAACAAACCACTCTGGCTAGAGGTGGGGGTACTTTGGCTGACCAGGTCACATGCTCACCCCGAGAGCAAAGGGAGCAAAGGAGGCAGGTCAGCCCCACATCAACCATGGATCTGAAAAAGTTGATTCTACTGGTAGGGGCAGTCCACAAAGGAATTCTGCTCAGACAAGACATATATTCATGGAAGCACATTCTCAAAAACAAACAAATACTGCCTGAAACAAAGAACAAAGCCCTCTGACGCTATGGTTACTCTCTGAAGCTCTTACCAATACCATGTGTAAAGATGCCAAACACACAGAAAAAGAATTCTCTGCGACTCTCTAGTCATCTCTTCTGAATATCCTTGTCTCAAGGACCTTTCAAAGTCCTTTACAATGTAGATGCAAGAAGTATCCTCTTATATCTTCTCCATACAAGGCAAAAAAGAACGAAGGTACTAATAGTAATAAGCTATTAATAGTAATAAGCTAGGTGGACGCTAGCTGTTTTGGAACACACTATCTCAGCTTCGTGTGAAACATTTCAGAATTTGCACAAATGTAGACACCCAGACCCTGGGTTGACACGCTGAAAGGGAAGAATGTTCTTCTTGTTCATGTCCAGTGACTCAGAATATCCAAAAACAAAGTCCGAATATCAATGAGAATAATACAGTGAGCCAGCAGCTAATTCATCCCCGTTGGTTGCTAATACTATAATATGGCAGAACCACTCAATTACTTTGCAGAGCATTTCAAAAAGTAAATACATGAAATAAAAAGCGTATTTTATATTCTTACTCAAATGGTATAAAGATTGCAAGAATTTTTCATTCAAATTAGTGGCTGAAAGGATCATATACACATCAATGTCCAATACTACTATGGCCCATGTTCGTTAATCAAATGGGAAAGTCCAAACTTTTCAATACATATAAACATTTATATGTTGTATGTTATGGTAACCAGAGATTACCATTCCTACAAAGTCTTTCTTGCAAGGCAGTTCAATTATAGTTACAGTACCTTCAGCCTTTTATAATGAGATCCAAATAAACAGGTAAACAATTGCAACTAAAATAGCAAGCAGATATCTAAATGGTTTTAATAGCACCCCCTCCCCCCTTTATTAAAGATTGAAAACAATGTTAATAGCTTTTACAATGGAAACTTTACCAAGAAGTCTTCAAAGGCACATGACAAAAGCAAATGGTTTAGAATTCCCTCAGTTCAGAACCTCAAAGAAACAAGTAATTTAACTCTGGAACTGAAACCAAAAGCTTGCTACCCAGAGCTGAAGGTATATTTGTAATAAGCGCATGTAGTCTGGCACATGCCTCATGTCCCTTGTGTTTAAATAGCAGACTGTATTTTGTAAGTTTCCAGGCATCCTGCTTTTGCTTGCTGTTGTTTGTACTCTTAGAAAAGAAGTACAGTTACTCTGTATCAATAAAGCACAGCTGACCATGTCACGCCCTGCTTCAAAAACAAAAATCCTCAGTCTGGCCAAGAAGATCCCGCATTGTCTCCTGCTGGTTTATCTTTCCACCTCCACTCGGCCCCACCTCACGCTCCTCCCAGCCAAGCTGATCATCTTTCATTTCCTTATATGTGCCAAGCCGGTTCCTCTGCTAGGAACACCTAACTCCTGCCCTGACTCCAGCCCCGTGCAGCTATCAACCCAGAGAGCCCATCCTTTCTCAAGCTCAGGTCCCTTGCCTGCTCAGCCTCCCACCCCACCTGCTTGGTCTTCAGAGCACCTTCCCAGCACTATAACGAATGCCTTTCCCTCCAACACCCGTGAGGGCAGGGACCATGTCTGCTTTGCCGGTTATATTCCCAGTGCTGAGCTGAGTGCCAGGCACATACTAGGATCTCTAATATTCGTTAGAAAAGTGTTTCATGGGGAAAAAAAGAAAAAGAAAAAAAATGTTCCATGAAGTCTAAGACTAATGTTCCCCTGTAAGTATATTTCTGTCAAAATATATTTTGATTTGGCAGATTTCACTATGATCTGTATTCCTGGGACACATCAGGAAGGTCACAGTAAGAGTATTTTATTGACTTCAGGAAATTCCTAGATAATTGTGAGGTTATACAGACCAGACCTAGGTCTATGATAGAAGTTAAACAAAAGCAGATTTTACCCCAGAAGATGCAAGACTTCCTGTCAGGGTTGTCAAAATGAAATAAACTGTCCTGAGAAATTTAGAAACTCTACATAGAGAATCTACAGATTCTCAAAAATGTACCCTTTGCACTTACCAATTGGCATGAAATTTACTAGAACCAATATTTCCTACAGAAAGGCACAGCTAGCATTTAGCAGATCAAGCACAGGGTCTGGTAAATGAGAACTCACTCAACAGCTCAGGCTTTCTGCACTGAGCCGTGTGCACTGAATGGAACTTAATACTGATGAGAGTCTAAGAAAGGTTTTAGGGTTTTTTTTTTTTTTGGTTTTTTTTTTAAGTTTATTTATTTATTTTGAGAGAGAGAGAATCTGAGTGAACAGGGGAGGGTCAGAGAGAGAATTCCAAGCAGGTTTCACACTGTCAGCATGGAGCCCGATGTGGAGCTCGAACCCACAAACCGTGAGATCATGACCTCATCCAAAGTCAGACACTCAACTAAGCCACCAAGGTTTTAGGTTCTTAACATTTTTATGTGCTATGTATCCTGGGAGTCTGTTAAAGCCTAGGACCTCTTCAAAGAATAAGATACACAGAATACAATAAAATAGTTACCAAATTTTACAAGGATGAATTTGTGACATGGTAAACAGGTTTCTTTTTGTTTCTTTTTTGAGAGAGACAGAGAGCCTGAAAGAGGAGGAGAAGGGGGGGGGGGGGGGGGGGGGAGGGAGAGAGGGGGGGAGGGAGAGAGAGGGAGAGAGAGAGAATCTTAAGCAGACTCCACACCCAGTTCAGAGCCTGACGAAGGGCTCAATCTCACAACCATGAAACCATGACCTGAGCCGAAATCGAGTCAGATGCTTAAGTGACTGAGCCATCCAGGCGCCCCCATGTTTCTTTACTAATACTTTAAGAACAAAGATCTAACAGCAGGTCCAATAATAACCACATTTTCAAAGTAGGGATGAGCATAAATGATTTTTTTTAAAGTAGCTTCAAACAACGGCAATGTGAAATGATACCTGTGACTTCCACTGGTAACAAAGTCACAGGTACTGGCAGAGCTTCTATGTTTTGTGACCTCTACCTGCAATTAAGGATGATGCTAAATTTCAGTTAGATGTTAATAACAATAACAATAACAATACAGATCATTTCTGTATCCAGATTCGTATACTGAGTTCTATCCATGCCTACAAACTACAAGTTAAAAACTCTTGTTTTCGAAGGATATTGCGTGAATTCTAAAGATCCTTTAGCCTGGATCCTTTAGCTCTTGATTAACATGATATACGTTTAAGGTGATGGAAAAGCTGTATATGTATTTATAGAGGACTTTGAGTTTTAAAAATAGTTTATAAGTCAGTCGTATTTTATGCATCATAATGAAAAAGAACATGCAGATAGCATGTAGGACTTTTTTCTTGCTGAGCAAATCAGGGCCTTCGTGTCTCTCCTACCCTTACAATCATCCCCTCTAGGCAACTCCTGCTTTCTCCAGAATTCTCTTGATCTACTTCTGAACATTTGCATTTTCTAAAGTGCCATGTTTTTCATGAAACATTCATGGCTCCTGCTTTAATGGCTACCCTCAGTAATTACTGGCACAGTGGTAAGGTCAAGAAACTTTCATTTCTTTTTATTGTCCAGTAGAATTCTATTCCATGGAATACGACCACAATTTGTTTATTCGTTCCCCAACTGAAGGATATCTGGGTTGTTTCTAATGTTTGACAATTATGAATACAGCTGCTATAGATGTTTGAGTTCTCTGGGTAGATCTTCAGTCTTATGCCCCATAAATCTGGGCCTTGGGTTGGCTTTTCCACACCTTTTCTGCCCTTCCTTCCTCATGTATAAACCAAAATATGTTCTTAACCCTTTGCAGATCTCCACTCTGTATCAGTTTGGGATACTGGGCCCAATGGGGTTTCTGTCCCTCCACCAATGGCTTAAGGCTTTTGTATATGAGAGAAGACTTTGTGTCTGCAAGGAGGGGAAGCCTCTCAGTACCTGCATACCTGAGGAACCAAGGGGGTCCCTCTCTGGTCAATTTCCTTGCTCCCAAGCTTTCTGGTAAACACTGAGCAGAGGCCCGTGGGTAAGAACTTGTGAGTGCATCTTCTCCTTGTATCTGTGATCCCACTTATTCTCAACTATATTGCTGGCTTTCACTTGATTTTTAAGAATTCATTAAAGCGTTTAAATGCTTCTTCACACTTTAATTTTTTTCACTAGTTATTCTTTGTTGTGGTAAAACGTACATAACATAAATTTACCATCTTAATCATTTTTAAGTGTACAGTTCAGAGGTGTTAAGGACATTCACCCTGTTGCAAACAATCACCACCATCTACCTCCTGTTTAATATCATGCCATTTTGTAAATTTTAACTACTTGAATTTTTTTTTAATTTTTTTTTTTATGTTTATTTATTTTTGAGACAGAGAGAGACAGGGCATGAACGGGGGAGGGTCAGAGAGAGAGAGGGAGACACAGAATCTGCAGCAGGCTCCAGGCTCTGAGCTGTCAGCACAGAGCCCGACGCGGGGCTTGAACTCACAAACCGCAAGATCATGACCTGAGCCGAAGTCAGACGCTTAACCAACTGAGCCACCCAGGCGCCCCAACTACTTGAATTTTTAAAGGAAGCTTTGTGTCATTACTTTATATGGAAACTAGAACTTAGCATAAATAGAAGATAAAATAAAAAATAAATACAATGAAAACAAAACAGTGTATTTGACTTCTGAAAGCTTTACATCCGAAGCCTACTGTTCATTAAAAAGGGAGATATAGGGGCACCTGGGTGGCTCAGTTGGTTAAGCGTCCAACTTCAGCTCAGGTCGTGATCTCGCGGTCTGTGAGTTCCAGCCCCATGTCAGGCTCTGTGCTGACAGCTCAGAGCCTGGAGCCTGCTTTGGATTCTGTGTCTCCCTCTCTCTCTGCCCCTCCCCTGCTCATGCTCTGTGTCTCTCTGTCTCAAAAATAAATAAAAATATTTAAAAATAAATAAAAATAAATAAATAAAAAGGGAGATATAGGTATATTAGAGAAGAGTTAAAAACTAGCATCAAATTAAAACTTTTCTCCTTGCCTTAATGAGAAACACTGAAAGGGAACAGATTCAAAATCCTTTTAATTCAATTCAATACATATCCATATACCACCCAAAGTCATCCTGTATAAAACCAATCATTGATCCCACACCTTGACAAACATTGCTTTAGCCCAACTAGTCCCCTCCAGTCTCTGAATTAGTACATTGACTGTAGAGGTTCAAGGCTGGCTACCTCTCCTGGCAAAGACAGCCCAGAGGAGGAAAGAGATTAAAGAGAAAAATTACTCCCTACTTCCAACCCTACTTTTAAAATGGTAAAATGAAACAAAGATAGTGATGATATATGAGCAAGGTAATCCTAGAAAACCAGAAGGCTATAAAAGATAATATGAAGGAATATGGCAGGGCTGATACCAATCAGGTAGGTACCCAGGTACACAAGGAACATATATTTGTAAAGCAGACTCTGATTAAACAATAAATTCATTCAACAAATAGTTATTGATCTTGGGCTTTACACCAGATATTGTGCAGGATCCTGGATTGTTCTTTATCAGTACCATGGTATACCTCTGAAACATGTATCTATGTAATCGCTAGAGACTCTGTATGCCATTTTTACTTCTATTTCTACCAACATATAATGCCTGCTCAGTGCTCAAGAAATGTTTTGGGAATGACTAGAGTCCTTCGTATTCCTAGAAGAAGAGAATCTTCAACATGGAACCATAGAGTTATCCCATCTAAGCTGCCTTCACATGCAGAAATTGCTTCTACCTCATCCATGACAAAACTGACCCAGCATCTGCTGAGTGCTTCCAGACTGCAGCCCCACTAACTCTCAAGGTAGCTCACTCCTCTCCTGAACCACACTAATACAAGAATGTTTCTGCTTACAGTGAGAGAAAATGGCCTTCCTTGAAACTTCCAGCCATATGTCCTAGTTCTTCGTAAGTGAGCAAAGACGACATCTTTCTTCCTTTCAACACCTGGAAGCTCATAGTATATTTATCTTACACTCCTCTTTGCCAAACTTATGGTCTATACTTCAAAAAAACTGTTCTTAAAAACCAAATTGTTTTTCTATTATCTAGTGGACACAGACAGTCCCTAAAAGAGTGCCTAAAACTTGCCATGATAATTCAGATATAGTTTTATAACAGCAAATAATAGGATATTACCCTCCTCTCACTCTTTAGACCTAGCTATGGGCATTGCTGTTTGTTTTATCCATATCACACCTATACTAAGTTGGATAGTGTTCCCCCCAAATTTCATGTCCTTCCTGGAATCTAAGAATTACCTTATTTGGAAGTTGAGTCTTTAGAGATGTAATGTTTAAGATGAGGTTGTAGTAGAATAGTATAGGTCCTTAATCCAATGTGACCTGTGTCCTTATGAGAAGAGGAGAGAAGAGAAGAGAAGAGGAGAGGAGAGGAGAGGAGAGGAGAGGAGAGGAGAGGAGAGGAGAGAAGAGAAGAGAAGAGAAGAGAAGAGAAGAGAAGAGAAGAGAGAAGAGTCAGACACACGGGAGAATGAACATCATGTGACGATGGACACAGGGACTGGAGGGATGGATCTATAAACCAAGGAATGTGGAGGATTACTGGAGGCACCAGAAGCGAAGAGAAAATCATGAAACAGATTCTCCCCTCCAGTCTTCAGAGAGTGAATAGCTCTGCCAACACTTTGATTTCCACCTTCAATTTTCCAAAACTGTGAGAGAATACATTTCTATTGTTTTAAGCCATCCAGTTTGTGGAAACTTGTTACAGCTGACTTTGGAAACTGACACAGTACTTTTGCCTTCTACATAGATACTGCTTGTATATACACTCAGTGTCCCCACCACCTTCCCCCCCCCCCCCGCCTTCTTTTTTCCTTCTAGTAATTCATCATCACTGAAGCAAGTTTCTCCATCTTGAATCTATGTAGTGGACATTAGTTTAGTGTGTCTGCCCGGCATCATCTATTTCCATTTTTCTGGTATGAGCAGATCATTGATCATGTCATGGGGTAATTCCATGAGCTCATTAAACACAGGGTCAGTGGATTATCTGACAAGATGTCCTGCTCTTTCCCAGAACACTCTATCTCTATTTCACTTTCTCTCTCTCTCTCCTGCTGGGAATTATGAGTCGTGACCACATGACACATGATGGAAAAGAGCTAGAGTTGATTCATCCCAGTAGTGAGATAGCCTTTCCAAGGTCTTGTTCTTCAGCATTTCCCTCAATCCCATGAACTCTTCCATAACAATCCAGTAAATCCCTTTATGCTGAGATTAACCAGAATCAGTTCTACGTCATTCATTCAATTAAGGAACTCTGATAAATTAGAAAAGTAAAGCTTTGGATTTTGTTCTTTTTTTATTATTATTATTGTTTACCTTATTTTGACTTACCACTATTAGTAGGGTTCACTGAAATTTCAGTTTCACTCAATTCCCTCCCACAAAAGTCTAAATGATTAGCTCAAAATGCTTCAAGGTACAACTATCTATAATGGATTTGTTATTGGTTTTTTTTGCAAATCTATGTGTTTCAGTCCAAGAAGCGGAAGCTGATGGCAAAGTTAAAAGAAATTAATGTATAGTTTTCAAGTGGACTATTAGCAACCTTTTTATTCTCATTCACATTAAGGATGACAAAAATAATTTATTAACTTCAATGCTCAAGAAACATTTCCCCATAATATTTAACGATGAACATGATGTGTACCTAACACTGAAACACAAAACTCTTAATATATAACATAATCAGAGCCTGTGCCTATAAGGCTATGTTAAAACAACATCTCCCTAGGTTTTTCTAAAAATCACTTTATATTTCTATAGTGCCAGAATGGTTCTTTTCTCCTCTCAGTTGTTCATGTTAGTTCACACCATTAAAAACTCTATTTTGCTCTTTTTCTACTATACACTTACCAACACGACTGCTCATTTGACATTTAAAAACATGCTGGTAAGGGGTTAAAACTGCACTTCAATAACACTTCAGTGATATAAAAGATCACCTTTAAACTTCTTTGATCCTCCTAAGAATGTAAGATCTAAATAGATCGAAGGATAATTAATGCCCTGCTGATTTCTGTTGTTTTTTACTTTTTAACTTCATTGTACTAGAATATATTTTCCCTCATGTGGGAAACTATGGGAAAACCAACTGCTACCTTTACATGCTTACCTCACTCATCAAAGGTAGATTATATTTTATAGTATCTTACAAGTTGGCTTTAAAAATGCAATGATGTTTGTATTACTAAGCCATTTAGATGAACGAAAACAGAATAAAATATTTACTCAAAGCCATTTATCACGGTTGTTAACATTCTTCTGCTAAATTGTGATATGCGCTTGTGACATCTTGTCGCGGTGATTTACATAAAGATTTAAACATAGATCAGAAAGAATCGTTAGTCCATTAATATATTAATTCTCAATGTAAGACCACATTTTACCTTTACCACATTTGCTTCTTTAACATTTATTTATAACAAAACATGAATCTCAGTGTCTAGCCATCCAGTCTAATGATGTATAATGAGGGACGAGACCTAATGTACATTGGTTTCTTTCAATCATAAAGATTCAAATCTATTCAGTAGTGGAGAGAGGAGAATTCTCTAGACTTTAACCATGTCTCAGATGAAATAAAACCATGACTCCATCATTTTTCTTTAGGGCTCAACAATAATGCAAGGGCTGTAGTGTCCCCTTCTTGTTTATGTGCGTAATATAAAATCCCCCTTCTTCCCCAAACTCCCACCTTTCTATAGAAAAACATACCTCCCAACCAGTCTAAACCATCCTTCTGGCCATTGTTGTTGGTGGAATAGGCTCTTTACCTGACTGGAGACAGCAAGAGGTGAGGGAGATGTTCCCTGGGATTTCTGAAAAGAGCAGTTTCTTCTTTCCTCTTCAAGAGCTTTGGAAGGAGTCCCCCCTCAGTAGATTTGAACCTGGGAATGAATATGAAGCCCTACCAGCTCTGGCAGCATTCTTAGGGCCCCAAGGAGAAAGCCTGTCAGAAATGGAGCCAGCACTCAAGAAGGGGAGCTAAGAAACTGCAATGGGAAAACAAGGAACTTGTCAGATGGTTATGAACCCTGGATCAGGTCAAATCTAGAAACGCAGTCCCCTCCTCCACTCAGTTACATAGTTATGAAGACCTTCTTTTTTTTTTCCTCAAGCCACTTGAAATCAGGTTGTCTGATTCTTGACAGTGAAAGAATCTGAACTGATTCAAGTACAAACACTCATCTTCAAGGGCATAGGTGAACTACAGTAGAATTAGCAGTGTACAAGGACAAAGGGTGCTTGGTATCATGCTAATAAGATCTTTATCTGCTTATATCTCACCTAGTCAATAATGAGAATCATACTTATAATCTGGTATCTGATAGATGTGATTCTCAAAAGATAGGAGAAACTGGAAAGCCAAATAATTTGGCCAAGTTTTCACAGCTACTAACTAAAAAATAGAGATTTGAATTCAAGTTTGTCTGATTCTAAAGGGAATGTTCTTTCAAGCTTACCGTCCATCCCGCCTTCTACTTTTAAGGCTTTCATTATTGCAAACTGATTATATACCTTCACCATAATTACAAATAAGACAGCATACATAATATAACTTACAATTTACAAAGTACCTCTAATGCATATTGGTTTTTACATTGTTATTGAATCTGAAACTCTTCAAGAAGCCACAATGGCAACAGCACTGAACTGATTTAAAACAACAACAAAACTATGACCTTAGCAACAGAACCACCAAAAGGGCCAATCTTCAATTTTCTGGTCATTAATAAATATAACCTAGTTGAAGAGCATTATTCATAGTGGTATTTCTGGTTCTTTACCCAAAACTCTACTTATGTTCACTCCAATGAGGAAAAAAATAAAGATGTACTTGATCATTTGGATCATGTACATGAACAGCTGAGATGAACTACACAAATTAAATTAGAGATCCATTGATGGCTTTTGTTGCTTATAGAAGACCTGGCACATAACAACTGAAAAGAGAGGTTCTTGAGATACACAAGCATTTTTAAATAAATAGAAGAAACATGGATTTAACCAAGAAAATAAGTATGCTGTTAAGGTAGAGAAAGTTTGGATAGAAACTTTAAAAAATGTACATTCAGCTGAAATGATGCACTGACCGTTGAACTTGAACAAGGCACTTCATAATCCTGAATCCCCAAGACCTCATCAGTCAAAAGAAGACATCAGATGATTTCATCGCTAACATCCCGTCCTAATCTATGATCTACCTCATCGTCCTTTTCCATCTCCCTTTGCTCACCAATGACCCTTCTGACTCTATTCGACCTCTGCCTCCTTCCCTGGACAGTAGCCATTTAAATTCTAGCACTAGAAGGATGTATAAGCACCACCACCACTATTTAATAGGTACTTCCACTTTAAAAATATTTCTTCTAATCTTATCATGAACTTTACAGAAAAAAAAATTATCACCATTTCAAAAATGAAGAAGTCAGAGCTCCATGAAGTTAAAAAAAAAAAAAAATGTATCTAAAGTCACAAAACTACTAAGTAGAAGGGTCAGATCTGGCTGCAAAGTTCTTGACCCTAAAATGCTGTAGATGTTTCTTCGTAATGTGTGGCTAGCATTCTGGTTCAGCAGCTGGTCTTTTCCAAATGTATCAACTGATTCTCAGCCCGGTCACAGCAGTGGTTCAAATCAAAATTGTTAAAATCAAGCTTCACAATCTAGAAGACTGAGATCTATGTTTTGGTCAGTGGGGTCCAATGTCAAGTAGCATCATGTCCTCGTGACTATGCTCCTAAGACAAACAGCCAAGTCTCTTTCACCTTCTTTAAGAGGACAGAGACAACTCTAAATCACAAAATTAGAAAGGATTGCTATCAGTATCAACTTAGCCCAGTATTCTGATTCTAAATGACATTACATAATAAATATTCCAGAGTTAGAAGAGACATGCTATTTATAATGAAGGCTGAAAGCCTCAGGAGATGTTCTGGGCTATTTGTTTCTTAAGATGGATAAGCATGTATAAACAAAAGTAAAACCTTCCACAGGCAGGTTGCCTATTTCATGGATTGCTATCACTCATCCTTAACAATAATAAACAAAACAAACAAACAAAAAAAAGAAATAAAAAGCAGAAACTCTCTTTGCCTTTGCCATAGCATAAATTTTAAAATCCTACTTTTGTTGTTGTTGTTGTTGTTGTTGTTGTTGAGTTCAGCAAAGGCAACTTATGGTGTTTCATAAAATTCTCTCCCCTCACACTACTTTTCTTCTAGCTGGGACAGTAACTACATGCCACAGGAACCAGCAAGTTTATTTATAAGTAATGGAGCCGCCATATTATTTCATTTCTCTCTCCCCCCCAAACAAAGCATACATATTACCTAGTACACAGAACAGCAAAAATGCTCAGTTCTATAATCTATTAGTCACCTCAAAATAGTCACATGGCATGCTCCATCTTTGAAGGTGTGTATACAAAGCCTTTGTTGCAAACATTAGGACAGAACTGATTTCAAATTCTGCTTCATTCTAACCATCATACCAGCCGCCCCACTGCCTTCTACCACCATGACTATCAGCAGGATAAAAGACCACACGTCTATTCAACAAGTAACTGCAGGGAAGGAAACCATTTCTCCTTGTTCAGATGTCAAACAAAATCAATAACCACTTCCTACAGAAAGGCAAAGGGAGACAAGAACTGACCCCTTTCACCTCAAATCGCTCACACCCCTTGTCTAGTCTATATAGAGATCCATGTAAGTCTCCACTTTAAATATTTCTTCTGCCTTCTACATTTCACCGTGTTCAGAAGTATTTTCACAGATTAAGCTGTATCTCTATAATTGCTCCCAATTTCATGAAAATGAATAACCATCCTGCCTTTATTCTTTACAGAGTTTTAAAGATATACATAGAATATATGCATAGTCTCTGAATGAACTTTGTTTTGAAACTGGTTGCAATGCACAAGGCAGCTTGACCTCGCAAATGCAACAGTCCCAGTGCCTAGAGTAGAACTTGCTACCGTTGAATTTACAAATGCTTGTTGAATTTATAATATATAATACTCACTGTTTCAAATCATGTTTGTGAGCTTTCATATAGTCCAAAGATAGGCACACTCTACCAACATCAGTGTTGCTCGAACTGAAGTCCTATTTTCCTTGGTTCTTTCACCATCCCCTTGGGAAAGAGGAAGCCTTCCTAACAGCAATTAAACAAACAATTGAAAAAGCAATTTAAACATGCAACCAGAGACACAGAGGTTGCCTTTGTGGAAAACAAGGGCTCTCCAACTGCCTTTTTCCAAAAGAGACACCAATGTCTGTTCCACATGGAAGCCAGAAGGAGCTGTTTGTGTTTGTACACACAGGAGAAAAGGAGGGATTATGGGGTGCCCCAGAGATTTAGCAGGAATGTGAAGTCTCTTCTGCTACACAAACTCCTGAGGGACCGAGGGATCGCAATGGCCGAGAGTGAAGGAAATGGTTATTAGGACAAGAAGGGAAGTAAGCAGTCCTAATGACAATCTATGGCGAATGAATTCTGAAACCAACCAACCAAGCACCAAACAAAAGGGGGAGGGCAGGGCCAGAAGGTAGAAATAGTGACCAAATCTCTTTAGCTTCTCTAGGCCTGGGTGTAATAATGACAAAGCTTTTACCTGGTAAGTGTTCTGAGTTCCCGCACACAGGCGATATTAGAACTCTTCCCTGATCTTATTACATTTATGAGTGTAAGCCGTTGTTCTTTCTCTCTAGGCAGACTATTGTGCCACGGGCTAGGAAGGTTTGTTTCTCAATACGTGCCGTGCTGTCGATTTAAAATTGAAACTAAATACATGAAAATTATATGGGATTCCTACCTTCCTGCACAGATGTCTACCAATACTAAGGTTTCACTTTGGAATATTTTATGAGGCATCTAATAAATATTCATTTAACATTTTTTCTCTCTGATTCTGTTCAATCCCTCATTATACGAAGAACTTACTAGTTACAGCCTTAAATTAACTTTAATTAAAAAAAAAATGTAACTATGTATGTTAAAGAAGAATTACCAAACAAGTTCAGTGAGAAATACAGTAGCTAAACAATGTTATAATTTGCTTTCATCAAAAACGTTTACTCAGTTCATAGGCATACCATATAACGTATGATTGTAGACATTCCTAATACATGTCAGGATTATTTTTTAAGGCTGAAAAGAAGTCCTGCTAAAGGGAAACCTCTTTAATTTTCCTTAAAACGAGTGTTTTAGAACATGGAGCCATTTTGCAAAGAAAGCCTCTTAGTATCAATGAGTCCTGATTTTCAAGATAGATTCCAACAGGAATATATGAAAGCATCCTAACAAGAATTGCTCTTAATTCCAATCATGTCTTGTGTTAAACCAGGGTTTTTCAACTTCAGCACTACTAACATTTGGGGTCGGGTAATTCTTGATTGCTGGGGACTACCCAGTATGTTGCAGAATGTTAGCAACACCCCTGGCCTCTGCCCATGAGATGCCAGAAACACCCCTCTCCCCAAGTTGTGACAACCAAAACCTCTCTCTAGACGTTGCCAGTGGACCCCGGGGGAGTGGGTGCCAAATTGCCTGTGCTGGAAACCACTGCTCTAGGCTTATCAGTAAGATGCCCTGAGGTAAAAGGTGATTTCTCTTCTTCCATGTTGACTAACATTTCTCTCTTAGTTCTGCCTCATCAAACCATTTCACCATTTTTTTTTAAATGCCTTTACCTTAGGGAAGCAAAGATTCCACTATTTCTTTTTTTAAATTTTTTTTAATGTTTATTTTATTTTTGAGACAGAGAGAGACACAGCATGAGCAGGGAAGGGGCAGAGAGAGAGAGGGAGACACAGAATCCGAAGCAGGCTCCAGGCTCTGAGCTGTCAGCACAGAGCCCAACGTGGGGCTCAAACTCACAAACTGTGAGATCATGACCTGAGCCGAAGTCGGATGCTTAACCGACGGAGCCACCCAGGCGCCCCTCCACTGACTATTTCTTAAAGAATACTTGGGTTTAGGAAACAATCCTCCAAGAAAAGTATAGTCAAAATGTGCTTCTGAGGACTAAGAACCAGCCCAAGGGTACAATCCTCTGTATTTCCAATGCAAGAGATGAAGGGTAGAGAGGGAAGGGTTTTCTCATTTCACATTAAATTAAACATTCTATAAATGCAGAATTCACCTCCACATGCTTATAAGATGTTCAGGTGCCTGAATTCTGCCTAGTTTTGATTCTAAAATCAATTTGCCCAATAATCACTTCTCCTTGATCCCCAAACAAACAAACAAAATAGGCAAACATATAAGGTTATGTTTTATCTGAACAGCACTTCAGGGAGAATTAATGGCTAAAAATAATTTATTTTATCTTCACCACATGTTCTAATAATCATCATCAAAGGGGGGGGGAACAGTAATAGAAGTGAAAACTGACATCATTAAGTCTTTGTTCAACTCTCCACCTTTCAGATGCCAGAATCATGGACATATTTCAAAAGGACTATGCTAGAAACTGAGAAAGCCATGGTCACATGGAATATGAGGCCTGGCCTGGCCATTAGAAGCTTGCTGTCCTTTCTGCTGTGTGCCTCCATGGGTCAGTGATCACCCTGTGACAACCTACACCATGAGCCTTATCACTTTCTTGGAGAGTTCTCACTGCCCTTCATCTGAGTCTCCCCCCTGCAACGTGGATGTGGGAACTATTTCTGATGGTTGCACAACAACGTCAGAACCCATCCCTCTTAGATATCCACAGACCATAGGCACAATGCTCACTC
The DNA here is from genome assembly GCF_018350215.1 of Panthera leo. Taxonomy (NCBI): domain Eukaryota; kingdom Metazoa; phylum Chordata; class Mammalia; order Carnivora; family Felidae; genus Panthera; species Panthera leo. The sequence continues at coordinate 51,357,273 of NC_056695.1, read as the reverse complement.
TTCTTCTTTTGAGTCCTTTCACAGGTGACACAGGTTGCAAGAGTCACCTTCATCCTCATTTCCCCACATCCGGTAAAGCCTCTCTAAAAATATGGCAACGACGACAGAGCAAAACAAGCTGGATGGAGTCTGAGAAGACACGGACATGATGACAGCTCCTGTTTCCCCCCACCCCCACCCCAGATTTCCATCCTGTACGCTGTAGAAGCTCTTTCCCTTCTTGCAGTTGGTGGGTGAAATCTCTCCTAGTGAAAGAGGCGTTTTTGCATAAAGCCTTTTGAGTGAGATGCTGGTTTATTCTATTAATCTGGTCTTTTTCTTGTTAAGTTACATTTATACGCGGGGAACCCAGGGAAAACCCCTGCTCTCGAAAACCTGCGAGTGTTGGTCACTCTGCAGGGATTCTCGGGCCCCAAAGGCCATTTGTAGCCATCACACTTCCGGAGTCCGTGGGGCAACATCACCGCGTCACCTGCAGGGGCAGCAGAGTGAACTGCGGACCCCCGGAGCGACGCCCCAGGTAAGGACCCGCGGACTCGGGAGCCTCTCTGAATCATGGGGACTCCTAGGATACCCTCCCGCACATAAGGGACCGCCGCCTCCTCCTCGGGGTACCAAATCAGAGGACTAGACCCGCGCCAGGTTTGGGGTGTGCGACGGCAGGGGGAGAGGTTAGAAAGGCGCATCATTGGACGAGCGAAGAATGTGACCCTGGAGAAAGGAGATAGAAGAGACGTAGGAAAACACGTTTCCCTTAATCCCCTCCCCGTGCTGCCTGTGGATCCCAGGATCTCCTCGTCATGGAAACAGACTGCAGCAACAGACGCGACCCTGGGCAGGCAACACGCACACACGCGCGCACACACGCCCCGCCGCGAGTTGCACGCCGCAGACTTCTGCCTGACTTCCCAGCCCAAAACATCTCACCTCCCGGGCCAGAACACGGATTCTTTTGGCCCAGAAGCGACCACTCCTCTCCACCGCCCTGCAACACACACATTCCGACTCTACATTACATCCCCAGGGTGCCGGGAACCACTTACGGGAAGCCCTGGCAGTTCCCGTGCAAATGACTACCTTCCCGGCTGCCTTATCTGTCCAAATCTCCTACTAGCTCGCCTAAAGCAAGCCGCCCTGGGACCACACCAGGTAGGAGAAGGAGGAGGAGCCTGGGGTGCAAGTGAACCTCAGAGAACCGCTACTAAGTCAGTATTCAGGCGGACCGCACGTAGCCTCCAACCCCTTCCTGAGCCTTTTGGCTCTAGCAGCAGCCCAGTTCCTCCACCCGATCTCTGCACCGCTGCCCTCCTCCCCTTCACCCAAATCCCTCAACGATTTTCCAGCTGGCCGTTCCAGGCCACTTTCTGCATCCATCCTCTCTCTCCAGACGGTTCCCAACATGTGGCCTCGCATACTCACTCCAAAGACCTCGATTCAAGGCTGCCTCTCACCATCATTATATCGCCCTCAACCTGGCACTAATTCCCCCAAATTATCCGGGTCTACTCGTTTCTCCGGAACCTACTGTCCCTTCCACCTGCGTCCTCTGCTCTCGTTCAAATCCGCTTTCCACGCGCCCCAGTTTTCATCCATCTTCCCTCTGCCGCTCCGACCTGGACACGCTCACCCCCTACCATGCCCCCCATACTGCGCTCTCACGCTCATCCCACCCTAACCCCCCGGAGACACCCCGCTTTCCCTCTGCGGCTCTTCTCGGCGGGGCGCCCGCATCCCAAACCCAGCCTCTCCATCCCACACCAGCCCGCCTTCCCGGCCTGCCGGATCCTCTCCCTCACCGCGCGGTCCTTCCCTCTCCCCAGGTTGGGCCCCTCGGCCCACGCCAGAGTCGGTTCGGCCCTCCTGCTTTGCCGGTCCCCCCTGCTCCGGCATCCCAGTGGCCGCCCGCTATCAAATTGGCCAAGCGGCTCGCCGGGACGCCGGGACGCCGGGCACCGGGGCCAGCGGCCAACCGTGCCTCCCGCCTGCCAGCCTGGGCTCCCCCGGACGCCAAGCCCTCGCCCCACCGCCCAACCACCTTACAAACTTACTTGCGGGTCGCCAGGAGGGGGCTGCGGTGAGCGGCGGCGGGCCCCGCGGCGGCGAGTGCGCCCCTCTCGGCGGGGCTGGGCGGCGCGGCGCCGGCGCTGCGCTCCTGCGGCCGCGCGGTGAATGGGCTCAGCCTGACGCAGCCCGGCTCTGCCCGCGCCGCCGCCGAGGCCGCCGAGCGCTTCCACACATGCTCAGTTTCCGGACCTGCCTGCGTGGACGCTACCAAGCGCGAGCAGCGGCGGGGGAGGCGGAAAGCGGCCGGGCACTGGCGGCTGCGAGCGGGAGGCTACCACCTCGGAAGCGGGGGAACCAGAGGGACGACGCGGCCGCTAAAAATAGCTCCTGCGGAAACCGCGGCTCCGGCTGCCAGCGCCCCCCTCCCACGCGCGTCCCCGCCGCCCGGCGCTCGGGATCCTGCGCTCGCAGCCGGCGAGGGGACCGGAGCGCGCGTCCTGCCAGGCCCCCCCCCCCGCCCGCACTCTTAGCTGCACCCCGGCGCCTCCCTCACAGCCCCCCTCCCCCCCCCCCCCGCCAGGCTGCCGGGATTTGGGGCTCCCGCCTGCCGGGCAGCCTTAATTTCACGTCTCGCCAAAGAAACGGAGGAAAGTTGGTTTACAACGATGAAAAACCTCCGCCACAACGAAATTGGCTCAGACTTTTGGAGAAAAATAAGTTTCTATGGATGCTTGGCTTTGTTAGGAGGAAGAAAGGATGACGGTCAACATCCTAGAGAGGGGAGCCGTGGGGCGGGCTGAAGGGGGCTCTGGAAAGACCTGCTAACGGGAAAACTTGTTCTCGCGGCGTTGCTCACTCCTCTTTCTGCGGGTTTTTTATATTCGCTGACACCCATCCTGATCTTGTTGGCTTCGTTGTTCTTGTTATCCGAACTATAATTTCTTTACCGCTTGTCCTACCTCCATCCTCCCTCCACCAGCCCGGCTTTAATTTGAGCAAAGAAAAGGGTGCAAACTGGAGACGGCTAGGTTCTGTTGCCTGACTCGGAACCTGGCCTTTTGGTAACCGTGCCGAGCGAGGGTTCCAGTCCTGCTGTCAAGTTCGGGCCACGATGTGTCTCCCTTGGTCTCCTGAGCATCCAGCACTTTCAGCCTCAGATTCTCTCAGAGCCGCCGCTCCTGCAAATTAACTATTTCCCTGCTGTTCGTTTCCAGTATATGCCACCTTCGTTCCTGACAGTCTACTTTTGAAATCTTTCCGCCCTTAAACTGAGAGTTACAAATGTTTCCTGGGTCAGATTCCCGCCTTTTTGATTCACCCCCCTCACAGATATCTTATAAAAGAATCATTGTTCAGGTTTGACAGATGAGAACGTTGACGTTCAGAGATGCTCATCTTTTACCTGGAGTCATAATATAATTTTTAATTTAATTTAATTATTAACCCAGAGCCTGCCAAACTAGAAACTCCCGTGGTTTCTGTGTAACTTATTCCCCTGAATCAATAGCTTTACCTGAGATACAGGCTGAGGAAATTTAGAAATTATTCTCCGTGGACTGCCTAAAATTGAAAAATACCGACTGGGAGTTTTTGGGGTTTGGGGGTTTTGTTTTGTTGCCTGATTTCTTTCTGGGCATTCATAGTTTAGATTTCATGTGTTTTGTGGGAGTGATAAATTTCGTTTCTTCATTTATTCAGAGAATTTACTGAGAATCTTCTAAGAGCAATGTTTTCACTTGGAATGTACTTTATAACATCTCACAGTTCAGTTTCTTTGCTAAGGCTACTTTCTTTTGCTATTGTTACAAATCAGTGAGGTTTTGCTAACCCCACTAAGCTACCAACATGGATGTGCTTTTTCACAGAACTGTGATGGTACATGTCTATTTGAATAAACGGTTGTCCTCCCTCCTAAGTTTCCTCCTTGCCGTCCCACTTAAAATTTAGGGTCCTGTCCAGCCCCAAATAGATGATCAATTAATGTTTGATCTTTTACTGCCAAGTTTTCAGTTTCTTGATTCATTCTTCCCTTAAAGCATGTCTCCACTGAGGTGCCTGGGTGGCTCATTTGGTTAAATGCCCAACTCTTGATTTCCACACAGGTCATGATCTCACAGTTCATGGGTTAGAGCCCCATGTCGGGCTCTGTGCTGACAGCTCAGCAGAGCCTGGAGTCTGCTTTGGATTCCGTGTCTCCCTCTCTCTCTGCCCCTTCCCTACTCACTCTTGTCTCTCAAACATAAATAAACATTGAAAAAAAATTTTAATAAATAAACAAATAAATAAGGCATGTCTCCAATAGATGTCATCTCCAGGACTAGAGCCACTTTGAAATGACAACAGCATTTTCCTAATTTTCCATGAGTGATTAACTGGGAAGAAAAAAATGGAATTTCCTTAGGGCATCAATACAATTCACCCATTCGTTTCTGTAGGCAATAAAAGAAGCCCAGTGGTTTTCCTTCTTCCTTTCTCAGTCGTTAGTCTTAAGGTGGTTATGATGGTCTGAAGATCTCTATGCTACAGCATGCACCCTAGACATAATCACGGACTGGGCAAATTATGATTTGAAAGTTCACACTTAGATTTCCCATCAAAAATGTAATTCAAAAACATTGCATTCAGGACTCTTGATAGCAAATAACAGAAACTCAACACTAACTAACCTAGGCAACAAAGAAAATGCACTGGGCCGTGTAAGTCAGAAGTACAGGGGGTAACAGGAATGAACCGTGGCTTAACAGCACCAGCAAGAATATGTTTCTCTCACTCCTGTCAGCGTTGCCTTCTGTGTTGGCTTCATTCTCCATCAGACTGTGTCCATCGTGCACTTCCAGCCCTACCCAGATGACAAAGTTTTCGATCTTACAAAGAAAGCAGACCTTGTGCTCTGATGAGCAGATCAGTCTTTGACAAAGGGCTCTGGTCGGATGCCCTAGGTTGCACGCATAACCTTGTGCATCCTCTGGGGGAAGAAACCTCTCAACAGGAAAGTATCCAGTCAGCAGAAGAAGGGGTAGGGGATGCTTGCAAGATAGAAATAATAGATATCTGCTACAGCTATTTTTCTTCATAGGCAAAAAAGGACAGCAAGCCCCTGGTGGGATATCAGTTGGTTTGAGTTATTCAGAAATGAGCAAAAGAATAATAAAGGTTTGAAGTGATTTTTCCTATCTTTTTTTAGGCTCAGATGCTTTGATTTGTCTGCCTAAGGGTAGCAGTTAGCCTGCTTTTCGTTGCCTTTTCATCTTTATTTCAGGACCCTGGTTGTTTCCAAAGTAGTGCCACTCATTAAAGTTTTTGAATGAGACTCCAGTCAGCTGAGGCCTCCAGTCCACAATCTGTCTCTACAGGAAAAGGACATTTTCCATATACTTTTTTTTTAATTGAAGTATAATCGATATGCAATGCTGTATTAGTTTCAGGTATATACCATATGGATTCAACATTCTCCATATTCTTGAAGCTCATTCTTTCTTTTTTTGATTTATCATTTAATATTATGTAACATGTTTGATAACAGTGGGCCTTCTCTCTTTTTCCTCCAGTCCAAGTATATGGGAGAAATGCTGTTCTTCCTATAATAAATATATTATGCCTTTCATATGGATCACTGTTAGCATTATTTACATAAATGATTGTCACCGCTTTTCTCTTTACTTATCCCCAAGCCCACGCAATTCACTTGTTACCTCTTGATATTTGTCTGTGAATAAACAAATGTGATCCATGAATCGCTTTATTTAAAGTGCATTGTATAGTTAGCTTAAAATCATCAAATCTGAGATCTTTTCCTTAACTTCTTCCTCATCAACTTTTTTGCACACGGTGTTCTAGGAACTCACAGCGTTTGTCATAGCACATGTTTTTAATCCACACCTCTGATTATTACTCCTTTCTTTTCCTAGTCCTTCTTTATTTTACTCTGTAGTTCTTTCTCCTTCTTTTACACCACTCTCCCATTGGTTTTAGTTATCTATATGCCTTTTCCTCCCCTACTGAACCACAAATTCACAGAGGATTGGGAATATGGCAGATTTATACATGTGTGCATTTGTATTATCTTCAGTGTTCAACAGATGCTTGCTAAAGCATGAATGGATTATAAGGGGAAAGTGAATATTTAGACCTGAAACGAGAAGACTCATGGGGTGTAAGGGATCAGCCTTAGGTCCTCTGATTTCAGGAAGTGGAGAAAAGATGGCCAGGGCTCATGCTGGAGGTAGCATGGCACGGGATATAGATTTTTGCCTATTCCACGATTTAGTCTGGGGACACCTCTTTTTAGCCCCTTCTTCTGACCTTTACTTTTTCTTACCAAATTTCTCTAAGTTGGAATTCCTTCAGTATGATCTATGCCACATTACCAAGTGTCTCTAATGTTTCCAGATACTGGCACTAACCACTCAGCACACTCTGCTTCTATTACATGGAGACAGCCTGCCCATTTTAGACGGTTGGGCACTGGTAATTAACTTTTAGAAAACCAGAACTAAATTAAGAATGTAAAGTAATTCATACCTGAGTTCTTTAAGGGAAAGGAAATATCAAGATGGCTTCGTTGAGGAACTATTAAAAGCTTATCTTCTTGATAGGTATTTTCCCATAGTAAAACAATAATTTTTAATATGGAGAATTAAATGAGAGTAAACCAAAGTCACTAATGCCCAAATTATTCTTTCATTTTATAGATAAATGTCATAACAGATCAACTAATGATATGTACTCAAGATATAAATGTTCATTTCCCCCTCTCTCTGTACTTCAAGGCAAACACTGCTTTAGGTAATCTTCATGGGACATTAAAAATGCTCACAATGGGGCACTTGGTGGCTCAGTTCATTAAGCATCTGACTTCAGCCCTGGTCATGATCCTGTGCTTTGTGGGTTCGAGTCCCGTGTCGGGCTCTGTGCCGACAGCTCAGCAGAGCCTGGAGCCTGCTTCAGATTCTGTGCCTCCCTTTCTCTCTGCCCCTCCCCTGCTTGCACTCTGTCTCTCTCTCTCTCCCCTAAATAAATAAACATTAAAAAAATTTTTTTAAATGCTCATAGTATTAGTGAATCAAAGATGCCTCTTGACTAACAGACTTTAGCTCTGATGGCCCTTTCCTCAGGGAAGAAGAATGTGGATAATTGTGTACTTCAAATATCAGGCTACTCTTTATTTGCCTCTAAATCTAATATAAACATTACATAGTTATTGAACAAGCAGCAAGGTCTTGATACAGGTGCAACTCTTCACTTCTCATTGACTCCAGTGCTCTAGTAACAAATGTTCTTGAGATATGATCTCAGAGTCTCAAGTATCATCAGGTACCTCTATGTGTCTCATTCTGGGTAGACATTCACTTCGCACACTATTTATCACTTAACTCTCAGAGCAATCCATTGAGATAATATGTTACTTAGCATCCTGTTGGTTGTACATATAGAAATCCAACCTAAGCTTGTTTAGATGAAAAGGGAGATTTTCTGGCCTAATAATGGTACAAAATAGAATCTCCAGAAGGCAGGAGCTTCTGTGATCCTTAGAGGGTAGAAATGCTGTCATGAGTCTCCCCACTTCTCATCAACATCTTTCTCTTGTGTCAGTTTTATTTTCCCACCTTATAGATAGCCTTCCTCTACAACCTGCAGGGTCTAAGGATTCCCAGCCCCCCATTTCTTTTGGCTTTAAAATGCCCAGAGAACTTAGTGACTTGCTTTCAAAGAAAAAACCATGAAAAGGAAAAAATAGCAACTTTATAATAGAGAATTCTGACAGACACCAACTTTAGCAAGTGATAAAAATTAACATCATCGGTGATGCCAGGTGGATATGTTTTACTTTCTGATATGATGTGTTAAGAGCACCTTATCTCTGTGGAATTATTTCCAAAAACCTACAATTTTAGTCCAATCATGAGAAAATATCAAGCAAACCCAAACTGAGGGACACTACAATATACCTGGCTGGTACTCCTCAAAACTAAAAGTTGAAATATTATTCTAATATTTTTTCCAAAAATTTAAAAATACATTTTAAAATACAGAAAATAAAGCTAATGTCAGTAAAACAAATTTCTGGGGAGAAACCACCATCCAACCAACTTGGATTAAGTGTCCATCCAAGACCAACTAATGGTGAGGAGCAGGCAAAGTCATCTAATGGACAGATGTCCCCTGGGTCCTACATTTGCTATTCCAGCCATTCCCAGAGAATGGGAGGGGTAGATAGTTGTGAGCCAGGCAGCAGTCCAGTTGGTGAGACTAGGAGGAAGACCTGAAAGTCAAGGGACTGAGTATTATATGTCAATTCTAAGATAAAATAGTCCACATTTTAACCTTCATGAAGTTGGAATGCTTCTATTCTTTCTCAGTGATATCAATTATGGTTTAGATTTGGTGAAATATGGGAATTTGCCTATGAACATAACAAATGAAGAGACCCAGAATTCAAACAGAGACCTTTAACCACTCTATGGTCTGGACTCTAGAAAACTAAATAAACCTTTGAATGTCATTCCTTTCAGGTTTCCCTCCATACTAGCCATAGTACCATATAACACCGGTGCTAATTATACCTACCCAAAATGCAAGAACAAAAGTGGAATTAAAACCATGGCAAATCTGGCCTAAGAGTTTGTTGTTCTAATAAAGTTATCACCAAGATGTTACACATAGCTAGAAAATTAGATGGAATTCCGGGAAGTTAGGGCAATCAAGGGCCAGACGTTAGGCTATTTTACATGTATTATACATGAAACGTTATAATATTCCAACTTAAAGATCTCACTTTGATATTTCAGCTTCAATAGCTAGAAAGAAGCTAGATTTATTTTAAAAATAAATTTTCTTGGGGCACCTGGGTAACTCAGTTGGTTAGGCAGCCAACTCTTGGTTTCTGCTCAGATCATGATCTCATAGTTCGGGAGTCTGAGTCCCACATCCGTGCTGCACAGTGCTGACAGTGCAGAGCCTGCTTGGGATTCTTTCTCTCACCCTCTCTCTCTGCTCCTCCCACACTCTCCATAAATAAACAAACAAACAAACTTTTTAAAAAATTAAAAAATAAAAATAAGTTTTCTTAGCCATGTACCTCATTGGTTCAATAAGATATGAAACTCGGAAATATGGAGATTTATTGTTTCATATCTTTAAGACACCATAACATGCTATTAAAATATAACTTGAGAATGAGACAAAGCTTCTGTCAATTCAATTAAATTCATAATCGTTTAGCGTGCAGCTGTTATTAGCCGACCACCATCCTAGGCCCTCGTGATGTATTACACAGAGAGATACTTGGTTTCTGCTTTCATGGAGCTTTTACAGCATAATTACAAATGAGGTAAGAGTTTAGAAATTCTAGGAGTCCAGAGAGCATATGATATGACCAGGGAATCTAACCTGGTCTGGATAGATAAAAATGGCCTAAAGATACGGTGCTTAAACTGAGAGAAGGAAAACGACTACAAACCTTTATTGAGCGCTGGCCACATGCCAGTCACTACATGAGGTGCTTTCCCCAGCCTGACAGACACCGTTCCAGACGCCAGGTCATCATACGTTCCCCTCTCTTCCCAGAGATTTTACCTGTAGGCTCAAGTTGAAAGGCTGAAAGTCTGCTTTGCCCAAACGTCCTTGTACCTGGAATCCCAGATACAATTTAGGCTCCACCAATCAGAAGCTCCTATTAGACTTTTGAAATTTGCACCGAGTACATGGGAGAGACTTGAGACTTGCTGGAACAGTAATTGCGGGTGTGGCACTGTCTCCCTGATCCTGGGATAACAGATGGTGATCTGACATCAGATCGTGACCCAGTCATGGCTACAGTCGTGTCATTCTCAAGCTGAAGACACAAAATCTGTATGAAACCCCACCTCCCTTGCAGCAGAGGTAAGTGCTCTCCCGATGGGCTATTTCTGGGGAATTTTTCTGAAAGTGGATTCTGGAGGCTCCGTGTATAGCATGCTCTTGGAACTATGCTCATTATTTTTGTAAGTGCTGGTTCTCTGAATAATTTCTTCAACATGTAATAATCCTGGTTTCTTCTGACTGCTACTGAGCCATGGATTAGGTGGCATTTGGTGCCAGAAGTGTTCGCAGACCATTAAGTAAGGATATCTGGGATCCGCCCACTGACCTGGTTGGGTTAGGAGGGTATGAGGTACAAGAAGTCCATAATCATCACTGGGCAAGTGTTACCTGTACTATAACCTGGGGTTAAAGTGTGACCTGTGCTTAACTGAAATGAAGTGTCCAATGAAAGTGCAACATCAGTGGTCCTCGTGGTTGTTGCCATGATGCACTATGATGAGGATGGGAACTGTAAAGAACGTGGGGTGGGCTAACTGTTTCTAATTCTAGTAGAGAGCATAATGGAAGAAAATGAGAGGTTTAGGGATTTAAAATCTTAGCTCAGGGGTACCTGGGTGGCTCAGTCAGTTAAGCTTCTGACTCTTAATCTTGGTTCAGGTCGTGATCTCATGGTTCATGAGTTCAGGCCCCACATCAGTCTCTATACTGTTAGCTTGCGATGCTCTCACTCCCTCTTTCTCTCCTGCTCAAACTCTCTAAATAAACAAACAAACAAACAAATTAATACTTTATAAAAAAAATTAAATAAATTAAATAGAACCTTTGCTCAAAGCATAGTCTGAGAAAGCTGAAGTTTCTATATGGTTCTAACAAACATCTCATCCCTTGTACCTAGAGTGCTAGACTTCTATATTAAAGCAATCATATGTAAAAACTAATCCTATAGATCCTAGAGTTACAATCTAGTGTGAATTCATGGCCTGAAAACAAAGAGACTGATTGGGGAAGTATATGCTTCAAGAACTGAAATGGTGAAAAATGTATATTTGACATTTGGAAGAATTATTCTGTATTTCCTGAGTCCAAAACTCTACTATGCCTACATATCTGCTGAAATGCCTTCCTTTGATTGCCTTACCTGTAGTTACCTTGTCTGAGGTAGTTGCTTTGAAAGATATCTATTCTTTCATCCACCTCTACCAACTTTCTTCAGCCTAAACCCTAACCCTAACCCTAATTCCTAATCCCCCCTTGAGTGAAACCTTAGCATGCCAAAGAAGTTGGGTAGGAGGGGGTAGAGGCAGTTATGAAGTCAACCCATATAGGAATTCTAAGTGCTTAAAGAATACAATATTTGGCTGTTTTAAAATTATATCGGCAAGAACCAGTGGAGTGTGTGTGTGTGTGTGTGTGTGTGTGTGTGTGTGTGTGTGTGTTGTGTGCACGCATGTATTCTGAGATTGTCAGACCAGGGAAGAGAGGGGGACATAATTTATCAATGTGGAGGTGCTCATTAGAGACTTACATTTGATGTGCTAGCGTAAAAAGTTGGGAAAGATACTACTGACTTGTTCACTTGGGTAATTAAATCCTTGTCATACTGGTGGACTACACTGAATGAAGTTGAGACGCTAGAAATTCCTAGGTGCAATACAAAAGAAATATGAGAAGTTATAAAGATAAGAATATTGGAGTGGAATTATCAAAGATGATTAGCTCAACCACTCCCTAACGATTGGTCTCTGAGAAGACCCAGAAGACGCTTCTGTCATCAAAACACTAAATGCTACATTGACTCTCCTCTTTGGCCAGGATTGAAAGTAGGAGATGCTGACACTGAAATGGTTTCTAAGATTTAAGGGAAATAAAGAATTTTCAGGACAAAAGAGGCCAGGTAGCAACTTAACCAGCAGAGTCAGGTGGGTGATTTTCATAGTGGGCGATAGGACTGAATTGGTTACAGAAAGTGTGACCTACAGAGGTCCTTGGAAATGGCTAAAAGTCACAGGCTCCTTAGGACTGTAACACCTGGATGACACACTGAGGTGTTCCTCAATCTATCCAACCAGAGTAGCTCTCATTGTGATGAAAATCGCTCTGACTTAAGCTATCACAATACAAAATCATGGATTCCCACCTGATTTCTAGGCCCGAGTGAGAGCACTGGAGCCTAGGTACACTCAGAGAGGAATCTTGCATCACTAGTAGATACTTGATTCTTTCCCCCAGTTTTTCCTCCAAAGGACTTGTAGTTATTTACCAGGGTGATTGTATATTGGGCAAAGCAAAGTACGCAGTCTTTTCCAGTGATTGTTGCATTCTAATTCTGATCCAGAGTGCCACTGTGGTCCAAAGGCAAGAATTGAAATTCCGTGCTGAGTTAGTGTCGCAGAGAACTCTGTGGTTCTGCAAACCAATTCTGTGCTTAATTCCCCCATTCCTGAGTGAAGGGTTGGAATGGTATACTCAGCAACTGTTAATTAACTTCCTGACATTTTCACAATGCTTTCGAGGTAGAAAGACCCCCCTCAAAACAAATCTCCCGCAAACCTAGTCTTCAACTCTCTAGTAAAAGATATATAATAAGCCAAAGAAAAATCACATTTCTGGGGGAATCATAGAGAAAAGTATCACCACCAAATATTTAAAAGATTCCAGGGTAGTACCTGCGATCATAACCTCCATGCAACTCACTCGTTTAATTTATGCACAAACTATGTGAATTCTGAAAAAAAGACAGAAGGTTCTCAAAAGCTTAGATGATTATACCAGTTGCAAGTGATTTTTCAAATGTGACCCGTTACTGGAACAACTTGAGACAGCCCCTGACACCAGGTACACAGCTATTTATTGGCCAGATATGGTTTTCATGGTATCCATGAACACAGAACTCCAGAAGGTATGTGATTTCACCTTTACTTGGCAGGAGAGCAATACAATTTACTGTCTTATATCACGGCAAGATCAACTCCCTGGTTCTGTGCCATACATAGTAAATAATCCAGAGGCCCCTTGATTATGCCACCATCCAGGTTTTATGCTGAAAAACTTTACTGATCATATTCTCCTAGTATGATCTGGGGATCAGAAAACAGTAGGTACGCTAAGTGTCCTGGTAAGACAGGTGACAGGAAGATAGATTCAGATCAAACTCCATATATGAGAATGTATGCATATATGTACTTATTATCCATTTATTTACTTAATGTTGCTCCTCTTGGCTACAATGTATGTTCCATGAGATCAGGGACTATGTCTGCATTATTTGACACCACATTCTCAGCACAATCTTGGCACCTAAAATAAATGAGTATCCAATAGATAGGTGTGTTCTTTACTATATACCCTTTGCTAAAGAATGGTGACACTTATTACAGCTATCTTCTTCTGGTAGAGATCAAGTTTTCGGTGCTAGGCATTATGATTCAGAAAGGTTTTGAATTCTGCGAAAACAAGATTTGATGTGAAATCATTTGGAGGAAGAAGTATGGTTTGGAATAGGTAATAAACATTATAAATTTCCTCAATTCTCAGTGATTTCTATTTGAAAGTACTTCCATTTATGAAAAAGGACAAAATAATTACTTACTTTAAGAAATGCTAGGGAGATACTGGTCACATGGGTCAATTATGATATTCTATTGAGTATTTGTTGTTTGCTTTTACCACTTAATATTGAGCAAAACATTTTGTGAAATATGAAAATTTAATAAGAGAAGAGGTCAAGGAAACAAAAGAAAGGAGTAAACAAAAATGAAACATCACTAAGACATTTCATATCAGATTTTGTTTTTAAAAAGGGGGTAGTATATAATGTTTGTTGCTTATCCAAATAACAATTGGTAAAGAAAAAAATGTTTTTTTACTAAAAATTAAATTGCATTGTTTTTAACTTCTAGAATAAGATATTGAAATGATCAGAGACGTCTTTCTAAATAACCAGTATATTATGCCAATAGAGGAAAATCCACACAGGAAACCAGGAGCCTCAATGTCATATTTTGCTAGCGCAGGGCAGATGAATTTGCTTTACCTACCCACCTCCCGTCATCTGTCTAGCATCAGCCTAGATGCTACTACACCAACACACCATCCCCACCATTTAGAGTTGGGCTGGAGGCACTTCCTAGGTACTGTCATATTGTCATATTCTATCATGCATTATTCTGTAAGGCTTAACGGTTGCAATTTCCTATTTTCTCATCCGATGCCCATTTTGAAGACAGGGGCTATTTCTTGTTTCGGATGATATCCCGAACACTCGAACAGTGTCCAAGCCCAAAGCAGCCACCAATAAACATGGGTTGAATAAACAAGGAGACAAAACATGACAATTGACACCATGTCTACTGACAGAACATTTTCTCAGATTTGATGGAGAAGGGTCTGGTTGCTCCTGATGACATTTTTTAACTCAGAGAAACAAGGGTGGAGGTGAGGATTGACCATGGGCTTAGAAGACCCACAACCCAGACTTGTTTTTTCTTCTAAGGATCAGCCCCATTTTGACCCATTCAGCTTTGGGAAAAGGCATGAACCATAAAAGAAATAATTTATAATCTGGAATTCACTAAAATTAAAAACTTCTGCTCTGAAAATGATAATGAATGAAAAGACAAGCAATAGACTGGAATAAAATATTCGTAAAGACATATTGGTTAAAGGTCTGTTATCCAAATTCTACAAAGAAACTCTTTAAACTCAGAAAAAAGAAAACAATCCAGATTAAAAAATGGGCCAAGGGCCTTAACAGACATGTCATCAAAGAAGATATACAGATGGCAAGTGAGCATAAGAAAAGATGCCCCACGTCATATGTCATCAGGGAAATGCAAATTAAAACGAGATACTACTTCACACCTATTAGAATAGCCACAATTTAGAACACTGACAACACCAAACACTGATGAGGATGTGAAGCAACAGGAGCTCTCACTTACTGCTGGTGGGGATGCAAAATGGTACAGCTACTTTTGAAGACATTTTGGCAGTTTCTTACAAAACTTAACATACTCTTAACCATCTGATGCAGCAATTATGCTCCTTGGTATTTATGCAAAGGAGTTGAAAAATATGTCCACACAAAATGTACACAAATGATTATAGCAACTCTATTCATAATTGCCAAAACTTGGAAGCAACCAAGATGTCCTTCGGTAAGTGAATAAACTATACAGTACACCCAGAAAATCAAATATTATTCACACTAAAAACAAATGAGCTATCAAGTCACGAAAAGACATAGAGGAATCTTAAATGCATATTACTAGTTGAAAGAAGCCAATCTGAGAAGGCTGCATACTATATGATTCCACCTATGTGACATTCTGGAAAAGGCAAAACTATGGAGATAGTAAAAGGATCAGTGGTTGCTGGTGATAGGGTATGGGAAGGATGAATTGGCAAAGTACAGATTTTTAGGGTGATGAAAATAAAATACTCTGTATGATGTTATAAATATGGTATATGTCATTGTCCATATGTCTAAACCCATAGAATGTCCAACACCAAGAGTGAACCCTAAGGTAAACTATGGACTTCAGGCGATTATGATGTGTCGGTGTTGGTTCGTCAATTGTAACACGTGTACTATGTGCATCTTCTGACCACAACGACATGAAATTTGAAGACAACCACAAGAAAAAAATTGGAAAGCCCTCACATAAATGGAGGTTAAAGAACATCCTACTAAGAATGGGTTAACCAGGAAATTAAGGAAGAAATAAAAAAAATACAGGGAAGCAAATGAAAATGAAAACAAGATAGCCCAAAACCTTTGGGATGCAGCAAAAGCAGTCATAAGAGGGAAGTATACAGCAATACAGGTCTACATCAAGAAGCAAGAAAAATCTCAACTACACACCTAAACTTACACCTAAAGGAGCTAGAAAAAGAACAGCAAATGAAGTCCAAAGCCAGTGGAAGAAGGAAGACAATAAAGATTAGAGCCGAATTAAATGATATAGAAACATTAAAAAAAAAAACAACAGTAAAACAGATCAGTGAAACTAGGAGCTGTTTCTTTGAAAGAATTAATAAAATTAATAAACCCCTAGCCAGACTTACCATAAAGAAAAGAGAAAGGACACAAATGAAATCATGAACGAGAGAAGAGAGATCACAACCAACACCACAGAAGTACCAATAATTATAAAAGAATACTGTATTATGAAAAATTAGATGCCAGCAAATTGGGAAATCTGGAAGAAATGGGATAGGTTCCTAGAAACATATAAACTAGCAAAACTGAAATGGGAAGAAACAGAAAATTTTAACAGACTGATAACTAGCAAAGCAATTGAATCAGTAATCAAAAATCTTCCAACAAACAAAAGTCCAGGGCCAGATGGCTTCCCAGAGGAATTCTACAAAACACTTATTTTTTAAAAAATAATTTTTAACTTTAAAATTTTTTAATGTGTATTTATTTTTGAGACAGAGAGAGAGGTGGGGGAGGGGCATAGAGAGAGGGAGACAGAAGATCCAAAGTGGTTTCTGCACAGAAAGCAGAGAACCAGATGTGGGGCATCATGACCTGAGCTGGTCGCTCACTTACCTGACTGAGCTACCCAGGCACCCCTCTACCAAACATTTAAAGGATTAATACCTATTCTTCTCAAACTGTTCCAAAAGATAGAAATGGAAGGAAAACTTCCAAATGCATTCTATGAGACCAGCATTACCTTGATTCCAAAACTAATCAAAGACCCCACTAAAAAGGAAAATTACAGGCCAATGTCCCTGATGAACATGGATGCAAAAATTCTCAACAAAATACTAGCAAATCAAATCCAGCAGTACATTAAAAGAATTACTTAAGACAATCAAGTAGGATTTTTTCTTGGTCTGCAAGGGTGGTTCAGTATATGCAAATCAATCAAAGTGATACACCACATTAAAAAAGAAAGGATAAGAACCATATAATCCTGTCAATAGATGCAGAAAAAGCATTTGACAAAGTACAGCATCCATTCTTGATAAAAACCCTCAACAAGGTAAGGGATAGAGGGATAGAGATACCTCATTATCACAGAAGTACCACTCCAGTGGGGGATGTTGATAATGGGGAAGCTGTGCATGTATCCAGATAGAAATTACATGAGAAATTTCTGTACTTTCCTCTCAAGCTTAAAACTGCTCTAAAAAGCATAGTCTTAAAAACACTTAGGTCTTTTACATTTTTTTCTAGTGTTTCTATTTTCTATTTCATTGATTTCTGCCATTATCCTTATTATTCCTTTCTTTCTAATTACTTTGAGTTTAATTATGTTCCTGGCTTAAGGTGATAATTTAGACAATTGATTCTGAACATTTCCTCTTTTCCAGTACAGACATTTTAGAGTTATACGTTCACCACTAAGCACAGCTTTAGCTGTATCCCATACATTTTGATCTGTTGTGTTTTCATGACTATTGAGTTCAGAATATTTTTAAATTTCTCTATTTTTTCTTTGGGCCATTGGCTATTCAGAAGTGTGTTGTTCATGTTCCAAGTATTTGTAGTTTTTAGGTGTCTTCTTGTCATTGATTTTTAATTTAATTTATGTTTTTGAGACTCATATATGCCAGTATGTTGACTATTGTGGTGAAGGTCTCATGTTTACCTGAAAACTGTGTGTATGCTGCAGATTTTTGGTGTCCTGTTCTGTAAGTACTAATTATGTTGAGTTGGTTAATAGTATTGAGAAGATGTTCTATATTCTTACAAATGCTTATCTATACTTACGGAGAATGGAGTGTTAAATTTTCTTGTTATGCTGTGGATATCTTTCTTTAGTTGGGTGGGGTTTTGTTCCATCAATTGTGATGATCCTTTATTATCTCTACCTAGTTAGAATTGCTATGTCTTGTTAATAAAGTTCCTCTTTCATTATCAAGTAATGTTTTCCTTTACCTCTGTTTCATATTAACACTGTTATTAATCCAAATATTAAGAGAATACTACCAGCTTTCTTATCTTTACTGCTTATACAACATGTCTTTCTCCATTCTTTAACTTTTACTTTATGTGTGTCTTTGTATTTAATATACATATTTTATAAACAACTTGTAGTTGGGTCTTGCTTTTTTATAATTTTGAATGTCAATTTCACTTACATTTAATATAATTATTGGTATGATTTGGCTCAAGCTCACCATCTTCATATTTGGTTTTCGTTTGTGATTTTGTGTTTTTGTTCCTCTGTTGATCCTTTCGTTGCCTTTTGGGGAGTTAACCAAATATTTTCTAATATAACATTAATTTCCTCTACTGATTTCTAAACTATATTTCTTCTTCAGTTTTAACTGGTGGCTGTAACACTAGACCTCTTTTATTAATTTATTATATTTTAAGTGGTTATTCTAAAATAATAAAATGCATGTTTAACCTATCAGAAACTAATTTGAATCAACATTGTACCATTTCACATTACACTGGATATTTTACACTTCTACTTTCAGTTTCAAACTTTTCACTTTCCATCTGATATTTCCCATTTCACAAATGTAATAACCTTAGAACAATGCAACTTAATTTACTTGTCAAGCTGCTGTACTTCATGTTATTGTTTAATGTTTTTGCCTTCTACATATGTTATAAACCTTACACTGTTATTGTTTTGCTTCAAGCAAAACAGTCAGTTATCTTTTAAGGAAAAATGAGGGGGATAAAAACCAATCATTTACATTTTCCAATTTATCATTATTTTTGGTAGGTCCAACTTTCTATCTGACATTTTCTTTTAGCCT
Organism: Panthera leo; assembly: GCF_018350215.1. Classification (NCBI taxonomy): domain Eukaryota; kingdom Metazoa; phylum Chordata; class Mammalia; order Carnivora; family Felidae; genus Panthera; species Panthera leo. The sequence continues at coordinate 51,338,736 of NC_056695.1, read as the reverse complement.
AAAAGACATCCACTCCCTTAGTATATTTCTATCTACAAGATTTTCCCCATGTCAAATTCCCCAAAATGGCAGTATGATTGGTCCAGTTTGCCATTGTTTGATTGTTTTTCTTCATATCAGTTTATAGATTAGCTACCATTAGGTTATAGAATCTACACTTGACCTAATCAGCTATAGATGAACTTTGAGGATGAGTAACATAGCAACCAGAACTTTGGATGAGTAACCAAATATTGCTGACTAGGGCTACCTCTTCAACAGAGTCTATAGTTGGAATAGTTTATTCCAGAATAATATTCATACCAGCTACCATTCACTGAAAGTTTATAAGGCTTTATAAGTTTATAGTTCAGCAGTTATCAGAAATTATTTGATCTAATCCTTACAGTTACCTTAGGAGGTAGTTATTTTTATGTCTTAAATAAATTTTCTAAAGTCACAAAATCATTTATTGTAGAACTGAGATTCAAAGCCTAAGCTGCATGACCTCAAAGACTATGCATATTTTTTAAAACCCCATGCTGTGCTGTTTCCTATAAAACTAACTGGTTGCCAACATTGCCTAAGTGATCTATTTGAAGATGCACGATAGAACAAAAGAATGAGGACTAGAAAAAAATTTCTCAAGAATGACGGGAGTTTAGTTGGGAAGTGTGGGCATTAAAACTTTTTAGACATGTAGAGCTAACTCCAGGTAGTTGTCTTACATATGGTTACAAAGCTAATTATAACCATGGTTTTTTTTACTAGGAAAGATATAATATGAACACCAGGTGATGTATGGAAGTGTTGAATCACCACACTGTATACCTGAAACTAACATTGCCCTGTATGTTAACTAACCAGAATTTAAATCAAAACTTTAAAAAAATGTAGTAGAAATGTTAACAGTGATTACAACTTTACAAATGTTCTATTTTTCATGCAAGGGTTTTTAGAAAATGTTAGTTTTTTAGATCGATAACAGAAGAAATGAGAGAAAAATAAACCAGAAGTCACAAGTGGTGCTCTTTGGATGGTGAAATTATTTCTTATTTATTTCATTATGCCTTTCTATATTTTTCAATGCAATCAAGAAGAGAGATAAACATTATCAGAAAAAATGTATTTCCCCTTTGATGCTGTGAAAGGCTCAAAACACTTGAAACATGTAGCAGCTATGATGTTTTTATTCCAAAAATACATACATCTGTGCAGGAGATACTCCCTTTGAGTCTGCCTAGTCCAATCAAAGCCCCCATCCAGCCAGGCTGATGAGAAAGGTAGCCTTAGATACTCCTGGAACTCTTCCTTGCAAGAGTCCTGCAAAGGCTCTAGATGTTGTATGAACAGCACAACGTGTGAAGGCCCCATGTTTCATTGATCCACACTGGTTGCTGCTAAACTGGCCAGCATCCAGGAAGAGCCGGGTTTTTGAAAGCCAACAGATCTCTCACTATCTTTTCACCTAGCATGTAGGAAATTCTGCCGTTTCCTCGAGGTCCTGCTATTTGTAGGATTTATGGATCTCTTCTGCTTCTAGGCTAAAGCAAATGATCTCTTCATTACTTCTCTCAAGTCCCTCAAAGCACTTACCTCTCTTCCTTTCCCCTGTGGGATAAATCTCTTTGTACTTAAGACTTTCACAGAAGGTAGGAAGACATCTTGTCTTGGGGCATTAAAATATATATATATCTCCATTTTGTTCTTCATGATGAGTAGACAGCCAAAGATTTTTTGGCAGTCAGTGCTGAGCAAAGCTTTCAGCTAGGTGTTGGAGTTGAAAGGAGCTCACAACCCAGCTGGGAAGATAGGCCACCCATATGGATAAATAATCAGCCAGAGAGAGCCAATGATAAATCCGTTGGTGTTAGTTTTATTATCTCTTTCCACCGTCTTGAGATCTTTTCACATGTTTTGCTTCCCTTTCCTTTATCTATGTTTTTTTTTTTCTTTCATATGTCCTTAATCAGTATCCTCAGTCCTTTCCCCCAAATGGAAGCAGACAGATTTCTTCCTTCCTACACAGATTACTCAGTGGGTATGTCAGAGAATTTTTGTTTTTCTCACAAAGCAAATTAGAAATTTGAAATGTCAGGTAGACAGACGTGTTAAAAGTTCTTGTCAGGTACAGGAAGAGAGATGATTCAACATCTATACATACAGGAAACACAACAGAATTCAGTTCTATTATGTTTTGGGGAGTATACATCTCATAAATTACAGTTCTGGATCATTTCTACAAAATCTCTGCCCTATCAAAAGTTTCTCAAGAAACACCACCTTGTTTAAAAATCAGAGTGATACACAAGTGACTAGCGCTCTCATTTCATCCCCTGAGCTGTCAATCTATGAAGCTTTTTATGGAGCATTTCTTCTTCTCTAAGTATGCCTTTGTTAATGAAAGAAACCTAACGTTTTCTTAAATCAACTAGTTTGTCCAATACAGTATAATCTCATCTAGCTTTCCAGATCACTTCAGTGTCTATTTAATGAATCAGAGAGAAAAAACAAATGTAGAGGAAAACAAAGAACAAGGGAATATCTGTCTACAATTTTCTAATATCAGAAGATTGGAATGAAACACAGAGAAACCCACTTAACCCCTTACTGTCCCTCCAACATTCCCTATGCTCACCTTTCTTATGACTGTTATCATTTTGAAGCGGATGATGATTTCCAAAATGTCCTATTTTCAGGATCTCAAGAACACATGAATAGTGTATACTAAATGCACATTGCATTATACATTATTGTTCTGAGTTGAAAGAAGCTTTCTTCTTGGATATCACAGTTTTAGTGTGAATAGTTGGGTTCCAATCCTCACTCCTCTTCCTAGACAAGTGGTGTTAGAGATGTGACTGCTGCTCTGTGTTTTAGTTTTGTCATTAATATGATGAGGGAAAGACTAGAATCAAGCTTCGAGGACTGTGGTGTGGGATACAAGAACTGCTCCAGTAGTTGGAAAGACTAACATAGAGAGTACATATTTGGAATTTTTCATTCTTTTTATGAGGGGCACCCAGGTGGCTCAGTCAGTTGAGTGTCCAACTCTCGATTTCGACTCAGGTCGTGATCTCACGGTTGTGGGATGGAGCCCTGTGTTGGGCTGCACACTGGGCGCGGAGTCTGCTTAGGATTCCCTCTCTCCCTTTGCCTCTGGCCCTCTCGCTCACTCCCATGCCCTCTCTCTCTCTCTCTCTCTCTGAAAAAATAAAAAAAATGCTTCCTTGAATATAAAGTAAAAGAGAAACTAGTTTATTTAAGAGTTATACTTAGAGGTTTGGAATTTATTCGTATATTTTTCCTCTCTTTGGATATATATCAGATGCCGTTGGACAGAACCCGAAGAGTTGTGAGGAGAGCCTTTTCGAACTAGTATCGCTCTGCGAAGGGCTCTCTGCCAAACATATGATTTGCTTCTACCATTTCTTCACATTGACTTCTGGCCATAACCTACCTTGGATATCACTTGGGGTTTTCCATTTCAATTCCAAATTATCAGTTACCCTTTGCTGCCGCCTATTTTCTCCTGCTGATTTTGCCATGCGCTTGTCCACAACAATTGGCTTTGTTCTTCTTTCCTCTAGAAATTACCCTGGCAGCAATGTCTGGCAGAGTTCAGGACTGTGCTCTCCAAAGAAGCATAGGAAGTAATTTAAAAGCTATTTTGGAGTCAGAGCCAAGGGAAGAAGTGTTAGTAAGACAACAATATTAAAGGCTAGTACTTTATAACTCAGTATTTGCTTACTTATTGGATTCATTTAGCTCTTTTCCTCAAAAGAGAGCAAGAGTCTGAAATTTCTTCCATTCTAAAATGAAAGATAACCCTTATTTAAAATTTAAAAGACAGAAGAGCCTTAAAAGTGTTATGTAACATCATGTTTGTGGCTCACTGCATTTGTTTTTTTATTCTTTCAACTTTAAGTAAGCATTTAATGAAGGAATGCATCAGATGCTGTGTGGGTACAAAGTCAAATCAGATGCAGACTTTGTATTAAGAAGCATTACATATTGAATAGAGAGCAAAAATGCTGGAAAATAAATAAAAAGTGAAATGTTGGAGGAATACATCTCATGGAAACTTGAAGGAAAGGGAGATTATTTCTAGCTGGGGAAATCAAGAAAGCTTTTATGTGGTGGTAGGTGTCCTTTTCTTCTTTCATTATTAATTGGGATTCTGTTGTGAAAAAAGATTCAGTGGAGGCTAAGCAAGAAATAATGAAATGGCAAAGTATGAGTGCAAGAAAACATATTTAATGAAATAAAACTTTTACTTCCAAAGTTTAGCAGTGGAAAGGGGAACTAGTTAGGTCTGTGTTAAGAGTCAGAAGCTCGACTGTAGTTTAAGAAAGGCAATGCATTGGGCCATATAACTGTAAAGCCCGGAGGGACATTAATTGCATGCATAATTGGATGCAGGTTCTCAAACAACCTCATCAGCCTCACCAGGCACTCCCTATCTCAGCCTGATGACTGTACTTCCTTTTGTATTAGCTTTACATCCAGGAAAACTCTTTCTATGGTGGCCATATTGGCTGCTGACTGTTCTAGGCTATAAGTAGCCAGGTAATCAACTACAGTGGAATAAAGTGTTGGGGCTGATTTTTTGGGCTCTGTTTCACCAAGTTTGGGTTTCCTGCCTGTCCCTAAGCCAGATCCCTACTGTGGTAGGCAGAAAGTGACACTTTGACTGACCAAGCCCATATTATGTAGGAACCCATAGAGCCTGAGAAGGGGTCAGCCCAAGGTAACCCATGGTGTGAGAATGGGGAGAAGCACCTCATTAGGAAAGTCTGGTTGAAATGACTGGCAGAAGGAATGGATGTTGGGGGCAGCTAGAACACACAGCAGTCCATTACCAAGGGGAAACCCTACATTATGGGGAAGAGTGGCTAACTAAGCAACCTTGACTGTCTTCCTGGTCACTGCCACCATCTTTTGGGCACCACACTGTTCCTTCCTAACACTCTGGTTCAAGTATTATTATTATTATTTTTTTTTTTTTAAAAGCAAACAAATGTCAATTGGGTCTCTCTGGCACAGCTGAGCTTCCTTTAAAAAACACTAAGAAAAGGAAAGGAAATAAATACTACTAAAAGATAAATGGAGGTATATTAAAATTTTTGAGTTTACTTGAGCAAAACTTAATTCCAAAAGGGCAGTGTCAAACCAGAAGCGGTTAGGAGTGTTCCACTGGGAGGAGTGAGGAAAGACCAACAGAGAAGGTGCCAGGACAAAAAAAAAAAAAAAAAAAGGAAATGATTTGATTGGCCGTCGCTTAAAGCCTAGTTTGCTATTTGTGATTGGTTGTCCTTACGTTTGGCTTTCATAACCTTGAGGCATTTACAGGCTTAGGTTTTAGTTTGCTTACACAGGCTACCACTGTTTTAGAGCCACCTCAGTCTAATGGCCTCTTTGCTTAATTCACTGAATAGTACACAGGAATACCAATATTAGAATTACAAAATACGGATTTTTTTTTTTTGACAAAATTAGCATAAGGGAAAATATTGGTTGCCAGTATCTGTTTCCTGCTTCCTTCTTTCCTGATATGCCTAGATTTTTGTCCCAATACTTTTCTCTTTCCAACCGTGTCCAAATACTTCAAAGGAAGCTGAATGCTTCCTTGGCAACAAAGGAGCTGATACAAATGTCCTCATGAACAGGCATGAGAACCCCTTGAAAAAAAAGTGAGATGTAATGAAAGATTTCCTGGGGTTTTCTGTAAAGACATTTCCCTCTTTTTAAGAGTAAGCCTCCAGAGAAAAGACTGCTTCTTTTTAGCACATGGTATGTAGACATTAAGCCTCACTTTTATTACTGTTACTTTGCAACCACAAAAGAAACCTCCTCTTGTCCCTCCTCCTTTTCTCTTTCCTCCTTCCCCTCCCCCTTTTCTTCCTCCTCCCCCCTTGCTTCTGCTTCCTTTTCTCCCCCTTCTCTTCCTTCTCCTCCTCCTTTCCTCTCTTCTGCTTTTTCTCTTTATAGAACAACAAAACCAAGGCAGAGTTATATCTAAGAAATACTAGTTTTTGGTGCAGAGAGATGGGGTTATCTACTTTGAGTGCAATCTCAAAAAGAAGCATTATCTAAGTGTGAAGCACTACAAAAAAACAAACAAAACATTGACTCTGTTTATTTCCCAGAGTATGTCACTTGATTTCTTGTCTAGAGCTCAATTAAGGTGACCCGATTGTTTCATGACCCATTAGATTTGGGCTCTTTATTCACAAACATCTTCAAATAATGTGAGTTAAAACCTTTATCATGGACCCATTCATTTCTACAAGTTTTTCTCCCTTCAACTAGATTAATTGCCCAGTTACCCAAATTTGAGTAAAACGAATCATTGGCCCTTCTATAAATAAATTCACAACAGGCATTCTTTGGGGCCATGCTAGAATATCTTCCCTTGGCTTTCTTTTTTGTTAGATTCACTGTTGGCAGCAAAATGTCAGTTTCTGCATATGTTTGTATGTTCAGAGCCTGACCGACACCATGGAAGAGGAGAGTGGAACAGAGTGTGAAAGGTCAGGTCAAATTTTATCTCGCTCTGTAATGATGAAGGCCTTGGACAGCTGCCTTGCTTGTTTGCTCATTCCTATCAGATGATACTGGCTGTGATATGTGTTTTCACACTCGTGTGAAAATTTGTCAAAAGCTTGATGAGAATAAATAGAATCTAGGAAAACTGACATTTGGAAAGAAAATGTTCCTTTAGTCTGTGGGTCACTCTTTGCATGTATGAAACTTACATGGTTTGAAACCCATTTATGTCTATGTGGAAAGATATGTGGGGCATCCATTAAATCCATAGCATAACTTAATAATGACAATGAAGTCTTTAATAACGAGTGGAGATAAGGCCCATTAGAATAACAATGTGTTCTTTCACATTTAAGGGACTTGTTTTTTTTCTAAAACATATGAATGTGTTTGCACATAAAATCCTGCAAATATTTGGGTCATAAATGGGTTTTAAATGAAGTTTGTGTTATTGGTGTTTTAACCCTTTATTATCCTTAAGATTTTTTGTCTGTTTTGGTTGTTCATCTTGTAGACCTCAAGTTAAGCTCTGTGATGGTTAATTTTATGTGTCAATTTGAGTCGTGGTGTGCCTAGATAAAATATTGTTTGGAGTGTCTGTGAGGTGTTTCTGGATGACATTAGCGTTTGGAATCCCTGGACTCAGTAAGGTAGACTGCCTCCCTGTCGCCCAGCACCTCCCCCCACACCATTATCCAATCCATTGAGGGCTTGAATAGAACAAAAGGCAGAGGAAGAATGAACTTGCCCCTTTTTTCCTTCCTCAGTGTGTAAACTGAGACATCTCATCTCATCTCCTGCTTTCAGATTGGGAGTTATTTCATTGACTTCTCTGGACCTGAGACTGAATGACACCACTGGCTTCCCTGGGTATCCAGCTTGCAGATGGCAAATCAGGAGACTTCTCAGTCTTCATAACTGCATGAGACACTTCCTCATTCTCTCTCTCCCTCCCTCTTTCTCCCCTCCCCCGCCCCCTCCTTTTTCTCTCCCCCTTCCCACTTTCCCTCTGTCTCTCTCTCTGTTTCTCTGGAGAACCCTGACTAATAAAACCCTGTATAACAAATTTCCACAAAGTTTGTTCCCTGGACTTTGAGGTCTGAAGGAAACTACACCATTCTCTCTGGAAGAGAAAAAGGGTTTGTCCTTTAATAAGTTTAGAAAACACCAGGCATCAGGAGACAAAGAGGCTTCTTTACTTCAGGACTTTTTGAAGCCTCTACTGAGCTAACAGTGTGCATGGGGACTCTGGAAGAGGGAGGATCTCATGTGCAGTATTTCCTTGGCCTATTTTATTACCAAAGTTTGGGAAACATACATCTTACAGGAGTCCTGTTCCTTAGAACACATTGTGGGAAGAGGCCATTGTAAGGCCTTCAAGAAGTGGGTAGAGAAGGACTTATGATAACATGCTTGCTTTCTTTTGCCTCAAACATTTGGATTCTCCAGTAAGCAGATGAATTCTGCAGCTCTAAATTCATCTGCTGCGTTTTCTTGTTTACTGCCAGGTCAACTTCCACAAAAAAGTCATTATCAAAATGTCACACTCTAATAACTCAGAGCAATTCAGGAAAAGTCTTGTAAAACTACACACATTTTTAAAAGTTTGAAGTGACCGAGAAATATTTAAAGAGAAATAAAGGTTTCAAAAAACATCTACAAATTTTAAAACCAATATACTTTAATGACTTGCAAGTTATTTGAAATCATGAAGGTAATAGCTACAGTAACATCATGATCTCTAAAATATATTCTGAAGAATTTCACAAGACTTCTACAAAGAGGAAAATGATAGCTCTTTAATTTTTATTCCCACTAACAATGAATGTAGAGAGCGAGTGAACTGATGTTTTCAACTTCTAGTGATTTTTGAAAAAGGACAAATAAAACTTCTGCATTTTCACAGTGGAACTCAGACAGAATACTTACCCAGATGATTTTTGGAGTTAGAGATTTTTTTTCTTACTGAGAATTCCCTGTAAATGATCTTAGCATCTTTGCAAATAGAAATCTTGCTGCCAGATAGTTGTGCTTTCTGGGAATTTTACTTTACATTTCATTTATTCATATATTCATTATTCATATGTAATGACATATGATATGAATGAAAATTTTATTAGTATCCCTTCTAGTGAGTTCGATAATAATCGTTTCTATCAATTAGTGCTAGCAGAATTTCCCCTTCCTCCCGTGACCTGAGAATATCTGAACTATAGAATAGGCACTTATAATCTTCTTGTGGCCTTACTGCTACATTAAATTTTTTTTAAATAAATAGAAAATTATGCATTTAAAAAAGCTTCAAGTCAGGGTGCCTGGGTGGCTCAGTCGGTTAAGCACCTAACTTCGGCTCTGGTCCATGATCTCATGATTTGTGGGTTTGAGCCCTGCCTAGCGTTCCTTCTTCCTCTGCCTTTTGTTCTATTTAAGCCCTCAAAGGATTGGATAATACCCACCCACATTTGGGGGGGGGGGGAGGCAGTCTACTTTACTGAGTCCAGGGATTCCAAATGTTAATGTCATCCAGAAACACCTCACAGACACGCTGAACAATATTTTATCTAGGTGCATCACAACTCGCTCAAATTGACACATAAAATTAACCATTGCTGTCAGTGTGGAGCCTGATTAGGATTCCCTCTCTCTCCCTTTCTCTCTGCCCTTCCCCTACTTGTGCTTTCTCTCTCTCAAAAATAAATAAATAAACTTAAAAAAAAAGTTGCCAATCAATTCATGGTTATAGGAACAACAAAACAAAATTCCAAACTGTTCTTATCCTCAACATCCCAGGCTTCAGTGAGTCCTTCCTTTGGTTCACAGCAGCTGGAGAGGGAAAGAATGTTGCCCATCCTGTCCAGCCTGCCAACCAGCTAGTAATGCCACTGATGGATCACTCCTCTCTGCCTTGCCTCCCCCAGGATCTCACTGTGGGAATCTCTTCCTGATCTGTTAGATGTTCATAGGCAGCTCTATCAATTGGTGCATGGTCTTAGCAAGTTTTCTGTTCCTAGGATTACTATCAGTTGATCATGTACACTTACTTTCAGCAGAAATGAGAGGAAAAGTCACAGCTTCTTTCCTTCTAGATCACCATCTCACTTATAAATTTAGGTTTTATTTTCTCCTTTGCAATTTCCTTCTTCTCCAAGGGTCACCACCCCGCCCCTCCACCATGATATAGTTATTTCTGTTCTTTGGTTCTTCAAAGGTATGATGGGTTAGTGGACAGGGCAGTCTTAGAATCAGACAGATTTGGATTTGAATTCCAGTTTACAACTCTTATTAGCCACTTGGTATTTAAAAATAACTTAGACTTGGTTTCTTTTATGGCAGAATAATAACAACAATCCAAATTTCATAAGTTTTGGGAGTATCAAATGAGATAAATATCTATTAAAACTCTGGCACATAATTGGCATTCAATACGTATTGAGCCCCTATGGAAAATTCTCTCTCTCTGTACAAACTCCACACACTCTTCTGCAATTATCTCCCCCTTCCAGTGAAAACAGCAGAGTCAAAACTATTTGCTAGTCCTTGCATTGGACTCTTCAGTGCAATAAAAATAATTAGGAATTAATTTATTTAGCAAGTATTTAATGTGTAATCCATGCACACTGCATTGCACTGGGGATAGTATAAAGAAATTTAAGAAACAGCTTCTCCTTTCTAGAAGAAGTATTACATCTATTTGGGTAGATCAGAAATGAAACAGCAAAATACCAATTCAAAGTTATATATAATAATTGAAAAAATGAGTGTGGAATTTTTGTTGTTGTTGTTAAACTAGAGATCTCAGTGTAGGAATATTTGGAGAAGGCCTTTTGGAACTAGCTGAGATCTAACCACCTACAAAAGGAGGCTTATGATAAAATGATTCCACAAGACTACTTCTGTTTCTGTTTCCACAGCTTGCTGTTTTAAAGTATTCTATGTTTGATATTCTGAGTATTTTCTTCAATTCCCTTCATGACAAAATCAAAGGATTGCTTCACAGAGGTGAGGTGTGTTTTAATTATATGGGAAAATAATCATTTTAACTATGAGAGAAGAGATTATTTTAAAGACTGTTTTAAGTTTTATAAAAGGCAAGAGGTTATTGTAGTTAGACACATAATAGCTTCTGAATAACATTTTTCAGATAACTATTTTCAAATGAAGTTATTTAATATTATAGGTTAGAAAGTATCAGGTTTTAATGATATAACTGTAATTCCTCTTTGATGTATGAATTTGTCCACTCAAAAAATACTAGTAAGTATCTTTCATGAATTAGAGGTAGCCCCTACCCTCCTGAAGCCTATGTTTTAGTGAGGAAGATAGGGATTTACGCGCAAATGTGTGGCTAAATAATCACAAGTTTTGATGAATGATAATAGAGGACAAGAATGGGTACTGCATGAGAGAGAATAAAAAGAGAGACTAAACTTAAATTTGGGAAAGGGTAGGGGAAGGCCACTAGGAGAAGTGACTGGTACAGTAAACCCAAAGAATGAGCAGGACTTAGCTAGTGAAGAATACTTAATAGTGAAGGGGGGAAGAATTCCAGGCACAGGGAACAGCATGTGCAAAGGTGCTGAAGTTTGAAAGAGCTCAGTACAATGTTTCAAGACACTTAAAAAGGCCACTTAGCTAAACACACAAAGAGCAAGGAGAAGTATGAGACGAGTGTAAGGAGGGTCTAGGAGACCAGAGCAAGGGGTTTGAGTTTTATTCCAAATAAAAGAGGAAGACATTGAAAGTCAATAGTTATCTTTACATAGTAATTGTTACATAATAGCATGTAATAAATATAACCTAGTAGCATACTGTCTGGTTCTCAGCAAGTGCAAATAAATTAGTATATCATTATCAATATGATCATGGATTAAAATAAAGTGGATTAAATCTGAGAAGTCAGTTCTAAGAGGAATTTCTTAAAATTTTGTATTGCCATTCCTGAGCCCCTGAATTCTACATGTTAATATGAACCCTAGTTAAAACTGAGTCTTAGGGAACTGGCTCCTAGACACTCCAGCATCCTTAAATGTCAATGCCATAAAGATGCCAGGACTACTCAGTAAATCAAGAAATTATTTTTGGGGGGCGCACCTGGGTGGCTCAGTTGGTTAAAGCATCTGACTCTGGATTTTGGCTCAGGTCATGAACTCATGGTTTGTGAGTTCAAGCCCTGCACTGGGCTCCTCTCTGAGTGTCTAGAGCCTGCTTGGGATTCTCTCTTCTTCTCTCTCTGCCCCTCCCCTGCTCTCTCTCTCTCAAAATAAATAAACTTTTTTTTTTAAAAAGAAATTTTTTTCAATGGTAGTATCAACTCTTAAAATACTTTGAGAGTATATTTCTCGAATTTCAAAAAGTTGAGTACTGTGATTATCAACTACACAAACACACACACACACACACACACACACACACACACACACACACATATATTTAACACATACTATGACTTAGGTACTTGTGCTACAAAAGCATATAAGTAACAGCCCTGGGGGAATTTGGAATCTGAAGGATCAAAGTTAAAAATGCACATGAAAAGATAGGACCAGATTGGCGCATTGCAGGAATTCAGAGAGGAGGTATCACCAAGAATGGAAATAGTCTGAAATTTCTTTTTACAAGCAGATAGATGAGCTTAGAATTGAGGAGAGAGCAAGTCCTTCAAACAATTCAAGGGAATGTCCCTAAATATATGTGACATTATTTCACTGCAAGATATTAAAATATTGGTGCCAAATGCATTATTCACAGAAATGAGTCTCCTTCCTACACCTTTTGTCAGTGAGAAAATCTGAAATTGGAGAAATTCACCCAGATCTGATTAATTAACTCAACAGAAATTCCACACTTTCATTAGAAGCAGCAGCAAACATGAGATCTATTTTAGACCCAATTTTAGCATTAATAAAGACAGATTCTTCCAAAAATGACTTTTTAAAAAGGGCACAGCAATGATAATACTTCATCAAATACTAGTGTTGTGTTTATAGCCACAGAATCATTTAACAGGTTTGATTTTGCTTCAGTTTTGTGCAACTTGTGTTAAATTCGATGGAGTTTTTCTCTTAAGTTCCTAGACAGTAAATTCACAAATTGATGTTACCTCAAAATTTTAATTTTGACTTACATTTTGAGTTTGCTCCATATAAGTAAGTATACTTTCACTCTAATTTTTCCAAGATTACTTTTTCAAGCTTCAAGAGGAGTCAGTCACCTTCTTCAGGATCTGGTGACCAAAATGGCATCTCCTTTATTCATTCCCTTACAGAATTTGCTCGGACATATCTAGGGAGTGCTGTCTGCCAGAGAAAGTATGAATTGTCTATGGGAAACATTTAACTGACTTTTTAAGAAACACACTCAGAGTGGGGCACCTGGGTGGCCCAGTTAGTTGGGCGTCAGACTCTTGATTTCGGCTCAGGTCATGATCTCAGGGTTTGTGGGATCAGGGCCCACGTGGGGCTCTGTGCTGACAGCATAGAGCCTGTTTGAGATTCTCTTTCTCTCTCTCTCTCTCTCTGCCTTTCCCCCACTTGCACTCTCTTACTATCTCAAAATAAATAAACGTTAAAAAAAAAGAAACAGACTCAGAGCTTAGAAGAGTCAACCTGTTTTCATTCCATATTTCAACATCAATAGACAATTTCTAAGAGCTCTTCAGGTTTATATAAGAACTTTACAAGAGCAGAAAGTACAGACAATTCCCATATGGCTTCTCATCCTTCCCGTCTCACAGTTTCCTTCATTATTACCTTCCTGCATCACTATGATGCCTTTGTTACAATTGATGAGCCAGGATCGTTACATTATTATTACCTACTTGTTGATGTTGTGTATTCTATGGGTTTTGGCAAATGTCTGACACATATCTGCCATTACAGTATCATACAGAGTAGTTTCACTGCACTAAGCAGCCTCTGTGTTCCACCTATTCTTCCCTTTCTCCTTCCTTCAAATTCCTGGAAATTGCTAATCTTTGTACCGTTTCCATATTTTTGATCTTTCCAGAATGTCATGTAGTAGGCATTATATAGTATATAGCCTTTTCAGACTGGGTTTTTCACTTGGCATTATATTTCAGTTTCCTCCATGTCTTTTCATGGCTTGATAGCTCAGTTCTTTGTATTGCTAAATAATATTCCGCTATGAATGTACCACAGGTTGCTCATCCATTTACCTACTAAAGGACATCTTAATTCTTCTAGGTTTTAGAAATTGTGAATAAAGCTGCTATAACTATCTGTGTCCAGGTTTTTGTGGATGGACACACACACACACACACACACACAAAGGACAGTGCCTGACACATAATAATGCTCTATAATTGCTAGCTCTTATTGCAGTTCAGCTCACAACCCATTATTTCCCACTCACATTAGCAAGACAATGTGTAAGGGAACCATTATCTGGAACCAACTGAACTCTAGGTTTGGGCAGAGATTGCTAGATCCTCAAGAAAACAACTTTACTCTTCTTCCTAGGCACACACGGAATCTGTGTTTTGCAGTCTCCTTTGCAATCAGGGATGTACAGATGCCTGAATTTAGCCAGTGGAATGTGAGCAGAATTGATGAGTGAGGCTTGCTCCATAAAAACCTCCTCCAAGCGCCTCCCCTACTCCCCAGTCTTCTTTTCATGACTGAGATGGCAAACACCAAAGCAATCTTGAAACTCTTAAAAGATGTCAAGGCGGCTGTTGGCCTGAGCCCCAGACAACTGTGCGTAGAGATCCTCCCACCAGCTGAAACACTTGAGTTGGGCTGTTATATGAGCAAATAATGCGTTTCTATTCTATTTGACATAATATAAATTTGGAGGACAAATTTGTTATAGCAGCTCATATCACTCTAATATAACGGTTAAGTGCATTATCACCAACCACCAAGAAGAATTTGTTGTGATTTTGTAAAAAGGTGCAAAACAAAAATAAATTAATATACCTGAAACCTACATATTATTTGGCTTCATCTTTCACAGAATGTCACTTAAGGAGACCATGTGACTAAGTATATTATGATTGAACGTATTAATGGTACACATAATTATTTGCTTTTTTGTTTGCCTTTCAGTTTGGGTTATACCTTAAATTTTAAATAATATCCATCCTAGTGGTTTGATTTTTTTTGTATTCTGGTCTTGCTACTCAACAGAAACATTACCCATTTTCACATATATCATTTTAATAATTGCATAATCTTTTATTTGATATCCCAATTTTCTTAACCATTCCCTTATTTTTATACAGTCAGGTGGTTTCTAAGGTATTATAATAAATCTAATGGTACAATAAGCATCCTTTGAGCATTTTTATTTTAGAATAATTCCGTAAGTACAAATCATTAGGTCAAGTGATACAAATAATTTTATGACGATATAGTCTTCCAAATTAAATTAAAAAGTTGTTGCAAATGACTACTTCACAATAAGTAAGTTGTTAGACTATGTTCCCAGCCACTTCTCCAAAATTAGGACTTAGACTTTAAAAAGTCTAAGTGAGTGAGATACATTGATCTTGTCATGACCATGAAAACAAAGTCACAGTTTTTGTACGTTCACAGGAATCATAACTTGCCTAGCTCAGTGTCTAGCATATTAAAGTGCTCAATGAATACTTGCTGAAAGGATGCATAAATGAATAAGCAATGAATAAGTGACTGAATACGTTTAGAAATGAGTGTATGGGATTTGTTCTAGTTTTGATATTTTCTCAGTATATTAAATGTTCTGAGTTGTTTTTTCTTTTAATTGTTCATTACAAGGAATGGGTGTGCCCTCACACTGACATACTGGTCAGGAAAGCGGAGCTGGATCTCCAGCAATCACATGTGAGGTTGTTTATATCACTCGAGGCAGGTTAATGTAGGAATAAATGGAAAAGAGCATCTGAAATAAATTCCTTTAAAAAGAGCCAAGAGGGAAGCTGCAAGACCAGCTACGGGCACTGAGTTCAAAGACAGTCGGATTTTTATGACTGTAACCTCTTCCCCATCCCTGGTCATGGTTGATTGGTATGTGAATGGACACATGAGCTAAGGTGTATGAATGAATCCTTTCCAAGGGACTAGAGATGAAAGAGAACATGAGACAATTTTTTTTCCCCTGAAACTTGTAGTTCAAAGAATAAAGCCCAGAAGTTGCAGATGTGCAGATATTCTGTCAAGGGGAGTATTATTATATAAAGGGATTTAAAAAAAAAAATGGAGGAGCAGCTCTTTGTCTCTTGTGAAGGTCCAAGTTAATTTCTAAGTTAATCCTACAGGAAGCAAGTGAGAGGTTCAGCATACTAAAAGATATTTCTTGGGGGTACTTGGCTGGCTCAGTAGGTAAAGCATGTGACTCTTGATATTCGGGTGGCAAGTTCGAGCCCCACGTTGGGTATAGAGACTACTTAAAATCTTTAAAAAAATAATAACAGATAACTCTCAGAAGTCTTTTACAACCTAGTCCCTTTATTTGCCTAAGGAAAAAAAAAATGTGCTAATTTGATTCTTCTCTCATGGCTTCTCAGGATCCTACTTGTCAGCTCCTTCTCCTTTTTTTAAAGATTTAGTCAGAATTCCGTTAAAATTTCCTCACTGTCTCACCAACCAGCTGTTTCAGAAGCAGAGGGTGGATTAAAAAAGGATATTTTTATGGTTAAATGCTCCGGATAGTTCCCACCACAAGGAGTTCTTGAGATAAACTGCCTTTTTCTTTCATATCCAAGAAGATTCACAAAGATTTTAGCTATAATGGATACATATATATATATATTTGTCCCCCAAAATGTCAGCGATTCTTTCTATCCAGCTATTGTACACCAGGCTTCTTTTTGGTATTCCTTCCTGTAAAAGTGTTATTCTTCCTGCTCCTTGGCTGTCAAACTTGTTATGACTTGCTTTGGCCAATGGAATTTGAGCATGGGTGATGTATACAATGTCTGAGCAGTAAATTTAAGAAACATTTCAATGTTCTGTGATCGTTCCTTTCCCTCTGCCAAAACAATGGCATGTTGCAGGAAGGGGCTACTCCTTTACCCTAGGACTTAGAGCAGGGAAGACACAGGGAAGAGTCATAGCTTTCCTCCAGGCAACATGTAATGTGGACAAGAAATTAACTTTATTATTGTAAACTGCTGAAATTTTGGCATTGCTTATCACCCTAGCATAACCTAGGGAAAGCTGAATATACGATAGCCAGTGCCCATTTTTCCTTTCTCACCTGGGACACTGAGAGACAGTCTTCTACTCTATAACAGAGAGAACACAAAATATCTACTTGCAAAAATTCTTAGGATATTGTGGAAGACAGAATCCCTAAAATATATTCCATGCTTCTATTTTATTTCCTGTTATGAATTATATAAATTATCTTCTGCTATACCATACCATCTTAATGGTGTTTTATCAATACCATATGTTCAAAAAAGAAGGAGATAAAGTCACATGACAAATAGATTCAACCTCTCTCAGTCTGATATGGCACAAAAGGCCAAGAGACCATGGTATTTTCCACATCTCAATTTTTTCCTATTGATTGTGAACAGATGGGAGCTATGCTATTTAAAGAATAGTAAATCCTGGTATTTGGCCATTATCCAAAGCAAAACGAAAGAGGGGGTGGCATTCATCTGGCTCAGTAGCAGAAGATAACTAAAAATAAGCACCCAGCCCCATCACAGGAAGGCTGAGGATTGCTAGGCGAGAGTGCAATTTCCCTCAGCAGTTTAGGGTCATCCATTCACAAGTTTTAAGTTGTCTACTGATCTGTCACATGGATTGTTTCACTGTTGTGTTCATTTAACATTCACCTCTATGTCCTTTCCATTTGATATTAACCTAACATACAGATTAAGATGATTTGCAAACTGAAACAGGTCCTGTTTTTTCCCAGCCCATTGAGTCCAAGTGTGATACTGCTGGCTCTCAGAAGTTTCTATCCAAATATAACTTTATTCTCAAAAGCGACACAAAATTCATAAAAGTTACACTATGAATTAAGGTCTCTGTAACTGAAGGTGTGGTCCTCTGAGGGTTACTGATATTAACATCAGATGCTTTAGGTAAGTTGCCACTCATTTCCTGAATTGCTAAGTCTTTTCCCACAGATAGAGGAGTAGTTGAAAAGGCAATAACCAGCTCCTAGAACAAAGCCAGGTATTTCCAACATGCTGCAGTGATTTTCAACTTTCAACCAGAAGAGTAAAACAAGTCACTGGAGACTAATGTATATGCAAACATAGTACTGATACAGTGTATTGATCGGAAGATCAAAAATGTATGGGTTCTCCCAAGGCTTGCAGGTGGCTATTGAACAATTCTCAGCGGATCTCACTTCTTTATATACACTTCAGATGGTATTGATCTAATTATGCCCTGATGAAATAAACAAACTATAAGAACATGAAACAACATGGAGGAAACTCACAAACATGATATTGAATAAAATAAGCCAGGTAAAAATAACCTATAGTGTTAGAAATCAGTTGTATTTGCAGGTGAGGGAGGCTAACCAGTGGGCGCCGACATGAGGCCTTCAGGGATGGTAGTCATATTTTATTTCTTGATTTCAGGGGTAGTTACATAGATGTATTCTAGTCATGGTAACTCATCAAAGTAATACTTCGAATTTGTGTACTTTTCTGTAGATATGTCATACTTCAATAAAAAAGGAAAAAATCATACTCCAATGCTAAAAGCACAGTCTTTTGTAAAGCTGTCTCCACCGATAGATGCTGTCTAGGTGTATGATTAAGTGTTATTAATATTAAACCTGTAGTGGTCTCTGGGAATTAAGTTTTCCTAGTTTGTATGGAAAGCCTCATGAGTGGTTTCCAGATATTCTCTAAATAGGGGTGACTTTGCTTTCCAGGTCTTATAGATAATTGTGACCAGAGAAATTTGTGTAAATTAAATCGTAATGATAGCACGATCAAGAGTAACTTATCATCAGAATGAATGTGACTGGGGACCCAGAATGGAAAAGTAAAACTCTTACCAAGTGAAATCCTTAATATCAAAGAATTGGGTAATTTAAAGTTATATTTTGCTTGTATTTGTTCAATTCCACATATAGTTTTTCTTAGGTTCTCAGAATTCCTTTTTTTCCTCATAATTAACCAATCACTTGTTTAATTGGTCAAAGGAAATTTTCATTTTTATGTAATATTTTGGAGGAATCATAAAGTCATAAATCTTTGATCTGATTTAATAAGTGAGGAGGCTAATATTTATATGATTTTTCCAAAAATTTGACTTCTATTTTCATCAATCATGTATTTTTGTATAATCCAGTAAACAACTAAGCTTCACTTTTATGTCCTCCCCTTGGGCTTCAATAAGGAAATGTTTAAGTCTTTCACTTGTAGGATCTTCCTAGTAGTTATGACAGAGTATACATACCTGGAGAGGGAGGGTGATCTGATTTATTGATCAAGTTTATTTCCTTCACTTCATTTTTTTCTTTATTCTTTGGTTATCTGCTAGAAGGTCACTAGCACCATAAAGGTTGGGTTCATTAACACTGGTCCCAAAAGGGAATTTCCATTAACAGACCCAAAACCTGCTAACATTTCGGAGTGGTGAGGATTTTGATCTCTGACTTAAGTAATTTATTCAATAGTTCCATTATGTCCATCGCTTGGAGGTGAGAGCAAGGTAGAAGTTTCATTTTATATACATACTATGCTCCCTTTCATAAACAATTCTAGTTATGAAATGTATTCCTTAAGCAGGTATTTTGGGACCAGAGATCCTGTATATTTGAACAACATTCACATAAGACTGCAAATGTTGTCAGCATTAGCCAGAAAAGTAATCCCATAACCTGAATGAGAATGACACACAAATCTATTTTTTATCTGGATGGCATAACATGTCCCAGAAATAGACATGCACGTATTGTTATACATATGAAAAGATACTCAGCTTCATTCATAGTGAGACAAATGCAAAATACAACCAAACTAAGATGTTATTTTTCATACATAACACAAGCAATGTCAAAACAGTTAATAACTTTGTCCATGAGGGATAGAGCATACATTTTTACAACTTCTATGGAGTGTAATTTGGCAATGCCTATTAAAATTACAAATGCATTTATACTATAACCTAGCATTTGTCCTTCTGGAAATTTATTTTATGGATGTACTTGCACCATACAAAATGATTAGGGTAGAAGAAAACTCATTAAAGCATTAGTGCTGTCATAGTAAGAGATTAGAGCGACTTAGGTGTCACTCAACATGAGAGAAATGAAACGCAGAAGGGTACATTCATACAACGGAACAACATGCAGTTATTTGAAAATAATGATGAAGCTTTTTGTGTATTGAAACGGAAGGATTTGCAAGATATACGATATTAAAGCAAGAAGCCAAACAGCACGTGTAGTCTATGACTGTTTATGCAAAAAAGGAATGAGACTAATAAGCATTTGCTCATATAAGTAGAAAACATCTCTAGTGAGCTATGTGAGAAAGTGGTGACACTGGTGGCCTCGAAGGAGAGGCAGTGGGGGGTCGGAAGGGGCAGGATATAAGGAAGAGTTTTTAATTGCATGTCTTTCTGTATGCTTTGAATTTGAAAATTGGTAAATAAATCACTTACTCAAAATATAAATGCAGTTAGAAAAAATAAAGAATATATTTTCCTGATGAACAATCTTACTCAATCAAGATTTAAAATATCATCCTAATATTAGTAATAAAACCCAGACCAGAACAACTGTAGTGGTCACAAGCTCAGTTAACTTTCAACATCTTCAATTAATCTACAAGACCCATCAGTCTTCATATGAGACCAAATTGGCTATTTAAAGGGAGAGTTAGTTAGATGGATTACCCAGTTCCTCTTTTCATACTTCAGTTGTGATTTTAATTGTTCCTCCTGCGTCCTGTTAGTTTTGTATTTGTATTTGCATTTTGTATTTGTAATTGTGGTGCTGTGGGGGAACTCCAGAAATTCCTGTTTTGTATCCTATTATCCTGAATGGTATCCATGTAACACAGCCAAGCCAAAGCCCCTCCTTCCTGACATGTTGCTACAAACACACACCAGGGGAGAGGGCAATCTACCCCAGGGAATACCTGTAAGCCTCTGCAGCCAACAAGAAAAACACAATGTACTGTAACTGAAATTCTGGATTCCTGTGTTTCCAACGGCTCTGTTGGTTCGAGGAGTCCCTCCCCTTATCCTGGAATTAGTGCTTCCTCTGAACCTGCATTTTAAAGTCCTTGAAATTATTTTATTTATATGTTTTCTCCAAAAGACCTGGACTTTGGCATAGGACTAATGTCTTTCTAGAAAGAATATGGAGAAAAGAAAATTGATATATATAATCTATATCTATATCTATATCTATATCTATATCTATATCATCTATATCTATCTATCTGTATGGAGAAAAGAAAATTGAGCTATTTATCTTTTTCCTTAGACTACTTAGGCTAAATAGGATAAATTAAAATTCGTTTACCTTAGTGTTAGCCCTTAATATTGGAAAAGAAAATTCTGGGGCACCTGGGTGTCTCAGCGGTTAGGCATCCAACTCTTGATTTCTGCTCAGGTCATGATCTCATGGTTGTGAGATCAAGCCCCATGTCGGGCTCTGTGCTGACAATGCAGAGCCTGCTTGGGATTCTCTCTCTCCCTCTCTCAGCCCCTCCCCCCCTCCGTCCCCTCTCAAAATAAATAAAATAAACATTAAAAAAACTGAACCAGTAAAAAAAAGATAGGATGATTCTTTAAAAAAGATTGGAAAAGAGTTCTAGTAGGGTGATTATTAAACCACTTTGCCTGTTCACTAGTTATGCACACATACGACATCTAAAAGAACATGCAAACCATTAATCCAGGCCCAAGAATCACATTACTAACCCATACTGGGTACATAGTATGGCATTGCGAGGTGGGTAAAAGATGCTGTGGAGTCTGGAAGTGGCTTCTCTGCTCTTTATAAATTATCCTCAGTTTACCAGAAGACCAGGGAAGTTTGGAAAAGGTACTAGATACCTCACAAGGCTGTCTCTCTTGTACCTCCTCGGACTTAGACTCTTGCTTTCTGCTCCCTCACCAGCTAATGCATAATTTTTCATCCCAAGATTTTTGTATCTTTTCCTCTGCCTCGGGTATAGTGTTCCATTCGGTCCACATTGGATGAAAAAGCTGGGTGGGGCAGGCGAAGTCACTGCATATTGCCAAGAGACTCTCAAAATAATCATACTTCCGTCACTGGGCCTCAAAATGGTCTCCCATGACACAAAAACAGTCATTCCCCCCGCCCCCTCCGCTTTATCTTGGATTACATTTCTAAATGCTGCTTTTCACTCTCAGTTTGTAGTAGGTGCTAGGACTAGAGGAAGGAGAAAAATCTCACTCTGTTCTATCACTTTTTTAGGAGAAAGAGGCATCCAACATTGAGCCCTAGTTTAAAAGCATGTTTTTGAGTCAGATTAACTGGGCACCATTCACTTTGGTTACCTCTGACTTCTCCCTGCTCCTTATATTTCTGTTCTGTTCAAGAAAAGTATCTATCTTCTTTACCAGCTTTTCCTCGACTCAGCTCTTTACTTAATATGAATAATTAAAACTATGCAACTAAGAGTACCAGAAAGCCCACAGTCAAGCTAATTTATTTTAATTAAAATTTGATTCACGGAATTTAAAGTGGTCCCACCAGGCACAAATATGCAGCCAAATTCAGAAGATGCTTTGGGAGTCTGGAGAAGCTCAGTCAGCATTCCCAAGGACCAATGCAGGTTTAAGATCATTAAAATGACCTTAGAGAAAGTAAATGGTAATTGTGAAATAGATACAAATATTAATGCATATTTCAGTGTATAGTGTGGTGGGACTATAGACTCCTTTGGGCTTCTAAGTTTCTAGATATTGACAGACCTGAAAAAAAATCATCTATAAATATTTAAAATCCACGTGCACAATTATAAATTTGTGGGTCCAAGTTAAGGTTAAGGTAAAAATGGGTATCCTGCATTCAAGAGCGAAAATGGAATGCCTGCGTTATGTGGAAAAGAGATTCCTTATTCTGTCATAACTCAATTTTAAAAGAACCATCTCTGCAAGAATCGTATATCAACTAGCATCAGCCAGTTACTGAAGCCCATATTATAATAGCATCATGTCCTAGAATTTCCATTTATTTCATTCCAAATCCTCATGGCAATGTTAACCAGTCAGACACCCAATTCTCTAATGCTCTCGGGCATTGCCTACTAGCTTAAAGCAGTTTATGATTATTTTAGGCTATTTAAAGTTGTCCATAGTGAGTAAATCTTTCTCAGCTATGGCATATGTCTTGTTAATTTGCCAGTGGTTGAGGTGACACTGCATCTTCTCAAAATAGCTGTCTCTACCTTCAATTGAATGCAATCTCCTAGGACTTTTGATTGCACCTTCCTTTGAGCAGGTTATTAGTGTAGGAAATGAACCAGATGTTGAACACTTTCCATTCCTGTGGACTTAATTACTATTCCTGGCACACAGAAAGCATTAAAATAATATTTTTGAATGAACATCGAACAACTATTTGATAATGAATATCTTTCAATTATGCTTGTGTTTTATAGCTTCCATTTGACATTCTGGTGGATCTGTGTTTATCTTTTTTATTTGCTACTCTTCTTTAGGCCGTTACAACACAGAGCTGCCATACCTTTCATCCAGCAGAGGTAGGACAAGATGAGACAGAGACAAAGATATCACAGCCACAAATTAAAAAATGGATTTCCTGAAATTGCCATGTATGTGAAGTTCACATTTATATAAACTCACATATGCTGTGTTTTACTGGTGGGGAAATATGGAGTTGAGATATATATAAAAAGGAAAAAATAATAGAAGAAATCAATCAAAAATAGAATTATGGTTAATGCATTTTAAGAATTTTTCTTAACATTTATTCATTTTTGAGAGACAGAGACAGTGTGAGTGGTGGGGGGCGGGGAGGGGGCCCAGGGAGAGGTGCAGAGAGAGGGGGAGACGCAGAATCTGAGCTGTCAGCACAGAGCCCCATGTGGGGCTCAAACTCACTGACTGCGAGATGATGACCTGAGCTGAAGTTGGATGCTTCACCAGCTGAGCCACCCAGGTGCCCCTTGGTTGATGTGTTTTTAAGCATTCTTCATTCCTGTAACCTCAAAGCAAGTTCAGTCTTTAGCTCTAAAAAGGTTTTAAAGATTTTAACAAAGTAGAAGTGATAATCTTTACTGAAATTTTCCATTTAAAAAGCCTGGTTTATAGTTACATAAAATAAAAAATTGCTAGTACAGGCTAGGTTGGTATGTGACCTAATTTGGAGAAGACCCAGTAGATTTCATCCCTCCAAGACCATAACTTGCTTAGGATAATAGGTTCTATCTACCTACTTTATTTCATCCCCAGGGCCAACATTATGACTTTTGTAAGTGCTAGGCATTTTTGTCTTTGTGGGTCCCTTTCTCTATAAAAATATTCAAAACTCTATTGTTCAACTGGTATAAAGACAAATATGTTAATATTATATGCTAAAATATTTTCTTGTTTCTTTTTTTTTCTTCTAATTAAAAAAAAAATTAAACACTTTGTGAGCCCCTTTTGGGGCTCAGTTGGCCCAGGCACAATGCTTACTGTGCTCCATGGATGGTTCACTTCGTCCATTCCAGGGTGCCGGCCAAGAAGAAAGATAATTCAGAATGTTGGAGCTAGAGGGATCTTTAAAATAGAAGTTTAGTGTTCTCTTAGGTACTGGGCCAAATAAACATCACATTGAAACAAAAACACTGTATGAGAACGCATCTAATTTGCGCAATTCAAGGATGAGCAGTCTTTCTTTAGAGACCTTAAATTTAAATTAAAAGTCAGAGCTTTGCATAGAATGAGCTGCAAACGAATATACATTAACAAAATATCATCAACATCTTTTAAAGAAAACTTTGGATTAGAATATAACATACATGCTGCAAAGTACGCATGTCAAAAGTGAACAGCTCAGTGAATTATCACAAGGTGAACATCCTCAAGTCACCGCTACCAGAAAATGCTACCAACATTTCAACACAGAGAATATACAAGATGCACTCTAGAATTTGGGGCTGACATATAAACACATGGCTTAATATATACTTTCACTCTGGAAATAAATGACTAAAATAAATGTGTAAGTGTTCGATTTTCTCTCAAGTCACGTTTATGACAGGTCCCCCTCACCCTGCCTCCAAGCTCCCACCTTATTCCTGAGCTACATATCACTCCTGACCTCCCCTCACATCATCACTGACATGCCTACCCCTGACACTTACTCTGTCATTCATTCATTCCCAAATACTTGAGGACCCATAATGTACTAGACACAGTGCTAGGTGTTGGGATACAACAGTGAACAAGTCAAGACCATCATGGAGCTTCAAAGTTAATGCAAGAGACATCGACATATCGTGGATAGTTATTAAATTCCATTGCGATGCATACTGAAAGGAAAAGTATGGCATGCCCCGAGAGTGAATAACAGGGAGACCTAATCTAATTTTGGGAGTAGTTTAGTCATTCTTTCCCTTTTTACTAGGCTAAAGACGGTAATGGTCATACTAATGACCAGTGACAGCTAGGATGAGTATGAGACCTCGGGTAAGAAATATAAACTGTTTCATGTTAATTAATGAGTGAAATTGTTGTAAACCCCCATGCTATTTGCGGCTGGTGTTAAAATGTTTGGATTTTTACCCTTCTGAACTGCAGCATCAAAACAACCACATCTTACTGTCCGTGGTATCCAAATCACTGGGCCAAATGCCCTTTTATGTCTGTTTATTCTCTCTCTCGCTCTCTCTCGCTCGCTCTCTCTCTCTCCCTCTCTTGCATGTGCCGCCACCACCACTGCCTCAGGGGATCTCCAAATCACAGTTTTAAGCAATTTCCAGACCTCCACATTTTTTTTCTCTTTATTTCAACCAAAACACAAGATTAAAACATCTGGCCGCTCAAAATCCTTATAGATTTATATCAAATGGCATCAGAAAGAGGCAATCATATCACTGGCTGATTGATTTCTTCGGCCAACATTACTTATAAATGTGTAACAGGAGCTGGCTCACAAAATCACGTACGCATGTCTAGGCTCTGCTTGTGTGTCAGCTGCTCAGTGAGCAGTTAAGGCAGGCTAGCTAGATATTGCTTTTCTATGCATGTAATCAGTCCCTCGTTCTCAGAGACAAATGCAGTTTCAATTTTTCAGTATATTTATTTTTCATTAGATTGAGCTAATGGAGTTATAGTCTATCACATCCTTGGCTCGTTTTACTTTTATCAGCCTTGTCTTTTGAAATATTCCCCAAGTCTTTGTGGCTGGCACTCAGCGGAAGTAAATGCTCCCCCTACCTCAGAAACATCTCTAGCCTCTATGGACAGAGAGAGGATAGAATCCTGCAGAAGATCAACTTGGCCATCCTGTCTCGGGGCAATTAATTTTCCTTGTCCAGCCTATCATGCAAGTCCTTTAAGCCGACTGCTGCCATTTGGTGATATCCTCCCCCTGTTTCTTGAGTCTTCTTTCTCACTAAGCTTCCCGCTTACCACTTTTCTTAATGTGTTTACTTTTAGTCCTTGAGTATGCATGCCCTCCTGTTCAATATCACCGGGCTTGACTTTGGCCATAATTAAGTGAAAGACAAGCAGAGAAGGTGATACTGTCCCAAGTCTACCATTTCTCGAGGTAGAGCTGTGGTGGGGAAGACATATAAGGCCTGAAAATCCAAGATTTAAGTGCATTTATGTCACCAGATATTAAACTGAAGTACCTGAGTTTGGGAATATTTGGAAATGTCTCTTTTTTCCCTAGCACCTAGCCCAGTACCTGACACCTAGAAGGGACTCGGCAAATGTTTGTTGAACTAATGATTTTGTTTTCTTTATTCTCGCATGTACTTATCGAGCCAGCAGGATTTCTTTTGCAGAAATAAGGTGGAGTTAGGTTAGAGGTCAAATATGTGCAGTGGCCCAACTTTGACAATGGTGCCAGGGCTATTGTTTCTGTAGTCTTCTGGGAGTGTGTGTGGAGGGGAGGAGGGGGGGGTTCTTCTCTTAGAAGAAGGCCTCTTAGAAGAGGGCCGCATTGGCAAACTCTTCTCTAGCGCTATTCCATTTATAAAGAAAAGGGTTTGTTTTGTTTTGCATTTGGGCCAAAAATTCAACCATTTCCTCCTTGGATTAATTTAAAAATTTCAGGTAGCTACCATCTGGTCTCACAGGTTTATCTGCATTTAGTTTGTTCCTAATTTCTGGAATAGCCTGGGCATTTGCCAGGGTTTGCCCAAGCACCTTGTACCTGTATACTTCAAATGCAATTTGGGAGTGGGATGGCTTTTACCTTCTTCCCTAAAAATGTTGACAAATAACTTGTTTATACTCTCTGCTATCTGTTATTTTCCTTTAATATGCCCCACAGAGCATGATTTTCAAGTGGTTGTTTTCTGTGTTTAAAGACACAGCTTCCTCATTACAGTCCCTGGTAGGTCCTTTTTCTCTTCATTTTTCATTGATACATTTGAACGAGCTGAAGTCTTTTTACATGGCCTACATTTACATTTTTTTGGAAAAACAAAGAGAATATTTCCAGGATAATCCCTTTACATTTTCCAGTTAAGGATGTCAGTATTTTTGTTGTTGTTTAAATAGTCATTTTGATAACATCTTTAATATCAAGATTCTTATCAGCAATCTTAAAGAACTTCTCCAACGCTTGTAGATAAATGGATTTTTATGTAGTTTCATTGAAATTTTCTACACTTTGTTCCCTCATTTATCAAAAACACCTATTTGTATTTATAGGGGTATTAACATAGTATAATTGGTTTGAACAAGACATGTGACAAGACAAGTGGGATAGATGATTATCATCATCAAATTGAAGAGTTTGAGGATGAAAAAAAAATTGTCCTTATGTGCCTTGAACATAGCAAGCATGAAATAATTAAGAGATTGAGTCAACCTTAAAGAAGGTGCCTGGAGTCAGGCTGCCGGGCTCTGTAATTGACCTTATGCTAACCAAATAACAGTTCACAGGAAGACTGATGTAAACTTGGGCCACAAAAATGGTATAAAAAGAAAAAGAATCAGCCTATATTCTTATCACATCTGCAGTGTGCTCTTCCTCCTAGGTGTCAGGACATTTTTTTTTTTTTTTAATTTAAGAAGGACACTGTCAAACAGTAGTATAACAGGGTGGGCAGTACTAAGTGGCATCTAGCTTGAAAACAATGATAAAAACAAGACAAAGTGCCAACATGGGAACATGAACGGTGACTTCAAATATTTGTGGGAAGCCGCGTAAGATAGGGACTTATCACAATTTAACTCTAAGAAAAAAAGAAAAACACGTAAGATCCATAATTGGAATTTAAGAGGCTACCAACTTCAGTTCACTATGAAAAGTTTTTGAAGGTCATTCCAACAAAGTAGTGATGTAGCTTTGTCAAGCAGTAAGCTCCCCGTTACCAGCTGTTAAAGCAGATGTTGGATAAAACTCCGTCAGAAATCCCATCAGAATGGATGTTAAGATAAGTTCCTAAGTTCCCCCTCCAAATCAGTGAAGCTTCCAGTTGGGTTAATTCCATTTTTCCACGACTAGGGAAATAAGGCTGATTTTAAGTGCTGCACTCACCTTCCAAACCTATTCAGACAAACTCCCCACACTTAACCAGTCACAGTGATACCAGTAACCCAGATAGCTGTGCACTAACCATCCCCATGCTCTGATCTCTAGAGGAAATGCTACGGAACACAGCCTACCCACGGGGGGGGTCTTAACCTGAACTTGCCTCCTTCTTTTTTTTTTTTTTTTAAGGTTATTTATTTTGAGAGAGAGAGAGACAGAGAGAGAGAGAGAGAGAGAGAGAGAGAGAGAGAGAGAGAACATATGCACATACATCCCAGGGAGGGAGACAGAGGGAGGGAGAGAGAATCCCAAGCAGGCTCCACACTGCCGGCACAGAGCCCGATGGAGGGCTCGACCCCACGAACCCTGAGATTATGACCCGAGCTGAAACCAAGAGTCAGATGCTTAACTAACTGAGCCACCCAGACGCCCCTGCTTCCTTCTTTATCAGAAGTAAACATCTATTTCCATAGAACCATTCGTACAATCGAAAGTGCTAGGGAAGTTGTTGGCAGACACTTTTGGTTGGCTGACCCACCTCTCTTTCTCAACGGTTTCTCCTGAACCCCTTCAGGATTGGCATGAAATAGAAGCAGAGTCCTTCGGTGAGATTCCTGGGAAAGCCTTAGCTTTCCTGATACAGGCATTGCCACTGCCTCCTCCTTCAGGACTGAATCATAAAGCCTGATGGCAGAGCTGCAGCAGTTAATGCACAACCATGAGCAAAAGCCCCCGGAGAACTTTAAAGACGTCAGACCAGCAACTGCCCTACAAATACTCTTTCTATTTATTTAAACATTTCTGCTCAAAAAAATTCTGCTCAGGATTGTTTTTGTTGCCAGCACCTGAAAGCATTCCTAGCTAGGACATGATCCTTCATGATTCCCCCCTTGGCAATGTAACATTTCTAGTTATACGATTGCTTAAACATCTTGTGCAACCAATTCCACAAAACAACCTTCTTTTGTAATGGAGAAGTCCAAGGAATATATTAGATGTTTATGGAATCAGAATCTTGGAAGGAAACTTCAGAGAAGCTCATCAAAGTAGAAAAGTTCACAAGTACAAAAATTTCCTTCTAAAAGAGCTCTGATAAAGTTCACTCATACAGTAATTCATAAAATATTTTTTGAGTGGCTACTATATTTGAATGCCTTTACTAACACATCTCAGTACTTATCAAGGTAATCTTTGAATAGCTCTGATAGAAATTATTTTGTTTATAAACCCAAATATTTTGATTTTATAAAGGATTTTTTTTAAATCTTGCTTTTAGAGGGTGGTGTCTGAAATAGTTATTAATATAAGTCTTAGGAAAATGACTTGTCACAGTGGAAACTACATGATCTTTGAAATAGAAGATAACAGTTTATAGAAAGAATCTGCTGGCGCCTCCTGTTGCCAACTGTATGACTTTGGGCAAGTTATTTGTGCCACTTATTCTCTGTCTGCCCTCACCTCCTCCCAACCTCCTCACTCTCTCTGTGCTGAACTTTTCAGAGCACAGCACACCAGGCTCCCTTTCTGTTACTGGGTGGGCTTGGCCAGGGGGTAGCATCTTTCGGAGACTAGACGTTGGGAGGAGAGACGGTAGAGAGGTCAGGCTATTTATTCCCCAGTAGAATTTCTCCATTCCCCGTGGGTCTGCCAGGGGCTGCATGGCTCTGTGATTGTAACTTCTATAGGATGACTCTCTTCCCTCAAGCCTTCATGTGGCTCTAGTAACATCCATCTCTCCCCTTTTCCTTTTGGGTCCAGGTGTGGACATGGTTTCCCACTGTTGCCAGTTCTATTGCCATCGTTGCATGTCCTTCCTCTCTACTTCACCGTCCTTCATAGGTTTTTTTTCAGCCACTTCTAGCTTTGAAAATTATCCCTTTCAAATATATCATCTGTTTCCTGTGGGTCCTCAATTGCTACATTTTAAAATCTCTCTGGACCTCATGTGCATGGGGATATTAAGAGCGACACCAAAGAGTCCCTCAGAGGGATTAAATAATGCTACCTCTGTAATTTAGTCCAGTGTCGGGCACATAGTAAGTGTTCCATAAATATAAGATGGTATGAATATTATAGCTGAAAACATAATTAGCCTAGGAGGGCGTGCACTAAGAGCACTCTTCCCATTTTTACATACTGGCATACTGGCAGGGGTCTTTTTCCTATACAAATAGAGCCTAACATGCAGCAGTAGAAGGACCATGCGATAATAGCAAGGGCTACAAGGGTAACAAAGAGTATTGCTTCTCTTGAGATCCTCACTCTCCCCTACCAAGCCCATCTATCTTTTTCTCCCTGGGTGTCTATTCATTCAAGAATGAGTAATAGGTAACACTTCACAAGTTGAAAGCAGTGCACCTCCATTCATTTTATGACCAGCATAATTACCTAAGAACCATTTAAAATACCACATCGCTACCGTTGCTTCTGTTTTTATATTTCACCGAAGGAAATGCTGATTAGCATGTACGCGCTTT
Source organism: Panthera leo (assembly GCF_018350215.1). Classification (NCBI taxonomy): domain Eukaryota; kingdom Metazoa; phylum Chordata; class Mammalia; order Carnivora; family Felidae; genus Panthera; species Panthera leo. Next base: position 51,308,107 of record NC_056695.1, on the reverse strand, counting down.
AACATAAAGAAAATCTTCATGCACATTCTTTCCAAGGTGCATCTTCTTCCCTTCGAACTTGCACATCCTTCCACATATTGCTTATGAAACTGTTGTGTAGTTAGTTGCTTGTATAGTGCTCTTCCCTGTGAGACATTTTTACCCACAGTACCTTGCAGAGTAGCCTTTCACTCAATAAATGTTTGTTGAATGAATGGCACATATAAGTTAACAGGGACAATCGCTTTTATTTAGGATCCAGAATAAGATGCAGATGGCTTGGCAGATGGCATGTAAGGTCATGCAATGCCTTCCCAGGGAGCCTGAAGTTATTCACAGAAAGCCATTGCGTCACCACTGTGAGCAGCTTGAGTACTTCTGTGAATCTTAGCAGACATGTTAGCTAGCAAGAGGATGATTAGTGGGGGAGAGTTCAACATCCTGTCTCCTGTTTCCGAAAGACAATACACAAAAGTGAAAGAAATAATGGCCTGAGGACATCGGCATTGGCCAATGAGACCATATCTTAGGCTGAGCCACAGTCCGTGTCAACCACACAAAAAATGGTGTCATTCTTCTTTCTTCCTGAGAGCTTTTGGGATTAGATGCTGAACATGCTTAAGTAATAGACAAACAAGGAAAGGTGATTACGAAAGATTTAAAGTCATGGTTGAAAACATATCGGCAAACAAATCCAAGGTCTATTAAGAATTTTTTCCTTGAGATCACCTTCTTTTATACTGATGGCTGTCATCATTCAAAAGATATGCAGTGATTTAAACAGTATAGGTACTTGATTTCTCCCAGGGCAAAGGGAATAACATGTGTAGTCTTTTCCCCCCAACCTTTATTTCTGATGCCAAAATAAGAAGTATTCAAATAGTATCAAATGCCTTGCAGTGCACTGAACACGGCATACTTCTTTATGTGGCTTTGGCCACTGGTCTACCCCTGCTTAACATGCTTGCATCTCCTTTTTATCTGCATAAATCTGACCGTGAAGCCTTCCATAATTATATTAAGGTCAGGATAATCACCCCTCCCACATGCTTCCCCTATAAAAATACCTTTGCATCGTAGATTTGGAGTCAATAGCATTATTGGGCAAACTCACATATAACTAGTTAACATTATTTTGTAATAGTTTTTTATGGGGTTCCTCTAGTCTTCCTTTTTCCCCCCAAAGGCACAGTAGTACTGGCGGTGTCCCCCAAGAGATTACCTGGCTCCAATTATACTCTTCCCTGTTCCCGCTGTGAGGCAGGTATGTTTCAGTGGATGGTTTTTTTTTCTAATTTTTTTAATGTTTATTCATTTTTGGGGGACAGAGAAAGGCAGAGCATGAGTGGGGAAGGGAAAGAGAGAGGGAGGCACAGAATCTGAAGCGGGTTCCAGGCTCCGAGCTGTCAGCACAGAGCCCGACGTGGGGCTCGAACTCACGAACCGCGAGATCATGACCTGAGCAAAAGTCAGCCACTTAACTGACTGAGCCACCCAGGTGTCCCTCAGTGGATGTTTTGATATGCTGTACGGGATACGAAATGCAGGCCTATTCACCTATCTTCTGGTAGCACTACGAGTGGATGGCCCCCACCTGTCAACCCTCTTTGGACGTTGCTTCAGGTGAAGACAGCCTCCTGATACAGCTGGCTTTCTGTAGCAACCCAGTTTTCTTTCTCCAACTTGCGACAATGTGAAGGCTTGTTCCATCTTCAAGACTCCTCCCAGAGTCAACTGAGGCTTTGTCTGAGGTTATATTGCTGCTCTACTTCTCCTTCCACCTAGTTCTGCTTGCTTCCCTCCCTTTCCCTTCCAGGGGTATTGAGACAAAGAGCACTTCCTAATAAACCTACTGTGTGCAGACCTCTTCTCAGAATCAAGAAACCCAATCTGTGACTGTTGGTGGTAAGAGTGATCCAAGAGAGCCCACACAAGGACAGGATTTGGAGCAGGATCACACAGATGCATGGCAGGTGACGATGACCCCATTACTGGTGATAGGCAGAACACAGAGAGCCCCAGCACAAGACAGTGTGGCTGTTAAGACTTTCACCAGGAGAGTCACTCATCATCAAGGTAATATAAATCAAAACCATGATGAGATACCACCTTACACCTGTCAGAATGGCTAACATCAACAACACAGGAAACAACGGATACTGGCAGAGAAAGGGAACCCTCTTGCGCTGTTGGTGGGAATGCAAACTGGTGCAGCCACTCTGGAAAACAGTATGGAGGTTCCTCAAAAAGTTAAAAGTAGAACTATCTTATAACCCAGCAATGGCATCACTAGGTATTTATATAAAGAATACAAAAAAAGGGGCACATGCACCTTGATATTTACAGCAACTTTATCAACAATAGCCAAATAACAGACAGAGCCCAAATGCTCATCGACTGATGAATGGATAAAGAAGACATGATATATACACACAATGCAATATTATTCAGCAATCAAAAAGAATGAAATCTTGCCATTTGCAACGACGTGGGTGGAGCCAGAGTGCATTGTGCTAAGTGAAGTCAGTCAGAGGAAGACAAATACGTATGATTTCACTCATATATGGAATTAAAAACAAAACAAAACAGATGAACATAGGGGAAGAAAGAAAAAAAAGTGAGGGGGGCAAACCATAAGAGACTCTTAACTATAGAGAACAAACAGGGATGTGAAGGGGAGGTGGGCAGGGTATGCGCTAAACGGGTGATGAGTTTTAAGGAAGGCACGGGATGGGATGAGCACCGGGTATTGTATGTAAGTGATGAATCACTAAATTCTACTCCTGAAACTAATGTTACACTATATGTTAGCTAACTAGAATTTAAATTAAGATATTTTAAAAAAGAAAAAAAAGGCTTTCACCTGTGGGAAACAGAGATGGCAGACAGGTAGAAGGGAATGCCCTAGCAAGTGTGATGTGTGAAGCGTCTGAGAAGTATGGGGAAAATAGTAACTACACGCATGGACCTGGTGGCTCTGGCTAAACCTGACAAATGCTTTGGAAAAATACCGAGAAAAACAAAACAAAAGGCTGAGAATGATTAATTGTCACTTAAAAGCTAGGTTTGAAAGCCAGAGGCCTTCTTGGTAGCATAACAGAGGCTCTCATCTCCTGCAGCAGAAGGACAGAGAAACCAAGGACCAGGCTCGGGACTGACTGAAACATAATTGGGCTTCATAAAGGTCCAAATCCTTCCAGGGAAGATCTACTGCACCAAATCAGGGCTCTGGATGAAAAAAAATAAAAAAAGAAATGAGATTGTGACCCATGGGATGGGATTGATGTCCTTGAAATTTTGAATCCCCAGATCTCCTGGCATCCTATGGGCCTTCAAAAAAAGGCTTATTTTTTGTTAAAAACTAGGAACCTTCTTACATTTGGAAATGATGCAGAAGCCTCTCTCCCCAAAGGCATGTGTCCCCATTTCTCCAGGATCTGCCCTCAGCTCCCATTTGTCCGCGAGGCAATAATAAGGGTTGAATTACAACATACTCTCACCTAAAGACATGCTGGGCACGATAAGGAAAGGGACTATATCTCCAAATTGCCTCACGACCTGCTAACACGCACCCTTAGAACCTGGAGAGTACATATGACCCTTGATCAGGGTAGGCAAAACATAAGGGCTGGAAAAGGGAGGGTTTACTTATTTGTTTGAGATCACTCCCCTGAGACAGACAATTGAACACCTTGGCAGGGGTTGGGAGGAGATGGTGAGGACAAACTACTAGTCACTGACCACGCATGAGGTATGAATGCCAGAATTCCCAAAACATAGTGTTGGAAGAAATCAAAGGGCTCAGAGACATGGGTGTGGTAGTGGGAATATATTATGTATATATTACGCAAGGTCAAAGTCTCACCAGGAGACTATGGTCCACAGAAGAGCCCAGAGGATATACCATTCACTGAAGCAATGCAGAATGTCCTGGTGAGAGGGATACCAGCATCAGTGAAAAGGTCAGAGGTGGGCATCATCCATAGATTAGGCCTAAGAGCAAGATTTGCAGTGGGGAGGCAAAATCCTTAAAACAGCAGAGTTCAGTGGCAGCACTTAACTGCTGGAAGTCAGGCAGACACATTTAATGAGTGGCAAATTTGGAAGGGCTTCCAGGTGGGGCCTGACTTTCAGAGAGTGATAGAAATGGTTTGTAGGACATGGTATCTCTAAGGGCAAATAAATGGGCAGCTAGTAAAGTACTACTCAAGCTGTGTAATTAAGGGAGATCAAGAATGAATGATTGGGAGGCTGAGGGCAATTGGTCCCCCGATGTTATAATACCTTGGCTAGACCTGAAATAGCCGTTGGACCTGGAAACTACTGACTGAAAGAGAGACCTGATTCTCAGAAATAAGGACCCTGAAATACCACAGTAAGTGTGCATGTTATGATTCTTCTAGGTCTTCCCCAGTCCTTAGTTTTAAGCTGCTAAATTTTGGGGTAATCTGTTACACAGCAATAGATAACTGATACAGCTACTCTGGTCACTTTGTGCATGAGCCCACTGAACAGAAGTGGGGTGACTAGGGAAGGACCCAGAGTGAATCATATTTCCCCCTAATTATGAAACATTTTTTTCTATCTATCCATAACTTTTCCCCAAACTTGTTTGTCATTGACCTTCACTTTTTTTTTTGGCCCCCAAGTCAATGCCCATCATGTCAAATCATTAATTCTTCACAAGTTAGTGTCATTCTTGATTTTGGGACAACTTTCCATTTAGACAAAGAGGACAAAGACCTGTATTGTCCAAAGTTTTGCCCCCTGATAAGACTTGCCTTATCCACTGCTTTTTAAAGTTATGCTTAGTGTGGATATAAATCTCCAGAAGTCACTTCTAGCTGATTACAACAAACTGAGCAGAATTCTCTCTAAACCACATAGTGGTGGAGGAAGAGAAGGTGGTATTCCAGGACAAGACCCACAGGTGGCTTTAGACAATAATTTGGGGGTTGAGCGTCTCATTTGTTTTTTTAGCTGACAAGTGTTACTAAAAGCCCACAGCCCACTTTGCCCTTCATATGTCATTGGTGACACTGACCTCCAAAGTTTTGCCTATGGTGGTTATTTCATTCCACGGGAAGTCAGGGCATAGTTTTATTAGATGCTACCTCCCAGATTTCCTGGAGGTTCTGTGCTATAGCTGCTCCTGGTACCATTTTTTATAAGGTGAGGATTCTTACTTAACACCAACAGAAGCTGACCTTAGCTGAATTAGACTGAAAAACAATTTATTGAATAGATAATGGATTACTTAAAGAATTTTAACAAAACAAAACAAAAGAGGGAGCCAGGTAGAAAACGGGCAAGTATAAAAAGTGACAGCATAGCTAGAATCAAAAACTAAAACCAGTTTGGAGAAGCAGTCCAGTGAGAAGACTAGTAATAATGCCACCAGACATGAATGCTACAGCTTGTGCCCACACTGTTACTGGCACGGGGCACTGACTGTCACCATGGTGATATTGCCAATCCTACCTCCAGACACTGATGTTGCTGCTGCCACATATGCAACGGTAATAATTCCCCTGCTTCTTTACGTCACTAGCTCCAGACTCGAAATCCAAGTTAGATGCATCTGATTGGCTGAACCTGGGTCACAAGCCTCAACAGTAGCCACCACACAGGCTCAGAAAGCAACAAACTGGCCTTTATAGTAGAAGGACTCTACTTCCTATAACACTCCTGTTCAGAGAATTTCTGAAACATAGAAGGGAAGTCAGATATCAGACAAGGAAAAAGATAAATGCCCTCTATATAAGATCCCTCTGTCTTCTTGATCCCCAGTCCATTTCTCCCACTATATTTTATGCACGTCTTCTTTGGGAATCTGTTTGTTACAGGATTTGAGATAATAAATTTCCTAAACTTGAACATGCCAACTGGCAGGCTAAACTTCTGATGAATTACAAATCTGAGTAACAAAAAAGGAATTACATTTTTTTTTCAAGTGAAGAAACCTGTACCAAAGGAACTCCGAGTTACAGAAACACAAATGTTTGAGAGTTATTTGTTTCAGTAACTAAAATCCACAATCAGTTTCAGAGAGTTAGAAATTGGCACTGTGTTGTATGAATACAGATGAGTTTTGAAAAAGAATTGCGTCAGAGCCATTAGAAATGAAGTTAGCGAATTCAGATTAACAAAACGGAGTGAATATTTTGAAGATATTAGAATCTGAACTTAAGGTCTTTCATAAAAGACTGAGTCATACTGAATGAAAAATAATTTTACATCTTCTGTGACAACTTCAAATGAGATGTTTAAATATAATTTGGCCTCTGGCTTCCTTTTCGCAGATGAGCCTTACTAAATGCAGAGAACACATGAAAACCTGAATAACGTACGTTATGGAAGATAGAAACAGTGAATTTAAAAGATTCCTTTTACCCATGGCTACTGGCATTAATGGCTAAAAGAAAATTGCCACAGACTTATCTAATGACGTGTTTCACCGTCCTGTTTCAAGGAGAGGTGTCCACAAAGGCTCTAGTTAGGGAATTTTTTCTGTATGGATACATGAAGTGGGTGGTTGGGTTTTGAGCACATCTGGAAAGGTCATGGTGCCCGCCAGAATAATTGCAAACACCATGTAGTGGGTCTGAAACACAGCTTCTAACATAGGAAATATGCAGGTAGATAATGGGGATGCAGGGAATATGCTCAGAGAGACCATGGATTCTCCAGGATGATTCTTCCCAGGCTTAGACAAGCAACGCTCATCAAGTCGCCTATCAGTGGCACTTTCAGGTTTATGTATGGTCTGTTCCCATAAAGATTCTAATTTCTATCATTGTTTACAGAGAAATGCAATCACAAACAGAAAAAGTATATAATTTACGTTTATGTACCTATTTCCCAGCTTCAACAAGGATCGATATGTGGCCACTTCCACCCTTCCCATATTATTTTGAAGCAAATTTCTGACATTATAATTGGATCTGCAAATATTCTGGTAGATACCTCTTAAAGTTAACAACTCTTCTGTTTATTTTTCTTGTTTTTTTATTTTTTTAAATTTATATCCAAATTAGTTAGCATATAGTGAAACAATGATTTTAGAAGTAGATTCCTTAGTGCCCCTTACCCATTTAGCCCATCCCCCATCCCACAACCCCTCCAGCAACCCTCAGTTTGTTTTCCATATTTATGAGTCTTCTGTTTTGTCCCCCTCCCTGTTTTTATATTATTTTTGTTTCCCTTCCCTTATGTTCATCTGTTTTGTCTCTTAAAGTCCTCATATAAGTGAAGTCATATGATTTTTGTCTTTCTCTGACTGACTACTCTCACTTAGCGTAATACACTCCAGTTCCATCCATGTAGTTGCAAATGGCAAGATTTCATTCTTTTTGACTGCCGAGTAATACTCCATTGTGTGTGTGTGTGTGTGTGTGTGTATACACACACACACCACATCTTCTTTATTCATCCATCGGTGGACATTTGGGCTCTTTCCATACTTTGGCTATTGTTGATAGTGCTGCTATAAACATGGGGGTGTCTGTGTCCCTTTGAAACAACACACTTGTATCCCATGGATAAATGCCTGGTAGTGCAATTGCTGGGTCATAGGGTAGTTCTATTTTTAGTTTTTTGAGGAACCTCCATGCTGTTTTCCAGAGTGGCTGCACCAGCTTGCATTCCCCAGTTAACAACTCTTCTTAAAACATAGCTGTAGGGGCACCTGGGTGGCTCAGTCGGTTGAACGTCTGACTTCGGCTCAGATCATGATCTCATGGATTGTGGGTTCTAGCCCCACGTCCTGCTCTGTGCTGACAGCTCAGAGCCTGGAGCCTGCTTTAGATTCTGTGTCTCCCTCTCTCTCTGCCCCTCCCCTCCTCAAAATAAATAAAAGCATTTAAAAGAAAACATAGCTCTAATACTATTACAAATTAAATGAATATTTCCTTAGTATTATTAAATATCCAGTCAGTGTTCTAGTTTCTAATAATCTCATAGATGTTATAAATACAAGCATGTTTTCTTGGAAGGCAGTAGAATCAAAAGCCAGATATGGTCCATTCATTACGATTTCTTGATATGTTTCTTTAGCCTTTCTCCATCCATAAGATCCCCCCTTTATCTTGTCTTTATGTCCCCCACAGCCCCCACAACTTATTTGTGGAAGAAACTAGGTCATTTGTCCTGTGGAGTTTCCCAGTCTGGAGCTGTGAATTTTTGAGAACAAAAAATAGTAATATATGAAGTGTGAGAAGTCTGACCTTGTCATAGAAGTTCTTGGGGTTTTGTGCCACAGAGTGTGGGCAACGACAGAGAGCAATGGGCTTGGGAAAAGCCAGGATGGGAAATTTGCCTCTGAAATTGATAACATATACATGCCCTGGGGCAAGGAGGAAGGAATGAAGATAAAAGAAAGACAGAAGGGGGCAGAAAAAGAGGGACTGAAAGGAGTTTAGTCTGTGGCTGTGAGCAGCTGTAGATTGGAAGGTAAAATTGGGAGAAAAAGAGGTGGAGGGGAATAGCAGCTGGCTTTTCTATGAATAATGTTGAGGTCTCAGAAACGGACAGAGGCTTTTGCTTTCTATGTAAATTAGAGATATGCTAATCGCCGCCCCCCCCCAAAGCTTTAGGTGTTTTTAAGAAGCCAAGGAAATATTGGAATTATTTTTGTGATTATTATTTTTAATGTTAACACTGCATAGAAACTGAAACATATGGTTCCCAAGTACTTTCCTTTGATCTCTTACTTCAGATTTCTTCTCCCAGAATGAAGTGCAGGATGGTTAGTTTTACCTGCTCTCCATACCCATGGTGGCTGGAAGTCCATGTTTGTCCTTTAACCTTTTTCTCACTCCACCATATTTATTAGGGCCTTTATTAGTTGTTAAACTTTTGGCTGCGAGTAATTAAAAACCTGAACTTGAAGTCATAAAAACAAAGCAAATTTGTAACAAGGTGGTTGTTGTCCTATAACAAGGAGGTCTGAGGTAGGGCAAGTTATTTATATACTTTCAATCAGTTTGATCTCCAACAGCTCAGTTTTGCCCTCCTTTAGCACCTCTTAGCTTAAGATGGCTGCAACAGTTTTAGTAATCATCGTCAGCAAACAATGTCCAGAGGCAGGAAGTTTTGTTTTGTTTTGTTTTCTTATCTTCTGTGTTTCTCTTTCAGAGCAAAAAATTCTTTTTCAGAAAGAATAGCTCATTTGTCAGCCTCCCTCTCTTGTCTCATTCTCCAGAACTGGGTGATATGACCTTTCCTAAGCCAGTGACTGGCAAGAGAAGAATGGCCATGAATCCACCGGCTTGGACCAATCAAGACCCACAGTCTTTAGGCTGTGGATCCTAACACCTTCCCTGAGCACAAAGTTATGTGGAGAGCAAGCACCAGAACAGGGTCTGTCACTATGGAAAGGTGAGGCGGGGGATCCATTCGCTTACACATCCAATAGTGTCTGCTACAGGCCTTACCAGGCACCAAAGATATAGGAATAAAAAAAAAAACCACTGTAGAAATGAAGACATTCATAGAGAGGAGAAAGCTTCTTATTAGAGACTTATTGGCATCCTCCTTCCCAAAACTCCTGCCCCAGACATCTCCCAGCTCCTCTCTGAATACCTGAAAACTATAGAATCTAAAATATTTTATTTATGGGAATGAAGTGATTGAAGGGGTTATGAAAAGCCTTTCACCTTTATCAAGCAGCACACTGGGGATAAGCCTAGGGAAGTCACACTAGGCTGGCAGGTGAGGAGTTTCAACTTTGGCACTACTTTTAATTCCTTAGAATCATAAGGGCCAGAGCCAGGCTTGGAGCAGAGAAAGCAAAGTTACGATGGGTAAAGGAATCCTTCTCATTCCATAGCCATGCTCAGTATGGCAGTCTTTCAAAATAGTGTGATAGGAAATGGAGCAGGTTCATTTGAATGGAATGTCTATGTTGTTGTATTGAGTAGAACCTTGACATAAAAGTGAGCAGCTGGATAAGATAGAAAACAGGTAAAGGAGGAACTACCTCTCTAATTCAATTGTCTAGAAGCTTTCTCAGAAGCAGTGGCCAAGGAAGAAGGAAGTACATTTGAACAAATAGGCTTGATCATGTGAGCTTCTAGATTCTAGAAACAAAATTTAACATTTTATCATTCATTCATTCACTCATTCATTCAACAAAAATCCCATACTCATCCCTTTACTCCTTCCCCTCTAGCTGTGCTCAGTCTTGTTTGCATAAATAAACCATGGACTATTTCTGCTATAAGCTAGGAAGATACTTGTACACATCTAATTATTCTCTATGTATAGCATTCGTTATCTCTTTGGTCCTGGGTGAATCATATGCTGTATTGAAATATAGTTCTATTTTCTATTCCTACTGAAACATTCAGACACGTACTAAATAAGATTATTTCCTCTACCATCTCTTTTCTCATGCTACAGGCTTTTCCCGAATATGTTCACCCACTCCCAGTCTTAACTCCGTTTATACATTGATGACTTTCAACTTGGTATGTTCAGCCCAAACTTCTTTCCCATTATCAAGCCTTAAAACCAACTTTTACATGAACACGTATGCCTGAAAATCTCACAGGGTTCTGACACTCTGCATCTCGAACCAAAATGGTTCTCCTCATTTTGACCTCTACTGGACCCTTCTGAGGTAATCAGAATATAAAGCATGTGTTGACTCATTTCTTTTACCAAGCTTGGTCCTGGGGACTTTGAGGAGTCATTTGATGAATAGGCTGTAGTTCCCTTAAGATCTTACTCCTTGATATTTTACATCCTAATGAAAAAAGAAGAGAGGGGAACAAAAGACAGTGACAACTCTCTTCCTTGTCTTCTACAATTCTGCATTCTTGGCCACATTTTCAAAAGCTTGTATGTTTTAGCTACTGTAGGTTTAAAAAAGAACACTTTTGCTTTCATTTCAATAGACGTGGCTGAAGTAAGGGATTGGGGTTAAGCCAAATAAATAAAGTAGATGACCTGAAAGCCAAAATGGCATGATGATGTAATGTTATTTTTATCAAGATGATTGGTCTGATTGGTGGTGACCTTGAAAGCTTTCATGAAGCCTTTTAAGTGACATAAATTAGCGAGACAAGATGGAGAAAACAATGACTCATCTGTATTAAATGAAAAAGACATCTTAACAAGAGGAGAATTGAAGTGGACAAAAAATGAATTGAGAAAGAAGACCTGGATCACATAATTAGCCTTCAGAGAATGAGTCTACTTCTCATCTGATAAAATCTTTTGTGATGATATGATATAAAGGTCACTATTCTCTGTTACTTCTAAGTATAAAAAGTTCCTAAAGTCAAATTTCTTGTTGAAGCTGATTTGAGAGTAATGCCCAAATTATTACTTCTGTGAAATGTTTTTATACACATGGGTTAGTGATAATCATAATATAGATAAAAGTAAAATACTTAATGTGGATAAATAATCAGGACTAAGAAAAAGAGTGTTTATTATGTGGTCCTCATACCACAGATACTGTCCTTTAATTATGAAGGTTGGACATTTGTAGGGAAGTGAGTCATACTCACAAGCTCGTTCTATACAAGGTAAATATTGACGAGTTCTGGAAAACTCAAACAGAGCTATGGGAATTCAAATAAAAGGAGTTCATATATAATAGTGGTAGCAAGGATGTCTTCATGGAAATGGAATCCTTTGAGCAGGGTCTGCAAGATGAACTGAGCAGTCAGTACAAGTCAGGCATGCGTCTGCCTGCTGGGTCCTGATACTGGTCCATGGAGTGCATGGTAGGATGCAGGATCAAATGAGCATGAGGAGCTGGATGGCAATGGGAGTTGTAAGATTGCAAACTCCAACTGGTGTCAAGACTAGGTGATGAATGAGGACCGTGGTGAAGAATAAAAGAAGGAATCAGAGAAATGAGTAGGGAGTATGGTAGTAAGTTGATTAAAGCAAGTACAGAAAAAAATGAAGGGTAGATATTTGTTGTGGCTTCTCATTGGATCCCTGTGTGGGTTTCCATTACTGAGTTGTGTTTATTTCAAGAAGTCCCCAAAGGATAGGTCAGAGGTCTTTTTCAAACAGAAGGAAGGATGTGAATTAAACCTAAATTTGGATAAAGAACCTGACTGATTTGAGAAGCGATAACAAATCTAAGTTGACTGGTATTTGGTGTATATTTAGAGAAAGAGAGATATTCAGACAGGACCTGGGAGGATAGTTGCATCTAGATGTTAGAAGGAGGAAGGAGAGCCAGAAAAGAATCAAGCAGTGGTCAAATGTTCCAGCATCTGAGAAAAGATATTGAAAGACCAGCCTCACTAGAGGAAAAGCTAGATATTAAAGTGGGATCCCTTCACTGAGGATGCCCATAAGCATGGTAATTAATAATGCAACTCTAACTATGGTTATAGCAGAACCCATTGCATTATTAGTCCTTATTTTATTCTTGATAGTTTCAAAATACAGAAGGGATACATTTTCTGTTTCCTACATTTATTTGTTTTGAAAATGTTAACGCAGAATCTTGGTATCTTGAACAAAATTTGCAAATAATCCTTTCTCTGGAACTCTCGGCTTGGTTGGAGTTAAACAGAATCAGTATATGGGAGCCACGGAAGGGAAATTTGCAAAGCTAGGACTAGAAAGAGGAAGACAAAGAAAGATGAGGTCTTCAGTGTCAATACTGTCTTCATTATCTATAGCTGCGTAATATAGCTCAAAACTTAGTGACTCAAAATAACTACCATTTTATTATTTCTCTTGATTCAGTGAGTTGCCTGGGCTCAGCTGGGTGCTTCTTTTGCTCTGCATGAGATTGGCTGGGAATGCAGTCATCTGAGTCTATTGAACACAAGGTCCAAGATTTCTTATTCCTGTGGTTTGAAGTTAATGCTAGCTCTTAGATGGATGCCTACCTGGGACTTTCAACTGGAATATTTACATATGGCCTTCAAAGTATTTGGAAGGTCTCCTATTATGGTAACTGAATACTGAGATAAAGTGTCCCTGAACAAGCATTCCAAAAGGAAGAAAACAGAATTAGCCACCCTCTTAAAGGATATGCTTAGAACTGGCCCAGTGTTACTTCTACCATCCTCTACTATTGAGCAACTACAGGATGAGCTGGATTCAAACAGAGTAGAAATAAATTCTGCCTCTCAATGGGGAGAATGAGAAAGAATTTACAGCTAATTTTAATACAGCAAGTACAAGAGAATCAATTAGGTAGTTGGAGAAAACCAAGGCAGAAAGTTGTTTTGCTGTGAATTTTTTACTGTATATATATATATATATATATATATATATATATATATATATATATTATGTGAGAGATTTCCTGGTATATTAAAAAATGTATGGAAACTCCCTTAGGTAAGTATTATATTATGCTTAAACCAAATCTGGCCAGGAAAGGAAAGAGGCACATACAGGAAAGGCATCATATCAAAATAAAACATAAGGCAGGAAAAAAAATGTTTTTTCCCCACCACCAGAGGGAGAAATCCTCATAACAAAAGTTCTCAGGAGAGACTATGTACTGTATTTCATAGTTTGGCTGAGTAGATTGGGGCTTGGGATTATTTTAAAATTTGCTGTCATGGCCACTGGGTGGTTCATTTGGTTTAACCAACTCTTGATTTCAGCTCAGGTCATGATCTCATGGTAGTGAGATCAAGCCCTGAGTTGGCTTCTGTGGTGAGCATCGAGCCTGCTTGGCATTCTCTCTCTCTCTCTCTCTCTCTCTCTCTCTCTCTCTCTCTCTCTCTCCCTCCCTCCCTCCCTCTCTATCTCTATCTCTATCTCTCTGTCAAAATAAATAAACATTAAAAAATAAAATAAAATAAAATTTTCTGTTAAGGTGACTTTAACTGAGAAGTGAAACAGAGCATTTGATGTGATTCTTATATGTGTATTTCATTTCTAACTGTGGGTTAATATTTTCTGCATGAAAGTAAGGCATTGCTATGGTAAAAGCGCTGAAGAACATTATTCAAATGAAATTAAACCATGAATAGAAAGTTCCATGTGGGAGTAAAAATAATTAACCATTAATAATGTTACCTTTTACCTTTTGCATTTCATCATTAAAAATATTTCTAAGATTGAAAGTTAGATAGAACAGGAAATCTTTTCTAAATGGAAAGATCCTCAAAACTGACTCATTAACATTTTTAATCTTCGAAAATATCTTCAGTAGGATAGATCCATATTCAAACTTAGAACAATTGCTTCCCAAAGCCTTCAAATACCCAGGCTTGGGAATGAAGTCACATAGCACATTGGTTCAGCAAGTTATCACATACATTAATCTCCAAATTCAGTAAAAAATTGAACTTTTCTTTCTCTTTTCTTTCTTTCTCTCGCTCTCTTTCCTTTTTATTTCTTCCATCCATGCTTCCTTCCTTCCTTAACTGAAACAAGTCTTTATCGTGTGCTATTATATTCCATGTGCTGGGCTAGCCCTAGGTGTACATTGGTGGGTGGATATTAAAGCTCCATGTTTCCCCACTTCATGGAGCTTTTAGTCTGTGGGATTCAGGCCACAGAATATGAATATATTCTGGATATATATAATTCAGGCCACGGAATATGGATATATATATATATATATATATTCTGGATAATCACACAAATAATTATAGTTAAAATTTTAATTAAGTAGGTCAGGCCCAATTTCAAAGGAAATTGTGAAGGAATCTTTAAAGAATTAAATTATGCATTTGCCTCCTTTTAAGTCCTATCTCACATTGTGAAAACTGTAGAATGTTATATTTGCAGAGACAGTGTTATATTCATGAAACAGTCTGGGTTACCTAGACACAATTTTTAAAAAGTTGGTCATCTTTGTTGTATTTGGAATTCTATGGCCTCTTCTGCCCATCCTCTTCATTATCCAGAGTGCCTGGCACCCACCTCGATTGACTTAAGTGCATTAGTGTCACACTTTTTCCTAATGACTCCACTCATTCTGTCTAGAACCTACAGAGCACTGTTTATTTTTAATCATCCATCTATCTCACGGTCAAACCCATAGTCTTCCAGTGTAGTTAGTAAGAGAAATGTTAGGAGTGTCTTCAACTCGTCGGAGTAGATGATTCTTGAATATTTATCCCCAACTCAGATCTTCCCTGAACTCCACTATAAATCCAGCTGCTTATTTCACATTTCCATTTGGGTACCTTGAACCCACCACTTTAAAAGCTAAGCTGACTTCTCTACAACACTTTGGGTCTCCTGAGATTTATGTACCCACTCACTAGGTATTCACTGAGTCTCTACAACGGTCTATGGTCTATGGAGTGTGCTGCTGGGCTCTAGTAAGATCATATTACAACTGACTCGTTACTTGTCAATCTCCCTGTCTGTGCTCTGATTTAAATACCACTGATTTTCCAGGTACTAATACAGATAAGGAGAACAATAATATCCACGTTTTAGAGGTTTGGTTTTTTTTTTTGGAAAAAACGTGACAGGTTTTCCCAGGGAACTATTCCTCTGAAGGTTCCTTGCTTTTATCATCTCCCCCTCCCGCACTGCCTTCAGTCTTCAAACTTTGCCCTTTGCAGTTGTCTTCAATTTATATTTTCAGCATCCAAACACCTTGCCCAGATGATCTGTTTCTGCAAGGTTAGCAATTATACTGATTGTTAAGCATCTATTTCGAATACTAGATGGATATTTAGCAGCAGCTTCTTGCAGACCAGATCATAGAAAAAAAGGTTTAGCTATTAGGTATCAAGTAGGGGCAGGTGCTCATTAAGTATCTGCATGAAAATAGCTTTAAAATGTATCTTTAAGGGCCCAGTGTTGTGCAGGCCTATATCTGCATCTGCATACAGATGAAAACACAATCACACAGTGTAATAAATGATAGGAAGGATGAACCTGTCTTCAAAATGTGATCTCAGCAGGCACAAGATAGAAAAATAGCATGAAATTGGAACCAACCACTGTTTGGCTCTTAATTTCATGACTTATACAAAAGTAACTTGTTAGAGTTCTTAGTTGAAGTTCTTATTGAAGTTGCTAAGTTTCTGCTATACATAAAGTTATAAGTGAAATGAAAAGAATATTCTTTCCTTTGGTTTACCAGGGCTGTGATTTACCTGATACCGCTGAAGACTCTTCATTTACATCTATGTTTGAGGAAGGATTGTTTGTTTTATAAGAGCCAAGGCTGCTTTTGACTACCTGACAAGATATATGTGGAAAGATTTATAGTTTAGATCATTTACTCTGGTTGTGAGAGAGTTAATTTTCTTAGAAGATTATGCTGAAGACAATCTTTGGTACAATTTAATTTAACCTCTTTATTTTACCAGATTTAAAAAAGGAAATGAGGGCTTAAGCAATTAAGTGACTTATCCGAGTTGACCCAGCTTTATTGGAGACATGTGGCAGATTTAAAGTAGGCTGTAAGCACTATGAAGTAGAAAGTATGTCTGTTTTACTCACTACTGAATATTTAGTGCCTGCCATATTGACTGGCATAGCATAAATACTTAATACTATGTTGGATGAATAGAATAATAGTGATATCAATCTTTTTTATACTTTTCAAAAGTTACTGTGTCCATGAAATCTCTTTAACCTCAAATACATGCATTTGTCCGTCTGTACTTAATTACTAAAATTAAGGTGGTGTTTATTCACAAAATGGTGGATTAAAGGAAGCAGGGCCAAAACCTAGAGACTATTCAGACCACCTGAGCCAAATCAGGTGAGAAATAAGCCCCACCCATAGGAGAAGGAGGAGACCATTCTGTCTGCATCTGGATCCAGCAGTCAGTAGCACATGGGTGATGGGTGGGAAGGCAGTCCTATAGAAAGCCAGTTTGAAACTATTTTGCTTGGTAATGTGTGGAACATGATATGAAGGATATTTGGAACCAGATGGTAAGGTCAAGGCCACCAACCCAGGTGTCAGCTGGCCATTCAGCTCCTTGGTCATTGGTCTGGGGTTCAGGGTCAAGATTCATCTCTAAAGAACAATGGAAGTCCCTGTGATCAGAGAAGAAAGAAATCGAAATTCTAGCTTACTAAACCAGGGCTAAGCATTGAATGACCCAAACAGGGATTGTACTACTGAAAAAATAATGAAGTTATTGTTCCTAAACAAACTAAATGTGAAAACTAAAATTATAAGTAGGTTAAAGTTTTCACAAAACTTTGGACTCCTTTGGAACATTATCCTTTTTTGGTAGCATTTTCAACAGAACATGTTCACAGGAAGGAGCTGAGGTGTTACCCTTAGCATAATGTAATATTCAGTAAGTAGGAGCTGATAAAAACTGTCAGATTGATGACCAGCATTACTGTTTCCAGTCTCCCTTTATTCCTGTAATTTACAGTCAAGGGTCCTAGTCAGACACCTTAAAAATTCAAAAATTTCTTATTTCTCTCAGACATAAATTTACTAAGTTTTTAAGACTAGAATCTTGCCACAAAATTCTTTGAAAGACAAAATTAGAACGTTCCAAAGGAACTTCTGTACACATATTGTAGAATTTAATGCTTATGAGAAGAATTAATTTAAAGCTATTAATGGATTGTTATGCAAGATAGACAACAACAGAAATTGGATTGTAGATCCTTACTAATTCTGGAATAAAAATAAGCTCAGACACATAAACCAAGGTCTCAATTGAAGGGCAACGGCATAATAGCCAAATAGACTTTTCATTTTATTTTGTTGGAAATTTGGAATCTTATAGAAATTTAGGATCTTCTCATGAACAGGGATTATATGTTTGAAACAGCTTCACAGAGGGCTAGCACAACACACTATTAATATTACAATTTACTAATTAATACTGCTTTTGATTAAGTCAATGGCAGTAGTTGGAGAAATTACTGATTTAATAAGCCGCCCATGAAAAGCAGAAAACTATAAATAACGGAAATCCAAGATAACTTATGACAAAATCCCAACATGCTTGTACCCTGATTTTCTGGCCATTATTTTCTAATAGCTGAATAATACTTATTTTTTCACTCCATTGTGTTCCTGGAGCAAAGTCACAGGCCTGGAATCACAGCTGTAGGCAGGGGCAAGAGTTTTCGGGTTAGCAGCATACAGAGCAATAGAAAGGTAGAGACTTACCTTCCCCTTGCCTTTGAACTCTGTATCTTGACAGATACTCCATTTGGGCTTAGCCCCGAACAAGATTCAGAAACTATTTCTCCATATGCTGTGATGTAAGGAACTCTAGGTCAGTATTTCATTGGATAAGAATCAAGTCAGCCTTATAGCTGGGTCTGCTCTGACACTATCCCCAGTTCCAGAGTCTAAGCTTTCCATGTATTCTTTGTTTTTAAATTTTTTAATGTTTATTTATTTTTAAGAGAGAGAGAGAGAGAGAGATAAAGAGCAGGAGTAAGGGAGGGGAAGAGAGACAGGGAGAGAGAGAATCCCAAGCAGGCTCCACACTGTCAGCGCAGAGCCTGAGCAGAGCTCAAACCCATTAACTGTGAGATCATGAACTGAGCCAAAATCAAGAGTCAGACAGTTAACCAACTGTGTTACCCAGGGACCTCTCCATGTAGTCTTTGGGAATAAGCCCCCACTTATCATGTAGTTCTAGAGATACTAACTCCTGTGGGATGCCTGCTCACAGAAATAAGAATCAGGACCAAGGGACAGTAACAAGAACCGTGATCCAAGGTGGGGATCATTTTAAGATTTTAAGGAAGGGGCGTCTGGGTGGCTCAGTCGGTTAAGCATCCTACTTGGGCTCAGGTCATGATCTCATGGCTTGTGAGTTCAAGTCCCATGTCAGGCTCTGTGCTGTCAGTTCAGAGCCTGGAGGCTGCTTTGGATTCTGTGTCTCCCTCTCTCTCTGCCTCCCGCCCCTCGCACTCTCTCTCTCTCTCCAAAAGAAATAAACATTAAAACAAAATTAAAATAAAATTAAAAAAAAATTTTAAGGAATAAGATGATATTCCAGTTGGTAGAGCTGGACATGATTCTGTCTGAGCAGAATCACCAGCATATTTTATTCGATACTGAGTATCCTGCCGGAGTATTGAAAAGGATCCTCTTTAATCCCTCCTGTGGTGAGGAATTACAAACAGGGTATATACAGGATCAAGCTATCTCAGTAGTGAGGAGAGGAAAGTCATTGCCCAGGTAGCCAAACATACACTAGTATACTTGACACAGTGTGTATTTTCAATATCTTGTTGGGCTGGAAAGTGGCCAAAAGATTAGAAAAAATATTGCTATTGTGCACCTAGGCTACAAAAGTCAGTGAGACACCAGTCAACCGTTGAACATGAAGCAAACCCAACAGGCCATCTTTCTAAAAGGCTGCACAGAAATCTGGCACAGCCTTCTAGCCAGCAACCAAGGGCACAGTACTTAGAGATCGTTTTCACTGCGAGTTCTAGTGTAGACTGCTCGTGGACACGTATGCATGAGCATGTGGGTTTCCCTTTGGTGGGAACAGATCTTCTAATCTGAAAAGAGATTTTGTTTTAAAAACTCTAAAACGGGAATATCTTAAAACCGAGCCTTTTGGGTCCTAGATCCCAGCAGCTCTGTCTATCAGATTCTGTGCACTGCACTGCGGGCCTGCTTACTTCTGAGGTCCTTCTTGTTCATATTCCATGCATGGGTTTTCAGTAATACAGACGTTCCCACCATGTGGTTCTAATCGATGTTAAGTAATAAAAACATTCTGAGATCAGATGCTGTTAGGAAACGCTGGGCAGGACAAAGGTGAACAATCTTCTTTGTCATAGGATTTTACGGAGACGTAAAGATGCTGATAGCTGTTAATCTCGGAGAAGAATTGGAATGTTGGATCTTTATTTGAAAACAGAACCCTCCTCTATGTTTTCTCCCCCATGAGGAGCTCTGGAAACTATTTTGTATTTGAGCACATTTTGGAAAAAGCTGCTGTGGAACCCAAGGAAGAAGCTTCAATAAATCCTTTCAAGTTGATTCCTTGTTTGCTGCTCCAAAAAAGCAGGATGAAATAGTCCTTGTATGTCAGGTTCATGGATATGAGCAAAAAGCGGACCTTCCTTACAGTTTTAACTTTGCATTCCCTGTGCCTTTGTCTGGCCCTGATTCCTTTGCTTTGAGGCATGAATTTTCCTTTCCTAAAATAGAAAAGGTTGCTGTAATCAGTGAAGCACAATCATGGATCTGAAAGGCGCATTTTTAGATACTATTTGTATCATAGACATGACAGCTATATGCTAAAATCTACTGGAGACGTTTTTATAAAAAACAACCCCAGGCAAGGTAATATTACTAGATGTTTGACATATTTATAGCTACTAAAAGTACATAAGGTAATATATGCAATAAACAACAACAAGGAGATTAAAGTATATGGTATGAGCTATAAATTACTGTTAACTAGCATTCATGGCAAGAAAGGACATGCCTGCTTATAAACTAGTATCATGAAGAAATGTGAGAAAATTATGGGGTATTTCTACAGAATTCATAATCAGACTACCCACATTAATTATTATTGCATTGCCCTCTAAACTTGATTTGAACATCTCCTTATTTTTTTGGTCAATGACAATAGTAATTCATATTTAATAGGGCTTTACATATTACAAGGTGCAGCAACCTTAGTTACTTCCCCCAATTCTGCAAGGTTTGTATAATTATTAATTCCCTTTCAGAGATGAAGAAGGTAAGTAAATAACTCCATTGTAATCAACCATAAATAAATCTTTGAGCTAAGATATGGATCCACTTCTTACAACACTAAATCCCGAAGTCCCAGTGCCATCATCTGTGCTATTTGAATAGCTTTGTCACTCAATGTCTATATTTAATGCATGTGATGATTATATAGATAGTAGTTTGAATCTTCATCTGAAACTATGTGAGCAAAGCATGCAATTACATTTCAATCACATTTCAGTTAGGCAATGGTAAAGCTTTCAGATTGTGATTATTTTAAATTCCGTCCTCCTTATTCCCCTTGCTTTCACTACTCTTTCCCCATTTCATTGCGCCAGAGAAAAGGCAGTAAACATTCCATAGGAGATGATAGGGAAGGTGTTCATCTGAGTCGCTCATAGACTCTGCTGGATAACTTTGCAGCATACCAATGTTACACAGCGGGGCACCCAGCATTCCAGAGAGCACAGGGCTAACCTGACAGGTACTTCTAGAACAACTGCCAGAACATTCCCAGGTATGTAAAGGTGCCATTCCCCTGGATAAGTAAACCACTTGGTTACATATCTGGCCTCTGGTTGTTTCTATTCTCCTTTAAAAGGATCACACTTAACCCTGCAAGCCCATGTTAGGGCACCTAAAAATCCATTAGTGCCCATTCTGAAATAAGGTGTCGATACAAGCATATTGGGATCACCACAGTTGACCTATTTCATATGGCTAGATATTAAAGATGAGTTTTGGTTTATTTAAAGCAAACTGCCACTGCTATGTTTTCTTCTTTGCCACACATCCTTTTCAAAGTTTTTCAGGGTTCCCCATGAGAGGGGTGAGGCAGAAAATATTATTTCTTACCATTCTGACTAAAGATTTTCTTATTTGCATCTCCTCTTTCCCCCACTGTTGTCATCCTTACATAAATGAGACAATGCTTTTCTTCCTAAAAATCTCCTTCTGTCAATGACAACTTACTCGATAGATGTTATTAGATCATAAGTATACAATATGTTTTGAAATATTTCGAATGGACTCAAACCTACCAGGCCCACATGCATCTACCACTCACAAAAATTGTTTTAAGTTTATTTTTTAGAGATAGAGAGTGCGAGCAGGGGAGAGGCAGAGAAAGAGGGAAAGAGAGAATGCCAAGCAGGCTCTTCACTGTCAGCACATTGGGCTCAATGTGGGGCTTAAACTCACAAACTGTGAGATTATGACCTGAGCTGAAGCCAAGAGTTGGAGGCTTAACCAACTGAGCCACCCAGATGCCCCTTGCAATATCTTTTTTAAGAGGCTGTATACAATTTCCTGCCTACTGTAAATTCATTCTGAATATCCCACAAACAGATGCTTAGAGGAAAATAACATACATTGGATATTCTCTAGTATTTATTAATTTTCATTAGAGATATTCTGACTCTTTAAAGGACAAAGGCACATGTACCACAGTTAGTTTCCATACTTATCTCTAACCATAATTTCACAAATTTGAAAAATATCTTCGTCAAGTGGCAAATAATTTTATGGATGGAAAAGCTGAACCAGGAGGGGTTAAGGTTAGCATAAAACCACAAAGCTTGAAAAGATAGGTAGAAACTGAACTTTTATACTTTTATATATCCTTGTTCTGCTTTTGATGTTTTGATGTTTCACAGATTATGGGAAGCATGGTAAGAAATATTTAGGAGCCCTGAACTTGAATCCCAGCTCTGCCAGTTACTAGCTGTGTAACCTTGGTAAGTTATATGCCCTCTCTGGGCTTGGGTTTCATTCTCCGTATGCTGGACAGAATGCAGTTAATTTGAGAGTTTGTAGAAGGATTAAGTGAGAGAGCATGTGTGAATGCACCTGGCATTGGTAGGTGCCCACTAACTGCTAAGCAGTATTTGTAGATTTCCAATAAGCAGTTTCACTGAGGGGAAATGACACTATCTGCTTCATTTGCCTATCTGACATTGGGATTAGTGACTATCGATGGAAGAGGCATTTTGACTTTAAGGCAAGACTGACATGCATCCAAGGAAAGTAATACTCCAGGGTATAGAATCCTGTGGCAAAACCTTGCCCCACAGGGTTAATGAGGTTGAAATTAGCAGAAAATTTAAAGTTTGTCTTTCAGAGAACTATCCTCCCCTAATCAGCTAACAAATCCACTAGTCTCTGAAGAATCCATTAGTCTCTGAAGAAGCCTGGACTCAAGGTCAACTGATGTGGTTCCAGCCTGGGAACAAGCAAGGCCCTGTGTTCTGTACTTGACATAAGGAATACAAGACCCTATCTGTTTATACCAGCTCTTAGAGCATGCCCATAGACACTTCTCCTTATCCTAAGATAACGTCTTGAAGTTAGGGGCTAATTTTTGCCTCTCTCTGATGTTAAATCTCCACCCCAAAATGAACATAGGATTTTTTTTATATGTTTGGTCAATGCACGTGCTCCATTTTTCCTCATGAATAGTAAGCTTTCCTGCCCCTTTCATCAATATGTATACAATCTCCTACCTGAATTTTTCTTTGAAAAACCCTGCTCCTTAACCCAGAACCTGGCAGATGGCCTTTAGACATCCCTTTAGACAGTCTCCCCAGGTTGCCAGCCTCCTGAATAAAGCAATCTTTCCTTTCCAACCAACACTTGTCTCTCGAGTACTGGCTTTCAGACAATGATCATCTGAACTTGGGTTTCGGTAACAGTGTGAACAAGAGGAAAATATCTGTGCTGAAAACCTGTCTTAATGTAGAGAAAATTGTCTGAACAATGTATCTCAGGAAATGAGGCCAGTGCACTGAGCAATTTAATTATATCCTCATATAAGGAAGAGGGAAAAGAAAAATGAGGAAAACTCACAAAAACTCTAGGAGAAGGAGTACTTTTTGTATAAGAGAAAGAAATGGATAGAAGTTGGATGACAGGATGGAATTGAGAATAGGGGAGAGTAGCCCCAAAGAGAGAATTCAAAAGGCAAAATCCTTCCACACACTCTAAAGCATTCCATTGTCTACACTGGAAGCCTGTGGTGAGCTTCTAGTCTGCACATGCCCCCGCTGTTAGAGTTCTCATTACAAGGGAATGGCCTTGAGTCAGGGGTTTTTATGTTGAGGTGTTACCGACTGTACTGTGGCGAAAAGGTGTAAAGAGAATGTGAAAATTGGTCCAGCAATATACTCGGAGCAGGAGCAGAGAAGAATCAGAAATAATTAATTCAGATCATTCGTATTCTAATTGTTCAGCAAAACTTTCTTCTGAGATTTGATAACAAAAGCAGCTAATTTTATTTCTATTGTCGAGCTAACACTATTCATGTCAGGCTTGCTTTGTTGACATTTGTAAGGTGCAAGTACGATAGTTCTACTAGGCCAAAGGGAATGTTGATGTCAGTCCTTCTTGATAGAAAACGAGAGATGGACACCAGTGAGAGAATGACATCATTGCAACATTGTCATCACACTGTGGTGAAGAAGAAGTCTCATTTATGCTACGGTGAGCTTGAAGTTCTAAAAGATGTAACCACAAAGAAATTAGGAAAGTCTGAACTGCTATTAAATCTTTAATAAAGTCATGTATGGCTGCTGCCGTTTTCTTTCATGACGTATTTTAAAGCCAAATTCAAATTATGAAGAAGTTGGAAAAACAACCCAAAATCCTATTCCCTTAAATAAATTTTATTTTAAGCAGGCATTTGCACAGTTCTGCAGCATAACCAACAATTTATATAATCTCTTGTGAGTCACCAAGGGAAGCTGGCATGATTGACCTAAATGCTTTTGATGTGCAACGTAGGAGACCAGGGAAGTAATGGAAATGTATCTGGAATCCCACGGTCATGTTTACTACTTTGGGAGGGTTCTCTCCCAGGTCTCCTTTGCAACACTCACTTGAAGCCAACTTGGTCATATAAATTACTATTAATTAAGATTACACTTGAATCCCATTTTTCTCTGCTTTCTTCATTTTGATGTTTGGGAGTACTTTTATCAAGAGTATAAAGCAATGGGGCGCCTGGGTGTCTCAGTCAGTTAAGCATCTGACTTCAGCTCAGATAATGATCTCACAGTTCGTGGGTTCAAGCCCCACATCTGGCTCTGTGCTGACAGCTCAGAGCCTGGAGCCCGCTTCGGATTCTGTGTCTCCCTCTCTCTCTGCCCCTCCCCCGCTCATGCCCTGTGTCTGTCTCTCTCAGATAAATGTTCAAAAAAATAGTATAAAGCAATGATGTCACAAAGATATAAAGAAAGAAATAGAATATAATAAATCACCCTATTCAAGGTGTCTTCTTGTAATAACTTGTTTTTTTTCTTCTCATTATTGCTTTTTGGTCCAAGGGAATGGCAGTTTTTTCAAGAATGCATAACCTTCCTCAATCTGACAATTTGCAGGACCCTTGGAGATTATCAATCAGGAAATATTGGCTACAACAAAGATAAAGTTTTAAAATTGTGATGGACTTCCAAAAAAGCTCCAACAGTTGTAAATGTTTCTTAAAAATGATTTAAACAATTGTGAAGTATCCACAGTGAAAAAAAGTGCAAATCTTGTCCTTAATCTCCTCTTCTCCCTTAACAGAGTGGTATGAATTCTTTTTTTTTTTTTTTAATGTTTATTTATTTTTGAGAGAGAGAGACAGAACACAAATGGGGGAGGGGCAGAGAGAGGGGGAGACAGAATCCAAAGCAGGCTCCAGGCTCTGAGCTGTTAGCACAGAGCTTGACAAGAGGCTTGAACTCATGAACTGTGAGATTATGCTCTGAGCTGAAGTGGAACACTTAACCAGCTGAGCCACCCAGGTTCCCCAGTGTGGTATGAATTTTAAGGAAGTTTTCTCAGTATTAATCTAACCACATACAATAGTTTTGTTGTTACAAAAGCTAAAATAGAATCAGGCTATGTGTTCATTTCTTCCCGGAACAATGTAAACTTTGAGGTTGTTCCTTGTTAGAACACAGAGAAACAACTCATTATTTTTAATGACTACAAAATATCCTGTAATGTAAATTCACCATAATTCATTTAACTTCTCCATTCTTGTTGACCACCTATATTCTCTAATTTTCTATTTTTTTTTTAGAAATAAACATTTTTTACATATATGTAAATAGCACTGAAAATATTTCTGTATGATAGATTCCTAGATGTGAAATTATTTAATAAAATAATTATTGTATTATTTTTTTGTTTCAAATCTTTATCTAAATTCTAGTTAAGTAACATATAGTATAATATTGGCTTCAGGAGTAGAATTTAGTGATTCATCACTTAATATGTAACACCAAGTGCACGATTGAGTATTTTAAATTTTGATGATTGTCCCCCAAAAGATTGTGTTGATTTGCTTCCTCATCCCAGGGTATGAGAATGCCTGTTTCCTCACATGCTTGCCTACCCTGGGTGAGATCACTGTGATAATTTATTTATTTTTTTTATTTGAAGGTGGGGAGGGAGGGAGAGAAACAGGGGAGAAGGGCAAAGGGAGCAAGAGAGAGTATCCCAAGCAGGCTTCACGCTCAGCACAGAGTGCCACACGGGGCTCAATCCCAGGACCCTGGGATCATGACCTGAGTTGAAATCAAAAGTCGGAGACTCAACCAACTGAGCCACCCAGGCATCCCTAATCTGTGATAATTTAATAGGTGATAAAAGTTACATAATTACTGTTTTTAAATTACCACAAAAGAAATATCAGTGCTATACCCTTTGCTTTAATCCCTTCTCTTGATCAGTTCTCTAGATAGAATTATTTTATACCCACATATTTTAAATCCTTGCTTTATTCCTACTGGATATTATTATAGAATTGTAGCAATTCAGAGTGACAGAGAATTCATGATCTTCTGAGGCAACCTATTTCATCTTTCAATGGTCTTTCACTGTATGAAAGATTTTTCTAAGGAGCCAAAAAGCCATCTCCCTGTAGCTTCCACCCATTATATAGCTCATGAGCTTTTAATATGAAATCTAATGTAGGTGGTTCCCTGTTGCTAGCAATTTCTCCTTGGAAGAGGGTACTCTTCCTAACGCTACTTTGCATATCTATTAAATAGTTGAGATTAATTGCTAAATAGAAGCCTTGCTTTCATTCTCTGGGACACTTCAAATATCTCAGATTAGAGGTTTATTTTCTTCTCATGCAACCAATAATTATGCACTGACTCCATCACTTTCATGCCTCCAATCATTTCTATTGTTTGTGACTTGAGACACTACAGCATGAATTTATATATTTTCTGAGATTAAGAGAATAAGTATGGCATTCATAGAAAGCCATCTACTTTCTTCTAAATGATATTGGTTACAGTTAGATTTGTTATTTAGGGAGCGGATAAAAATTAACTAGAATGGATAGATGATGGAAAATCTAAGGGGATCACTTACAAAAATCAATTCTCAGGTTTGGTCTAGACTAGGAAATAGAGGGACTTTTTGTTTTCGTTTTCTTTTTTTGGCATTTCAACTTCTGTGCATTATGTTTTCTTATTTAATATACTTAAAATAAGAGATATTTTTGTCTGGGTTGCCATTGCTCTTGTTTTTCCTTTTTTTCCCAAATTGAAATTGGATTATTTAAAATACACATATTTTAGTTGCTATTCCTGGAGTCAAGGAAGGAGGCCTTCCTCTCACTTGGGAATGAAGTGGGAAGGCGAAGTGGGTGGTCCTAGCTCCTTTTTTTCTTTTCTGAAAAGCAAGTTTTGTCAACCAACTGGAGGGCACCTAACTTGATAACTGTACATGTGAGAGTATTTCCATTTTCTGTCATTTACTTATGCTATATTCTAGGTGAGTGGATTATCATTAAACTTTTGGTGTTAGATAAAACAGTTTCAAATTTTGTCTGTCTTTTTTTCTTTTTTTTTTTTTCAAATGTAATAGCTACATAAAGGGAATCAGATAGTTTGGAAAGTAAGCTCCTTTCCAAATTCCCTGGGAAATTTTTAAATTAATTCAGTAGTTCCAACTTGCTTTCCGATTATGTTTGGATCAATCTGTAGAAAGACTGATTAAATGGGAGAACAGGTGGCAAATAATTGAGATAGAATGAAGTTTTTTTGTTTGTTTTTTTAAAGCTATTTTAGGTTTTCTCCTAAAGAAAGTAGGACTGGATTCTATTTCTATTGAAAAATCTTTTTATATGCGTAACAGCAAGGTGCAAAAACTCAAATAGAAAAGAAGCTTTATTTAAGCTTATCACTCATAAATGCCTTCAAAAATAACCATTTGAAAAAAAAAAGAATCTTACACACTGTATGTGATGGTTAGTACTATGGATCTGTGAGAAAATTTCAAGTAAGACTCAATTCAAACTGAAATCATGTGCAGTTTTGGAGGTCGAGAGATAGATATAGGTAAATATTTAAGCTCTGTCACTTATTGACTATATAGATTTGGAGAAGTCCTTAGATGGATTTTTAGCCTCACTTCCCTTACCTTTAGGTAGACCTAAGTATAGTACTTCCTACATTAAATATTCTAGGATTTTTGAGAATTAAATGGCATGTCAATGAAGACAAATGAGATAGTGATTTAAAAATAATAATCCTGGTCAAGTTATATCACTTCCTAAAACATTCCAAAGATTTCCAATTATAAGTAAATTAAAATTTAGATACTTTATCTTGACTTGCAAGGTCCTCTGTGATTTGGACCTAAGAGAGTTTTCCAGTTTTTCTTGTATAATGTTTGCTCATGTTTCATATAGTCCAGCCATGCTGGCTTTTGTTGTTGTTTTCCCTTGACAGTTTCTTGAATATAAACAAACAAACAAACAAACAAACAAAAACATGTGTTTCTCCCTCAGCACCTCTGAATTTACTTTTTGGTCTTTCTGGAATGTTTGAAACAAAAACATGTGTTTCTCCCTCAGCATCTCTGAATTTACTTTTTGGTCTTTCTGGAATGTTTTTCTTTCACAAATATTCCAGAACTGATTCAAGAAACTACTTAAATTTCATCTCCTCAGAGAGTTTTTCCACTCTATTTAAAATAGTACCTGTACTTCCAAGTAGGAGGACAGAGACATACGCTAGAGCCCTGGTGATACTGAATGAAAGCAGGTGCCAAACCAAGATTCTATACCCAGTGAAAGTATTTCTGAAAAATGAAGATCAAATTGGTATTCTTTCAGCTAAGTTGTCACCAGAAGGCCTGCATTAGAAACAAAGCAAAACTTAAAAAAAAAGAAAAAAAAAGCAATGTTCTAAAGAGAAATCTTCAATCAGGAGGAAAGTAATTTCTGACAGAAAAGCAACCATTTAGAAGGGGTATGTTTGTATGTAAATATAAATGAATATTGACTAGATGAAACATTAATCGGAAGCTTTTGTAAATTTTGTGTACAACAAATATGTGCAACAACAAAACATATATGTACAAGAAAATGCATGTGATAATACAAAAGCTACAGGAGGGGGTACACATTTTTTAAAAGTTTTAAGTTTCTTCAAAATATAGTACATAATTAAAAGGGAAAAATAACAATTCCAAACTCAGATTTGGAGATTTTTAAACTACTCTCTCAGCAACCGACAGAATCAGTAGAGAAAAGAATAGTAATGACAATGTTGATCCAACCAATGCTATCCTATCGACCACCTTGACCACATTGGTATTTACATAACACCACACCCAACAACTACAAAACAAGAAAATGTTTTAAAACATGCAAGTAGTACAAGGATAGATCTTACTGGCCAATAAAACAACTTACAATAAATTTTAAGAGATTGAATCATTCTGGGTATTTTTTTTTTTTCAGGGAAGAAAAGAATGTATCAGCAGCAATAAGATAACCAGGAAATCACAAAATACTTGGAAATTAAAGGACATACTCCTAAATAATCCATTGTGAAAGAAGAAATCACAAGAGTAAGTAGGAGATAGCTTGAACAGAATGATAAATATGACATATTAACATTTGTAGGATGCAGCTAAAGTAGTGCTTAGGGAAAAGTTTATAGATTTAAATGCTTGTATTAGAAAAGAAGAAAGGAAGAAATCTGTGGATTTAGCTTCTATATTAAGAAGTCCGCAAAGAAGAGCAGAATAAATGCAAATAGTTAGAAGGAAATAATAAAGGTAAGAACAAATAACCAATGAAATAGCTAACAACACATTTGGAAAAAAATCAACAAAACTGATTAAACTCTAGCTGGACTAATTAAGAATAAGTGAATAGGGGTGCCTGGGTAGCTCAGTTGGTTAAGCGTCTGACTCTTGATTTCAACTCAGGTCATGATCTCACGGGTTCGTGAGTTCGAGCCCCATATAAAGCTCTGTGCTGACTGTGCAGAGCCTGCTGGGGATTCTCTCTCTCTCTCTCCTCCTCTCTGCCCTTCCCCTGTTCTCAGTCTCTCTCTCAAAATAAATAAACTTAAAAAAAGAATAAGTAAATAAACACAGAAATGTAAACTTAACATTAGGAAATCAGACAATTTATGTTATTAAGAGAATCAAGAACAAAAACCATATGATTATCTAAATAAATGTAGATAAAGCATTTGACAAAAATCCAATATCCATTTATGATAGAAACTCTCAGGAACAAAGAATAAAGAACTTCTTCAACCTAATGAAGAGTATCTACAAAAAACCCTACAATTAACATAATACTTAATAATGTAATAGTGAACTCTTTCTAATATTAAGAACAAGGCAAGGATGTTCACATTCAGCACTTCTACTCAAAGATATATTGTTGTCAAATAAGTGATTCATTTATACACATTGATGAGCATCTCAAATACTGCATGTTAGCTATTATTCTTTTGATGGTACTCTTTGGATCTTGCTGTATGCATTTGTGAAGGAGTATCATTCCACTTGTTTTATTAGTCCTATCCCGCCTGATTAAATGAGGACATCAGCAAGGAGGGACCACGCCATGGAAAGTAAACTTCTCATCCTAGTCAATATCTTAACCAACTTACAGATAAAGACCACAAAGAAAAGGTACTGTAGGTTCTCATAGAAGCCCACTGCCATTGCAGGAAAAGCAAGGGCATATAAATAAGGGGTGGTAAGTTTGATTGTTTCGATTTACAGAGAACAAATATTTGTAAAGTATTAGATTAATTTTGTTTGCATCTCTGTTGAGCTGGATGAAAGTGTTTATATCAGAAAAGAGGAAAAACATCTCAGCACTCCAGGTACAAGAAGTATGACATTTTCACATTGTCACATCATCTTTTAGTTGAACTATTTACCTGCCTACGTCAAGTCTGCTGCAAACTGGCAATTATAAGACAATGCCAACCCACAATCCTCTTTAGAAGTGATATTGCCTCACTAAGCAATGGTGAGGGACGGCCACATGTTATAAGATGAGATGAATGTCAGATCCAGCTATTGAGTTGTTTGGGGGCATCCTGTTTACCAGGTCTAGGGTTTGAGTTACAAAAAAACACCGGGATTTTTTTAAAGAGCATTTCTTTTCATCAATTTATATATGGGGAACCTGGGAACAATCAAGGACATTTCCAGATGAAAGTTATGTTGTAGACTATACAGTCATAGCAACGTGTTTTGTTCTTCTGTCTTCATTCTATCCCAGATAACAGAAAGATTTATTTCTGGTATTAAGGTGGCTTGATGAATCTATTTTCACCCCCACAGGCATTTTGCTATTGAGGTAACTCAAAGTGGAAGCCAGGATTTGGGGAGCCATCTACAAAAGGTTAAGTGTTAGCTGGTATTTGGTTGCCAACCTGGCTTTTTCTTTCGTTTCATTAAAAGTGTTTTAAGTGAATGCCCTCAGGTGTTGTAAGATCTCTGTTTAGTTTTCTGTAGAAGTAAATGCACCAAACTAGAAAGAGGGACCTGAGAGGCAACTCCTTCTTTTCGGGGACTTAGGGGACAAGACCTCTGACAACAAAAATGCTTTGCATGACCTCCTACTTTACTTCTGTCAGTTTCAATGGCATCAAGAATAACAAAGAGAGGAAGAAGTAGGGTGGAGAAAGAAAACAGGGCCTTTCCAGAAACAGGGTTCACTCTTCATCCACCCCTAAAAGCAAATCCAGAAACCAAATCATTCTTTCACCCCTAGGATAGATCTTATGGTACTATTTTCTTCTTAAATCTGACATTGATTGGAAAAAATAGTAAATTTTCATAAATACCACCAAAGTTTGGGGTTGATTTGGAGATGGGTGGGCAGTCTTTTTAACAAATTGATTAGCCAGGTCAGGGTGGGGAGGAGGGAAAGGCAATTTATTGGTGAGTTTAAAAGAACACAGTGAATGGTTTAGAATTAGATTATGATGTTGATAATGATTGCAATGAAAATTTATAGATCAGTTACCATGTGCAGCATCAGTGTTAAGTGTTTCAGTTGAGGAGAGTACGATTGGGACCTTGAAGTATCTTGCTCTAGGCCACGCAGATAGTAAAATGTGGAATAAACCCAGCACTTTCTGACTACAATGCCCATATCCTTAAAGCTCAACTACAACTTAATATTGCCTCTCTTGAAGCAGAAGGAAATGGGGACACCATTCTAGATGGGGAACACATAACCAATAATAAGGAGGAAATAACCAATATACTGTTGCGCAGAAGACTGTACACATTTGCCTGTTTAAAAAGTAATTACTTATTGGGGTGTTATGGAGCCCAAGCTACAATTTTCTTGTGAAATTCTAAGTGTTCTCATAACCTAAAAATGTTTCATGCAGTGGGAAAGGTTATATCAACCTATCGGAACTTTAAAAAGGAAAAAAAAAAAAAAACTGACCTGAAAGCTTCCTGTAAAACTCTTCACCCTAGAAACTTCTCCAAATTATACTTCCTCTGCCAAAGAGGAGTCACTTGCTTTTGGGGGTATAGCTTCTCTTATGACATTAAGCTGGTGCTCTCCTACTACCCAGTTATTGCCTGTTGTTCATTCATATGGATTCAAGTTGTACAACCGAAAGACTTTATTAATTTGGAAGTAAAGAAAGTTTGGAGAGGAACTAATTAATTTTAGATTCACTTGAGTTTTTAGATACTAAATTTTAGGCTATGGGATATCCAAAGTAAAACACCCTAAAGCATACTGGGATGGTAGGAATAAACCATGAAAGACAGATTCATAATGAAGATTTATATTTGAGAATCAGAGAATAACAGTATTTCATTGCTTGAAGGGATCTTAGACAACATCTGGTACAAACTTCTCAATTTATAGATTATGAAATTGAGCCTTAAAAGCTTAAACAACATGCCCAAAGTCACAAAGCAATTAGTGTAAGAGTTAGAACCAGCTCCCAGATTTTCTGACCATCAACTGAGTTCAATGTTCCTATCATGCAATCAACCTATCATCAGGATAGAGAAGATCACTAACACTATGAATGAAGTGAATCCAAGGGGAGTGGGGAAAAATGAATTCACAGAATTCACTTGGGGAAAGAATACTGCTCCCAAAGTTTGGGGGAACATTTATAACCAAGATATGTATGGAAAAGGAAGAGCAACTTCTGAAGGAGATGGGTGGTTAGGGAGTTGGAAGGGAGGCAGAAAATGCTTTTCCCACAAATGAATCATGAAATGCTATCAAGTCTTTCCCATAGTGTGCTGTCTAGGAGCACAGAAGTGAGCTGTCAATTGAGAACATTGAAAGTGTAAGTTTTAAAAGGATAAAGAATGTTCTGGTGAATTTTGCTCACTACATGTTCCAAACATATAGTAGATCCTTAGTAAACATTCACTGAATAAGTGAATAAAAGTCTTCCTTCCCTGTCTGTAGTTGAATATGTTATTCTTTTTTCATAAATAAAACTCTTAAGTGAATCATGATTTTGAAAAAGATAACTGGTTTATAGAATTAAACTAGTTTCTAGTTAGACCAATAATTTTTTTAATTAATTTTATTTTAAATGTCTATTCATTTTTGAGAGAGAGTGGGTGGGGCAGAGAGTGAGAGAGATAGTGAGAGAGAGAGACCAGGAACCCTAAGCAGGCTCCATGCTGCCAGAGCAGAGTCCAATGCAGGGCTTGAACCCACCAGCTGCAAGATCACAACCTGAACTGAAATCAACAGTCAGGCGCTTAACCTACTGAGCCACCCAGGTGCCCGTAGGTCAGTAAGTTTTTAAAAATTGCATAAGCCTACTAACTTCAAAGTCAGTTTAGATTGTCTGCATTGTATAGGTAATTTGAGTTAGGGACTATTCTAAAATTGAACTAGAATAGTGAGAAAATAATTCATTGGTGAGTAATAATATAGATTTTGTAAGGAAGTAATATGCTATAAATATACATGATATATTTTGTGTCTATTAAATTATAAAGAATCTATTACTTGGTTGCTTTTATATATAAACAAATCTTCCTATAGAGATTAAAATGACATCTGGATTGAAGAAAAGTACCCATATTATTAAGATCTAATTTTCATGTCACTCATGTTTTACACATTTTGGAGAAATATGCTATGCAAAAAATGTATTGTTATGACTAGCATATTTAATATCAATAACATTGGCATTTTGAACATCTAGAAATGGCATCACACTTGAATGTAGTATTTACTCTCTTAGATTTGTTGAATTTTAGTATACAGAAACATAGGCATGGACAGTTAAAGAATACAAAAACTTATAAGGGGCAAAATTACTTTATTTATATATAATTCAAAATTGTACATCATCATCATAAATGCTTATTTCTGTATTCCTTCTCTTAATCAATGTTTTCCCTTTTATTTAAAATTAGAATTTTGAGTGCTTGGAATATGCACGGATATCCTCTGAATGCTTTTTATTTAGTAATTCATAGAATGTTCACAACAATATTAAAAAATAGTTAACGATTATTGTCCTTATGTATGAAGAAAGTGAGGTAGAGCGGGGTTAGGTAACTTGCTCAAGTTTACACAACTAGTAAATGAAATAGCTGAGATTTAAACCCAAGAAATGTCTCTCTGAAGACCACATTCTGAGCTCCTACCTTATGCTGCTCATTTGCAGAGTAACTATTTATTCCCATTAACCCCTCCCCATTTTGGGTTTACCTACCTGGGATTTGTTAAGCTTCTTGAATCTGTAGACTTATGTATATATATATTTTTTGGTCAAATTTGGGCATTATTTCTTCTTCTGCTGCCCACTTCTGTCTTCTATTGTTCTGGGATTCCAATTATACACACACACACACACACACACACACACGTATATATATTCCAACTGTTGTATGTATTCCAATTATTATATATATTCCAATTATATATATATTCCAATTATATATATGTATATATATTGCTAAACACACACACACACACTAAAAACCAACAGAATGAAACACATTCAGGATTGTCCTTACCACTTGGAGGGAGTTGGAGGAGAAGAAAATAGGCAGATGCTATGTTATGGGTTACGTTTTATTATTGGCTTGGCTAGTGGTTTTATGGGTATCTGTATATTATAAAATAAATAGTTAAATTCACAAAATAATAAGGATAAAATAAGTTCACTATACTAATGATAATGATACATCGTGAGCAAAGACTTATGATTATATATGGAACAATTCTGTGTCTCTGTAGGAGAATTTTAAAATTTAAAAGAAAAATAAAATTTGAAAATTTAAAAGAAAATTAAGAAATAGGCAATGGGAAATAATGCTGGAACAGGAGATATCAACCCATTGTTTGCTCTGCCCCTTCCCATTCTTAGAACTCACTACTAGCTTCATTTATAAACACTAAGAAACAGATTCCATCTTCAGTTGAATTTTGGGGTCCATCCTTCTTCAACAAATAGTACCCCAATGATACTGGCATCCCAGCACTCCTTCTAGAAAAGCTTCTGCTTATGAGCCACCCATATGAGTTCCCATATGTGGGAACCAGGAGATTAGACATAACCACTGAACCCCTTAATTACCTGATATATCCCAAATCTTCAGCTCTCAGGGGTTACTCTGCACACATTGGTAACCTCCACATGCTCCTCTCCAGTTTTGTTTTCTGTGCTACCAACTATCTAAACATACACACACACACACACACACACACACACACACACGGAAGGTGGGGGCTACTTCATTGGTCTTTGTTAGTAAATTCTGATTGTCCATGCCTGGTCTGCTTTGGCTTTTTTATGCTAGTCTGTGGCTCTAGGTCTCGGACTTTGTTCCATATTCTCACCCTTGTGGTTAAGCTCCTGCCATTGCTTGACTTTCATGTCTACCCTGTTGTTAATGATGGTTTTCATCCTTGCTCTCCACAGATTAACTCATTCTTATAGATTCAACTCAGGTGCGTCCTTCTCAGGGGAGCCATCCCTACCTGGTAATGACTCACTTCTTCACCCCCCAACACTGATAACTCCAGCAAGGAAATTCCTTTATATATTTTTTTATTTGAAGATTTTTTTTTCGTTTTTTGTATGTGAGCATTCTCAAAGTTGTCTTCCCAGTGTTTTTCCAATTCAAGTAGGGTTATTTCTTTGCCAACCCCTTTTCCTGAGCTTTTTGTGGAAATAATTGTGACAAAAGGCAGAGACAAGCAAAGCTAGAAAGGCTACAGAAAGGGTCAGTTCCTGGGTTTGCTTTTGTGATGAAGAATCCTTGTACTTGATTAAGAACAGTAACATCTAAATTTGAAGCTAGAGAGAAAAACTGAAAATCCACCTGGTTATAACGGGGATAAATTTTTTAAGATTTAATAAATAATAGTCTCTAAAGCAATTGCAGAGAAAGGAGGGATTTTAGTGGACAAGAAATATTTTTTGTAGAGTTTTGCTGTGCTGCTGTAGGATAGAAATCAAATTTCTGGTAATGTTTTTCAAGAAGAGCCTATAAAGACTGGAATTACTTTTGAATTACTATCAACTGCTTGACTTAAAAAATATAACTCCATCAGTGTCCTGGATCTTTTTGGTATGCTGGGTTTAAAATCATTTTTGGTCCTATGGTGCTAAATTTGATCTATAGGCATGGACTGTGTACCCCCAGCATCTAGAATGTACCTGAGCACGTATGTACTCAATAATCTTTGTTGAGCATACAAGTAAATTGTGTTGAGATTTAAGTTCTAGGCAAGAGTATGGATTTTGTTTTGGGTGCAGTGGAGAGGCAACAAAGGCTTTCTTTCTCCCCCCCCCCCCCCTTTTTTTTTAACCAGACAAATATCTGGATTGGATTTCGTTTAGAATTGGTAACTATGGAAACAATGTAGAGGGTTATTTGGTTATGAGAGGAAGGAGGGAGACCTCTCATAAAGCTATAACAATGGACAATGAAAGAGTTCATATGGGCTTGAACTGGAATCCATGAGAATGAAAATAAGCAAATGAACATAAGAGTCATTGTGTGGGCAGAGCTGTGAGGGCTGACATCAACTCGTATGCATCTTCAGGAAGATAATACTTGATCTTTGCATCTGCAATAGCATGTGAGGATTCCTTGTGCTTATTTAGAATTAAATCAATGGTTACAGGGCTAGGAATAGGTCATGAATTAAAGGGATAGACAATAACATTTGTGTGATGAATCTCAAAAATCAAAATGATGAAGTGGTTATGAATTGGGAGGAGAAATACAAAATGAAGGAGAGATAGGATTATGATGTAAAATCATGTGTTCTCTTTGAAATACTTTGATTTTATGCTTTGTACTACAACCACATAGGATGTAGAGGGTATCTAGTTTGGTTTCAGGGCTTGAGACAATTTAGTTGAGAATTATTGCCATGGAGTTATAATCATAAGAACTATCAAAATGGTATTTCTGATGGGATAGATCATAGGGAAAAACATGATGTGCTAAGATATAAGCTTTGGGCAGCATTTATATTTAAATGTCAGACAGATAAAAAAACATGCCAGAAAAGCATCAGAAGAAAAGAACTAGGTCATTACAGATTGAAAGGATGTTCATTGAAAAGAGGAAAAATTTTAAGGAGGAAATGGCCAGTAATGAGGGTCCCTGCAGGGGTCAGTATAAACTGATAGAAGAAATTGACTTGAGGAGAGGCAAAGAACCAGTGAGGGCTACAGACATTAGAGGTCACCAGAAGGAGACCTAAGAAAAGACCATTTAAGTTCCATCAGTGAACCCTAATAAAGAAGATTGATTCAAGATGGGGACAGTGCCCAGATTATAGGGGCTAAGATAGAGGAAGGGAGAGAAGTGGAGGCAAGAAATAGGCTGTTTTTGCAGTAAAAGGAGGAAGCTAGCTAGCTTAGGGAAGAAAAGAAGTTGAAGAGAAGAAGTAGATTTGAAGCTCTTTGTAGTGTTGAGGAAGGAAGGGAAGTGGAAAGGGAGAATTTGAATATGGGGAAATGGAATAGACTGAGACAGCAAATTCCTGGAGAAGTCAGGGAGGACTATCAGTTCCCATGGAACAGAGCTCTTGGGTGTGTAAATCCTTTTCAGGAAGTAACACTTGAGGAGGAGACAAAAGAGGTAAGGGAAGTTATATCAGATGGCCTCAATCATTTCTGGGATGGAGGTATTCTGATTACCTGCCAAGAGAAGGATTGTCTTTTCAGGTAGTGGTTTAGGGTTTTATGGTGAATAGAAATTCCGATTATCTCCTTTTGTGTGTTCCTAGAATTTAGAGGATGTTGGCTTATCTTTGAAATCCTTTCAGGTTCTTTGGTGAGTAGATATTTTATAAAGACAGAATATTACACTTTATTTTGCTCCCCAAATGGATTTATAGCCTTTTTCACCTTGGAAACTTGGAAGCCATTCACCTTGAATCTGTACATTATGCAATAGCCATTGCAATCAGATTGTCCTCTCCAAGTGGCAATTAGCCTTTCATCAGTTTATTTTCCGCCTATGACATTTGCAGTGAGTTTTCTGTAGCAGCCCTGGGTGAGTGCATGTGCAGGCAGGAGCAAGAGCAGCTCCGGGCCAGGCTGCCAGCAAACTGTTTCCTCCCCAAATGTCACTGCATCTAGTAATCAAGCCTCCTCATGCATCATTTTAAAAGGACAATTCTCTGTTGATCAGATCAAAGTTAGATGATATTCTTCTAGACAAATAGTCTACATTACATCATCACGGTACCCCTAGGAGTGTTATATATCTAAGTGAGATATATATATATATATTTATTTACAATGAATAACTCTAGCTAAGGAAATCTTTTAAAGTAAGGTTGTTCTATCACCCTTAAAAATATACATGCCTTGGGCGCCTGGGTGGCTCAATCAGTTAAACATCAGACTTGGGCTCAGGTCATGATCTCATGGTTCATGAGTTTGAGTCCTGCATCAGGTGAGCTCAAGCAGCACTTCAGGTGAGCTCATGCCCCACTTTGGTTGAGTACAAGCCCCCCTTCAGGTGAGCCCTACTTCTCTCTCTCTGCCCCTCAATCACTTGCACCCCCACTTATCAAAAATGAATAAGTAATAAAACAATAAAACCGTACATGCTTTTCACCCCATGTAGGGAATAGATTTCTGGGTGGTCCTGGCATTTGGATTAGAGTTCTGAGCATCATCGGTGTACTAGTCAAAATCTGAACAAGTTCTGGTCTACTGTAAATGCTGTATCTTGTGTGATAATTGAGATAGGATTCACCTCACTTGTAATTGATGAAACAAACAATAATAACAACAAAACTGTGGTTTAAAGAGGATAGATGTCTTTGTCTCTCAGTCAAAAGTGTAGAGGTCTGCAAGCCATGGTTGGCATGGCAGCTTTGCTCTGTGAAGTTCTCAGGGATCTAGGCTCTGTCCAGTTCACTTGGGCTCTATGTTCATAATCCAATAAGGCAGAGTTTACGTTCTAAACAGTATGATAGCAAAAGGCATAAATAAGAAAGCAGGCAAGGGGTATTCAGGAGAGCCCCCCAAATTCACCACATAGAACTTTTGCCAGAATTAGGCCATGTGGACAGAATTCTGTTACATGGTCACACGTAGCTATAAAATACTCTAAGAAACCCCGCCTTTTTCAAGGTGCTTAAGTGCTCAACTAAAATTTGAAGGCTCTATCGCTAAGCTCAGCTAGGAGTCCTGGCCACAATGGTATCTATTATTCTTTGCTCTGGAAGGGAATATTCAGAAGCAAGGTTAACAAAGAGGCCACCTACTGGATGATATAAAAAGAATGAAGAAGTCTCTAAGCAGGAAACAAATGAACACTAGCTCTATGTTCAAAGCAGAATTGAGAGGTTTTAGCATCCCTCTCTCAATACAAATTGGTTAACACCCTCTTTGGTGTCATCCTCACTTTCACTCTTGTGTATGTGGTTTCAAGATTCTAAGTATGACCACCAGTGCTTTGAAAGGACAACCAGGGTTGCCCACATCCTGTCAGAGAATGAGTCAGCTGCTGAGGGAGGTGTTGAATACTGGCTCTAGAGTGACAACTTCATGCATGTATGAAATTGTTAAGTTGAAAACATATGTTCTACATATATTCACTTAGTATAATAAGGAAGTTAATACAACTGGCTTAGTAACTTGGTAGTTATTTGAGGTTAGGGAAAAAAACATTAGCTCTGAGAAATTAATATTTTTTTGTATATTTTAGCATAGTCTATCCTTAAAAATCTTTTTAAAGCTGTGACTCAAAGTTAAATGATAAGCATTAAAACCAATATTTAATAATAGGATTGTATCCATTATACATGGGAAATTCATGTCAAGGAAAGAACTTATGGTATTTACTATATTTCACATGTGTTATTTCACTACCCCTAGTAACAGTCCCCTAGCATTCTATAGGTAATGAGTCAGTCAATATTTGCCAATTTGTGTAAAATACATTATAATTAGTAAAGACCTAGAAAGTCCTAAAACCCTATCATTTAGCATTCTGTTCTTTCATCATTGTATTTCTGAGTTCTTATAACTGTCCTTGCAACTGACAAGTAAGAAACAGATGAGTTGCCGGGTTTATCTTTGCAAGGATTGGGGGGAGTGGAAATCTATAGTGCTTGTCTTGCCATTGATTATTTTTCTGATCCTGCTTGGCAGCCTACCTCACCATGCTGACAGGCACTTATCTTCTCTAGTGGTGAACAGCATATGGAGAGGATCGATAACATAGTCATACAGCCTGCCTTCCTACTTTCCTTCCCTTTCTCCCCTTTCCTTCTCTTCCCTTCTGCTCTACACTCAAACTAAAATAAAAGAAAGGGAATGCATTTGCATGGTAGCAAATCAGACCTTGCAGCATAAAGATATGTCTGAATTAAACTTTAGATTTGAGTCTTTAAGTTCTGGATCTGTTAAAAGATGTTTTCATTGATTGCCAAATCAATCTAAGAGTCAGACAATAAAAAGGAGACAGAAAGTAAAGAGAAACACTAACATATACAGAGAAGACAATAAGAATAGTTTTTTTCTTCTTTTTTAATTCCAAAGAGAAAGCTCCATATGATGAGAGGTCATGTAGTAGTTTATAAAACTCTTGACAGTATTTTATCAGTAAAAATTTCTGAGCTTTCACTTCCAATATATATAAATTATAAACTTATCAATGATATATTTTTAGTTAAAATATTTTTTAAAATACATATTTTAAAGGATTAGGTACAAAATAAAATTGAATATATCTTCTCCTATAATCTTCCCACTCTTCAACTGTACTCCTTCTCCCTCTTTCTGCCAATCTCACTTTAGACACCCTGAATATAATGCTTTTGAATGAAGACAAGTATGGCAGAATCTTGAATTCCCCAAGTACTAGCCTGCAAACAGTGAATCAACTAACTGATTGGATTTTTGAATCTTCTGAGACTGCAAAATTGAGTGCCTGATAACATGACCACAAATTTCCAGAACTCGAGTGAATAATTTGGGATAGTGGTGATTCACTGGAATATAGTTCTTCTATTATTGTAGGGCAGTAGGAAGGTTGGGTGGTGGCATTCATCTCGTAGGGAGGAGGATGGTGGGTTAAGACTCTATAAAGCTCTGGATGTGATCAACTCATCTGGAAGATGTGAACTCTCATGGGGTTAAGAAAAACTCCCTAGTGTAATTTGATTACCATCTCTATGCATTCTGCACAGTGGGGCTGCTCATATCTATAGTATTTAGAAAAACATTGATGTGACTCACTCTAAATCCAACACACATTTACTGTCATCTTTCATGTTTTAGGAACTGCATTAGATGCTATGGGAGCAACAAATAATTGAGTAAGTCACTATAATATATATGACTTCACAAAGAATAATGAAATTGGGTGTGAGAATAAAATACAAGAAAATATGATATAGTCATGAATAAGATTCAAAAGGAGATAAGAATGGTTAACTTCATGGAAAGATATTTATAGAAGGTAACGTCTGATCTTGCTTTTTAAAAGATTTAAAATGTTGTAAGAACAACATGGGGGAAAACACAGAGATATGATATGATATGGTTTTGGCTTGGCAAGAATATTTACCTGACTGAGCTTACATTTTTTCTTCTCTTAAAATGAGTCATTTTGGTTTTATGGTCTTAATTCAAAAAATCTGCTTGTATACTCACTGTATTTTAGAGGAAATAACAATGAATAAAACATGGTACGTTCCCTTAAGGGGCTTTCAATCTATTAGAGGAGAAGGACAAGTAGGCAAATAACTAGACTTAAAGCAGTCCCTGTGAAAGTTTTGTTAGCCTAGAGAGTCAACAAGGAAAATTTAAAGGAT
The DNA here is from genome assembly GCF_018350215.1 of Panthera leo. Taxonomy (NCBI): domain Eukaryota; kingdom Metazoa; phylum Chordata; class Mammalia; order Carnivora; family Felidae; genus Panthera; species Panthera leo. Next base: position 51,265,949 of record NC_056695.1, on the reverse strand, counting down.
TGCCTAGCAACAGGGAAGACACATGAGGTTAGGTCAGACTTATCTTAGAATCAGTGATGATGAAAAGGATTACAATTAACATTTCTTGAGTAATTTAATATACTAGCCCTACATGCATCACTTATATTACCTAACTCTTACAAAAAAATCTGTGAGTTTAATATTATTATTGATATTATTATTATTCCATTTTATGTGAGAGGAAACTGAAACTTGAACAGGTTAGATGACATACCCAGATCCCAAGGCAGTTAATACCAAAGTTGATATTTGGTTGCAGACAAGCCAATGCTAGACTCTGGGATCTGGATCACACTGTGATCTATTTTGTCATATCCCATAGGTATGATAATGGGGACAAACCAGAGCTGTGGCTGAGATTAGGAAGATAGCATGGCTGACAATAATGCACATCGGAGAAATTTGGAGTTAGTAGAGATCCAACCACAAGAATGAGGATTGAGGAACAGGACATTAGATCCTCCATGGATTGGGGAAAGGTGGAAAAGGGAGTAAGAATCTAAGGTGGGAACATAGGCCTTACAAAAGGAACCAGAAACCCATTTACTGAACTTGGAGCTCAATACAAGAATTAAGGAACAAGTACAAGCCCAAGTCCCAGAAGAGGACAAAAATATCAGAGAAATGGCAATGGTAAGTTGCGGTACAGAAAGGTTGCTGTTATGCTTATAAGTAGTGCCTTAGGAGTACATTGAACATATAGGCTGAAGCAGATTATATTCCGTAAGTGCCAATATGGTATGTTAGCTGACAATACTTGCTTCAAGATGAACAGAGCTGTTTCAGAATGCCATTAACTCCACTTTCTAGCTGTGAGTAATTACTTAATTTCTTTGAGCTTCAGTTTTGCTATCTATAAAATTGGCAAAATAATATCCACACTTCCTGAGCTGCTGTATACATTAAATTACATAACGCATATAAAGCATCTACTATGGAACCTGCCACAAAGTTAGCGTATTGGTAAGAATTACTTTTGGCAGCAAGTGACAGAACACCCAAGATAACAATAGCTTAAATAGGTGGAAATTAGTTTTTCTCTATGTGTGCTTGAAAAGAATGTGTATTCTGCTGTTTTAGGATGGAATGTCCTCAATAAATTGGTTAAATCCATCTGGTCCAGTGTGTCATTTAAAGCCATTGTTTCCTTCTTGATTTTCTGTTTGGATGATCTACATATTGATGTAAGTGAGGTGTTAAAATCCCCTACTATTATTGTATTTACTATTGATTAGTTCCTTTATGTTTGTTATCTGTTTTATGTGTTTGTGTGCTCTCATGTTGGGTGCTTATATATTTACAACTGTTATATCTTCCTATTGGATTATCCCCCTTTATTATTATATAGCATCCTTCTTTGTCTCTTGCTACAGTCTTTGCTTTAAAGTCTATTTTGTCCAATACAAATATTGCTACCCTGGCTTTCTTTTGACATCCATTCACATGGTAGATGTTTTTCCATCCCCTCACTTTCAACCTACAGGTGTTTAGTCTGAAATGAGTCTCTTGTTGGCAGCATAGGTCTTGTTTTTTTATCCACTCTGTCAACCTACGTCTTTTGATTGGAGTGTTTAGTCCATATACATTCAAAGTAATTATTGATAGATATGTATTTATTGCCATTTTGTTACTTGTTTTATGGTTGTTTTTATAGTTTTTCTCTGGGATAGTCTCCAAACTAGATCACATATCAGGCCACAAAACAAGTCTCAACAAATTCAAAAAGATTGAAGTCATACCATGCATCTTTTCTGACCACAATGCTATGCAACTAGAAATAAACCATAAGAAAAAATCTGGAAAGAGCTCGAATACATTGAGGTTAAATAACATGCTGCTAAACAATGAATGAGTCAACCAAGAAATCAAAGAAGAAATCAAAATTACCTGGAAACAAATTAAAATGAAAATGCAATGAAATGCAGCAAAAGCAGTTCTACAAGGGACGCTTAGAACAATACAGGCCTACCTCAAGAAACATGAAAAATTTTAAATAAACAACAAAAACTTACATTTAAAGGAGCTTTTAGAAATACAAAAAACAAACCCCAAACCCAGAAGAAGGAAGGAAAAATAAAGATTAGAGCAGAAATAAATGATAGAGAAACTGAAAAACAAACAATAGAACAGATTAAGGAAACCAGAAGCTGGTTCTTTGAAAATATCAACAAAATTGATAAACCTTTAGCCAGACTCATAAAAAAAATGAGAGGACTCAAATACACAAGGTCATAAACGAAAGCAGAGAAATAACAACCAATACCACAGAAATATAAACAATTGTAAAAGGATATTATGAAAAATTATATGCCAACAAATTGGAAAACCTAGAAGAAATAGATCAATTTCTAGAAACATATAATCCTCAAAACTGAAGCAGGAAGAAATGGAAAATTGGAACAGACCAATTACCAGCAATGAAATTGAATCAGTAATCAAAAACCCCCAAATGAACAAAAGTCCAGGGTCAGATGGCTTCACAAGCAAATTCTACCAAACATGTAAAGAAGAGTCAATACCTATTCTTTTTAAACTATTCCAAAAAAAATAGAAGATGAAGGAAAACTTCCAAATTCACTCTGTGAGGCCAGCATTACCCTGATATCAAAACCAGATAAAGATACCACAAGAAAAGAGAACTACAGGCCAATATCTCTGGTGAACATAAATGCAGAAATCCTGAACAAAATAGTAGCAAATCGAGTTCAACAATACATTAAAAAAAATCATTCACCACAATCAACTGGGATTTATTCCCAGAATGAAGAGTGGTTCAATACTTGCAAATCAATCAATATGATACTTCATATCAATAAGAGAAAAGGTAAAAACTATACTATAATTTCAATAGATTCATGAAAAGCATTTGACAAAGTACAACATTCAGGCATGAGAAAAACCCTCAACAAAGTAGTATTAGAGAGAACATACCTCAACATAATAAAGCCATTATATGAAAAACCTATAGCCAACATCATCATCAAGAGCTTTTCCTCTACAGTCAGGAACAAGACAAGGATGTTTATTCTCACCACTTTTATTCAGCATAATACTGGAAGTCCTACCCACAGCAATCAACAACAAAAAAAAGTGAAAGGAATTCAAATTGGTAAATAAGAAGTAAAACTTACACTATTTGCAGATGACATAATACTATATAAAGAAAACCCTAAAGATTCCACCAAAAAAAAAAAAAATGACTAGAACTGATAAATAAGTTCAGTAAAGTCACAGGATACAAAATCAATAGAAAACTATTGCATTTCTACACACTAATAATGAAGCAGAAAGAGATACTAAGAAAACAATCCCATTTACAACTGTACCAAAAATAATAAAATAAGTAGGAATAAACTTAGCCAAAGAGGTAAAAGACCTATACTCTGAAATCTATAAAACACAGATGAAAGAAATTGAAGATGACAAAGAAATGGAACGATATTCCATGCTCAGAGATTGGGAGCACAAATATTGTTAAAATGTCTATACTACCCAAAGCAATCTACAGGTTTAATGCAATCCCTATTCAAATACTAACAGAATTTTGCACAGAAGTAGAAGAAACAATCCTAAAATTTGTAGGGAACCACAAAAGACCCCAAATAGCCAAAGAAATACTGAAAAAGACAAAGAAAACTGAAGGTATCACAATTCCAGACTTCACTGTATACTATAAAGCTGTAGCAATCAAAACAGTATGGTACTGGCACAAAAACAGACACAAAGATCAATGGAACAGAATAGAAAACCCAGAAATGAACCCACAATTATACGGTCAATTAATCTTCAACAAAGGAGGAAAGAATATGTAATTGGAAAAAGTCTGCTCAACACATGGCATTAAGAAAACTGTATAGCTACATGCAAAAGAATGAAACTGGACCCTCTTCTGTCATTACACATAAAAATAAACTAGACAGGAAATAATGACCTACATGTGAGACATGAAGCTATAAAAATCCTAGAAAAGAACATAGGAAGTAATTTCTCTGACATTGGCCACAGTGATTTTTTTCTAGATATGACTTTGAGGCAAGGGAACTAAAAGCAAAAATAAACTACTGGGACTACATCAAAATAAAAAGTTTCTGTACAGCAAAGGAAACAGCAAAACCAAAAAGCAACCTACTGAACAGGAGGAGATATTTGCAAATGACTTGTCTGATAAAAGGTTGGTATCCAAAATACATAAAGAACTGATACAACTCAACACACCCAAACCAAAAAATCCAATTAAAAATGGGCAGAGGACATGTGCAAACATTTTTCCAAAGAAGACATACAGATGGGCAGCAGACAAATGAACAGATGCTCAACATCGCTTATCATCAGGGAAGTGCAAATCAAAACTACAATGAGATGTCACCTCACACCAGTCACAATGGCTAGAAAAACAAAAAACAAAAAACACAGGAAACAATTGTTGATGAGGATATGGAGAAAAAGATACCTTTGTGAACTGTTGGTGGGAATGCAAACTGGTACAGCCACTGTGGAAAACGGTTTGAGGTTTACTGTTAAAAATAGAACTACCCTATGATCCAGTAATCACACTACAGGATATACTACTGGATATATATATATATATATATATATATATATATATATATATACACACACACACACACACACACAATGAAATATTACTCAACCATAAAAAAGAATAAAATCTTGCCATTTGCAAGGACATGGATGGAGCTAGAGTATGATGCTAAGCGAAATAAGTCAAGGAAAGACAAGTATCATATGATTTCACTCATATATGGAATTTAAGAAACAAAACAAAACAAAAAAAGCAAAGGGGGGGAAAAGGGAGAGAAAGAGACAAACCAAGAAACAGACTCTTAACTGTAGAGAACACACTGATGGTTACGAGGTATGAGGATGGTGAAATACGTGATGGGGATTAAAGAGTACACTTACCATGATGAGTAATGTATAGAATTATTGAATCACTATATTGTACCCCTACACTAATATAACACTGTATGTTAACCATATGAAATATATGTTAAGTGTATGGAATTAAAATAAAAAAACTTAATAAACAAAAGAAATTTGTTTTCTCTTATATAAATGTACACAAGCTCAGGATTGGTGTGGCACCTCTAAAACCATCAAGGACCCAACTTCCTTTTATTTACTGACCTGCTATGCCGAGCATGTCTTGCAGCTTATGGTTTAAGATGTGTACTCCAGCTATAGCCATCAATCTCTGCGCTCCAGCTAGCAGGAAGGAGGGTAGGGGCACTTCTCACAAGTTACATACACCTTCTTTTCTTTCGGTTTCCTTGCCCCAAGTTAGACTAGTGACGAGGGACTGAAAAATGTCCTTAGTCCACGTGAACGTGCCCCAAACTAAATATCGATGTTGTGTTACCTCAGAAGAGGGAGAGCATGGATATTGACAAGTAGACAAGTAGAGTTTCTGGGACTCTTTGTGATTCAGTCACTGGAAACATCGGTAGAAATCTAGTAGTTTTAGTACTACATGTGGGAGTACTAAGACATTCCACTTGTGGGAATTAGATGAACATTCCAGAGGGAATTTGGGAGTTTTGAGCAGTCACTACCGGAGAAGACCAGGTGTCTTGCACATCAGAACTTCTATTAGAGTCGGGATTTGAAGTCTGACTTTTGTAGCTATTGCTACCCAGCTAATTAATAAACTTGTTTCCTCTTCTTACTGAACTCACAGACTGTATTTTCCAGTTTCCCTTGCAGTGAGGAATGGCCATAGATATTTCATCATCTACCTAATGAAATACGAGTAGAAGGATCCTGCTCCTCCCAGGCCTGACATATACAAATTTTCCATGCATGAGTTTTCAGGTTGTTGTTTTTTTGTTTGTTTGGTTTGGTTTTGTTCTGAGGTGACCTAGGAGATCACTCATTTGAGAAGGCAGAGCCCATCTTACTCTGCAAACATACTGACCCTGTGTCTGCTTCTGGGTCTTGAGAAGCTCATCTCTCTTTCAGAACCCTGCTACTTTTATGGCTGAAACTCCTTATTTGGGCCTTAGCTCTAGAACTCTCTCTTCTATTTGTAGTTTTTTGCTACAGCTTTTATTTTTCCTTGATTTTTATTGCTGATCTCCTTTTAATCTCTACCCATCCATCTAGTCTCCTCAAGTTAGGATAGAATACCCATGAAGGAAGGACCTTGTCTAGTTTGCCCATAAGTTTACTCTAGCACTAGGGTAGCACCTTGTATGTTGTAAGCATTTGCTAATTATTTATAGAAAGATCAGGAAGCAATTTTATGCTCATTTTTCAAGCTGAAACTTTTCCAGTAATAATCACAGAAATTGATTCTCCTATATTATGGGATTCAGGGGACCATATCCTTGCAGTAGACTGGAGAGTATACAGATTCATTTATGCTCTATTGGCTATAAATGCTTGATAAACAACACATAAGTTATTTGGATATAATATACAGTGTACATATGTGTGTGTGTGTGTATATATACACACACACACATAAGGCAGTAGATACCTAAGTAGAGTATATAGTAATTGTGAATTGATAGATGTAGAAATTGTCACATCTAGACTGTAAATTGCTCGATTTCAGTGGCCTTTTATTCCACAACATTATACCTTCTTAGAATGTTGTGGTTAGTCATTGTATGATAAACATGTTTATTAATTGAAGAAGCAAGCTTTACCAATAGTTTATATTCTTAGGGGAGTATTTTAGCATAATTTCCACCAGAGAAACAATTTACTATCAGGTATATGGTAGTTACACTTTTCTCTTTGTCCTACTGGGATTAAGTCTAAGTCATGACGGTATTCCCTAATATTTGCCAGTAAAGAGGAGAGAGGAAGATGTGGTGTGGGGCGTTCTGGAGGTCAGAGGTTCTATCTCACATGTATTTAGCTAGTGGGCAAGGAAAAGGATCATGAGGATAGATAAAAGTATTTATTAAAAAAAACAAGTAATTTAAAAATTTATTTAAAAAAATAAAAATAAAAATCTCCCCACAAATTCAGCCAATAATAGGTCTACCTACCGGACACAATCCCGAATTCCCAGATCATGTGCAAGTCTCTCCAACGGCACCAGTTTTTATGCCCAGACTGCTGCCTTCTTAGGCAATACTACCTTGACACCCAGAATGTAAAAGGATAATTCAAACAGTCTGGTTATGCAAATATTTTGTGGGATGTCTTCAACTTCAAACGACCAGGGAGAGGGCATAGATGATGTACCTGTGGCTATCTAGAGGTTTGCTTGTCTGAGCAGAACATCCAAACCTAGTCATTTTGTTGGGCCAAAAGGAACTGAAGTTAACTTGATAACATCTTAAAATGTATTTGACTCTACATTGTTCCTGTGACTGCAAAAAACTACACCTACCAAAGCAATGTATCTTGTACTGTTAGCAAGATGCTTGACACAGAATAAACACCGAATTAGCCACTTGTGAATGAATTCTTAGAACCAGCCTGTTTGCAGAGGTCAGGACCAGTGAGGTAAACCAGATGGTCTAGCTCTGTACTTCTTAAATTTGAAAGTGCATATTTATCACCTCTTAAATTATAGACACTGACTTAGTAGTTTGGGGATGTTGCCTGAGATTTGATGTACCTCACCATTTCTCTGGTCATGTCAATGATGCTAGCCCTCGGATGACACTTAGAGTAGCAAGTATCTAGTGCCCTGGTTCTCAAACATGGCCACACATTGTAATCACTTGGGGAGCTTTAAGAAATGCAGACACTTGGGCTCTACTTCCAGAGGTTTTGATTTAATTAGTATGGGGTGTGGCCTCATCTTTGGGGTTTGTAAAAGCTCCTCATAACCCACTGATGTAGAAGACCTGAGCAAGATAGGTGAGAGAGGAGCACAGTATTGTTGGGAGAGAGTTTTATTATAAAAACTATCTTCTTTAATGCATGTGGAAATTTTACTGGTAAATTTGGAACATACTGTCATTTCACCTTTGGATAGATCTGTTATGAGCAAGAATAGCTATCCTTTGTCAAGGCAACAGAATCACCTGATCACTGGATTTGCACCTGTTTTGACTGGCAAAGCAATTAACGTTCTCCAGCTCCCAGAGTTGAAAAACAACAACAATAGAAAACAAGTTCTCCAGTGTGCTTTTTCATTATATTTTTAAAAACATAGTCATATGTTTCTCATCCAATTCTAACTACATGGCTTCCTGGGGGCTAGTTAGTTTTATGGGGAAACAGAACTAAGATTGCTCCTGAGATGCATGCAAACATGTCCTTTTCTAAGGGGAACCTATGGTGGCTGAACAAGGAACAAGGATCTAGCTCATCTCTGATAGGCCCAAGTGAAGTCACTGAGTCATTAAGATGAAAAAAGCTCTGGACTGTCTGATAATGGGAAAATCCTGATGAATCTATATACAAAAATTTAGCAAGTATCTGATTTGGAAAGATCTTTCTAAGTATAAATTCAGTATAAAGAACAATCAAAAGAAGTGAGCATAGCTCTGAATGTTTAATTAAAAAATATTTTCTAAGGATTACTATCAGAAACATGCATTTATTCTAAAAAACTAAAGCCTTATTTTATTGGATGCAGGTGTTGTACTGGTCCCCAGATATACAATGGCAAGGAAAATGGGCATGACTTGTGCCTTCTTAGAGCAGAAAGAAGATATAGAAAGAAAAGACAAACTTTGGAAAATACTTTGGAGAGATATTCTGGGAACATAGCGACCAAAATACAACTCTCTGGCCATCTTCCCGTTTCTATAGCCTAAACGCAAAGTATTTGCCTCTAGTGATACAAATGCTACAGGGTTTATAGGCAGATGTGTACAATGCTCTAGGCTTTGTTGGCATCTTAGTGGAGAAAACTGGTACTAGGATTTCTTCCCTACAGACTGGGAGAACAGCTAGAGAATAGCATGAATTTTAATGTAAAGTCTGAGAGTAGTGGGTCCTGGTAAGAGCTTGGCCCTTAGAGAAGTTTAGATGCTCATGAAGAAGACTCTTACTGTCCCTACAATCTTCCTGCAGAGGCCTCATCAGCAAATTGGCAGCCAGCCTGTGTCTATACCATCAGCGCACATGGGTAGGACTCATTACCTTCAACTGCCTTGAAGAATGCTTTCATGTAGGGAACTTCAATGCTGGCAGAGCCCTCGTAAGCAGATGAAGGGAAAAAAAAACCAAAAAAACAAAAATAACCATCTAAGGGGACTAAAAGTCAGAAATAGGAAAATCAATCAGAATAAATGGAATCCATCCCAAGTGAAATAGAGCTTCTGGAGGAGACAAAAAATAAATTGAAGAGAAAAATACGAGCACTTTTTGGAGCCAAAACTTGATTTTTTTATAACTATTCAATTCAGTATATAAATGAAGGAGAGGATGATTTCCATTGAAACCTGAATTATTAGCCTGAAGATCAAATTGAAGCACTATCCCAAAGCACAGAGGGAAGTATAAATAGATTGAAGGTATAAAATGGAAAATATAAGAGAGTTAGTGGATAGATTCAAGAAAATTAAAAAGTGAAAAATGGGGATTGCAGGAGGAGAATGGAACACATGTCAGAGAGGGAATAATCAAGCAAATAATAGAAGATTTTCTTCCAGAGCTGAAGAAAGATCTGCATTGCCAGTTGAAAGGACTTAATAAATTCTGGACAGGATGAACGAGAAAATGCACTCACCTAGGCAAATTCTGGCAAGACTCTCAAGTTTGCAAGCATCCATGCAGGAAAAAATAAGTAATCTACAGAAAAACAGAAAATCAGATTGATGCTGGATATCTCATTCACAACTGAGTTGATTGAAAGGCAGTGATACACAATCTATAAATTACTGAGAGAAAAGAGCTTCAACACAAAAATCCAAACCCAACCAAGCTATTATCTGTTCATCAGAATAAAATACTTGGAGGACCTGCAAAGTTCTTAAATGTAAGACTCACTACCATAGAACTTCTCCAGAAATTAACTCATACGTGTTATGCAATTCCAATTAGAATCCCAACAAGTTTATTTTTAGGTAGAAAATATTGGATAAAATAAATTTAAACAAATATAGTGGATCAAATGTCAAGATAGAGCCAGGATATGTTAATTGGAATGTATGGCTCTTCCTTATCAGAGATCATAATACAAAAAAATGTAGAAAGCCTTTGTAATCCTATCAACATAATGTCAACATAGGAATAGACAAATAGTAGAAAATACAGAAATTCAGAAACATACCTATTAAGTATAAGAATTTATTACACACCAAATAGTTTAATTCAATGGGAAAAATAGACTATTTATCAATTTATGCTGAGTCAACTGGCTTATCTTGGAAGAAATAAAAATGATTCCACATTTTATGCCGTATGCAAATAAATTACAGTGGATAAACATTAAATACAAAATATAAATGTAAAAACATTAAACACCTTACAAGAAACACTAGAGACTGTATGTATATAAAGCCAAGACATAGAGGATGCTTTCTTAAAATGGAGAAAAAAGACATATAAAAGGAGGTAAACATTTTTGACTACTTAAATGCTTAACTTTTATCAGGCACAAAATATCACAAACAATGTCTATATGTAAATACTTGATTTGGAAAAACAATTGTAATGCATAGAGCACACTAAGAGCTAACATCTATGATAGACTAAAAATCTTATACAAATTCACAGGAAAAAAATGAAAAGGAAAATAGGCAATGTATATGGATAGGCAGTTAACACAGGAGCATAAATCCAAATAGCCAGTAAATTCATAGAACGATTCCCAACTTCATTAACAATAATGCAAATTAAAATGACCCAGATATATCATTTTTTCTAATTAGACTGTAAAAAACTTTACAATACCTATTGCTGGTTGGCACATGGGGAAAATTAAATTCTATATATTACTTGTAGAAATGTAAGATTTTACAATTTTTAAGAAGTTGATCTGACCATATCTATTACAATGTGAAATACATTGTATCCTTAAAAGTAGCATGCAAACCCTTGAAAACTAATTTTTGGAAATAAAACCATTTGCATATTATATTTATTTTATATTTATATCTAATTTTATTGCAGCATTGGGTATAGAAACTAAAAACTGGCAAAAGAGTTAATCATGAACAGTAGATGAATGGTTGGATAAATTAGATTCATCTGTACCATAGCATATGATGTGACCATTAAAAAATGGATACCAGTTGACTTAGACTTTCCTATGCCTTAGTGAGTAAGAACAACAAGATGCAGAAAGGTGTATAAAACAAAGACTATAAAGGAAAAACAATTTCATATATATAAATTTACTATCTTGGTAAGTCCTATGGAAAATTTCAGGGGCAGGCCTGTGCAGGTGGAACAGTTGGTTGAGCATTGGACTCTTGATTTCAGCTCAGGTCATGACCTCATGGTTGGTTGTGAGGTTGAGCCCCAATGGAACCACTCGTCTGCCTCTGAGCTGGGCATGGAGCCTGCTTAAGATTCTCTCTCTCCCTCTTCTTCTGCCTCTTCCCTACTTGCAAGTGCACTCTCCCTCTCAAAAAAAAAATAAAATAAATAAAATAATATAAAATTAAATTAAATTTTCAGGGGGCTGGGAAGGCATATAAGATATGTTTTCTCGAAGGAAGTAGCATCTAGAATAAGACATAAAGGGTATGTCAAAGTTGGCTACATGAAGAAGGACAAAACTGTTCTAGATGGACAGACTGGCACATGAGAAGGCAGCGCTTTGTAAAAAGTTTCAGTGGGCACCAAAGAGAAATGGCAAGAATTCTAGAACTTGATAAGGAACTTGATAAGGAAAGAGGAACCTAGTTCGTGATGAGATTTGAGGAGAAGGCAGGCAGGCAGATTTTGAGCAATAGCACTTCAATTTTATCCCAGAAGCAATGAGCAGCCACCAAAAAGTTTAAGAAAGGCAGAAAACACCAGCATATTGGTGGAGTTTTTGTTTTGAGAGAGAGAGAGTTTGCGTGCATGTGAGCGTGAGGAAGGGAAGGACAGAGGGAGAGGGAGAAGAAGACTCTTAAACAGGCTCCGTGCTGAGCACAGAGGCCCACTTGGGACTCTGACTCTACCCTAAGACCCTGGAATCATGAACTGAGACAAAGTCCATAGTCGGTTGCGTAACTGACTGACTCACGCAGGTGTCCCAGCGTATTGGTGTTTTAAGAAGACCACTCTGGCAATAAGGTGGAGTTTGGATTGTAGGGGGTAAAAGTGAATGTGGAATGTTCGGCTTAGAGGCTGGAAACACAGCCATCCAAGGGTGAATTGGCCTTCAATGATAGCTGTGATATTGGAAAGAGAAAAGATTTAAACATGATCAATGATTCAGAGGAAAAGATTTACAAGCATGTTATGTCATGGTGTTATTAAAATGGGTAAAATTGGAGATGATTTAGATCTGAAAAATAAGATAAATTTTAATATATCACTTTGACATACTATTTGTATTTTTTAAACATTAAAATTATGTTAGCAAAAAAAATGGATTAGCAAGAAAAATAACACTTGCAAAGTTTATACAGTATATATTGTGATCTTAGCTACATGAGACAGAAAAATGTATGTGGATGTATGTATGACCCAGAACACATATGTGAACCTTTGAGTGAGGATCCGTCAAAATGGGAATAGTTTTCTGTTAGGAGTGATCATGTGTAATTGCCTTCCTCATAATTTTTTTTTCCAGGTTTTCTCCAGTGACTACCAATTGCTGTATTAATCAAAGATCTTAAAATATACAGGAGGATAAAGGTTGTCAGAGAATTTTTTCTTGATTATTCAAATGCTAAATTAGCCAAGTTAATTTTATCCTCTTTATTTTAAATATTTCTTCCATATTTAAAATATTTCAAATATTTTGATTATGAGTTATTTAAATCACTATTTTCTTTAAGTCTTTAAATCTGTAAAATAACTTAAGTCACCAAAAGTATATGCAGATTTTAATTAACCTCAGAGTTTAAAAGCCATTGTTATTTCTAGTTTGCTTGGTTGGAATTCTGGAAAAAGAAGCCAATTCAACATACTATTAACATTTAGACGTGGATGCGCTAAATACTTCAGTTGTAAAAGGTTCAGAAGCAGCAACAAATACTAGTCGAGTGTTCGGTTCTGAAATCTGTTTATGGGAATATTATGCTTTTAAGCTGAGGTGTGTAGGAAAGATAGAATTTCTATCTTAAGTACCAAAAAATATCTCAGTTTCAGGAGATAGGCTTTCCCAAAGTTTAAACAGGGTTGGGTTTTGATCAAAGGAATGATAAGCTGGTAATGTACATTTTCATTATGTGAATAAAGAAGAAATTATATATATGTGTGTATCTGTGTGTTTATTTTTTATTTATTTAAAAACAATTTTTTTAACGTTTATTTATTTTGAGAGACAGGCAGAGTGCAAGCAGGGGAGGGGCAGAGAGCAAGGGAGACACAGAGCCCGAAGTGGGGCTTGAGTCCACAAACCCTGAGATCATGACCTGAGCTGAAGTCGGATGCTTACCCGACTAAGTCACCCAAGAGCCCCTGTATCTGTGTGTTTATAACATACGTATTAAAGTATTACATATATTTAAAATATTTCCAAATATTTTATTTTTCAAAATTTTAAAGATGTGAATTTTATTATGTTATGTGAATTTATCCATTAAAGTTATATGGAAGAAGAGCATTTTTTTAAACCTATGAAGGTAAAATAAATGTATATTTAAAGATATAAATTAACATTTTACTTTTAATTGAGTAGGTACTCCATATTGCCAGGTTTTTATATCTAATTTTAAATTATGTTTCTGACATCTCTTTCTAGTTTAAAACTATGTATTTATGGCATTACACAGCAAAATAACCTTCATACATGTGTCCATATTTTATCTGCTTTTATATTATTTGGAGGAAGAGAGTTAATACTTATGGTGAAAAGGTGCTATGAGAAACACACCCAAAATATTTTTTAGGTATAGTCCCTAGGAGACTATTTTAAGTTTATACACACACACATTGGCTTCTATGGGTGCACATGCACACACAAAATATTTTAAGTATATTTAAATTTTTAAGTATTTTTAATTTGTTATTATAATTATTCTACGTTTAAACATGTGTGCAGAATTAAAGCAGTAGCTAGGCGTCATCATCAAGACAGCATGGTATTGGCACAAAAACAGACACATAGACCAATGGAATAGAATAGAAACCCCAGAACTAGACCCACAAACGCATGGCCAACTAATCTTTGACAAAGCAGGAAAGAACATCCAATGGAAAAAAGACAGTCTCTTTAACAAATGGTGCTGGGAGAACTGGACAGCAACATGCAGAAGGTTGAAACTAGACCACTTTCTCACACCATTCACAAAAATAAACTCAAAATGGATAAAGGACCTGAATGTGAGACAGGAAACCATCAAAACCCTAGAGGAGAAAGCAGGAAAAGACCTGTCTGACCTCAGCCGTAGCAATCTCTTACTCGACACATCCCCAAAGGCAAGGGAATTAAAAGCAAAAATGAATTACTGGGACCTTATGAAGATAAAAAGTTTCTGCACAGCAAAGGAAACAACCAACAAAACTAAAAGGCAACCGACGGAATGGGAAAAGATATTTGCAAATAACATATCAGACAAAGGGCTAGTATCCAAAATCTATAAAGAGCTCATCAAACGCCACACCCAAAAAACAAATAACCCAGTGAAGAAATGGGCAGAAAACATGAATAGACACTTCTCTAAAGAAGACATCCAGATGGCCAACAGGCACATGAGAAGGTGCTCAACGTCGCTCTTCATCAGGGAAATACAAATCAAAACCACACTCAGATATCACCTCACGCCAGTCAGAGTGGCCAAAATGAACAAATCAGGAGACTATAGATGCTGGAGAGGATGTGGAGAAACGGGAACCCTCTTGCACTGTTGGTGGGAATGCAAATTGGTGCAGCCACTCTGGAAAACAGTGTGGAGGTTCCTCAGAAAATTAAAAATAGACCTACCCTATGACCCAGCAATAGCACTGCTAGGAATTTACCCAAGGGATACAGGAGTACTGATGCATAGGGGCACTTGTACCCCAATGTTTATAGCAGCACTCTCAACAATAGCCAAATTGTGGAAAGAGCCTAAATGTCCATCAACTGATGAATGGATAAAGAAATTGTGGTTTATATACACAATGGAGTACTACGTGGCAATGAGAAAGAATGAAATCTGGCCTTTTGTAGCAACGTGGATGGAACTGGAGAGTGTGATGCTAAGTGAAATAAGCCATACAGAGAAAGACAGATACCATATGTTTTCACTCTTATGTGGATCCTGAGAAACTTAACAGAAACCCATGGGGGAGGGGAAGGAAAAAAAAAAAAGAGGTTAGAGTGGGGAGAGAGCCAAAGCATAAGAGACTCTTAAAAACTGAGAACAAACTGAGGGTTGATGGGGGGTGGGAGGGAGGGAAGGGTGGGTGATGAGTATTGAGGAGGGCACCTTTTGGGATGAGCACTGGGTGTTGTATGGAAACCAATTTGACAATAAATTTCATATATTGAAAAAATAAAAATAAAAAAAATAAAGACAAACAATTTCAACTGTGAAAAAAAATAAAAAATAAAGCAGTAGCTAGGCATAGACGCTGAAAAAAGTTTAATTAACCAACTCCCTGTTTCTGTGCAAATATCGCCTTTAAGGAATTTTTTTTCAAACTCCTCAGACAGTTGGCTCTTCTTCACTTTTGAGCAGTTCCCCTATTTACATTATTGAAGTTTAGCAATTTTTAAAATAATATCTATGAAGGTAAATTGAGGCTCAACTTGCTCAATTACATATTCCGAAATAACATAATCAGAAAACAAGATTTTGCTGATTAAGGTATGACTTGGTTACACTATAGTGGTTTTGTAAAGGAACGCTTGATTCAGTTAATTCATCCTATGCATGTTCAGTAAATGCCAGTGGCTAAAGTCATACTGAAAGGAGAAATTCCGAAAGCCAAACTTTTCACTTGTTTACCCCAAATTTACAAGTTCACATCTAAAACCAGTGATTAAAATATTTGAAACAGAATTTACAATGTACTGACTTGATGGGAGAGTTTGAGAAATATGGCCTATGGAATGTTTTAAATTTCAGCTTCCCTAGATGTAAGATGGTTCAGTTAAGGTGGTTCATTTTGCAACAGAATATTCTACCCTTTGTAGCCCAGAATATCTTACAGGATTGGGGGACACGTTGTAGCTCCCCCTGTTATAGCCAGTACATAGAACAGGGTAACAGGGCAAAGCAAAACAACAGGGAAAAAATTCTTGGGGAGTTGTTGAAAAATATAACTAATCCAGAAGATAGTGGAAGATGTAGATTTGACTCAGACAAAACATTCTATTTTGCACTGGTCAACGGTACTAACTAAAAATAAATTCTAAAATCTCTAACGCTTATCATTTTTGCTGGTACCAGAAAACGATTTCCATTAGAGCAATTTAGCACCAAGTGTGGAAGCCGGTGTGGCTCTAGAACGTACAGGTGAAGAAAGAGAGCCTTTAGATGCCCAGCAATTGCTCTCATCTCCCAGACGAATACATCAGACTCTGTTCAATGACTTAAGTGTAAACACCAAATCAAAGGCGGACATGAGGAGCTCCTAGGTGGCTCATCGGGTTAAGTGTCTGACTTTGGCTCAGGTCATGATCTCACAGCTTGTGAGCATGAGCACCCCACTCCGTGTCTACACCGTATCGGCTGTGATGACAGCTTGGAGCCTGGAGTCTGCTTTGGATTCTGTGTCTCCCTCTTCCTCTACCCCTCCCCTGCTCACTCTCAGTGTGTCTCTCTCTCAAAAATGAATAAATATGGGGGAAAAAAAAGGTGGACATGAGAGTTGAACCAAAGTGTTCTTAACCCTTTGTTTTCTTTTGCAAACTCATTTTGTTTTGAGAGAGGCATGCTCATACAGATTAACTATTTTCCATATCAACCACAGGATGGCACATGAGTGGTGACATGGTGAGATGATTTTAGGTAGTAAACAGTTAACACTGATTTTAGTAGTTAAATATTTTAATACATTTTAGAAAATACAGGTGGCACTGAATTGTGATTTTACTGATTTTGCCTAGAATGAGGCTGATTTCTTGAAATTGTTGATTTAATGTTTCTTTAAATAAAAATACTATACACACAATAGTGCAGATGATAAACACGTGGTAAGAAAATCACGATCTTCACTTCTGAGTAACGTTTGTGAAATGCTGTTTTATGTTTAAAATGTGCTCAGAACTCTGAAGACTCAACGTTCTTTAGAAATATAAATTATCGAGCCCAGATAATAACTGAAAGACTAACAAAATTGTTTACTTAAATTAACATGTGCTCTTTATTTTTGCCAAGAGTATGTCTTCTAAAAGAAAAAGGTCATTTTTTATTGTGTAAATTAGTTGCCTTCCCTCCATCTCCTCATCCCTTTGGTTTCGACTCCTAATTTCCATATGGGGCTAACACAAAAGTCTCATTTTCCTGCCTCTAGTCTTGGTTCCTTCCAATAATTTTCTACCATACTGTGAGAATGATTTATTTTTTTAATAAACCACATCTGATGAAGTTAAAAAAAAGTCTTGGCATGACATTCTTTGCTTGTGGGATGGTCATGAAGACCAAGCTACTGAGCAGAATCCCTCTCCAACTTTCTCGTCCTTTCCTCTCCTCTGGTTCCAGACACATGGATAACTTTCTGTTTCCTGAAGGGGCCCGTCTACACATCCTCACCTATAGGTTGAGATATACCAAACCTCAGTTCATTCCTATTTTTCCCCCCACATCATCAAACATCACTGAGTGCTGTGCATGTATTATGTATTGTGCTAGGCAAAGCGTATTACTGCTCTTATGGAGTTAACAGCTCAATGTGGAAGAAACATTAAGTAAGTAAAAATAATAGTTGCAGAGTTAAAATGTCAGTAAATTCCATGAAGAAAAAAACCCTCAGGTGATGTAAGGAGAGTAACAGGGAAACATCTGTACAAGTGGCCAGTGACAACCTGCAGGGTTGACACCGAAGACCTGAAACCTGAAGCGTGTGTTAGTTTCCTGTTGCTCTACGACAAATTGCACAAACGTAGTGCGTTAAAACAACACAGACGTATCATGTGACAGTTCTGGAGCTCGGAGGTCTGCAATGGGTTTTGTGGGGCTCAAGTCAAGATGTGGCAGGGCTGTGGTCCTTCCGGGGGTTTGGGGAAAACTCTGCTCTTTGTCTTTTCCAGTGTCTAGAGGCTGCCTTCGTTCATGGACTTGTAGCCTTCTTTCGTCTTCAAAGCCAACAATCACTTCACTCTGCTGCTTCTATTTTCACATCTCCTCTTTCTCCTTCCTCCCTCTTTCCTATAATACCTTTGTGATTATGTTGGACCCACCTGGATAATTCAGGATAATCTCCCCGTCTCAAGATCTTTAATTTAATCACATCTGCAAACTCCATTTTTTTGTGAAAGGTAACATACTCACAGGTTCCAGGGATTAAAAAAAAAAAAAAAAAAGACACAGACATGTTTGGGGGGTGGGGGCATTATTCTGTCTACCACAGTATCCAACCATGTAACACCTACTCTGAGCTTCCTTCCCTAGTCTCTCCTGTGGGGAGGACATGGCACTCTGTGCCCTCTCTCGGTGTTCTGTGCAGTCCTGCCATAGCCCTATACCATATAGCTGTGCTCTATTTATGAATCTCCCTCCCCCAACTCTAAAATTCTGGAAGGCAGGGTCATTCCTAATTAATTTTCAGATTCTCAGTAGCACATGGTATCTGACATAATAATTCATAATTATTAGCTACAACTTTATAGGTCTAGTGTTTTTGAGACCATTGTGAACGCTGTCACTCAATTGCCAAAAAAAAAAATAATAATAATAATGTCTTCTAGAATGTTCCACGACACATGAGTTCATAAATAGCATATATTGTTAAAATTTATCAGAACTTTTTTTTTTTAGGTTTGAAATAGTGGCTAAGTGTGTGGGTGTTGGCACCAGACTGGCTAGGTTGGAATTTCAACTTTAAAAATTACTAGCTAATATTGAGCATATTAAAAAGAAACAACAACAACAACAACAACAACAACAACAACAGGGGTGCTTGGGTGGCTCAGTCAAGTTAAGCATCTGAATCTTGATTTCAGCTCAGGTCTTGATCTCCGAATCATGAGTTCAAGCCCCACACTGGGCTCCCCTCTGGGTGTGAGGCCCACTTAAAAAACATTTGATGCCTTAGTTTCTTCGAATGTAAAATGCTAATGATAGCACTGATCTCACATGGATTGGATGAGATTAGGGAATTAATAACATAAAACTCTTCAACTGCTTCAATGAGTATTAGCTGCTATTAACAAATGTCTATTGAGTGATTATAGTTAAGGCAGGGATTCAGTTGAAATGTCACCTCTCTCTGATTACTGTAAAACCAGCATAATTTCATGAAGTTAAATGAAGATTTGAGGTAAGGTCAACATATTAACATCTGTTTCATTAGTAGACTTTACACACCTTGAGAACTCTGTTGTGCACACAGAAGTACCTGGGAGACTGAAGTTCAGTTTTAGAGTGTTGACAATTTTTACTTACAAAATGGAATTTTAAAAATACCTATTAAAAACCGATGGGTGGCAAAACTTTGACATTTCCAGAGATGAAGAACTTGTCTCTGTGACAGTGGTCAAATGTCAGGTAGCCTTTGATAATTTGAAACTCATCTTGATTAAAAAAAAAAAAAAAAAAAAGCAGGTTGTTTAGGGACAAGGTTTGATTTCCGAGAATGTGAAGGGTATTACCTTAACCATGGAAAACCAGGCTTTCATTGTAGGCTGTCTTTCAAAGGTTAAAACACTGTTTCATTTTGTGTTCTATCCCCATGTGAATGCTTCCTGGCACTCTCTTTTAATTGGGGATATTATTCTCTTCTTATTTGTAGATAAATTACATTTTACTGTGGATATTTTCCGAGATTTGTGACTAGGCTCTATGGTTTATTATGTGCTTTCGGTTTTTTGTCAGGTTTTATATCTTTTAATCTTCAGAATTTCAACAGATGGTGACTCTTTCCGGAGGTTAGATGAGCAATTAAAATGCTGTCTGGTTGCTTTGTGTCAGTGCATATGCTATTCACATTTCATGCTAAATGTGAACAAACCACACAGTCTTCTTTTGCCTTCCTTTCCTCTTTGGGAATTTAGGAATAGAAATATTCATTCTTCCTGACTGCTGTGAGGAATGAGTCATAGGAAAGATGTGACATCTAGCTTGGTTAATATCCACCAAAGCTGGGCAAAACCATAGATTCTCAAACCTGCTCCTAAGAGTAGTTTTGCCAATGACTGTCCTCAACAGGGGTTCTCAGCACATAGTTAAATAATGTAATAAAGGAAAGTCATAAGTTAACCTTCAGAACAAGACATAAGTTACCCAGAAGTACTTCTCTGTGTGCCTTGAAGACAATGTGTCATACTGTAGATATTATCCTCTACTTTCTTAACAGTTAATACCCACTTTCAACTGTGCCACATGTTATACAGACACGTATATAGGCTTTATTATAGCTTCACTACCTGGAACCCTATTACAAATTCAATGAGATGTTGAATTGTACTATAAAGGGTTTTGATTAAACTCAACAAATTTATTGCACATCATGTCTACAGTGGATAAAGTTCTAAACTTAGGATGGAAGGTCAATCTTGGAAATCAAAAAGATAAATTCAATCTTTGACTGGAAGGAACTTACAGTTTGGACAGAAATACATTGCCATTGCCTATAGCACACTCAATAAATGTTTATTAAACAATTGGTAAATGTCCTGGGAGGGGTAAAGGACTGTTCTTGGAGCATAGTAGGGATTATGAGTATTAGGAAATACTGGTATTAGTATTAGTATTAGGAAAGACTGGTCAGCAAGGGCAATAGTTATGATCAACTTTGAACAAAATAGATTAGGTTTTTGAGAAGAGCTCTTGGTATTGGGACTGGCACATTCTGGGTTACAGATCTGGGAAATCATTTGCTATAATCAGAGGGCTATGAGCAGCTTGGGTGGCTGGAGATTATAGCTTTGGTCATGGAGAATAGAGGGAAATGGGGCCGGAAAGGACATTTAAGACCAGATTCCAGGGCCTCAAATGCTAAGAGTTTGAACTTTAGACAACAGGAAATGCCAGAAGTTAACAATACAGGCTGTATTGTGCTAGCAAACCTCTTCTCTAAATAAAAAAGTCTGATTTGTACTGTTTACCAATTTTCATAGTGCAAATACTCCCACTGTGACTGATCTCAAAGTACAAACCTATCCCTAAACTCCAAGCCAGGAAGAAATGTCTATTGTCAGTACTTGCCTGCCAGCATGAGCTGTTTCTAGGCACCGTTGACAGGATCGGGTATGCTCAGTTATCTATTTTAGAAAGTTTATCCTGGCATCTGGTTAATGAATAGAGTGGAGACAGGAGTCAGAGAATCAGCTGAGAGACTAAACTATAATTCAGGTGAAAGATGAAGAAGACTGCAGTGTGGAGTGTGGATGCAAAGCTGAGACAGATTAAGGAGAGAATGCTTAGCAGAGGCAGGGTTTCTAAGACACCATCTAAGGATGGGTTCTGAGACATCTGTGAAGTCCCTGAAACTGCATGCACTTTTTTTTTTTTTTTATATAAGTGCCTTTTGGGTATGAGTTTTTATTAGATTTTTCAATCGGCCTATGCCTCCCACCTTAAAATTTGACAGAATTTGATTAGCTAGCTATACGTGGTGTGAAAGGAACTTGGGTGATGGAGAGTCAAGTTGCAGATGGTTCGGAGATTTGTATCTTGGGCAACTGGAAAGATATACCATTTCTGAGACAGACAATGAAAAACAGGGCCAGAATCCGAGGATTAAACACCCTAAGTCAATGTAGCATTTTAAAAAGATTTTTTAGAGCAGGCTTAGGTTCACGGCAAAATTAAGAAGGTACAGGGATTTTTCATATACCTCCTGCCCCCACACCCGTACAGTTTCCCCCATTACCAACATCCCCCACCAGAGTGATCCACTTGTTATAACCGATGAGCCTATGCCGACACATCGTAATCACCCAAAGTCCCTAGTTTACAGTTCACTTTTGGTGTTGGACATTCCATGGGTTTGGACAAATGTATAATGATGAAGGTATGCATCGTTAGCGTATCATACAGGGTAGCTTTACCACCCTAAAATTCTTCTGTGCTCTATCCTATCGCTCCCTTAACCCCTGGAAACTACTGAATTTTTTATTATCTCCATAGTTTTGCCTATTCCAGAAGGTCATACCTGTGGAATCCTACGTTATGTAGCTTTCCCACATTGGCTTTTTCACTTAGTAATATGCATTTAAGTTTCCTCCCTGTATTTTCATGACTTGATAGCTCCCTTTCTTTTTAGCTCTGAATTATATTCCACTATCTGATTGCACCACAGTTTATTTACTCATTCATCTGCTAACGGGCATCTCGATTGCTTCTAAGTTTTGATAATTATGAATAAAGCTGCCATAAACATCTGTGCACAGGTTTTTTGTGTGGACATAAGTTTTTGGTTC
Organism: Panthera leo; assembly: GCF_018350215.1. NCBI lineage: Eukaryota > Metazoa > Chordata > Mammalia > Carnivora > Felidae > Panthera > Panthera leo. The sequence goes on along the minus strand of NC_056695.1, from coordinate 51,243,376 downwards.
ATTTAGTTAAATACCCAGGAGCATGATGCTGGATCATATGGTAAGAATATGTTTAGTTTTGTAAGAAAACCATCATTTTCTTATTGAGTTTCAAGCGTCCGTATCATTTGGATAACAGACCTTTATCAGAAATATCTTTTGCAAGTACTTTCTCCAAGTCTGTCTTCTAATTCTCTGACATTGTCTTTTGCAGAGTAGAGTTTTTAATTTTAACGAAGTCCAGCTCATCAATTATTTCTTTCATGGATTGTGCCTTTGGTGTTGGATCTATAAAGCCATTACAAAACCCATGGTCATCTAGGTTTTCTCCTATGTGATCTAAGAGTTTTATAGTTTTGTGTTTAATATTTAGGTCTGGGATCTATTTTGTGAAGCATGTGAGGTTGATGTTTAGGTTTTTTTTTTTTTTTTGCATCTGGATGTCCAGATGTTGCAACACTGTTTACTGAAAAGACGATCTTTGCTCTATTGTGTTACCTTTGCCTCTTTGTCATAGATCACTAAGCTCTATTTATATGCCTCTATTTTGGGGAGTAAGGTTATATTTATGAGAATTTTAGAAAATAACTTGCAGTGTTGCACACAATACATGAAGAAAATTGTGTGCTAAAATCAATTTTATCACTAATTAGGTAAACATTGATATAAGAACCCAGTACAGGTTTTGTTATAGAAAAAAATGACAATTTTAGTTCTATCTCTGAGCCAACTCAAAGATCCTTTTGATGAGAAAAGGACGGAAGAAGAAGAGGGAAAAAATGGAGGGAGGGGAAGGGGGAAAGGTAGAAAAGGACAAAGAAGAAGGTCAAGCTTTAAGGTCTTTTTCCTTTTTCAAGCAATATGCGGTGGCAACTATCAGTTAAGAGGAGATGCAGTATAGTGGAAAGAACATAGGCTAGAAAGTCAGAACTTCCTTAGTTTATATCTTTTTGTCTTTAAAACCCTCAGCAAATAACAGTCTAATTCTCACTTAACTCATTTCTAAAATGGAAACTAAAATCTAATTTTCAAAACATTGTAAAGATTGGAGATAATGTTGATAAAAATCTGATAACTGTCCAAACTATTATTAAAGCAAGATGATTCTTTGGAATTTATTATCATGAAATCTGATTCACTTATTACATATATACTCTAGCTTGCAGTATGAATAAAAAATTAGAAGGTGTAGGTAAGTAAAATTTTGTGCCCATGGGATGTGGGTTTATTTTGGCTTCCCTCTAATCAAGTGTTACCTTATAGATTTATAAAAGAAATTAAAAGAAATTTCATGCAACTAAAGTCAGTGAGACTCCAATGTCTGCCCATCCATTAATGGATTTCAATAAAAACTGACTTTGTTGGTTCATAATCAATATGTACTGAGCAGGAACTACTTGGGGTTTAGAACTTGAGTCATATCATTTTTTAATCAGTTGCCTCTGGCCTTCTTTTGTCTTGCTAAAAGATGACCGTTTCAAACAAATCTTCGTGAATCGAAGAATTTCAGTTTTTACCTTTATTAAATGATAAAATATGACAATAAACTCTAAAGATTTCTCCTTAACCTTTTAAAAAATTGAGCTTAAGAAATAAAGCAGTTTAAGTAGTTTCCTAGCTGCTGTAACAAGTTACCACAAACTTGGTGGCTTAAAAAAACCAAAATGTATTTTCTTACAGTTCTAAAGGCCAGAGTCTAATATCAAGGTGTCTATGTTCTAATGGGAGAATCTGTTGCTTGCTTCTTAAAGCTTCTAGGGGCTGCAGACATTTTTTAGTGTTACTTCACCTAGTGGCTGTATCACTTCAATCTCTGCCTCTCTCCACTGCGTGTGTGTGTGCATGCACGTGTGCGTGTATGCATGTGCATGTGTGTGTTATCTCCCTTTGCTTCTCTCTCATAAAAAAATATTTGTATTGGCATTTAGAACCCAAGATTATCTCCTCATTCCAAAACACTTACCCTCATAAAATCTACAAAGATCCTTTTCCAAGCAAGGTAGCATTTAGTCTTTTGACTATAAGGTGATATTCACAGGTTCAGAGTGAATGTTATCTTTTGGAGGTGTGGTTTTCCCCCCCAGACTGCCACAGTGGTCGGCATAAATTTAATGTAAACAGAAGCATTGCTTAAAATAAATTCTTTTTGGAAATACTGCTGAGAGTAAAACAAAATACGTGAAGAGATATAGAGACAAGAGACAAGATTCTTTTAGAGATAAGATTCCTACTTCACCTTGATCATGCCTAAAGTCTTCATGAATTGTTTTTACCCTAATAGCCAGTGATTGCTTTTGTCTGTGTTCCTCAGTTTCAACCTTAGTTGGGTGAAGGAATCTAGGGATACTATGGGAAGCTAAAAAAAAAAAAAAAAATATATATATATATATATATATATATATATATATATATATATATATATATATAAAATGGGAGTTCACACACCCTGTAGACCTACATGTGCCTGTCACTTCTTTATCTTCCTCTTTGGTATATTCCATCTTTCTCAGGGAGGTTGGGAATGATTAGTGCCAGTAGGTACCATTTATACAGAAGATATTTAATACACAGTGGGTTCCTCTCTGAGACTTTTAGCCTTTTCTTTTGTAGTGATGTATACACATTTTAGGTCTTGAAGCTAGTCTTTGATTAAGAGTCTCGTTGGGGTGTGTGGGTGGCTCAGTCGGTTGAGTCCAACTTTGCCTCAGGTCATGATCACATGGCTTATGGGTTCAAGCCCCACATGTGGCTCTATGCTGACAGCTCAGAGCCTGGAGTCTGCTTCAGATTCTGTGTCTCCCTCTCTGTTCCTCCCCTGTTCATATCCTTTCTCTCAAAAATAAATAGGAGATAAAAAAAAAAAAAAAAAAGTCTTGTTGCCAACCTGAAGGTAATTATTTTAAAGCCCAGGTTGAAAAAAGTCAACACAAACAAAAATCATAGAAAGGATAAAGAAATATAAAAACTGGTACTTTGAAAGGTGCAATAAAACAAAACTATGGGAACCAGACAAGGAAATAGAGCATAAAAATTTTTGACATTGACATTGAGGGAACATAAAATCACAGATATGGAAGTAATTTTCAAATTGTGAGAGATTATGCAACTTTGTGTAACTTTAAAAGAATACATGGCAAGAAGTGTAAGGATCTAGAGAAAATGATTTCATACTCCTCAAATAAATACTATGAAAAATTGACCCAAGGAGAGACAAAGTATCTAAATGGATTGATCACCATTAAAGATCCCACAAACATAACTGAAAAGTCACCATATTAGGAAGGTATAAGCCTTGTTTATAGCTTAGTTTGAGCTAATTTTTAAAGAGAATACACTTTAGGGCATTTAAACTATTTTAGACAATAAAATTATTATGAAGCATAGACCTAATACAAATATGTTATATTTAATATGATAAAGAAAAAAAATAGATCAAATTCATTTATAAATATGTAAAAATTCTCATATCACCAAATTTAGTAATAAGGTGAGATTAATTCAAGATAACCAAATAGGATTTATTACAAGAAAATTAATTTGAAGAAATTAAGAAATACATAATCATTAATATAATTAAGTGCATTTACAAATTATGAAGGGATTTCATGTTTATAGAAGCTGATAATAAAAAGGCTTTGATAAAATTTAATAAACATTGTAAATGAAAACACTGACTAGAATGAGAATGGAATATTATCCATGTTAATCCTGGTTGGTGTATTTACAATAGTTATTATTTTCTCAATACCTTTTTGTAAATTTCAAAATCTACATATCAAATTTAAAAAGAACACAAGCAAATGTTTAAACATAATTAAGACTATTTGCTAAAGCCAAAAGCAAATATTATACCAAATGGTGGATGATGAAGTCATTTCCATTAAAATCAGGAATAAGACAGGAATACCCCAAATTACCTCTAGGTATAATATCAAAGGTGATTCTGGCAAATGTAATAAGGAAAAAGCTTTAGATACTGGAAAGAGGAATAAAACTTGAATTTGCAAATGATATAATTATACACGCAGGAAATCTAAAGTATCTACCAAAATGAGTTTTATTTACTTGAAAAAACTTTTTTAATGTTTATTTATTTTTGAGAGAAAGAGAGAGAGACAGAGCAGGAGTGTGGGAAGGGCAGAGAGAAAAGGAGAAACGGAATCTGAAGCAGGCAACAGTCTCTGAGGTGTCAGCACAGAGCCTGACATGGGGTTCAAACCCACGAACCAAGAGATCATGACCTGAGCCAAAGGTAGACACTTAACCAACTCCACCACCCAGGCACCCTTATCAAAATGAGTTTGAAAATTGGTGGGGAACTTGTTAAGTATTGACACATTGAAAATTCACTGTAAAATTAACAGCATGGTATTAGTATAGAAACAAAGAAAAATATTGGTAGAAGATTAGAGTCCTAAAATAAATTCTTGAATGCATATGGAAACTGTGTAGAAAAGTTTGCATTTCAATTCTACAGAAAATATGATGGTTTACTTTATAAATGTGGTGGTGTTACTGGCATTTAATCTGGAAAAAAGGTAAAGTAGATTCCATCTCATACCATATACAAAATTTACTCCAGATAGGTTAAGAATTTAAGCCTACAGTACAAAACAATATGTTAGAAGAAAATTTAGTAGATTGTATATTTCAAATTTTGGGTATCTTTTCATTTATTAGTTGGGAAACTCAGAAAAATTAAACCTACAACACTTGGGGAACTAAAATATAAATTAAAAAAAATAACAGTAAAAGACTATGAGCAATAGTAAAAAATAAACTTTATCTTGTGAAAAACATTTGCAACAAATGTATAACTCAAAGGGTTGAAACCCCAACTATCTATCTTTATGAAGTCTTGAAGCAAAAACAAAAAATAAAATTGGGCAAAAATATAAAAATTCAATCTCTCAAAAAAGAAATGCAGGTGGCCAAAACCTATGAAAAAACACTCAATCTCATGAATAGTTAGGAAAAAGCAAATTAGAGGTGACAAGCAAGAAAGGGATCCAGCTGCTCCCTTCTGCTATTTTAATGTGTCTTTTCTTCCAGAGGGGCCACCAGGTGGTCACCCCAAGAAGTCACTCAAAGTAAGCTTGCTGACTCTGATGTTCCCTCTTACTCTGCTGTAACTCTGTAATCTAGAGTATTTTATACCTTCATACTTCCAAGTATTTTGTTCAGCAAATGTCTGCAGAAACTCTTTGTCTAGGGTAGGAGTTACATACATATAAAGGTAATTTAAAATATTAAGGGGTAGGTACAAGAATGCTATAGAGCATCCAAAGAAAGTCTCAAACCTTGCCAACAGAAGTCAGGGTGGGGAAGACCAGTCACCAAAGGTATTCTTTCATAGCCCCTAGGTTATTAAAACTGCATTCCAGGGGCACCTGCGGGGCTCAGTCAGTTAAGCATCTAACTCTTGATTTCCGCTCAGGTCATGATCCCAGGGTCATGGGATTGAGTCCTGCATTGGGCTCCATGCTGAGCATGGAGCCTGCTTAAGATTCTCTCACTCTCTTTCTCTCAAAAAAAAAAAAAAAAAAAAAAACACAAACACAAACAAACAAAACCCAAAACCCCAAAAACAAACCCAATAACAATTGCATTCCATGTGTATTTTAATAGCAGCTCTGTAGAGTCTGTAGTAATGTCATCACTCCTGTTCTTGTCTCGTTAATTTGTGTCTTCCCTCTTTTATGATCACCTGGTCTGACTAGTTAGGGTTTTATCAAGTTTATTGATTTGCTCAAAGAACCAGCTTTAGATTTCATTGGTTTTCTCCATTGCTTTTCTTTTTCCATTTCCTAGATTTCATTCTGATCTTCATGATTTTATTGTTTTCTGCTTACTTTGCATTTCATTTGTTTTTTTTTTTTTAATTTAGGTGCAACCTGAGGTCACTGTATTGAGAACCTAATTTTTTTAATAAAAGCATGTTATTTTATATATTTCCTCTTGTGTACTGCTTTATCAACACCTCATATTTTGATATGTACTGTTTTCATTTTCATTCATTTTAAAATACGTATTTCTTTAAAAAAAAATTTAATGTTTATTTTTAAGAGAGAGACAGAGAGACAGAGCACCAGCAGGGGAGGGGCAGAGAAAAGAAGACACAGAATCCGAAGCAGGCTTCAGGCTCTAAATTGTCAGCACGGAGCCCCACACAGGGCTCAAATTCATGGACCATGAAATCATGACCTGAGCTGATGTCAGACGCTTAACCAACTCAGCCACCCAGACACCACAATATCTATCTATTTATTTTGATCCATGAGTTATTTTGAAGGGTGTTTAGTTTCCAAATATTTAGAGATTTTTCTAGGAATCTGTTATTGACTTAATCTCATTGTAGTCAGATGACATATTCACATGTCTGAAGTTGTTTGGAAGTCCCCTGAGGTCTCTATAATGGCCTAGAATATGGTTTAACTTGGTAATTGTTCTCTGTGCATTCGCAAAGACTGTTGCTGTTGGGCAATATGTTGTTGGGCAGTATGTTCTGTAAATATTAGGTGAATTTGTTCAAATCTGATTTATTCTTAAAATGTCTCTATTCCTGGTTTTCTTACTTTATAAATTTAGTTTCTACCAATGTTTATAATTCTTAAATATTGACATCTGCTCTTTAAGTTACTATGTACAGTGACATACAGCTCCCTCTAGTGACTAAATTCAAATTTTTATATTTAAAAAAATCATCTGTTTCTGAAGGTTTCCAGAAATGTATTTAGTAACAAGTAAATACTTGGTGATTACAAGTTCTTTTTAAATATGTCTCAACATGATGAATCTAAAATTTTATGTTATATATACATCAAACTAAGTTTAATAATCATTTTTATCACCACAGGGGCCTACACATTTATATCATTTTGCTAATCTTTTGGTCAACTCATGTATTGTCTAGAACTTTTATATATAAATTGTGTAGTATAAATTGAAAGATAAGTCCCATTATCTCAAACATGCAAGTTGATCAGAAACTCTATGTCCACATAGGTGCTACAAACTCTTCATTCCCCAAATGAATTATTCCACATATAGTAATTAAATACCTATTATGTGCTGTTATGAGTTGAACTGTGTCCCTCCAAAATTCATGTTGAAATCTTAACCCTCATTACTTCAGAAGGTGGACTTTCTTGGGGATAAGGTGTTGAGTTAAAATGAATTGGTTAGATTGGGCTCTAACACTATCGGTTTCCTTATAAATGGGGAATTTGGAAACAGAATGTATGAACATTTAAGAGACCATCTACAAGCTAAGGAGAAAGACCAAGAACAGATTATTCTCTCAGAGCCCCCAAAAGGAATCAACCCTGTTAACACTGATTTCAGATTTCTGGCCTCCAGAACAATAAGACAATAAATTTCTGTAATTTAAACCACCTACTTTGTAGTACTTTGTTACAGAAGCCATAGAAAACTAAAACATGTGCCAAACAAAGAACTCAGGACAACATATTCAGAGGTAAAGAGCACTGTCCTGATATCATGAAATTCAATGTCTTGTAAACTTTCAGTGTATATAGCCAATTAAATTTATGTCACAGAGCAGGGACATGCGATCCAGATCTGATCTGGTCTTTGAGCTAATCTGGAAGACAGAGATATGGGGTTTGGAGGGAAAAGGAGTGACATCTGCAAAGATAGCAACAAAATAGCCATCCTGTTAAATCGGGATGAGCCCGCAGTTGGGAGTAAGTGTTTGATATGGTCGGAACTTAAGTTGTTCATAGCGCATGGTCAGGGAGACTGATATTATGAGGACAACAAATAAACCTTGTATAAGGGGATGGCAATCTAGTTATAGAGGCAAAATTTAAACTTGAAGAGCACAGAAGAGGTAAACATGCAATTAAGTATAAATGAATATTAACTACATAAAGCAATAGCAATAATAACTTGCAGTTTAAATAAGTTTAGAATCAAACAATACCAAAAAAGGTAGGAGGCATAAGTAGAATAAATATATTCTCAGATCCTTGTTGGGAAATGGTAGAACTATTCCTTTGGAACAGATGCTAAAATGTCAAAGTTATATGATAACATTTAGGGTAACCACTGAAAGGTAATAAAAGAATATATAACCGACAAGCTAGTGGAGAAAAATGTAATAAAATAAAAACACTTGATTAATCAACAAGAAGGCAAAAGGAACAAAAAACAACTAAAACAAATAGCAAATAGGAAGATGGTAGAATTAAATCCAAATGTGCCAGCCATTAGTTTATGGCAAGTGATTAATTATCAAATTAAAAAGCAGTGATGGGTTAATAACAAAAACAAAACAGCTACAAAACTCAAGCATATGATGCTTACAAAAGACATACCTCAAATATCAGGACAAAGAGTTTAAAAGCAGAATAGAAAAAAAGATACACTACACAATTACTAACCAAAAGGAAGCCGTGTAGCTATGCTGTAATATATATTTTAAAGTAAATGTTAAGGCAAGAAGTATTATTAGAGACAGAGATGGTCACTTCACCAGATAAACATAAAACTCCAAATTTGTCTGCAATTAATAAACATAGCCTCACAATTTATAAAACAAAAACAGAACTAAATGAAGAAAGTGACAAACCACAGTCATAGTGAAAAATTTCATCACACTTCTCTCCATTGAGTGGTCACCACAGTGTTTACATAATTATAGCTCCATGATTTTGACATTACTGTTTCAGCTGAGTCAACAGAAGGAAACAGTTTACCAAGATGGGGAAATTTGAATGAAAAATAACCTTTGAAAATATTTTTTTACTGTTTATTTTTGAGAGAGTGAGAGAGAAAGAGAGAGAGAGAAAGAGCCAGCGAGCACGCATGAGCGGGGGAGGGGCAGAGAATCTGAAGCAAGTTCCAGGCACCAAGCTGTCAGCACAGAGCCCAACGCCGGCTCTAACCCACGAACCATGAGATCATGACCTGAGCCAAAGTCAGACACAACCAACTGAGCCAACCTGGCACCCCTTTTAACATTTATGTTTTAATTAAAAATAACTTCTTTGGAGTTGTTTCCCTGATGGCTCAATCTGAAGTATCCACCCATCATCTGCCCTTCTCTATGATGTTGCCATCTTACATTTTTAAAATTATTTTTCTGGGGCGCCTGGGTGACTCGGTTGAGTGGCCGACCTCGGCTCAGGTCATGATCCCCAGTTGACGAGTTCGAGCCCCGCGTCGGGCTCTGTGCTGACAGCTCAGAGACTTGAGCCTGCTTCCGATTCTTTGCCTGCCTCTCCCCTGTTCATGCTCTTTCTCTGTCTCAAAAATAAAGACAAACATTAAAAAAAAATATTTTTCTTGAGGTGAAATTCACATAACAATATTAACAATTTTAGACTAATTTTTTAAAAGATGTTTATTTATTTATTTTGAGAGAGAGAGAGCATTAGCAGGGTGGGGGTGGGTGGACAGAGGGAGAGGGAGAGGGAGAGGGAGAGGGAGAGGGAGAGGGAGAGGGAGAGGGAGAGGGAGAGGGAGAGGGAGAGGGAGAGGGAGAGGGAGAGGGAGAGGGAGAGGATCCCAAGCAGGCTTTGCACTGTCAGCACAGAGCCCGACGGGGCTCGAACCCAGGAACCGTGAGATCATGACCTGAGCCCAAGTCTGTGCTCAACCAACTAAGCCACCCAGGCACCCCAATCTTTGAAAATATTTTTAAAAATATATCCCAGCTCATATTTTAAAGTTAAATAAGCAAAACTTCTCTTGCAAGTGTATTTAAATGAAATTTCTCAGATTACTTTTTCTAGTCAGAGTTGACTTCTCCCCTGAGATTTTACTGTATGTGTGATCAAGAACTTACATTTTAAAGTTATTTTACGTAACAATATATCCAGCATATCCAATTTTAATTTCTAATGATGAGAAATCTAAAAATGCTTATGGCCTTTAGCGAAGCTCAGTTTCAAGAAACCCAGGAATTTCATATTTATAAAAGTTTATATGCCTTCCAAGTAAGCTCTGATGACAAAGAGCCTTACATTGCTTCGTGGAGAATTTCAGAGATTCAGGTAGAGCAGAGTTATAGCAAAGGTTCTTTCTAGCCTTTGTAATTCTGAGTCTCCATCAGGTAGTGAGGAAGACAGACTAGAAACTGGCCAGAAAACACTTCTAAAAATAGAGACTTGTCATTTAAGGGAAGTAAGCCCAGTGAAAGCTGACAGTGCATCATGGTTTGATTTTGCTCCTGAAGCAAATCTGGCTATAACCTTCTTTTGGATTTCTTTCCCTGCGACTCCTGCGCTTCTTGCATATTTTTTTTCTTAATTCTGCCTGCAAATATTTCTAAACTAAACACTAGTTTCGAATGTTCCATGTTTCCCATTTTGTGTGCTGCATTTCAAACAGATGGGCTTTCTTCCAGCTATTTTAAGATAGAGAAAAGGCGAGACCAGGGGAATTAAAGTAATTCCTATATTAGATGTGCATTTCAGGTTGCTTTGATTCTCTCAGGTGTTTTAGAGAGAGAGTTATACATTCTGCTTCATTGCTAGCTCTCCTGCGTCCTACTCACAGATCAATATTCATTGCTAGTTCTCTGGTCTCTCCTGCTCACCAATCAGTAAGTGCTGCTCTCAGGCATACTAACCTCTTGGCATAATCAGCTTCTCGTTCAAACATGCTGTCTGTGCTCCACCAGGGACATCTCTCTCCCATGAAACTGGCAATAGTGACAAAGTACATTTGACTTCCTGGTCCTCATAATCAACAAGCCGTCTGTGGTTCTCATTTGTAAATACAGCCGCCTCTATTTGGAAAACTCCTACTGCCTGTTACAGTAAATCAAAGTTCACATTTATTTTCCATGCTGGAGAAAGAATGCCTCATAGTATTTCTTAGACCTCTGCACATTCTACAGTGTTTTTCCACCTTTCCCCCAAACAGCCTCCTACTTTGCCATCGTGCTTTTTTGCCCAAATCTGCCAACATGGAGGCTGAAGGAAATTGGAAAGCCATCTCCATGGGAGCCGTCAGACCATTCTTTAATCAGACCTACAGGTGGCTGCTCATGAGACATTGGTTCTCTGCCCAGACATTAAGTATGATTGCTCACAGGCAGTGTGCAGGGAAGCATCACAGCTGCCTGTGAAAACACGCTAACTCACCAGAGATTTATCTCCTCCTTTAATATCTGGAAACAGCAAAACAAACAAAAAAGGTAAGCTCTAATAACAGACCAGCACTCTCACTAGGTCTAAGCATATTTCAGGACAGGTTAGGATGGTACTAATAAAAAGCTATCTCAATCCATCTTGAGGTTACATAGACTCCAGTGGGTTTTCTTTTTGTTTGTTTTCTGTACTTAACAAGGGATAAATGGCTGAATGCTGCAGAAAAATTTTTCCTGGCTGTCTTTAAATCTTCCAATATTGGGGCCCCTGGGTGGCTCAGTCAGGTGAACATCCAACTCTTAATTTTGACATGGGTCATGATCCCAGGGTCGTGGGATCTAGCCCCGCTTTGGACTCTGTGCTGAGTGTGGAGCCTGCTTGAGATTCTCTCTCTCCCCCTCTGCCTCTCTCCCCTACTTGTGCTTTCTAAAATAAAATTTATTTAAAAAAAAAATAGGGGCACCTGGGTAGCTCAATTATGCATCAGACTTTGGCTCAGGTCATGATCTCACAGCAGAGCCTGCTTTGTATCCTCTGTCTCCCTCTCTCTCTCTGCCCCTCCCCTGCTCTCTCTTTCTCTCTCAAAAATAAACATTAAAAAGAGATCTTCCAATATTACAAGAGTACATTTGAAAAATGATGCCAATGGAAAGCATGTGAGGTTAGCTTCCTAGGATAGTCCCAGAGAAGCAAGACAGATTAGTCAATTCAGAGAAGAGATTTTCTTTGGGGCTTTAGCAGTGACATAAGCAATTGTCTTTCAGTTTTGTAAATTTTGTACCATTTGCAAAACAATGCTTTAGCTCCATAGTAGATGAGCCAAAGCACGTATTTCCCTTGGCAACCAAATGATTATCAACTCCTGATGTCAAAGTTAAGCCCGGTTTCAAAAGTAGCATATTAGGAATCTACAAAAATGTTCCTATTTCCCCCTAAATGGTTTCAACTTCTAAAATAATATGAAAAAAAAATTGAATAGGTGACTTGGTTTATTGTTGTCGCTTTTAGCTGATATTTGGTCAGAGAAATACTAATCAATTGTAAAATATTGAATAACTACCTACTAAATGTCAGGGGCCATATAAAGCATTGATGTTGGAGAGGAAAAGCATGTATAGAAATATACAGGATTATTCTTAAAATAGGTTTGCTGTTTTGTTTTTTTAATGTTTATTTTTATTTTTGACAGAGAGAGAGAGAGAGCATGAGTGGGGGGAGAGGCAGAGAGAGAGGGAGACACAGAATCAGAAGCAGGCTCCAGGCTCTGACTTGTCAGCACAGAGCCCAACGCAGGACTCGAACTCACAAACTGTGAGATCATGACCTGAGCTGAAGTCGGACGCCCAACAGACTGAGCCACCCAGGTGCCCCAGGTTTGCTATTTTAAAGATCAGATATACTTCTAAAAAGGTCTGAGTAAATAAAATTCTATAGAATTTTTTAAATCTAAAAGGAGATATATCTGTCTATACACATATATATACACAGACATATAACCTCTTAGGTTAGATTTTAAGCTGGATTTTGACTTTTTCTCAGAATTCTTGGAAGGGTGCAGTAAACATTGTAGGCACTCAAAAAAAATTATTACTTGGTGGTGTTAACACACTGAGAACAGCTCAAGATACAGAGACCAAGTAAGTCATGTCAGAAAATTCTCCCCTAGGTTACTTAAAGCATGTCTTTTCTTTATCTGGGGGACGGCACAGAAAATTTGAATACAAAAGCATCATTCTATTCCACTGAGGTCCCAGCCAAATTCTCATCCCAAATCCTGTTAGAGTCACAATGTTTAGACTCTAGTTTTCATCCCCAGGGTCTTAAATTCTAAGGGTTTTTTGGTTTTGCTATTTGTAGCTATAGAATTGTATTCAAGTTAGTCAGGGATGGTAACCAAATTTTCTGTCATAAGTTTGAATAACAGAAAGATGTGCTCTTCGTGAAGAATTGGTATTTGACAAAAATAAATTCAGTGAATTGATAGATGGCAAAAAAAATCACTCTTCCATGTGATTAAATATTGAGGAACAGGAGGTACAGCAGCATCACCAAGGCCTTTATCATTAGATTCCCCGCATTGTACAGCAGACAGTTGTATAGATGTTTATATTCCTCACAAGAATATGTGCTGCTAGTCACTGGGGGTTTATGCCTTGTTTAGCTTTGTGGTCTCGTTTCCCAACACACCATGCGGCACTGTGGGGATCAATGAGGGGGTCTTGGAACTTGGAAATGTAACCTGGAAGCCTTCTCTCCACATGTGATTCTGCCTCAAGCCATGGAAGAAGGTCATAGTTTCAGGGAGGCTCAGTTTCCTTCCACAGTGCTTCCATAATAACACAATGTTATCATGTTTCTTGAATTGGAGGTGTATTTCTCTGTTATCAAAGGTGGGACTATTTCCTGTTTACCTTCATTTCCTTTTAATGGCTGATGTAGTGCTTGCACATAGTGGGCATTTGATACACGTTTGTGAACGAATGAATGAAGAAAATGATTTTTACTTAATTCTAAGGTTGTGTAAGGTTTTCATTTCATGGGTTTCTACAGACAATGTGTTCATTTTCAGAATCTTGATGTTTATCTGGGAAAACTAGCCACTAATTCCTAGGGATCAATTTGCCCTGAGCAAGTAACATGTTCAGAGACACAGCTGTCCCATGCATCAAGTGATGAAGCCAGAAGAGAAAATAAATTATCCAATCTGTTATTAAGTTGGCAAATTTTTGAAGGTCCACAGACCAGAAGGTAGTGATGGAAATTTACTTTTAGTTCTCTCACCCAACATAAATAACAAACAAAATTCCAAGGAAGGAAGATTTTGTTTTACAGGGTAAAATATAGACAGGTCTCTATTTTATGTTGCGTAGACACTCTGAGGAATTTAAAGAGACAGAAAATGGACTACGGTCCTCCCCAGTAGAGCAAGATAGGATTTCAAATTTTTTATTATTTTACATGAAATGAATCTTTGGAGTTATGTTTAAAAAAAACGGCAGCTCCTACTACAGAATTATTCTGTGCACATTTACTACTCATTTAATGTTGGACAAGTTGCTCATGCTCTCAGATTCTCAACAGACTTATCTGCCAAACAGTTGGTGGAGAATTTATGATTAGGAATGATGAATGTCAAATATGTAGTCAGATGTCTGATACATAGTAGATACTCCATAACTAATAGGTGTTTGATCATCATAATAATGATCATTGTGAGTCATTATTATGAAAATTCACTTGAAGTTGAAAACAGATTTTGAATTCAGGGCAAAAACTATTACCAATAGTTCACATTGTTAATAAACAGGACATCCTGCACTCTCCCCAAATCACCCTGTTCTTCTCTAGTAGAGGCAATTAAACCATCTACCAAGTCACTGGCTTCAGTACAACTGAATTAGAGGAAGACACACAGAGCTATATACAGATCAAATTTCAATGGGCTCCTAGAAAATTTGCAACTTACAATTCTATCCTAGAGACCAAGAAAAATCTACCGTTTCTAATGAGTTTGCCAATCTCATTGTATTTCTTGAATTGTAGGTATACTTCTATATTATCTGAAGTGGGATGCATTGATTATGTGATTTAGAATATTATGAAAGACTTCATACAGGATTAAATAGAAAACAATCATGGCAAACCTCCTTAAAAAATAGTCCCTACTTAATAAAAAATCTAATTTAGTTTTTACTAATAGTAAAATTGGTAAGACATTTTGACATGTTTCAAAACTAGTGTCATTTTTATGTAATTGCAAATTAGTACAGACTGTATGGGAAGCAGTTTGTCTAGAGGTCAAAAGTCACAAAATTGGTCTTTCCTTCATCAAACAAGTAAGATTTTTAGAATGTAGGCTTAAAAAATTTTTTTCAAGAGCAAAATATATATAGGGAGGTGTTTGTTAAGTATTTTCTAGCTAGTGGAAGTGAAACGGTCTTCAACAACCAATGCTTCCATAATACTAACACTGTGCCAGGTACGTATTAGATGCTTTATGTACTCAGTTAATCTTCACATGCCCACTTCCCATCGTACAGATGAGGAACTGAGGTGCAAAGTGTTTAAGTGCCACAGTGCAGGAGACATCAGACTGCAGATCTTGTGCTCTAAACATTTTATTATTTAGCCTTGCAAACAGAGAAAACAACCTATAATTTAGTAATATGGAAATGATTATGCAAATGATGATTTTAACAGATGGAATATTATGCAACCATTAAAATAAACTATCATGGAGAATATAAAGCCATGTGGACTTTTAAACAAATCTTTTTTTTTTTTAATTTTTTTTTAACGTTTATTTATTTTTCAGACAGAGAGAGACACAGCATGAACAGGGGAGGGGCAGAGAGAGAGGGAAACACAGAATCAGAAGCAGGCTCCAGGCTCTGAGCCATCAGCCCAGAGCCCAACGCGGGGCTCGAACCCGAGGACCGCGAGATCGTGACCTGAGCCGAAGTCGGACGCTTAACCGACTGAGCCACCCAGGCGCCCCTAAACAAATCTTTTTAACGTTTATTCATTTTTTGATAGAGACAGAACATGAGTGGGGGAGGGGCAGAGAGAGTGGGAGACACAGAATCTGAAGCAGGCTCCAGGCTTTGAGCTGTCAGCACAGAGCCCGACGTGGGGCTCAAACTCACGGACCGTGAGATCATGACCTGAGCCGAAGTTGGACGCCCAATCAACTGAGCCATCCAGGTGCCCCTTGCAATGTGAACTTTTAAAAAGCAATGCTCATCATAAAATACAGTATGGTCAAACCATTATGATTGTAGACATATAAGATGGCTTTCACAAGGGGCCCAATATAAATGAGTGTGAAGGGCCAGCCATGTGCACACACACACAGATTGAGAGGATTCAGGTAAGAAAAACCGGGAATAAGCGCTGGCCATCTACCAGATCCTCCTGGGACAGTTGTCCACACAGCCTCTGGGACCATGGTAGTATACCCATCTGATGCTGCATAGGTTTCCTGCTCGAAGGGCATTTGAACCACACGATAGAGAACATCATCTGGCTTCTGAAGTATGAAGAGGGAGGGAGTGCCAGAGAGAAAGGAAGAATTTTCCTGCAGTATCAACCAGAGAAAAGTCAAAGGAGACTGAAATCCAATCCTGACTCCTAGTTGGACACAGGTTGGAAGAAAAAACTCTGGCCAGCAAGCTCTGATGGTGAATGGAGCCCCCCTTCAGGTGTCAACGACTGGGAAGCACAGTGAAAGATTCCAGCAGAGGTGGGCCGTTGTAGATGGTAGTGGGGGTCAGACCAGAAAGGAAGCTAGGCCTCCCTTTGACTGGAGTCATTTCCAGAAATTGTGAACTCTTAGAATCATAGAACACTAAGAGCTACAGAATTCACAAGTAGAGGTTACTGGAAGACCCTCTAAATCCTACTGTCCCAGGCCTCGGAAGGCCTTGAGAACTCTCGAGCCTTGCCTTTGTTCTGTGAGAGTCAGAGGAAGACAACAGAAGACCAGAGTCAGGGGCATCAGGTAGTTGGGATGGTGGCAAGAGCCGCAGGAGACTGGAGAACAATTAAGTAAAATACGGAAAGTAATGCATTAATTAAAAGTAGTATATGGGTATTTTTCATTTTAGAAGTTTCCTTTAATGTCAAAATATTTCTTTGACATTTAAAAAAATCTGGTAATTTGTGGACATTATATTTTAGCAAGTCTTTTTTAGCTGTGTACTCTGGGTAACTTTTTGTAAACAGATGATTAAGTTGAGCATTTACCTTCCTCTCACACATAGGTACAATGCTAATAACCTCACCACTGAATTGTCAGCAAATATTCATATGCTAGCTTTAACACATTGTCTCACTGTGTTTTTCTAATGGTTCACAGTAGCATCAGACATTGACCGCTTCTTCTTAGAGCAGTGTTGACAAGCTCATACTCTGAGATGGGATAAAATGATTTTTTATCAATTTTTAAAATTCCATATGTTTCAGAGATAACAATATTGAGAGGTAGTGAACGATGTTTCTCTTTCTTCTATGTCATGGGACTATTTATTAGCACCTATCTCATATTCTGTTTGGGAGATTGCAATGGCAGAGAAATCATGGGACACCAGCTCAGGCCGATGAGACCCTGACAAAAATCAGCTGATGCTCCAATCCTACAACAATAAAAATCAGTTTGTGAATAGGGAAGTTTGTGTATAGATAATTCATCTTTTCCCTTTCCTGCTTTCTTCCTAGACAATTTTGGAGAAGTTACCTAAATATTACTAGGTAAATGTTAGGTGTTAGGTTATAATTTAAATACGCAAGCTCAGCAAGTAGTTTCCTGTTATAAAGCAGTTAGAAGAATTTTAAACGTAAGCTAATTTCTTACTACAATGTGTTTTAAAAATCAGCTATGGGACAAGGTAAAAAAATTATACGAATTTCTCTTTTATTTGGTGTCAAAAGACCAAATGGATTGCTTGTTGAACTGGCTTTTGGATTTTCTATGGAATTAATTTTTGCAGGGCACCTGCACATATTGTTTTTACTAAAACGTCTTGGTCACCATTCATAGATTCAAGTTCTAACACTGAACAAATTTTAGTATGAAATTCTTGTTACCAGATTACCTCGGGGGTTAAAAGAATCCAGTACTACTGAAAAGGGTGCCCCCCACGCCCAGCTCTCTAAAGCAACATTCATCGGTCTGTACCAAGTAGCAAAATTTCAATCCTATTAAACCACCTATACTAATAACTTCTATCTTTGTAAGAGTTGTTCTAGGGGATTTGCAACAGAAAATGAAAAAAAGTTCAAGGAGTTTTACAAATAACACCAAACTGTCATTAAGCATTAATCAACCTGTGTCATAAAGCACGAAAGCAGTGTCATAGAGCATAAACAGACTGGCCAGTACTGACGCTGGGCCAGCTGGATGTTAATAAACTTCTTTTACAGGGCCTTAATTTTTTGCATTTCCTGTGACTCAGCCAAGCCTCCCACTCTGTCAACGAGTCATGTATCAGTCTGGAGTAGTTTGCAGTAGGCACTTCTTATGCTTTGATGACATCAGAAGTAGTTATATTTAGTCACTAAAACGCAAACCTATTTCCCCATAAAACTGGCCATGGCACACCCTTTTACTAAAATAAGATACCACTCTCCACCAAATAACAGCAGCAACTTTAAACAAAAAAACAAACCAAGTATTTGAGAGAGAGGGAGAGAGCTAGCAGGGGAGGGGCAGAGAGAGAAGGAGACAGAATCCCAAGCAGGCTCCACCTTGTCAGCATAGAGACCAATGCAGGGCTCGAACCCACAAACCATGAGGTCATGACCTGAGCTGAAACCAAGGGTCAGAGGCTTCACTGACTGAACCACCCGGGTGCCCTGATACCAGCTTTTACTGAGCATTCACTGTGGCCAGGCACTTTTCTGAACATGTTTCATCCATTCACATATGTAATCTTCTTGATAAGCCTAATTATTACTCCCATTTTTCAGATGGGTACACAGAGGTACAGAAGGTTGAAGGACTTGCTCCAGCTCACGCAGAGAAGTTGGAATCCTAAACCAAGCAATCCGGCACCCAATTACCCCCAAGTACTGTCCATTCCTCTTTGCTCGCTCTTGCCCCCTCTGTCCGCTCTTGGTGTTTTCCACGTAATCTGTGCTCTAGTCAAGCTGGACTACGTTGTAGCTCCAAACACAGTCCCAGCCTTTCAATTTTAAGCTAGATCTCCTTATTGAGTGCTGCCACTGCTCCCTGAGCTTGCTGTACTCTGTTTGGCTTCTCTGTAACGGATGTGCCCCTGCCTGCCTTTAAACCAAGGCATAAAGTAGGCCTTTGGAGAAGCTTTGCAGTGGAGGGGAGATGTTTTACAGGACATTCAGGAGGGAGACTTTTTATTACCTTAGTGTTAGTCTGCTTCAGCTGTAGTAGGTTGAGAGGGATACTAGAAAGAAACATTACAGTAAAGGGAGGTCGGATGGGAGATCTCCTTCTGTGCTAAGTATTATCACCCCTTAGTTGGTGCATAATGGAAATGTACAGGATACTATGGAAGGAGCTAGAATAGGTAGGAGAACCCAAGTGAAATTTTGAGCAGGGTCTGTTTATTGATGTGCATCATGTTCCTTCAATATTTAAATTTTTATTTAGGGCCCTACCTGTGTCTCTGGGTTAAAGATTCTTACGTGGCAGCACCTTGTGTTAATGGTATAAATGGAATTCTACCCATCCTCCCCCTCAAATTCTCTTCTTATTCCTCTTCTTCCACTGCAACTGAAAGATTATTTATAAACATTGTATTTATATTCCATAACAATCCATTTATATTCTCCTCTCAAAGAAGTGGAACAACTCTTCTCTGTCCAGCTTTACTGATCAGAATACATTGAACTTTTTATTTCATCGTGGAGCCAGTATTTACAGGAACCAATACATTCCAATTTCTGTGTTCCCTGGTCTTCCATTTTAATTTCTTTCAGAATTAAAACTTTCTGTATTAGAAATATACTGCTTTATCCTTCTGTTGATGAATGGCAAATCTAATGTCATCTGTCAGGGCTGGAAGGTTAAGAACTGAAATCCAGATTTTAAAGAAGGGATAGCTCAGGTGTGGACCAGTTCCTGTTTAGTTGTGCTCCAGGCCCCCCACACTTGTGCCTACGTAACTATCTCCCCCTGCAGGCACCTGGTTGCTCTTGCATCATCCACATTACTTCCTGTAACAGAGGGCATGAGGGTATGTTTTTGCATTCCGGATGTTAAAACAAATAATCAAGCATAAAATCCCCATTCTCCTCCCACTCTGAACAGCACAGTAAACATCTCAAAAGAATTGATGATACACGTTGTTTCCATATCACCTCTCATTCAATAACAGATTCCGATCCGTTTCTTCCAGGTCCCCCCTTCAATGGCCTTCTGCGCTGCCTAATGGCCTTCCTCCTTGTATTACTCCAGCATTCAGCCTTCAAGTGCATTCAACATAGTTTCTGTTGAAGCACTTTTCTCGGCTTACAGGGTACTTCCCAGATTTTGTTCCCTCTTCACCGGGCTGCTCTTTCTCAGTCTCTTGCTGACATGTCCTCTTTTGACCTTTACAGTTGGTGTGCCTTGGGCAGGTCTCTGTGCTTGTCATTCTTATTTTCTCTCCCCTCAACTTTCTCCCTGCCTGAGTAAAAAAGGTGCATGAAATCGAACCACGTGAAAATGAGGTCTTTCGAAGTGAAAATTAGGTGATTATCAGCAATTCGCTGATTCACCCTAGTATTTCTAACCTAAACTCCTTTCCTGAGTTCCACATGCACGGTCTACCTGACATCTCATTTCTATTGTATGTCTAATAGGCATCTCAAACACAAAACATGTCTAAAATAGGATTTTTGTTTCCATCCATCTTGTTCAATTCCAAGTCTTCTCTCCCTCATTAAATGCCACTGCTAAAGAGTCATTTTTGATTTTTGCATTTTCCTCATCTCTAAAATATAATCCATCACCAAGTCCTTTCCCTTCTATCATCAATTAATATGTTGGATTTCTAGGTCCATTCTAAGGTACTCTAATCCAAGCAATCCTACATCTTGAGTGAGCACTGTAATGATTCCATTTTTTTTTCTTCCTGCTTGCACTCTTATTCCCCCCTACTGCCCAATCTCTAGTAAATAGGGTGACCAATGGAAAAATATATATCAGAATCTCATACCTAACAATCAAGAAAACAAAAATAACAGCAAAAATAACAAGTCTTTAAAGACTTCCCAATGCATTTAGACTAATCCAAATCCTTATCATGCTTCTTACTAGGGGTTAAACAACCCTAGCCCGTGGGCCACATTGAGCCCCCTGCCTGTTTTTATAAATACTTCTATTGAGACACAGTCATGCTCAGTCAATTACACATTATCTAGGATTACTTTTGTCCTAGAGTGGCAAATTGAGGCACTGCAACAGAAACCATTTGAACTGCAAAACCTGTGTTTACTATTTGAGACTTTACAGAAAATGTTTGCTAATCCTGGTTTATATGGTCCTGCACTACCTAGTTCCTACCTAGCTCCCAACTCCTCTCTAGCCATTCTGCCTTTAGCTTACTTATACCTTTTCCCCAATAGGCCTTGTTCCTATTACAAGACTAGGGCTATTGCCTTTTGTCATGAGGGGTTTCTTTGTATCTCCACAAGGAAAGTTCTTTATCTGGATCTTTGATTGGCTGGTACTTTCTCATTATCTAGCTCTCCATTTCTAGGACAGTGGTATTCCTTAATATTTTATCTAAAGTTGCTCTTGATTGATTGCTCTCTATCATGAATTTTTATTTCCTTCATTGCACTTATCACACTTAGTAGCAACCATGCAGACATTAAACAAAGGATACCTGGTATAATAATATCAGACCAGCTAGACTTTACAGCAAGACATATTCCTGGATGGACAAGACATTTGCTATCTGTAAAGAAGATAGTCTGTGGCTATACAGATACGGGACAAAATAGGCTGTACAACAAGAGAGACTGATAAAGAAACTTAGATATTTCATAATGATAATAGCTTAAGAAAAAAATCTCAAATTTGCATATATTTAAAGACATAGCCTTGATATATATAAAGCAGATACTGACAAATTGCAAGGAACAAAAAAAAAATATTCATAGTCACATGGCTAGAGCTTTTAACACCATCCTTTAAGGAACTCACATAAATATGCAGATAAAATATCATTAAGTCCTATCCACTCCTAATGAATTGCTTACATTTCTTTTTCAGGTCTTTGGTAGCCCACCCAATATACTTTTACAGCACCAAATATCTACCATTATTAAGGAAACTTTCTGTATCCATCTGTTAATAGCCTCCCATACTCTCACAGAGATTGAAGACAAATATTACTAAGCCTGGATACAGGTAGATAAATTGGGACTCAGAGCTAAATAATTTATAGTAGGTCACACAAAGAGTAATCAGGCCACATAGCTAAACAATTTAAATGTTGGTCTGTTGGTCTTTCTGACCTGTATCTTTTCCCATAGATTACACTTCCTTCTTGATGAATGAGTTAGCAATTTACTGTATCTTTTTCCTATAACTGCTATAAACCATTTTCTTCCTAATATTATACTCAGATAGGGATTGGCAGGAATTAAGATCATTAACAACCTAAAGGATGCTGGAGTGGTAGTTCCTATACTATGTTTGTTAAGTTTGCCAGTCTGGCTCCTACAGAAATGTGCAGATCCTAGAGAATGACTTCAGTATGGACCACTTCAAGCTCAAATAAGCAGAAACCCTGTTCACAGTTGCCGTGCTAGATGTTGTGTCATTGCTAGAGCAGATTTATAAAGCCTCATGTTCTCACGGTATGCAACCATTGATTTATTAAATGCATTCTTTCCTATTCTGGTCAGATAAGAGGATCAGACATAGTTTGCATTTATGCGACTGGCACAAAGACTTTCATTTATGCTTTTGCTTCAGGGCCATGTTAACTCTCTTGCCCTCTGCCATAATATAGTCTGAAGAGATTCAGACTGAGTTTCTCAGAACATTACATTGATCCATTAGATGACATCATGCTGACTGGACACGATGAACAAGAGGTGGTTAGCACACCAGAAGTCTTAGTAAGTTTTATGCTCTAGTGGTATCAGACTACATAAAGCATTTTACTTTTAAAAACTTGTAAATTCTCTGCCCCTTTGAAGTGTAAATCTCCCAGCTTCTTGCCAGCTTTACAATCTAGGAAGGTCTTTCTCAGAGACCTGGGAGCCATCCCTTAGATGTGTAACCCTCAGGGGCACCTGGGTGTCTCAGGTGGTTAAGCATCTGACTTCGGCTCAGGTCATGGTCTCGAGGTTTGTGGGTTTGAGCCCCGCCTCAGGCTCTGTGCTGACAGCTCAGAGCCTGGAGCCTGCTTAGGATTCTGTCTCTCTCAAAAATAAATAAACCTTAAAAATTAAAAAAAAAAAAAAAATGTAACCATCAGGGTACCTGGGTGGCTCAGTTACCTGAGTTGAGTGACTTTGGCTCAGGTCATGATCTCAAGCCCCACACTGGGCTCGCTGCTGTCAGAGCAGAGCCCACTTTGGATCTTCTGTCTGCCTTGTTCTCCACCCCTTCCATGCTCATGCATGTACTCTTCCTCTCTCTCAAAAATAAACCTTAAAATATTTAAAAAAAGAAATGTGACCATTAAGAATGATAGTTCCCCAATTTCCCAGGCTCTGCAAGTGGGTAAGCACCAATTAGCACACACAGATGGCCTAATCACATTGATTGGCAGCTCCCCCCATGCCCTCCAGTACTTTCCCACCAGTTCACCTGAGTGTTTGAAAACTAACCTTCAATCTCTCTCTTCAATTACGCAATAGTCCTTTTCCTTCAGGTTTATTAAGATACAATTGACCTATAACACTGTTTAAGGTGTACAACATAATAATTTGATATCTGCATAGATTGTGAAGCGATCATCACAGTTAGTTAACATCCATCCCTTCAGAGTTAGAAGTTTTTCTTCTTATGATAAGAACTTTCAAGATCTCTCAGCAACTTTTCAACATACAATACAGTATTGTTCACTTGGACATAGTCTTCCTTAATTCCATTCGGTATAATCTTTCTTTGACCCAGGTTTCATGATCAGAAGAACTGGAGAAGTTGCTTTGAAGGTACTGAGTCCTGAACCATCTACCTTTGGACCATGACATGAGAGAAGAACAAACATTTATCTTATCTGAGCAGCTAAATTTGTGCATCTTTGTTGGAACAGCTTGGCCTGGCCTTTGTCATAATATAAGACCTATCTGACAAAGTTCCTTTAAAAAGATGACAGGATAAAGTTTGAAAAAAAAAATATATTGTTTTTTTTCCCCTCTGAGCATGAATTATGGCATTGAACTTTGTTAAACGTCCAAACTTACGAAAATGTAAAAGTTCATGTATCATCCATTACCAAAAAAAAAAAAAAAAAAAAAAAAAAAAAAAAAAAAAGGAAATAAATGTGCTATTTAAATCTTGGACCAAAACTGCGTTGTCCAGAAACAGGAAAACCTAAGTAGATGAATAAATATAATAGTTTAAGATTCAAATTGGCCACATTATACAGTGATTGATTAAAAAACATTGTAGAGAACCTACTCTGAGTTCTATTTGCTCAATATTTAAATTGCTCAGAAAAGGTAAATATAAAAGCATGATAAATGTAAAAAAGAATACTTCTGTGTTTTTATGGTCACATATGTTTTGATTTTCTAATGAGCATTTTGCCATATCCATATTACATGGTTTTGGGGATAATGCTAATTTTCACCAGGTCATTCACTGATGCTCTTTCTTCTTTCCTTTATTCCCTTCATTTGTAAATATTCTTTACATTGATCCAATAAAAACCTGTGAATACTTCTATCGTGCCTGGAACCATTTCAGGTGTCACACAAAGTACTAAAGAGATTCTCAATGGGAGATGCACAATAAAATAAGAAGTCACAGAAACAGAATATTAGTTTATGATAAAATCTCAAGTGCGAGTGAGAGAAGGAAACCGGATGCTGTCAAGGAGGCTAACTGTGTGGAGGAGAGCTAGGTTAGCTAAGCCGGGCACGCAGGCCTGTGCAGAGCCAAGAAAGAGGATTCCAGACCCAGGGGAGTGCAAATGCAAAGACCCCCCCTGGCAAGGAGAGATCTTGACTCCCCAGAAAAAGCAACAGCTATTCAAGGGGAATAAAGTGATCAAGGAAGAGAATGGGATGGGATGAGGTGGAACTAGAGAGGCAAGCCTAGAAGAGGGATGTAGGAGACAGCTAAGGAGGTTAAATTCTGTTCTAAGCACAAAGTGGGGTTTTAAGAGGAACAGTAATAGAATCAATTTACATTTGTCAGAAATCAATCCGGTGGTGCCTAGAAGCGAGACTGTCTTACCCTTCATCATTGAAGTCACAGCTTGATGGGGGGGTGGGGATTCAGGAAAAGCAAGGACTTCCCAGTGTTGGGAACTTTGTAGTGAAATCACTAGACCCCAAAGTTCATTTGCATATTATGGTCTGATTGGTTTTAAAATGTTTCTCGTTTGTATTCTAATCAGACTTTCAGCCAGATGGCTTGCAGCTGAAACAAACAAACAAAAAAAATCTATCCAGATAGGCACAGGGCTTTTGTTGTTTTGTTCCCCTGCTTTTTAGTAGGGTAGTTTGGCCCCTGTACCTGCAGAGGGGAGAGCAGATCTTGGAAGACCTCGCAATTTCTCTGGGGCATCCAAAAAATCTGCAAGCATTCTCCCGTAAGTCTGCAATAGAGCTCATATTACTTATGCACTCATCTTCTCCACATCAGGATTTAAAAGACAAAACTGTTTTTCTTTAAACTTCCCAACACTAGCAGTATCACTGTGAAGTTAAAGGAGTTGGAATTAAATCATTCATGCACAAATTTACAGGCAGCAGAAAATCCAAAGTAACTGCTCTAATACTTGGCAGATTACTACTTAGAATATGAGCATATCTGAATAATTAATATAAATAAATCACATACTTTAAGACTATTCCTGCCATATTGACATTACAGGAAAAAGGATTTTAATTATGCATAAAAAATTATATTGGACAAGCATCCTTGACGATGATTACAACTCAACAATTTGATTTGAGTTTTTTGGCTTTCTTTTAGGAGACAATTAAATGCATTTGAAATGCTTCATTAACTAGAAAGTCTGTTTTATGCTCTCCGGAGATGAATTTATACTTGTGAAATATGCAAATATTTTCCAGGTATGAAATTTTAACTGCTGTTGAATTTATCTGAAGCACCATGAAAAGTGAAACATTGCTCATAATTCCATGTTTCATTTTAACAACCTTGGCTCCACATTTGTCTCAGAATTGAGATTTTTGAAGTCAATCAGTTTTAGTGATGATGAGCTCACTTCCCCAAGTAATATCTGCCAGGCTTCATGGGGCCCAACCACCATCCTCCGATTCCAAACAGGACCAGAGTGGGAACTGGCTGTGCAATGAGTCGGGAGCTAGCTAGCCCAGCAGCTGCAAATTCCATCTTTACATGCTTTGTTTTCATAAATTGCCTCTCCTAGAATGTAAATGCCCTCTAGAAAAATGGGATTTAAAACCTGGCAGCATTTGTCTTTCACTTGCTGGCTTAAAAAAATATATTCAACATTAAGAAAATGTAACTAAGAGAAATATTTTGATTGTACCTGCAGATATGTTCACAGTAGGAGAGACTTAGTTTTATAGCCCACAAAACCACTTAGGAGTGTTATATGGGGTGCCTAGACATTAGTGATTCAGTGATAGGTAAGGTGAGAAGGCAGGGATTGTGAGAGGAGGTCCAGAAATTTGGAAATGGGAGAGAAGAGGCATCCATTGTTATCCACGGGAAGAATTCTGGCTTGGATGTCAGATCATCTGGATTTTTTTATCCCAGGATTATAAACAAAGTCATTATAACTACTCAGATTAAAATAGATCCAGAACGGAGCCAAACTTTGTGTGAAGCTTATACATTTCTGGTGGAAAAAGTAATTAAAATTATAAATATAAAATTAGGCATAGATCTCTAAAAGGGGATTATGTAGCGAGGGACCTTGGAGCTTAAACTCTTAGTGTCATGTTAAATTTTGCTACAGGAGATGTCAATTGCTATTTTCATAGGATATAGTTGAGATCCAAAGATAAGAAATGGCTTCCAGCTAGTACTTGGTAGAGCTAAGCCTTGAATCTGGTCTCAGGAAGCTGGGATTTCTACTTGTTCTATTACACGGTAGGAGCTCCCTCTGTGACCTCAGGCAAGTTACTTCCCCTCTGGTCCTTCAGTCCTATCTTGAAAAATGAAAGTCAAAACAAAATAAATGTAAAGGTCTTCCCAGTTTAATGAAAGCACTGGCCTTTACCCCAGTTTAAAAACAGCAAACTTTTCCTTGCTGCTTCTCAGAATCTCACCCCCAATGATGTAGCAGAAGATAACACAGTGACTGGTAGTACCACTGTGACGTCAGCTTCCCAGGGTTGGGTTGCTGGTCCTACTATACATTAGCTGTGGATGCTTGGGCAAGTCACTTCTGTTTTCTCAATTATAAAATAATAACTACTGGCAGAAGTTATACTGGTTAATAACATAGTGCAGTAAGAATTAGCCATTATTTTTTTGATCAGTCACCAATCAAAAACAGCTCCTATCCATATCCCTCAACACCTCTTCCCCTAGCTTTTTTCTCTTACCATTTCCACTAAGGATGCCTTCCCAGAATGCACTTCAGTATCAGGATAGAACCATGGTATCAGCACACATACCCTTTTCATTTCTCCTCTGCTGTTTCCCCACATCCTCTGAGTATCTAAGGGCCCACCATCTTTCTGGGTTTTTGTTTTGTTTTGTTTTTTTGTCATTCCTCTTTGCTAAAGCAATATGCTTTCATTTATCTTTTCTTCTAGAAGACCACATTGTCTTTGAAACTGCTCCCTCCTTTCTGTTACCTATCCTCAGGAATTCTGTCTTTCTCCGAGTGAGGAAGCTTCAGGGCACCTCTCCACCTCCCACACATTTCAGCTCTTCTAATTAGCGACCCACTGATACAGGAACCATCTAGCTCGAATGGGGCATACAGTGAGGCCGGTATTCACCTCTCAAAGCCTTGGTTTTCTTCATTCACATATTGGGATAGTAATTGTTTCTCCCTAACTGTGGTATGGATTAAATTAACCAAAGCATGTAACTTAACATACTGCCCAGCACGCTGCCAGCCCTCAATAACTATTGACTGCTATCACCATCATTATTATGTGCAGAAGAATTTGGTAGCACGCTATTTCCTTTCCCCCTGCAAAATACTTTCCAGAACGGGTCCAGTGATATCACAGTTTCACAGTCTGGAAATAATGAGCAAAAGGTTGAAGATGTTGGTAAGGTCATCTCCTGATCAGGGACACTTATTTTTATGATTGCAGAATCCATTCTTATGCCGATATACAGTAATCATATTGCATTCTTATGAAATTTTTTCATAAAAAAATATCTTAAGTGACTAAACATTCTTAAGAGACATTTACTGATGCTGTGATTGAGGCAGTATTTCACTTCTCTGTAAACAATCTTTTAATAAGTAATTTCAAAAGATATGTTCAAAATAGGAATGCCATCAGGGAGATGTTGATGCAGATGGGATATTTTAGAGCTCAAAGCAATTAAGAGTTCTTGGCAAAGAGGAAAAAAAAAAAAACTTTGAAGAAATAGGATCCAATTCTTTATCCATGATAATTTAATGTTGTTCTTTTAAACTGTCTTATTAGCAATCAATTTATGATCTACCCAAATTTAAGACAATGGCATATAACTGAAGCCCTAATATATTCTGGGTGTATTCATTTAAAATATTGATTGAGTCAGTGTCCTATTTCACAATGTTCTACTTTAATGCAATAAAGATGAGCTATCGGCTAGGTCTTTTAAGAATGACACTGAGTTCTGGAATTACTAAGTGTTTGGCATGAAAAGATAGCATTACCTAATAATGAAAGTTTGTCATCTCTGAAAGTTCTCTAGAGTTTCTTACATATTAGTACTACTGATTAGGTTTATGATGATTGACTAATGGTGTGAAGATGTTTGGTTAAATGCAAACAAGACTCCTATCAATAAAGAATAACACTTTGCTCAGTGGAAAAATGAGAACTGAGTTATTTGTTAATGTAAATCATAACATACAGGGATTCAAAGCATCAAAATCTCAATTATTGTCATTATAAAACTAAAATTCTTCCTAAATGTTGGGTCCCAGAAACTGTAAATTCAAATCACTGAAAAGTTACCAGAACATCCAAACATCCTTTGACTTATTCATCCTTTGTTGACTTACTCATAAAACATAGGAGTATCAACTATACCGAAACATACACTAGTTACTGTATATCCAAAGATTGAGAAACAACAATGTGGAAACTGAGCCAAAACAAAGGAGACAAAACAAAAAATGACAAATCTGCAATTTGGAACTTTAGAACTTTGAAAGAGAAAGAAGTGTTAAAAAAAATAATGGGGGAATAGAACTTAGAAAGGGGGGCAATAGTTTTGGGGGATAGGACATCTATGCTGGGGCCTAAGTGATTCGAGGAGAAAGCCTGGAAGAAATCCAGCAGAGGAAGCTACACATGTAAAGGCCCCAAAGTACTCCATTATTTGATAAATGGCAAGGTCACAGTGGCTCAAGGTTAGTGAACAAAAGGAAGGGTGGCCTGAGAGGACCTTGGACAGGGAAGAGTCACATTATACATGTATATGAAACAGTTACATTTTAAAAATAGGCAGGGGGACCCTTAATTTCTGGAAGGGACCCAGTTAATATAGAACTTAGGCATTGACCTCTTGCTATTAGATAGTGGATATTTCTATCTTGAATCCTGGAGCAAATCAGGAGGCAATGTAATGGAAGGAAATAAAGGGAAGGGAGTCTGGTGGGGAAGAATTCTACAGAACAGAAGTGGGGGAGCATAGTGTGAGTAGGGGATTTTGAGAAAAGAGGAGAAACACAGCTTTTAGTATCGATTTTTAATATACACACTGTTCTTTCCAGAGATTAGAAGCCTCGGTTTCTAATAGATGAACAATTTGTTTAACACATGTTTATTGATCATTTGCTATGTGCCAGACTTTTTCAATTTAACAAGATTTCATGTGATCAGATTGATAGTAGTACAATAATGGAAATCATGAATGAAGGATATAGAAAATGAAACTCTCTCTGGTACAGAGAGACATTTACTTCACTTGGAAGGTAAGGTCATTCATACGTTTGAAAAATATTTTGTATGCTGATCATATGAAACTCCGAACAAGGCTCTATACACTCTGGAGTATACAGAGTTTGGTCAAGTCTGCATCCTTCTCTCAAAGATCTCATATCCAATGGAAGGAAGACAATTACAGTAGAGTCAAATTTGATAGGGTTCTGGAGATCCCCCATATGTGTGCTACGTAACAGTTGCAGCTTCATTAATTTAGCCCACAACAAAATGCATTGGACACCAGTATGTACCAACTATCACCAGCATGTCTGCTCTGAAATAATACTTCACAGAATTTAGTAAGGAAAAATCTGTACTGTGTGCCTACTTTGTGCCAGACAACATGCTGATGGGATTCCTCTTTATTCTCATTCATCACAATGATATTACACTCTGCCTCTTTGATGAGGAAACTAAGACACATAAAGTATATGCAGTTTGCCCCAATTTCACTAGATATTAAGCAGCAGAGATGGAATGTGAATAGGTTTTTGATCCTAAAGCCAGTTCTCCCCTTTTCTTGACTACTTCTGGATCTCTTCCTTGTAAAGGAAAATACTTTGTTTCAGAAAAACAGGACACATAAATTTTAGAACAGGAAGTTTGGAGGTAGATTTAGGTGTACCAAAGTGGAAAGGTATTCAAGACATAGTTAAGTGTCAAAGAGTACATCGGAGGTCAAAACATACCAATACATGCCAATTTATTAAATAATAAACCCTAAGCCAAACACAATAAACTGTAGGACATATGGGAAAGGGACTTAAAGGTATATGCAAAACTGGTTTCCAGGTTGGTCACTCAGAAGGCAATGGGATTACCGGGTGAGATAGAAATTTTTTTTTTTTTTTTTTTTTTTTTGAGAGAGACAGACAGCAAATGAGCAGGGGAGGGAAAGAGAGAGAGAGAGAGAGATAAAGTGAGACAAGGAAGGAGAGGGAGACAAGGAAGGAGAGGGAGACAAGGAAGGAGAGGGAGACAAGGAAGGAGAGGGAGACAAGGAAGGAGAGGGAGACAAGGAAGGAGAGGGAGACAAGGAATCCCAAGCAGGGTTCTTGCTGTCAGTACAGAGTCCAATGCAGGGCTCGAACTGACAAACCATGAGATCATGACTTGAGCCTAAGTCAGATGCTTGAGCTAAGTCAGGGCACCACTGAGCCACCCAGGTGCCCCTGAGACCGATAACTTTTATCCTGTACTCTATAGTTTAAATTTTTGACAAGAATGAATCTGTATGGTACGCGTGTAATTGCATACAACCAATAGATACACGTCAGTAAATGCATTTTATTTGAAAAGCTAGGTGATACATACAGCAGTATGGTTTCATGTATGTAACAGTTTAGGGACCATTTCCTCCATCCTGTGCATAGACACACTTCCTCTGGAGTTTTACGAAAGAGGTTAACCATCAAATAAAAGAACTGATGGCAGCAGAGCATTTCATACCAGTGCTGTTGAAGATGGTACTGTAGATTAGAGATTCTTGGTCACTACAAGATTTTTTATTGTGGCGGAACATTTCATGCCATCAAGGCTGTCTGAGATGGTGCTGTTGATAAACTCAGACTAAAGACTCTTGGTCATTACAGGATCCCCACAGATCAGACCACAGATGCCAACTGTGAACTTAGTCACACAGAGCCTGCTCTGAGGTTGGGATTCTTGCTTTTAGACCTTACATTTAGGTCGTTAAGAGCAGCAATAACCACCAAAATGCTCTTATTTCACCCGCAAGGTAAGCACCGACTCTTAACCTCTTTCCGTGTTTGCCAAGCACTCCTTTTGATTGTTAGTTTTTAGATGTTTTTATACACCCCTTGAGACATTTCGTGTGCGGTCTCCATGGCTACTCTTTCTGAAGAGTTCTTTTGGCAACTGTATAACTTGCAACGACTCAGAACTTTCAGGTCTCCAAAACAGTCCATCTTTATGATGAAGCTGGGATTGCCAATGAACTGGGTAGATCATAAGTTTTTGAGTTTGATACTTATGTTAATGTCAGTTCCAGTCTCTAAGCTTTTTTCAAAACATTGACCTCTAGATCAAAAAACTCCTACATCACTATAGAAAGTAGATCGCCAGGCTATGAAGAGAAAAGCCATGACCCAGAGTCACTCAGCATGTTCAGCTGATCGAACATAAACTAGCACTTGAGCTCCTGACTTCTACTTTGGCTCACTGTCCACCTATGTTGTGGTACCCATATGGGAGTCTTTTTGGGTGGTCTCTGCTTACCCTGAGTCAATTGTCACACCATCACAAAGTCAAAATAGATAC
Organism: Panthera leo; assembly: GCF_018350215.1. Classification (NCBI taxonomy): domain Eukaryota; kingdom Metazoa; phylum Chordata; class Mammalia; order Carnivora; family Felidae; genus Panthera; species Panthera leo. The sequence goes on along the minus strand of NC_056695.1, from coordinate 51,211,244 downwards.
ACCTTCACAACTCCTCTTGCTGCAGACTGAAGGTTTGTGTGTCCAAAATTTGTATGTTGAAACTCTCCCCTCCAGTGTGATGGTATTTGGAGATGGTGACTTTGAGACATAATTAGGTGATAAGGGTAAGGCCCACATAGTGGAAGCAAGCTCTTATGCCCTGCTTTCTCTCTGCCTTGTGAGAATATATCAAAAAGGTACCCATCTGCAGACTAGAACTGATTGGCCAGCATCTTGTTGTTGGACTTCCTAGCCATCAGAACTAGGAGGAACAAATTTCTATTGTTTAAGCCAACCACCCAGTGTATCATATTTTTATTATAGCAGCCTAAACTAACACACATCTAGAACACATTTTTATTTATAATTTAATAACAGTAAAAAAAAAATCTCTTAAACACCACACTGTAGAAACTTAACTCAATTCCTCATTAGATAGCTTTTCTCCAAGAAGTTTTCCCCAGGGGGCATCTGGGTGGCTAAGTTGGTTAAGCATTTGACTTTGGCTCAGGTCATGATCTCACAGTTCATGGGTTCAAGCCCCACATCTGGCTCTGTACTGACAGCTCAGAGCCTGGAGTCTGCTTCGGATTCTGGGTCTCCTTCCTCTCTCTGCCCCTCCCCTGCTCATGCTCTGTCTCTCAGTCTCTCAAACATAATGAATGAACGAATGAATGAATAAGTAAATAAGTTTCCCCAGTATTCTTTTATTCCCTGGATTTTGCATAGAGAGGCCAGATTTAGGTATGATTGTGTTTTTTAAATATAGGTATGGTTGTGTTTTTTAAATTTTTATTTATTTATATTTTTGAGAGAGAGAGAAAGAGAAGAACAAGAGAAGAGAAGAGAATCAAATTGAATCGAATCCCAAGCAGGCTCAATACTCAGCATGGAGCTCAATCTCACGACCCTGGGATCATAACCTGAGCTGAAATCAAGAGTCTGATACTCAATCAGTTGAGCCACCTAGGTGCCCCGGTGTGACTGTCTTTACATTTAAAAGATTTCTTGGTAACCTGACAAGCTAAAACAATAAACCAGGAAAAGTTCTGAGTTTTTCTACTTTTCCCTTTTACTGACCATATTTGGAGAATATATAAGCAATTAAGTTGAAATCATTCAATAAAAGGGAAAAAAGCAAAGTGAATAATAAACAAGCTAGAAATTTAGCTCCTAAAAACCAGCATCATGAGCAAAGTAATTTGCAAAACTCTTTAGGGGTATGCTAATTTCATACACACAGACACAGACACACACACACACACACACACACACACACAAGTCCCTTATCAAAATATTTGGTAAACTGGCATATTATAGTTCTCACTTTGAAATGTATTAACCAAAGCTCCAATAACAAAGATAACAAATGCATTTAACTTTAATTTTTAATTCAAGAGTTCCCAAACTTATTTGGGAAAAAGACTCCTCTTTCAATGCCCACCATTATCTTGTAGAATATACTTTGGCTCTAAAGGAGAGCAAGTTGAGAATGGGATCCTACAGTTTTACAGGCCACTCTAGCCACAAGACCTGCTTTCAAAGCAGGAAGGGCCCATTGTTTTCTTTTAAACTAAATGTTCGGATCACAATATCCTGTACAGTTTTCTCTCGATCACAATGTCGTCAATGAGTGCCCACATTCACACACTTTCTAAAACAGCTAGAATGACCAAGACTCAGCAGCTTGATTAGAGGACATGGCCCTGGGCATCAGCAGACCAGGACACCAGGCTTGATGTAAACGTTTAATCTTGGGAATTTGTGCATCTGAACATCAAGGAGGTGAGAACAGGATCATTTCCCCCTTGAATCTTCCGTGATTCTGTAACAGTCTTTCCCATTGTCACAAGGCAAAGATCTGACATATCTGGTAGTCTCAGAGTTTAGTAAGAGTGTTCCCTGAGTTATTGGGGTCTTTGGAGATTACAGCAATTAGAAGATTAAAAGATCTTAAAAGGTAACTACCAGAGCTATTTCAAATAGATCTGAAGAAACGCTTGCAATTTCCTCAAGAGATGAAAGGATTGCAAAAGCGAAGGAGGTTTCTGGCCAGTTTTCCAGTGAAATACAATCAATGGGAATTTAGTGGCAGATAATGCCTCTGCCAGAATAATGGTAACTTGCTTTAACAAATAAACCCTAAAATGTCAGTGGCTAAGGCAAAGTTTTTCTTATTTATGTAATAGTCCATTGCCGCTGTTCCTGGTCAGCAGAGGTTTTTTAATTCAGATGGTGATTTAGCAATCAAAGCTTTCCACACCTTATAGCGCGGGGTCCTTTGCATCTAGCCCCAGAAAAAGAAGGAACACCTCCCACTTAAATGCTTTGTACTAATTACAAGCTTCTTGAGCAAGCAGGTCATGTGGCTCCCCTAGATGCAAGGAGTTCGAAAATGGAGCTCCTGTCTAAGGAGCATTAAATACAAAATGGATATGGTACCTGAGCAGGCCCTGAACCGACAAAACCACTTCAGCCATGGGTAAAATGGGTAAAATTTTGGATAATTTTTAATTGTAGTGGCCACTCTGGGGACCATTTAACTTAGGTAAGTTAATCCATGTTAAGGGACACCCTTGAAAAGCAGGGATCCCAAACCTCTCAGAGACAATGGAATGCATTATTTGCTATGCAGACGCTTTTAAAAAACAAAATGACTCCAAAAATAGGTCTGAAAGGATTTTTACAGCATGCAATAATCAATCTTTAGTTTAAAAAAACAATGTTGGCCTTCTGAGCCGGTAACCTTGACCCAGTCTGTCTTCCAGAAACAATTCCAATCCAGCTATTTTTCTGAGTTTTATATGACTGTACCCAAGGCATGGCTAAAATTGTAAAGTGAAAGCTATAAGATCTGTGTCTATTATATATATGCATGTGTATATATATATATATATACACACACATACATATATACACACACACACACACACATACATATATACACACACACAATACATACATATATATACACACACACACAATACATACATATATATATGTGATATTTTTTAAGTTCTATTTAATTGGCTTAAAGAAAAATAATCACTTACATGAGTATTCCTAAAACCCTCAAATATAGAAATAAACCCACATGTTTTTCAAGTTCACATGATCTGGGATAATCGTCAATAAATAAGTTAGTTTAAGTTTGTTGGTTTAATGGAAGTAGTCATATCTTCAGAGTTGTCAATATCGTGCAAGCATCTACTTTTCTACCTGGATTTACTGGTCAAATAAGCTCATGATGTCTCTCTGTTACAAAATTTATCAGCAAGAAAAAGAAGAGGGTTGTTAGCTTTTTGAAGTCTAATACAAGCATAATTATTAAAAACAAATACTTCAGAGAAAGGTAAATAAAAGTTTATGCTAACTAACTAACTAATGAATATTCATTGAATATCTACAGCTTTCCTACAAAGACAACATACTGGACATTGGTTGCTAAACATAAGTTTAAATTTACTTTTGGCTTTTAAAAAAAATTAATTTTATTTATGTGTTTTTAGAAAGAGGGCACAAGATGGATTAGAGAGAGGAGAGAAAGAATCTCAAGCAGGCTCCATGCTCAGTGCAGGGCTGGGTGCAGGGCTCAGTCTCAGGACCCTGAGATTATGACCTGAGCCAAAAATCAAGAACCGGACGCCTAAGCAATCAAGCCACCCAGACACCCCATTTTTGGCTTCTTAATAATTACACAGAAACAAAAAGTATTTGGGTCCTTTAGAATGTCTTTTGTCGCATTAAAAGAAATTATACTTATGAAACACCTATGGCCTTAAAAATACTATAAGTTTTAATTATATATAAATTTGCTCATCTACAACGGGATGCTAGTATATGACAGACAGTTGCTAATATATGATAAACAGATAATTGCCCGTTGCCTAGTTTTCACTGGAAAGTAAATGTTGCAAGTATTTAAAATTGATGGTCACTATGTAAAAATGGAACTACTAGAAACAGTAAGAGTGAAGGGAAACACCTTTATATGCAAAATGTGAGAAGAAAATAAGACTTATTTCTATATGAAGAGTATTCAAGGAAAAGAAGAGGTGTTTTTGTTAAGGAAAAAGACTATTGTCTAAAATGACAATTCTAAAAGAAAAAGAAAAATAGACAAGACCTAAATGGGTACACAAAGTCGCAGGCTTGTGGGAATGAAATTTTATGTTGTGAGTTCAAAGCAGGCTAAATTGAACAGATTTGATAAGGATTTTCAAGCTCATTTTCAAATGAGCTGAGTAATGTACAAATACAAAAATAGAGTTTAATTTTCTGTTAAAGAATTTTTTACATCATTGGTCTACTCAACGTTTAGATAAGGATTTTCTTTATTTTTAATGTAATCTGTCCAGAAAACAAATGTTTCCCACATTGTCTTTATCAGGTCTTTTATTACTTAGAAAAAATGATGGGGCGCCTGGGTGGCTCACTTGGTTGGGTGACTGACTTCAGCTCCGGTCATGATCTCGCAGTTTGTGAGCTCAAGCCCTGCATCAGGCTTTGTGCTGATAGCTCACAGCCTGGAGCCTGCTTCGGATTCTGTCTGTGTCTCCTCCTCTCTCTACCCCTCCTCTGCTCATACTCTGTGTCTCTCTGTTTCTCAATAATAAATAAACGTTAAAAAAAAGAAAAAGAAAAACTAAGTCTTTACAATATTATATGAGCTAAGTTCTGTGTGAAAGGTTTATGTATTTGCCTATGAAATCTTTTTATGGTCACTGATTGGATAACTAAGCCTTATTTTACAATGCCTTACGTTTCTATTTGATCAAATGCCTTCAGCCTTTTGACATTTTTGACAAGCTTCCCCCAATCAAATTCTAGATAATATCTCCTTGACTTCAAACAAACTAAACCTTTCCAGAGGGGCTCTGGAAAATCTCATAAGATTTGCTCTCTCCCCTTACAAAAAGAGAAAGGTTCATGTATTTAGACTTCGTGGATACATTGAATTGCATGGGAAACACTGTCAAAAAGTAATATTTAACCCTTAGATTGTATTTACATGGGTATGTATTACTAATATAATTCAGATATTATAGGACATTCCTAAATTTCTGAAATGTCCTGATGTAATATTGTCTGTCATAATTCCAGTTATTATCTTGAAATATTATAGATCAAGAAAACAACCAAATTTATTTGGCATCATTTTTGTATGTGTGTGAACTCTCAGAACTTTAACCATAGCTATTGTTAAGTCTTTTGTCATTCATAGACCATTGTTTTACTCGCAATTCCTCTCTGAAAGCATTTACAATGAACTACAGATAAAAATGTTTCATCTTCAAAGAGATTCATGGAAAAGAACCTGAGAAGTACACCAGAATACAGGTTTCTGATAACTTTAAGATCATAACAACTGAACTAAGGAAGAATTTCTAAAACTCTAAATGAAACTGAATAGTTCAGAAAGCTGCTAACCAAAGATGAAGCAAAAAGAGAATCACAAGAGATCCAATGTACTAATGAAGAAGATTATAATATTTATAACTTCATTTAAAACACTGTTCCTTAAGCGTTTTGTTTTCCAGATTTAAAAGACCCCTTTTTCTCCTCTTTTGTAAGCCTTTTACAACTTACAGTAATTTGGTAAAATATACTTTTGTAAACAGACCTTGAAACATTTATTTTTCTCCCTACCTGCTCCCTCCAGAATTCAGGAACTCTTAATATTTTTATTTTTCATGACAACATATGTACTTACCTAAGTTCAATAAGAATCGATTGTCTTTGTGTAACAGGACACAATTAAACAAATAGTTTGGCTTCTTAGCCTAAAGAAACTTTCAAGATCTCAGGGAAAATTTTTTACTACCCAACAATTTTAAAGTACTAAGGTTGACTTTATGGAGTCAATAAAACCCCTTGGTCAAAACCAAAGTTTTGACTGAAAGGCCATATTTGAGAATATGCATAGAATCACTATTCTTCCTTCATTTGTGAAGATCATTAAGCCGAGCTTAACAAGACTATTTGAAGGAAACATGACTTACACTTGTTAATAAGACTTCTTTTACAAAGAAATTTCATTATAAATATCTTTGATAAGAATGGGAAGACTATAAAAAATGTGTTTCCGTAGGAAATTGTAGTGTACCCATTTTCAGATTCTAGTCCTGTTAAGGGTGCTGGACATTTTATCTACTTATCATCAACTCCAGAGAAACCACCACAACATATATACAGACAACCTTCATGTCGGTTACTGTCTGAGCCACTCAAGACAGTTCACGACAACACCGAATGTAGCATCAAAGTCAGTCAAACTGCCAACCAGGAAAATCCATTAGACTCAATCGGTTGCCATCCTTCTTCTACCACCTGAAGACGCTGCCAACTCAGATCTAGAGATTTTCCCAACTGGCTGCCCTCCAAGCTCAGAAACTTGAATCTTTAATTTGTTTGAACTTCAACCTTTGTTAACCTTTTCGCCTTTGTTTAAAATTCACCTTTGTTTTCCTTTTGTTTCCACAGAAATGCCTCTCCTTAAATTACCTGATTGCTCGCGTCATTTGGAGTCCTAATTTCCGTAAAAGGTCACGTTGCAACACCACTTCCTAAAATAAAACATCCTGTTGTTCATCTCGTCCTAAGTAATCAGGAGGCTATGTGATTGCTAACACATCAGGCTGTGCCTATGCAAATAACTCAGAACAAAGTCGACAGCCTATTACACGTTACCCCAAAAGCAAAATGTAGGTTGCTTAGCAAGGTAAAACCTGAATCTTATTATGAGCCATTTGATTTATTTAATTGGTTAAATGTTGGTTCCTGGTGAATTTTTCAGCTCTTGGCTGTTCTTCTCCTGAGAGTTGTCATATGAACACCTCTTGTGCACTGTAGTCTTTCAGGGATTTGAAATGCCTTTCAGCAGCCACTTATACATCAAAGGATACCCATCAGGAGTCAACGAGCACAAGAACTCAATGGTTACACGGACTACATGGCCGTCCATCCTGACTCAGCTAATGCAAAAAGCAAATATGGGATTCCCTGGCCTGGCAACACCAACAGTGGTAACTGAGAGGAATGTTGTACTAGCTGGCCACGCACTCAGCTTGCTGAGAGAAGCACGCAAGTGAGGAATAATTGAAATACAAAATGGAGACCAGGCTTGAGAAGTCCCTGAGCAGGCATAAGTCCCTTAAGCCATGTGAGCAAAGCTAAATCAATCTTATGTCATTAATATGAGAAAAACTTAGGTTCTTCCTTGTAAATGCCTCCAACAATCATAAACTTAAATCATCTTTCAGAAAATGCTAGGAGATAATCACTTCTAACCAAACCCCTGTTTGTGGAACCCCCACTGGAAATGTAAACCGCTTCATTTTTGCTTACTAACCATCACGTCCCATCGCGTCATACCAGTCTTTGAATTTGAAAGCTCCCACTTAGAAGACTGTTGTTATACTCACAATAGACTCTTAATAAATTCTATTTATTAATTTGGTGGTTTTAATTGCGCTATTTCTGGAGTTTTGACAAAAGCCATTTTCAGCAAAACCTCTGCACTACGGAAGGAGAGGTACGTACCTTGGTGAATAACTGTTGCTGTTATTGTTTTTTTTGCACGAATAACAATAGTATAATTAGTTTCCTAGTGCTATAACAAATTACCACAAATTTGGTAGCTTAACATCATGCACGTTTACTGACTTACAATTCTGGAAGCCCAAAGGGTGAAATGAGACTTACTAGATGAAAATTAAGGTATTGGTAGGCCTGCATTTCTTTATGGTGGCTCAAGGCAAAAATCCATTTTCTTACCTTTTCCAGCATCTAGAGACTGATGACATCCCCCATGTCTTGCTGCTCCTACCCACCTCTGAAGTCAGCAATAGTGAGTCACGTTCTCCCTTTTACCATCTCCTTGCTCTTCTCTCTTCTGCCTCACTCTTCCTCTTATAAGGACTCTTGTGATCTCACTGGGCCACGTGGATAATCTGAGTTAATGCCCTCCATCTGAAGGTCAGCTGGTTAGCAACCTCCATTCCATCTGCCGCTGCAATTCCCCTTTGCCTTAAAACCTGCCAACCTAGCAGGGGTGCCTGAGTGGCTCAGTCAGTTAAGCATCTGACTTCAGCTCATGATCTCCAGCTCCATGAGTTCGAGCCCCACATCAGGCTCCATGCTGTCAGTCCAGAGCTTGGAGACAGCCTTGGATTCCGTGCCTCCCTGCCCCTCCCCCACTCACACTGCCTCCATCGAAAAGTAAATAAGTGTTAAAAAAAAATCAATTCAACTCCTTATGACCAGGACATGACTTTTAGGGGACCCATTCTGCCCAAAACACAGTAACAAAAAGTCTAGTCACAATGGCACTTATTGAGTACCTTCTGTATACAAGAACCATTATACAGAATGATTCATTTAATCCTTAGAATAGCCCAATCAGGTGGGCATTTTTATCACCATCTTACAGATGAGAAAGCTGCATACCCAGCAGACCTGTGTTTGAAGTCACAGAGCCAGTGAAAAGGGGAAAGAATAGATTCAAATCCAGTTCCGTTTGACTCTAACACTCCCATTTTATCTCCAAACATCTACCTCTTTCCCATCATACTTTTCATTCCTTATTTTTCTGTAGATGTCATTGCCTCTTTTTTATAAGCAAAAGCCACATAATTCTCTCCTTTTAAAATACTTTTACTTTGTAAATGGTTGGAAAAAAATCAAAAGGAGAGTTATATTTTGTGAAAAATGGAAATTGTAAAAAATTCCAGTTCCAGTGACCATAAATAATGTTTCACTGATATATAAGCATGCTTGTTTGTTTGTGTATTGTCTATGGCTGTCTACGCAGGGCCCTTTCCTTTTCCCTCTAGTCACAGAGAAAAGTATTCTATTGGCTTCAAAGGTAAGTAATGGAAGTGTCCTCTCAGATTCCCCTAGAAGAGTTTCCAAACAGTGAGTAGACAGGCCAATATTACTTCACAGAGTAGGACACAGATCTCTTTGCAAATCTCAGACCCCAGGGTCCAGAAAAAGCACCTGGCCAGAGCTAGATGGCTCTGCCTTTGCTTTTTTAAGGGACACTGAGATTTGGAGACAGAGAATTTCGAGCTGGAAGAAAACTCAAACGTGACCAAATTCATCCTCTTTTTTTTTCTCCATATAATAAAAATGAAACCCAAAGGCAATGCTTGGGCTTGGGTTGCACAGAGTTATTTATAGCAAGGATCTAACTGCTGACCTAACAGCTGACTCCAGGTAGCATCTCTCTCAGCTTAGGCTCTTTCTTCCACATCCTCTAAACAAATTTGGCCCACCATCTGTTTTTTGTTCTTACAACCTGTGAGCTAAGAATTGTTTTCATCCACCCTCACCATCTGTGGCACAGCCTGGCCAGGCTGCACTGGGCTGAGGACGAGGCATTGTTGTGTGGAGAGACAATGTTCCAATCACACCCTCTCCTGTGTATACTCAAGGCAAGAAAAAAAAATTAATGGAAATCCTATTGAATACCATCCCTGGAACCTTTCTCTAGTCTATGAATGAGGAATGATCCAGACTTTGTCTTTAGAGAGAACGGTCTACTCCAGCCAAGGACAGTGCGAAGGATCTTTTACTTACAATCTCATTTAATCTTCATAACAAAATTGAATAATATTATACCCGTTTTACAGATAAAGCAATGAGACTCAGAGAAATTAACCCATTTTCTATAGATTCCATCCAAGGAGTTGGTATCTAGTTTTTTTTTTTTTTTTCTCGAGAAAAAGTAGTTTTATCTCTATACAACACTCCCACTTTGACTATCCCCTGAATTCCAGAATAAAAGTAAAGAAAAAATTTTCAATTATGTTCTTCATTGTTTCCAATGAAGGCTCTAAAACAATGTTTACATAAATAGGACCTCTCTTGTATGAGTATCTTTAAGGAATACTGCATTGCAGTGTGACACAATACCAAAACAAGATAAAATCCTGCACCCGCCCCCACCCCCTCTCATATACATGGGAAGGGGAGAAAGCTTCAGCTCACTCCCTGATAGCTGAAGTAAAGGAGGATCCTTCAGAACTGCAAATTAAATCTCAAGTATTTTGCCAATTGACTCCCAATCGATTATTCCAAGTGTTTGTGATGCAGAGAATGTGATTTCTCCCAGGGACTCTGAAGAGTGGTGCTTAATTATTCATCATGAAATTGAATTTCAGGGCTTGTAATCATGTAACTGTTCGAAATGGAATTTGTCACTGAAACACAGTGAGAGGAAATAGAGGATTATTTAACATCTACTCATCTCACTTCAAGATCAGTTTAAAATTGGATGTGTTTCGTGATTTCACGATGGCAATCACACAAGGGCCGTGTAAGCTAACCTGCTACATGTTTTCAGCTAATTTGATTGAATTAGGTCATTTTGTATCATGAATTGGAAAGGGTAGTACAGATTAGGGGATATAGATTCAGGCTTTTTCTTTCCTCCCCAAGGTTCGACTCCACAGAAACACAATTAACTTAGTCTGAGCCATTCTTTGAGATGCTGAGAAAAGTAGTAGCTGGCAAATGAAGTCTAAGATAATAGGTGGGGAAAGACAATAACTATATTAAATGCAAGAATGAAGTGGCTCCAATTACCTTTAATTATAGTTACACAGAGGCAAAAGGATGCTTTTGAATTTGACACTATCAAAGATCACTGAAAGATTATTTTCATCAGAACACTTCAGTCTTGGGTTTGCATATAAGCAGATGAAGGGTGGGGCATCCTACATCAGGGTCTCCTAATGACCTGCCTGGACTTAAATGACCAAGAGACAGAAGATTATTTCCACATATTATTAAAAAAAAGAAGTTTAGTGTAGCTGAACTGGAGGCATTTTTTTATTTAATCACCAGTGAAACAAATAAAACATCAGGACAATAAAGGGCAATAAAATAACTCTAAGAACAATAAAATAATAGCTATTTAAAAACTGACAATTGTCTAGTGATCATTGTAAAAGTTAAAAATATCTAACCTAGGTCATTATGATTTTTCATTATGTGTGGTGATATGGTTCAACAAACAACATAGTTTTATAAAACAACAGCAAAACCCATTGTGTTATCGGATATATTCTGTGTGTTCCGTGTAGCTTTAAAGCTGACCTTAAAGAATAAATCAACTCACATTTTAGTTTAAATCAGATGCACAAATTTTTACAGGACAGCGATGCCCTGCGTGTTCTAGAATCCTTAGAACGTCTCCATTCTTGTCTCATGCTACTCTATCCTCACTTTGCTCGCTTCTCTTTCATGTTTCAAAACTACCATTTTTTCTTTCTCCCCACATTTTTTTAAAGTTTATTTATTTATTTTGAGAGAGAGAGTAAGCATATACACGTGCATGAGACCATGCGCATGTGAGCAAGGGAGGGGCAGAGAGAAAGGGGCCAAGCAGGCCCCACACTACCAGCAGGGAGACTGATGCGGGACTCCATCTCACAAACCCTGAGATGTTTACCTGAGCTGAAGTCAAGGGTTGGTCGCTTAACTGACTGAGCCACCCAGGCGTCCTGCTCCCACTTTTAAGCTTTTTCATATACAATTCCCAGAATCTGAAATGTCCCACACCTTCTCTCCATGTGGCTGGCTCCTTCCTTGTGGGTCCCAAAGTAAAAGTCACCTCTAGCAAGGTCATTCCAAACAGCTTACCTAATTGTACTCTTTCCTTCCTGCATCCATTTTTCTCCAACACTCCATCTTGTCAATGTCAGTTATAACATTATATCAATAACACTTATACTTGTTAATAGCATTTATAGCAATTTATAAATTACATGTGCATATACCTGATAACTAATATACTATCTTTTACCCCAATTAGATTATAAGTTTCATAAACATTTTTGGCACTGAGTTTTATCTATCAACGTCTACCCAGTACCTGATAAACAAGAAGTGTGTGAAGATTTAAGAAATGAAAGAGCTCAGATATCTCTTCCTGTCTCCAAGTCACTTCCTTCACACACATTCATGGGTAATTGGCTAAATTCATACCTTTAGAAAGCAGTTCTAAATCTAGTAAACATATTCTGGAACATATATTAAGAGGTAGTATAATTAGGTGATTTCTCCAAAATCTCAATTCATAGATGCTCCACTTTATCCTAGTGGTTAAGTGATACAAGTCTAAGACACAATCTTCATCAACAAAAAGCGTATAATTTTATTAGAGCAACACCTATATATGTATAGGTTAGGTAGCTATTCAAGATCATTAAATCCACTGGTGGAATTGTGAGAAAACTAAAAGTGATTGTCAAAAGATTTAAAAGAATTGAGACAGGCAGGGTACTCATTTGGTTAAGCGTAGGAGGAGAGGCCCAGAAATAATTATTTTAGATGGGGAATGATATAAAAGGACAGAACAACATGCATGTAGCAAAAAGGAGCGCAATCAGCCTAGTTGAGAGAATGTATGTTGGCAGATGGTTTGGGTAGGTTGGGAAGATAGCGTAGCCTAATGGAGGCATGCTGATGCCAGACCGAGTTGTGTCAGAGTTCTTGGTCAACAAGTTGTCTTTGCAGATATAAGAAAGCAAAATGATTTGATAAAACTGGAGCTTTAGAAAAATCATCGAGTAGGACATATTGGAGGACAAAATGTTACCTGTAGCAACACAAATAATGAAGGAAATGAAGCAGTGTATCAAAGATGGCAATACAGATGAAAGAAAAGGAACCAAAAAGGTATTTAAGGCTATTAGTAATTTCTTTTGCCCGAGAAAAAAGAAGTTTTATTATGCTGGAATAAATGAGAAGCCTTTTAAGAGGCTTACAAATTGAAGATGTAATTTTTGTTAGCCATAACAATACACTTAAGTAATGAGAAACACACTTACAGGAAACTTTGTTCAATTTGAATAGCCAAACAGTACCATTGAGTTGATTTTCGACAGGCATTCCTCATGTATTCCCTAACTAAGGATTTTGTCAGCTGGAATAAACACGTAGTCACTTGACACTGAAAATAAAATAAATGAAACAAGGGTTTGAATGAAAATTTCTTTGACCCAGAATGCATCAGCCTTATTTGATGGAATGGGCTGAAGCGTTTTTGGCCTGTGAATAACAGAAGTTTTCTTAGCTTGACATTATTCTCAGATGTCATCCCATCCCTCTTTAATTTATGCAAAGTTTTAAAAGTCATTGAGAAGTTAAGCACATAGGTCTTTTTAATGGAGACAAGCAATGAGGGAACACAGTGCTCTTTTGAAAAATTAGAGCAGGACTCTGAATCTGTTTTTGCCCTTCCTATTGCCTGGTATTATAAGTTTTGACTCTATTATTTTAATATTTTAGTACATAAAAGATACTTGCATAAATAATCTTCAAGAAAATTTGCTCTTGTGTCTTAGGAAAAAAAAATGTCTGCTGCATCATCTTAAAGAATCATAAAAAATCACAGAAAAAAGCTCAGAAAGTAGTATTCACTCTGTTCAGCAAAATCTCTTTCATTATCCATGCGTCATAGACATTTAGAGGTCTGTTTTTCACAATCGATCACAATTATCAGTAGAGCAAGTTGGTACACTCCTTTCAAAAATAATATACTGGTATTTTTTTCAATAACATGTATTGGCATTCCCCCTCTTATAAAGGCAATTCCTGTCCTCTGAAGTACATTTAAAAAATACAGAAGAACATAAAGAAGAAAATTATTTATGTTCTCATCATATAACTTAATCACTTGATCTCTATATAAATTGGAACCACACTACACATTCTACTGTATAGATTGATTTTCTACTTGATAATATATAATAAACATCTGCCATGCTTTTGAACACAATTCTCATTTTTAATGGCTGCCTCCTGCATCTGGTATAGTTGAACCATGCATTATTTGACTAATCATAGTCAAATAGAAGTCATAGAAGAAATATGAAATTTCTTTATCAAAAAAGATACTGCAATTAACATCCTTGTACCGAACAATGTGTGTTTCTTTTTCATTCAAGTGAATTTATAAGATTGGAATTACCAAGTCAAAAGGTATTGATGTTTTATTGACTTTTAGTATATTTTACCAAGATGTTTTTCTATTATCCATAAAACTATAATTTCATCTCAGGCTAACATCTATATAGTCACTCATTTGTGACTATGTGGTATGGCACTGGAATTTTCCTTGCCTTTGTAATGTTGTCCTTTGTGCTGGTGTTCAGTCAAAATTCTGCTGAGGACATGCACATACTCTGCCCTATGAATGCATACTACAGTTCGGTTTCCTGCTTGCCTCTAACGGGGAGAGCCCATAGGATTGTGAACAAGACAGTATTAAAGATGTAGTAAAGCGCTAAGGCATCCAAGAACTGTTGGTCATATGTGTGTGTATTTATTAAAGATCCCTTTTGTTTAGATGTGAGGAATCGGGTAACTATGTTATTGATTGTATGCACCAGTCACTTTGCAATGGTGCAAACATACTGATTGTTAAAAAAACTGAAAGAATTTCATTCTCATTAGAAGTAGTTGCTACCCCATGCCCAAGTGCCTTACTACCATTTGGGCAGTCCCGACCCCGTGCCGGAATCAAGCAACCAAAGAGTTGCTGGGGCAGCGGGGGGGGGGGGGGGGGGGGGGGGGGGGGGGGCTCCAGAATGCTATCCTAGAACCATAGCCAGCATCTGCTCTTATTAGTTGATGCCTGTCCGGTTGAGAGTATACATATTTTTCATATAACTCCTGCCCAGGGGAAAATTCTTAAGGACATTTTATAGTAGTTTAGGAAACAAGTAATAGTAACCTGTCCCACTTTGGCTAGTGGTAAGGATATTAAAAATAAAGAGAAAGAAAGTTAAGAGTGATTTAGGAAATAAAATCAATGGATGAGCCAGACAAGCAGGTTTAGGGAGGATACTTTGAAATAATTGCCACAGAAAGCCACTCTCGGTTGACATTTAAGCTGAGCTCTGAATGAGGAAGGAGCATGGGGAAGAATATTTTGGGCAAAGGAAGAAGAGTTACATAAAGGCTCTGAAGCAGGAGCAGGAAAGAGCTTGGCATGTTGGCAGATGTCAAAGCAGAACAAGGCCAATGCATTCCAGAAAGTGGAGTGGCTAAGGGAGGCCACTGGAAGAAGATCAGCAGAGGGGGAGATGGACACAGGCCAATGATGGCAAGAATGATTTTCCTTCTGAAGGGAGGGGAGCACCTCCAGATGGCAGACCGAGGTGCAACAGGTCTGCCTGTCTGAATTTGGTACCAGACATTGAAAAAGCATCCCACTAGCTCCTCCATCCTGCTGTGAAGTAGGAAGCAAGATAATCTGTCCAGACCAAAGGAGGTCAAGATTTGCAAAAAAGCAAATATCTGAGTTGCCATTTCTGAAAAAGGAAAACATCTTCACCAGAAAGATGCAATAGCGTTTGTAATCTTTGAATGAGCCAGAGATTCTCCAAGTGATTTCTTAGGTCCAATGACATGGACGTTCCCCACAATGAGGAACGTGATTCCTAAAGAAAGCACCTGCTTTAAAACTTATTCAAAGAAATTATGAAATGATGGCCGTTGC
This sequence comes from Panthera leo, assembly GCF_018350215.1. Taxonomy (NCBI): domain Eukaryota; kingdom Metazoa; phylum Chordata; class Mammalia; order Carnivora; family Felidae; genus Panthera; species Panthera leo. Next base: position 51,195,730 of record NC_056695.1, on the reverse strand, counting down.
GACACTTCCTAAGTAAAACTTCTGAACCTTGTTATTGCATATTTAAATGTTTTCCACCTGCAAATTTTAAATATGAAATTTACCTCAGTACAACCCCTCCTTGATGATTTAATTTCATACAGTTCATCCTACCTGTTTTCAGCAGAAATAATTAAAGCCAAATGTGTTCTGCTTTGTCATAGTCCCACATGTGCAGTTCTGTAATTAACCATAATTAAAATCAGCCTCTTCTGTCTTATTTTATATTCCCATCCCACATGCTATATGTTTCTTGTTCCTATTAAAAAGATGTAATTTTAATAAAAATCAACTTTAGTTCCTTCTTTATACTGCTATGATTTTATAGCTTTTAAATCCATTATTACTAGGTTCAGGTGCTCTAGTTATTAAGTTCTCCATATTTTCTCATAATAAAGCTTAAGGTAAGATAAAGGAAATGACAATTCTAACCTTGCCTAGCCTTGAGTAAGGAGACCCATGGTCATATTGGTGGGATTTGTTCTGGAATGACTCTGGGCTTAAGTAAATAATTGGGTTACTTTCTCCATGAATCAGGAATGAAAGATGAATTTGTGTCAGGTGTACCTCTGGAATCCCTGACATTGCCTAAGTATTCAGAGGCTCAGTCCAGCCTAAGAGAGTCTTCTATTTTTTTTTATTAAAAATTTTTTTTTAACATTTATTTCTTTTTGAGAGACAGAGAGAGCATGAGCAGGGGAGGGGCAGAGAGACACCCAGAATCTGAGGCCGGCTGCAGGCTCTGAGCTGTCAGCACAGAGCCCAATGTGGGCCCGAGCCCATGAACCGTGAGATCATGACCTGAGCCTAAGTCAGACACTCAACTGACTGAGCCATCCAGGGGCCCTGAGAGTCTTCTAAATGAGCTCTGAACTCAGCCTCTAAGAAAGGGTGGGAGTGGGGTGGGGGGATCCAAGCAAGTAACTTTCACTTATATTTGTTTGTTTGTTTGATGTTCAATGACTCTACATTTTAGTGTAATTAAAGCAGCATGTGTCAACCTTTGAATTGCCCTGAATGGGTTACTGGAATGCCTCAGTGTTGACCCCCTTCAGCCGTGGGGTAGTCTAGCTCCAACTGGGGCAGCTGAAGTTTCCGGGCTGGTGGCTCGGCTACATTTAGCTTTCCCTATCTGCAGTGAGCCCCACGAATTTCACAATTTTCTATATACACCACGATATCAAAAGGAGAGAAAGCACTGGTGTGGCGCATGGGCAGCTCAGTTGATTAAGCGTCTAACTCTTAATTTCGGCTCAGGTCATGATCTCACGGTTTGTGAGTTCGAGCCCCACATCAGGCTCTGCACTGACAGTGCGGAGCCTGCTTGGGATTCTCTCCCCACCCGCCTCTGCCTTTCTCCCACTCTCTCCCTCTCTCTGAAAATAAATAAATTTTAAGAAAACTTAAAAAGAAAAAAAAGAAAACACTGGTTTAAGTTCCTATATAGTAATGAGGAGAAATGCTAGCTATAGCTAGACCTGCTATAAGATGAGCCCAGGATATTATCATTTAAAATAATACACTTAGGGGCACCTGGGTGGCTCAGTCGGTTAAGCATGTGACTCTTGATTTCCGCTCAGGTCATGTTCTCATGGTTTGTGAATTGGAGCCCCGCATCAGACTCTGTGCTGACGGTGTGGAGCCTGCTTAGGATTCTGTCGCCCTCTCTCTCTGACCCTCCCCTGCTGGCACGTGTGTGTTCTCTCTCTCAGAAATAAGTAAATATGTAAAAAATGACTTATTTATATCAGTGGTTCTTCAACTTTGCTTCATATTAGATTCAACTGGGGAGCTTTTAAAATTCCTGATGCCCAAACTGCCTCCCAACCTACAGCAGAATCTCTGAGAGTGGGACCTGATGGGGTATTAGCGGCTTATGTGGTTACTAATAATAGAGGCCAAATGTGGCACAGCCCAACTGTTCTTGTATTATAATTTGTCTAATGCGTAGCTAAATGTGCAAAATATGTGCATCTAAATATTCAATTTTTACGGGCTAATACTATTTTTCACTTAAATTCACAGAACAGGAGCAGAAAAACTCAGGTTTATCTGCCTAAGTAATATCCAATCAACCGAAGTGGTAAATACAAAAGCCTTTTATGATCACTTGCGTGTGATCGCTGTTGCTTCCGGCATGTGACGGTTGAACAAAATGTAAAATTATCATTTTCTTGTAGTTAGGTATTTTATTTTTATGGTTTATTAATCTTGCTGCTAATCAGGAAAGCAAAAGAAGGCATTGGTTTGGATGAAGGGAATGACACAAGTGTGTGCTGTGAGTACGTTTGTAGTTTGCTTTGGGAGACCGCATACATGGCAAGGAACCTGAGTGATGAGCAATTTGATTAAAACCATTGGTTGTTTTCTTCTGAGGCTTGGAACACCTGAACAGGATACATGGTAAAAACAAACACAACAAACAAATGGAGTAATTAATGATCCGCAAAGACGGAACTGTGGAAAAAATTTGAAAACCTGAACCCTGAAACTCTGATTTTTCTTTACTAGATACTCTTTGCTAAGACATTAAACTCTTTTCTTAATAGTCTGTGTCACTTAACTAGTATAATTACACTGAAGAATCCGTGAGTGTTATTTCAATCACAGAAGGTATTCTGTTTTTAAACCAAGTATTCTTAACTATTCTACGCATTGGGTCTAGTGAGTCCATAAACCTGAATTTATTTACGCAATAGAATTTTGTGTTAATTTCCCTAGTGACTTTATTTGGGTTAAGAGTCCATTGTTTTTCATTAGTTTCTCATAGAAGAAGCTGACCCAAAGACATTGGGTGTCACATTTTAATGGTCCAAAAGTTATGCTGACTTACTAGACTCCAGAATTGTATTTAAATTTAAATCCTCAAGGGCTGAATTTGTCTACATCTGTCTTTTATCCCATTTCCAAACTTAATAATATTTTAAATTAATGTAATAAACATACTACACTATCAGGAAACAAAATAAAAATAATAGATGTGAGCCTTGATCCTTTACTTTGGCTCCATTTGGGTAGAAAAATGTTGAGGGTCGGTAAATGCTCACTGTGATAGTAAAGTGATTAGCAAGTTCCCAGAACCTCCTTTTGTGGCTTTCTTCAAAACTAAGATAACAGCCACAGAGGTGACAAAGAAAAGGAAGAAAAATACTCACGAGCCCGCTAAAGACAAGCAATAAGAAGGGTGTTAGAGATTGGAAGATGAAAATCTGAAAACAGGCAACGAATCCCCAAACCATCCATTTCCGTTCTTTTGACTTGCTGTTTTTAATCCTTTTTGTTGGTTACAGCTGTGTTCTTTCCATAGAGGAGCAATTGCGTAGTGTTGTTAATTTTAATTTAACCTGTGAATCATGGTGATTAAGAGATCTATAATCCAGGCAGGCTAATTAAATGTCCTTTGTATGAGTTCTAGGAGTGGAGAAAAGTCTTGGGAACCTACCCATTAGCCGTGTTTTGTGAGCCCTTGGCCTCATCCAGCAATGATGACATTTCATTGGCTTTTATCTTCGAGGATCAATTTTACACCATGTCTCAGTCCACGTAAGGCTTTTCAGAAACATCAATGCAGTTGGAGAAAAATATCTTATTGCACTGCATTCTTTCTCTTTTTGAGGGCAGGAGGCTATGTGCACAACAAATAACAGTGCCTGCAATACACATGCCAAGGCTCATCATTCATCATTGTCAGAGACCCTGAGGGCCAGAGAGTATTACTGTCAATGTCTCATGCTCCTTGTGAATTTTTCCAAATGTTTAGAAGACTAGTCACAGTGAAAGTTAATGCAAGAGTAGGAAATATTTTTAATTTTTCGAAAATTGATTTTTTCATTTAAAAGAGGAGATTTCTGTATAGAGCTGAATGATATAGATCATAAATTATCTCTATGTTTAGAGGTTTCTAATGCTTTATAATTTATTTTTATTTTTTTTTATTTTACATTTATTTATTTTTTTTTGAGAAACAGAGTGAGACCAAGTGTGAGCAGGGGAGGGGCAGAGAGAGAAGGAGACAGAATCTGAAGCAGGCTCCAGGCTCTGAGCAGGCACAGAGCCTGATGTGGGGCTCGAACCCACAAACTGTGAGATCATAACCTGAGATGAAGTCGGATGCTCAACCAACTGAGCCACCCAGGCGCCCCTAATTTTTTTATACTTATGTCCCACCCACCCACACACAGAGCAACTTGTGCAGAACTTATCCAAGAAGTAATCCACACGTGTTACTGACATGCTAGGTGTGTATGTAAGTATGTATGTATGTATTAATTTTAATTTTTAGATTGCTACAATTTCTTTCTTGTGATGAAAACCTTCAAGATTCACTCAGTTAGCAACTTTCAAATATACACTACAGTACTAGATATTTAAATCAACAAAATATATATCCATTTGCAAACACTTCAAGGATTTGACCCACACATCACCAGTTGACATTAAATTATTTATCATGAGTCTTTCGAATTTTTGTTCTACATTCTTGGATATTTCTTATCTTTTTTTTTTTTTTTTTCAAATTTTCTTTTGAATCTTGTTTTGGCAGTGTTTTTTAAATGTCCAAGAGGGTTTTGTTTTTATTTTTGTTTTAATTTCCCTTTTTCTTACTATCCTGTTCTTTATGGTGCAACATCTTTTTGAATCTCTCTGAGAATACAGATTTTGTTTCTTAAGGTTATATATTTTCCTCTGGTTAAGAAAAAATAGGTATTTTTGTTTTACCTAGATTTCTCTTTTGTTCTGAAGACTCTCCTGAAATATTTGGTGAGGGCTGGCAATTTATTTAACTTTTTTTCCAGCTTTTCCATTTATGTATTTTTTTTTAATTTAAATTCAAGTTACTTAACATCCAGTGTAGTCTTGGCTTCCTCAGGGAAGGATTTGAGGATGTTCATTGGGATCTTTGCATATATGGGTGGTTCATCACCTGTCAGCTTTGCTGTAGGATTAGCAGGCAAGATCCAGCTACTATGGGGTAAACCTTACAAATATCAGAAATTCTGCATGGGGCCGAAGCGTCCATGTGAATAGCACAAAAGTTCCCCTCATTCTCCCAAGACAAGGATTCTACCTTACCAAAAAAATAAAAATAAAATGCTACTCATAGTTTACCTGGCACAGAGAGATAATCAATGCCTGCTAGGATTGGCATTATAAGAGAGATTACCTGAAACTTATGTAAAGCAAAGGAGATTATTAAATATTCTTTTAGCGCACTCCTAGGATTGATATTTTATTGTCTGTGTTATTTTTACAATTCTAGAATAGAGGTTATTTTTTATGTTTTTGTTTCATAGGGATGCAAATGACTTGTATCAAGTAGAAAAGATAACCCTAGAGGTTGTAGTTTTAACAAGCTTTATATCTAACCTTGCACTCCCACCCTACTATGTTTTTTATTACATAACCTCCCTATAACTTTATTGGTTCCTTCATTAATTGAGTTTAATATCTTTGACATGCGTTCGTTTCACATTTATATGAGAGTCATGCTCTTCCCTTCTTAAATATTATACATTAATAGCTATTAAAGCCTGATCAACTACAGATGTCCAGGAGCAAGTTTAAAATACGATTTGTTAATTCTCAACCAGGAAGTGCACTCTAGAGGACTCAGCCGGACAAGAAGAGGAGCCAAGTGTCTGTTGTCAGGTTTGGTTTCCCACTGCAGGACTCTGAAGAGGGCTAAGGGAGGCAGTGACCAATTCTGGATTGGTTGCTCTTTCTGAGGCAGGATTGGGAGAAGTGGGGTTAACCAGGCATTAGGCATGCCAAGGTGAAAGAGAGTCAGCAATTCAGTACCCCTGGTAAAAAACGAAAATTGCAAAATGGGTCAGGAGCATCATTGGTAAGAAAGCAGTGCTCAGTCGGAGAGGGAGTTGTTAAGAGCATTTTACAATTGCTATAATTTCTTGAGTGAAACAATGTTTTCTGTTAACTTTGCAGCTGGCTTTATCTGTTTTGTTTTCAGAGCGTGAATAATGCCCGAGTGCTCTTTGCTTTTTCTGTTTGAGTCGATTTTCACTCTTTCAGTCCTGGATGGGTCCTACTCTTTCATGACATAAGAAAGGTAGGAGATGGAAAGTGATGTAGATGTCTAACACACACCACCTCCACTGACTCTTTCTTTTGAATCCCATTTCTCTCTCTGGTCACCTATGCAGAATTCCATTCCTAAGTCTAGAGGGGGATCAGCAAACTTTTTCTGTAAAAAGCCAGATAGGAAATATTTTGAAAGCCAAGTGGTCTTGGTCACAACTACTTACCTCTGCCATCATACATGAAAGCACTCAAAGAAAATACAGCTATGAGTAGATGTAGATAAAAACTTCGTTTACAGAAGTAGACCATGGACTGGATTTGGCCTATGGGCCACGGTTGCCAATCCTGATGTAAAGTCCGTCTGTGTTTCCGTCCAGGTGATCAACCCCTTTTTTCATCACAGTCCTCACAACATCTTTCCTAAGCTGTGACTTCCTTCACTGATTTGTCCTTTAAAACTCCCATTTGATTTGGAGGTAGAACCTGTTAGAATCTATCACTCACTAGTAGTCCCCTCCTTTTTCCCCGCATAAAGTTTTGTTGTTTTTTTTTTTACAGTGAATAGCTCCTTTTTTTTCACCTCACTGTTCCATCTTTTCAGTTTCCTTTATCATCTCTTTAGTGATGTCTCTTGTGCTCTATTTGTCATCTGGAACTCCAGACAGTATAAAAAATTTTTAATGCTTATTTATTTATTTTGAGAGAGAGAGAGCAAGAGCAAGCAAGAGAGAGAGAGAGAGCACTCAGGAGAGGGGCAGAGAGATAGGGAGAGAGAGAGAATCCCAAGCAGGCTCTGTGCTGTCAGCACAGAGCCCGATGCTGGCTTAATCTCATGAACCATGAGATCATGATCTGAGCCGATTCAAGAGTCAGTTGCTTAACCGAATAAGCCACCCAGGCACCCCAGCAGTATAAAAACTTTTTAATAAAAGTGAATACAAATAAAGTATTTACATTGTCCATTAGCGTATGCCTAGAATGATTATTTTATCATCTGTCAGCATTTCTTAAGGCTCCAAATTTGCATATGGCTGTATTATTGAATAATGCAGGCACAGTTTGCCATGTAATAGAGCTTCATACCCCAGAAAGCTAGGAGCAATCTGCAGACCGGTTAAATAGAATAAATATATCAAACCATAACATTAATGGGTAAATATATATTTAATCAATACTGGCAAAGTTAAAGTGAGGTGATACCACACAAGAGACTTGATTCTGACAAACTAACTAGTTTATCATCTACAAAGAAAAATGTTTTAAATCAGATATTTCTGTTTGGCTTTCAATGATCATCCTTCCTTTTCTTTAGGTTATTTCATGAAGGTACAAGATGCCACATGGAGATCAAGCTTAGATTTTGTAACTAGCGGCCCATTAATTTTCTAAAGTAAAGAGCTTTTGGAAAAATTCAGATCAGAAAACATGTCTGGGGTCCGAGGCCAAGGTGGGGACCCGCTACTCTAATTACACGTCTCTTCCCTGGCATCCATCTATGGGAAGAGCAGAGTTTTCAAACTAGACTGCAAATATATTCACCTCGCCAGATGCATGGATTGTTGCATGCTTCCTCAGAAACCCAGGCACTATCAGAATTGGGAGTCCAGGCTTGCCTCCAGAAGGAGAAATGGAGAGGAAGCCTTGGCTCACCACGGCAATGCTCGATACAAGCGGTGCAAGAGATTGTGAAAAGTTCTTACTTTTGAAACACATTAATGTTACCTACTAAACGAATCTAACAGATATTAAGCCATTACCAGTTAGATTAGCTCTTTCAACCTCATAGCAAATGATGGGATGGAAAGAGAAACAAGTGTTCTCTTCTGTATTCTTCCTATTGTGGAGGGAAATGGAGATGTCTTTGCGTATGGGAAAGGAAGGTGGAGCTAAGAAGAAAAGATCTCCTCCATCCCCCCCAAAATCACTAAAGAAAACCGGATTTTACTATTATATAAATGCAACTAACATTCTATTAAATATGTCGCTTAATCTAGAATGCCAATAAAGTCATGTCAAAATCTTTTTCTTTTAACCTTCAAATATGTGGAAGATTTCACAAAGGAAAGTAAACTTGAGAATTGTAAGTAAGTAACTAAATACCTCGCAGAGTTAAACCAGTCGTAAACTAGTTAACAATGTGCATATCTTAATGGTATGAATTTATAGAGCTCATCATTTTAGAGCTAGCAAATGGCAGCCTAGAGTCACATATGCAGAACCTTCGAGATCTCTTCTTCAGTAGCCCTTCAACAGATAGTAATTAGGTTTGGGCTCCAGCAGCCTGCAGCTGAGGCGATGTCATGTGGTGAAGGATGCTCACACACCACAGCATGACTCACATAAGGTAAAAAGTAAAATGAATCATCTTGGCTCCTTGTCCTTATTTTGAAAAAGAAAAAAAAAAAAGGAACAAGCTTCCACTTGAGTTAAAATTGAAAGGGAAGCACCCAAAGTGCTGTGATAAAAGCAGCATCTTAAAGGGTATTAGCTTTGTGAATGTCACCAGAATCTAATCCAAAATTACAGACTTTATCAAGAGACAGTCAACCCCCTACTTGCACTTTTCTTCACTGAATCAGTTTTGCATCACACAGCAACTCTCTTACACATACAATGCATTACATTCGCCAAGATGTTCTTTCAGGTGTAAAAGTAAGCAAAGAGCAAAATAATGGAGCTCTCATTATTCAAACTGTAATTACCGATGTGAAGTAAGACCCAAGGATGCCATTCCTTTGTCCAAACCGTTTGATTCATCCTTTCTGAAATGTTATTTATCCTGTTTGCCCATGGCAAGTTGACATTGACTTGCTACCCAAGATACACAGCCCCCTGCCCCTGCCATCACCATTGTATCAACCTAGATGTTATCAAGAGGAAATAATTCATTGGATTAAAAAATGAGGTGTGCTACAAGATAATTTTTTATATTAGATTTTTTAAATGAACAGTAAAATCATGACTCTCATACAAATACAAAAGGAGCATATATCAGAGATTTTGTTTAAGGTGTGAGTTCATGAAAGAATCAGCAAAGGCATTAAAAACTGGTTCCAGGACAAGTGAAAGACATGATACAAACACACAGGCAACAAAGCAATGCCGAAATGATTTGTTAATAGATACAAAACTGACTTCTTTTCCAGTGGTTGCGAGAAGCAATACATCTCCACTGGGAAAAATCATTTGCATGTCTTTGGATAGGAATAATTTGCATTAATATCAGTTTCTACATCTTACAGATTTATAAAATAAACAAAATGACAATGAAATGCACACACGACGCTAGATCCATATAATCTGGGAAAGTGTACTAGATAGCACCTACTTCCATAGGACATGTTATCTTTTTTTGTTTCTTTTTATTTCCTAATCGGTACATACAAGACTAAATTCAGATTTCCTTTCAACAAAACCACTAAACAGAATATTATGTACATATTTGATACAACCATGTACATTTTATCCTTTTTCTATCTTCTGTACAGAAGATACACGCAAAGTTAGCCAGGATAGTTTGCTTTGTAAATACTGAGGAAGAAGTCTACTTTTCATCAACTTCTTATTATTTCATGACTTCTTATACATTCAGTCAACAGATCTTCTCCTGTTAATTCTTCTTTTGTAAGTTCTCTTATATCTTACCATTATTTTTCCATTCCATTATTGCCACCTTAGTTCAGCCATTTAGGGAATAAATCACTATACAGTTGAATTAGGGTACCAATGAGTCTCTCTTTTTTGAATCTCTTTACTGTGATGGGTGCCAGATTGTTAAATTGGCAACACCATTTTCACATGACTACCCACTCCAAAATCTTTTCATGTCTCCAGAATTTTTAGCTTTACATTCGAGGGTAATTGGTTGTTGAAAAAGCAACTACAAGATGGATGAGCCACCTTAAGTCCCTTTTTAAACAAATCAGTGGATAACCAAACTAAGAGCGATAAAATCTGATTCATGGTTAGTAACATGCAGATAGATGAAGTGGTTTGTAAAACTGTAATTCTTTTCTAAAAGAGCTTTAGAGGCTACTAGATCCAACTTTTTTTTTTTTTCCTTTTTAAGAGAAAGGAGTGACTTTGGAAAGAGATTTCAAGATTCACTGAAGTGCCAAAACTCTTTGTCTTGTCTTTACTGTGACAAGATGGTACAACTTCAGATGCAAAAGGCTTTACTTAGAGCTTTGGTCCATCTCTTCTAATCAAAGCATTTAGCTACTCTGAGCGAAATTTCTTCTTTTGTAAAATGGAGGCACATGAAAAAAATTCATCTAATTTACAGGATTATTGTAAGAATCACTGGAGAGTGTACGTATCAAAACAATTGATAAAATATTACAAAACTAACAGTATTAAGTGCAATAGTGCTGGATTTTCTCATGCCTCTTCCACATAATTTATTTTTCAGTGCATAGATTTTTGCAATTACTGGTGACAGAAACTGTTAATAATAAGCCAGAAAGTACACTGCCTAAGCTGAAGTCCTTTCTGACATTTTCTCTCAAGGATGAACACACAATTGCCTTGTTTTTCTTTTTTCCCCCAAGAATAAAAATTACATCAGTGAAAAGCCTAGGGTTCCCGTGCACTTGGGTGTACTGGTAGATAAAAAGTTCAATGTGAATGTTTTCATCAGTTTCTTACAATTCTATTGAAAGTTACGCTACCTTTTGCATACTTGAATTCATTTATAAAATATTCCAACAGAAAGAATTTGCCAATAGTTGAAAGAAAATTTTTGGAATATATCAAGGGAAATTTTTAAAAATTCATTAATTTAGGCCCATCAATTTATGATCGGTACAACGACTATGCAAAAAGCAATATTTCACCATCTTTAACAATATATCTTACTTAATCTAAGTGAATAAAAAGGTACCAAAAAGTGAAATAAGGCAATGAAATTTTATTAAATGTGTCAGGTGCAGGTCTTGAATTTCCCTGTGCCGGGTTAAACTTCATGGAGATGCTTTACTGAGCTCATACAAATTATTGTGAATGAGAACATCATTAGTTATTTGGAGGTCTCACAAAGCACATTTGGGCACAAGAATTTGTGGGCAGGTAGTTTAACTTGGAAGTGAATCCAGCAAGCACTCTGAATGAGTATGGAAGTGTGACAAGGAAGGGAAGACAGGCAATAAATAAAGAGTGCCTAGTGAGAAGGTTTTCTTTGTGGACAGCACAGGAAAAGTCGCGTTTGCAACCCTCTGAGAGGCTTGCAAAACATGCCTTACAATTTTTCCAGTGAGAGGTAACTTGGAAAGGAAAGAGGAAAATGGAGTATTCATCCACCAACCAACTCCTGCTCCTCCCTGGTCAAGGATTTCTACTGAGGCATTAACCCTGCAGAACTTCCAATCTGCCCCACAGAAGTGTTAAGCATATGTGAGGCCAGACAATATCCTCGGCACAGAGACACAGGAAGTCATTGTCCGGTAAGGGGACCATCTGCAGAAGTAGACCATGGGGACATGGGTGGGGCATTTCTGTATCTACTACATTAAATCAATGAAATATGTCATTATGCTAATCATTGAGGGGACACAAAAGAAAAAGAAAGCCTAATGCATTTTTTTACAAGTTGAATATATTTGTCATGTATAGACCTGGGTACTAGGAGTACAATAAATAATAATAAAATACAATCTGTGCCCATAGGAAGCTTATAACAGCACTGGAAGTATATGATAGCATTCTAAGATAAAAGATGTAGAATGAAAGAGTTCTAGAAATTTAGAGTAGAGGAGTCCTGGCTGAGAGCCTCTTAGAAAAGCAAACATAAGCTGAAGTTAGCATTGAAGAATTCAGTAGTATTCATATAGGAAGAAGGATGAATAGGAGATATTTTGAGCAAATGGAATAATCTAAGCAGACATACTGAAGTGAGGTTTTAAAAATGAATTTGTTGCAGGAGTGAAGAGAAAAGACAGGAGATGTGAGAACTGTTGTGTGTTGTTCAATCATCTGTTACTGATGTGTTGAAAGCCCGGACTAAGACGGTAGCAATGGAGTGGAGCCAAGGGAGTGTGTCACTTATTACCCAGTAACTCACTTTTCACCTAATTCAGTGTCACGCAGCATACCATTCAAAACCAAAGAAGCTGGATGCCTTAAAATTACATTTCAGACTCCCTTCCAGTTACAATGTGACATGTGATCTGGATAAATATAAAGGAACATCCAAATATGGCTGATATTCAAGCTTACCTCCGTGAAAAATTATTCTTGGGTTCATATCCACGCTTAACCCGTCATGCCTATAGTTTTTTAGGCCATTTAGTTGGATCCACTTAACCCCTGACTTCCTTCTCATGAGGATGAATTTGGGAGTTTTAGGCTAAGATCAGATGGTAAGCAATACCAGAAATTACCCCTCCTACATGAGGTTACGTTATAGCCCAGGAACAAAGGTAACATGAGATGACACATCAGAAACACCAGCATACATGTGGCCCTCAAGAAATGTCAATTTCCTTCCTGTCTTGATCTCTCTCCACTCCCAGTCCATTTTGGGAGTTCCATTGCTGGTCTCCCTCCCTCCAATCTCCTAGACCCTCCTTCTAGCATCTGCCAGTAATGCCTCTCACTTCTGACCCTCTGTCTTGCATTGAAGTCTTTAGAACTATCTCTGATGCTGAGACCTAGTCTTATCAATCTACTTTCTCCACCATTATACACACCCTGCCTTATAATACCTATTTTTTAACACATCAGCATCTGTGGTGAGGGAATTTTTCACGAACTCATTAAATTGATACCTTTGGGAAAGTAATCATTTGTTTCATTGTGGAAAGGTTGGGACTGATACTGCTCTCCTAAAACACACTTCAAGCCTAATTGTACAGAAGTTATTAACATATGCCCAATTTTCAGAGGTTGTTTTCTCCTTCCTTTGCCTCTCTCTATTTTGATTTTTCTACAGAGAAAAAACACTAGCCAAATTAATTTTATTTAAACAGGGTGAGGCATTAGGGAGAGGGACAAACAAGATCTACAACAAACTTAGATGTGCTGATTTTTCATTTTAGTTTTGGCCTGATTTAAGTCCTAATGCCAGGCCTTTATAGCAATAAGTATGGCAGCAGGACAAAGAGATAGAGTTTGAAGAAGGATGTGATATATTTATAGAAGAAATACAGGACCATACCACCCATTTTTGTTTAAGGAGATTGAAGCTTTAAACTGCTCATTTTAGGCCTCTGTGATATACATATATATCATATGGATATATCATACATATATATATATATATATATATATAAATATATATATATATATATATATATATCTCATATATATATATATGAGCTTAAACTTCTCATTTTAGGCCTCTCTCTCTCTATATATATATAGGCCTCTCTCTCTCTCTCTCTCTCTCTATATATATATATATATATATATATGAGCCATATATATATATATATATATATATATATATGAGCCTAAACTGCTCATTTTAGGCCTCTGTGAGATATATATATCTCTGTGTATATATATATACGTGTGTATATATATATATATATATATAGTAGTGTGTATATATGCTATATATACACTATATATATTTGTAGTGTGTATATATAGCATATATTATTGCATATATATCATACATGCATTATATATACACTACTATATATTATATATGCATATATTATATACATACATTATGTGTGATACACATATTATACATATATGTTAATGTAAGAAAAAGCTAGAATTATTTCTAGATTCACCATAGTAAATCCATCTTCTTAGGAGATAATTATTCCTTTTTCTATAGAAATGATACGATTTGAAACTTGACTAAGATCCCACTGGGAGGCAAGGTGAGCAGAAATGAGAAAAGTACTGGGGGCAGCGCATCAGAAGATAGTCTTTTAAATGTCCCAAGGGGCAAAAAAACAGCTAGAGGAGATACCTTAGCCAGGGAAGCACAAATGAAATGTGACTTGAGCTTTAGCAACTATCACAAAGACGCCAAATCCCATCATAACATCTGCCAATATTAAGTGACAATAAGGTCCTGTAAGTGTGATTAAAACTTGGCTGCAGAATTGCATAGTACAGTGGTTTTCTGCTCCAAGCTGCATCCCAGCCATTCTGATTCCAACAGCCTAAGGACAGGATACCAGTACTTTAGAAAATGTCTACACATGACACTAATGTTTTACTATGTTTGGGAAGTGTTGATATGAAAAGCCCTTGTATGAGTGGGGGTGAATAAATTTTAAAAGATTTAGAAAGAATCTGCCATTTGCTACAATGACTGTCATTCCATATCTTCCCACAGTGGACATTTTATGTTTGTTAATGAGTTATAAAGGCAAAGGAGCAAAAAGGTCAGAGTTTTGTTTTAGGCTCACACATTATCACAAAATGTGCCTTTTTTCACCATCCTTGAGAAAGAATATATATGTAATAGCTCTCTCTATGTAGCCTATTTCAAGCAATTAAATGTATACATGTGTGCCTGTGTATATATGTGTGTGTGTGTGTGTATACATATATAAACATCGTAAGTTGGCAAGTTTGAGATATGTTTTGACAGACTGATTTTAGTTTGAGGATATATCCCTAAGATAACTCTGACCTGAAAATATGCTGATTTTTTTCTTGTTTTACTTCTACATCATCACACCTAAGTCAATTAGTGGAAAAGTGCAGGCAGTGCTCTAAGCATCCTGCTGAATTGCAGGCTCTTTCCTAGACACTTGTTCCCACATTTGCTGAAACAACCTTGCCAAAGCATGCAGAAGTATTTCAAGGGATCACAGATTTGCAAAGGTGGCCAATGGAAAATCAGGGGTCTGGTATAGGTATTTTATTTGTTCTCCTATTTTTCTTGTCTCTAGTTCCCATGTAAGCAACACATTTTTACGTACTGATATCAATCTAGTTAATCATGTGTATTTCCCAGATGGTGACTTCATGTGCTCCAGTGGGGTTATGGAGGACATTTTTCTCAAGAATTAGGTCAAATTCTGTATGTATCAGGGCAAGATGGGAAGGGGAGACTGGGAAGACTGATACAAGTCACAACAAAGATTGCAGATTTTTATTTGTTTCGCTCTACAATTTTTTTTTTTTTTTTTTTTTTTTTAGAGAGAGAGAGCACAAGCAGGGGAGAGGGGCATAGAGAGGGAGAGAGAGACAGAGAGAGAGAGAATCTCAAGCAGGCTCCACGCTTAGCATGGAGCCTGACGTGGGACTCAATCCCATGACCCTGGGATCGTGACCTGAGCCAAAATCAAGAGTTGGATGCTCAACCAACTGAGCCACCCAGGTGCCCCTATTTTGCTCTACTGTTGATATTCCTTTGAAGAAATGCATTGCATTTTCCTCTGACTCTTCATTAGCTTTTAGACTAGAACACATATTATTACTAATGACTATGTTCTCTCTGGTGGCCATCTTTTTAATTAGTCTGAACTGTATTTGATTATAATTTGCTTGAGGTATTATAGGATCATCTTATCATTTTAGATCTCTTCACTGTCTCTCTATTTTCTGTTTGTATCAAAGTCAGAACCATTCTGCCCTGGAAACACCTTAACCAAGTTTGTTTGCTCTATTTAAGAAAGTTTAATTACTGATGTTCTGGAACATTCCCCTTGTTAGATTTTCCCAAAGTATAAATTTCTAGGTCACCATCATAGGAAATCTCAACTGTCCACCATTTTATGTGTTCTTGAGAAAGCTTACTATGATATGCTAAAGTTTCTGTCTGGGACCCAGTATTGTGTCCAGTATTGCTGTTTATCACATAATAAGGTTTCTTCAGACAATTGCAATTCTGTGGCAGTCCACTCACTGAAAATTTTACTGATGGAGGTAAGACGCACCACTGTGATAATATGTGAAAAAATACAGTAATTTTTTAAATTGACTACTGGATTGAACTTTGTGCTCTTACATGATAGCTTCTATATTACTCTTCAGTAATCCTATTTTCAATTCTCGGAGTTTTGATTGCAAGTATTCATCATTGCCTTAGATAATTTTTACTCTTCTCAATTCATTTTATTCCATCTGGATTTCATGTTAGACCTTGCAAAGATAGCACAAATATATTTAATATTTAGAGCATTTCTAACAGAAATAAACTTGTTAGCATTTCCTTCATCAAGGGGTAGTTTAGCTCATAAATAATAGTGAGAAATCATCATGTATTTCTACTCTAGAGTGCGCGTCCTCTCATGAAATCCCAGAATGCAATACTCAGGGGACACTATCTATCATCTTTCTACATACTGAGCTTTGCTTCAGGGATTGTTTAAAGATAGCAACTTAACATTTTAGAAATGGTGTGTGGTCAGGTATAAAATACAGCTTGGCTCCTAGCCTTACTATTTTCCCTCTGTGATCCTGGTCTATAGACCAGTTGGGTCTCTGTTGTCTTACTCATATAATAGGGGAAATAGTGAATACCTTGCAAGTATGTTCTGTGGGTTAAAATAGTGTCTGGCTTATAGGATGGACTCAAGTGAGGATAGCCAGTACAGCATGAGCTCATTAATTCTGGACACTTTACTTTCTCTTCCAGCATTGGGTTCTACTGTGCTGGATTCTTCTGGCTTATTATAAAAAAACTTCCAACATTTTTGTTGGAAAAGTCCTCTTCTGTGCCTTTTCATTTCCCTTCTTCACCAATGATGAACTCTTCAAAACGTTTTATGATATTTTCATAAATATTTTTCCAAGAAAGTTATTTTACCCAAATTACTTTATGACTTTGAGGTATTTTCCTTGAATGTTGATTTCAAAAGAAGCAGTTACTTGGTTTGTGAGCCTTTGGAACACAGTATTAATACTGAACCATGAGAGAGTAAGCCATTTTTAAAAGCCTAGTTTTAAAAGCATAGTGTTGAAGGTAATAAAGTATCTTCAATTTTTCTTGCCATCTGGATTGTAAATGATGCCCTGAAATCATAAGGACAATGGCTTCCAAATATATAGGTTCAAGTGACCCTGCACCATTTTCATATGATGTTCAATTAGATGTAAATTGTATTCAATGTAATAGTCATCTGTTTATTACAACTAGCCTGGCATATTACAGGTGGTAAGTATATTGCAAATAGTTGCTGACTGACCTTTCCATTTGCATATAAATTATCAAATGAGCGAACGATTTAGCTATAGTTTTATACTACTAGTGTAACCTAAATCCTTTTCACAGTGTTTTGATTATATGTTTACATGAGCCACTTCCAGCTCTAAAAAAAACATTATAAAATATAACAAAATAACACAGGAGAAATTTAGCCAAAGATAATTACACGTGCAATGTGATGAGATTCTCTGACGCTCATGCTGATCTCAGAGTGATAACTTTCATCATGGTTCCATCTACAAGTGGTCCCAGAGGACATTCCCAGAACAATGGGAAACCCATCGGAAAGGAAATAGGCAAAAGCCAAGTCTGTGTACAAACTACAAGAGGGCAATGTGTTCTTGTTTGAGAGGTAATTAAGACTGTACTTTCCAAGTATAGAAGTCTTTACTATATGCGTCATGAAATAATGCTTGAAAACATTTGTATTGTTAATGGATGCCTGTTTAAGTTAACAGCTTGGTAGAGTTTTAATTTTTTTTTTTTTAATGTTTATTTATTTTTGAGAGAGACAGAGAGTGAGCAGGGGAGGGGCAGAGAGAGAGGGAGACACAGAATCAGAAGCAGGCTCCAGGCTCTGAGCTGTCAGCACAGAGCCCGACGTGGCACTCGAACTCACAAACCGTGAGATCATGACCTGAGCTAAGGCCAGACACTTAACCGACTGGGCCACCCAAGCGCCCCAACAGCTTGGTAGTGTTTTAGTTGAAAAGCACACTTGTCCATCAAAAAGTTAAGAGAATCATCTGTACCCGTGGATAAATTACATTGTGAGTTGAGCCAAAAGCTGATTTTTTTCCCCAAATAACATTATTTACATAGGTTATTTTTGGCAGAGTATTTTTTGTCATAAAATTAGAATGGTATTCAAATCAATTGCTTTCTTAATATTGGTTACATGTATAAGAATTACATAATTGCATAAACATTCAAGTTGAATCAGAAAAACAGTTTTCCAATTAACCTCGTGCTGAATGTAATTACAAGGTGAATATTCAAAACTAACTGAGATGGCCATTTACAAATTATAATTGCTTTTATCTTGAGAGTGAAAGAAGCTAAGTTTGTACTATTTAATGTTATGGTAATATTCCAGTGCTTTGAAGTTTAATCATAATGCCAAAAGTAAGCTTTGATTAAGTAGTAGTTTCTTTCTCTTATAACCAATTTCTTTTTTGTTAAGCATTTTTTTATGAGATTTATTTTTGAGAGTCTAGCCTGTCTCATATAAACTGTGCTATTGTCCACACTTTGAACAAAATTAGACTGCTCAGAATCGGTTGTTATAAAGAGACTCATTATCCTCATACTACATACAATGACCTTACATTTAGTTCTCTTCTGATCTTCTTGCAGATACATACAGTTAATGCAAAATTATACTGCCTGCTGTATTTAACTCATAAATGGGTGAAATAATCTTTTTCTGTCACTTGTACTCAATACTTTTGGAGAAACAATAAAATGGAGGTTGTTTTTAATTTTTTTAATGTTTACTTATTTTTGAGAGAGAGAGAGAGCATGAGCAGGAGATGGGCAGAGAGAGAGGGAGGCACAGAATCTGAAGCGGGATCCAGGCTCTGAGCTGTTAGCACAGAGCCCGACGCAGGGCTTGAACCCACAAACTATGAGATCATGACCTGAGCCAAAGATGGAAGCTGAACAGACTGAGCCACCAAGGCACCCTACATGGAGGTTGTTTTTAGATCTCTTTTACAAATTAGATTATATCCGAGAGGTTAAATAATTTGCCAAAATGACCCATCTAGAACATGGTAGAGCTAGAACAAAGAACTCCCTGAGTAAGGAACACCAAGAGGAGAGAGTGTTTCAGAGAGAGTGACCTAATGTATTAAAAGCTTTGAGGGGCGCCTGGGTGGCGCAGTCGGTTAAGCGTCCGACTTCAGCCAGGTCACGATCTCGCGGTCCATGAGTTCGAGCCCCGCGTCAGGCTCTGGGCTGATGGCTCGGAGCCTGGAGCCTGTTTCCAATTCTGTGTCTCCCTCTCTCTCTGCCCCTCCCCCGTTCATGCTCTGTCTCTCTCTGTCCCAAAAATAAAATTAAAAAAAAAAAAAAAAAGCTTTGAGATGTTAGAGAAGATCAGGCCAAGAAAGTCCTATTAGAACTGGTAGAGTGGAGGTGTGAGAGCAGTTTTGGAAGGTGGGTGGGGGTGGAAACTGGATGAAAATGGGTTGAAGAGAAACTGAAGGTTGAGGCATCCGTGTCAAGTGCAAACACCTTTCAACAAGTGTGACCAGGAGGTGTAAGGATCTTAAAGTAAAGAATATCAAAGTGGAGCAACAGAGAAACTCTTCATTTGTAGCCTCTGACAGCATATCTATGTTCCAGGCCCTGGATTGGTCTGAAATAAAGAGGTACAAGGACATGACAATGTGATGTGAGGCAAAGCAAATGTTCCGCTTCACTTCTCAGAAGTAGATGGCCTAAGGATCAGCAAGACTGCAAAAGGACATTCTGTGTCTGAGTTTGGCAAAGACAATGGACAGTTTGGCAATCTGAGAGAGTCCATTCCTACTTTTCAGTTCAGCAATAAAAACTAAAGTCTCGGGCCTTGCAATTCTTAGTGTTGGGGATCGCAAAACACACAAATGAAGATGTAGCCGGAGGGACTATTAAAGATGAGAACCGTTAGAACTAAAAGATACCCAAGAGAGAAAAAATAGAGCGATGCTGCGGGAGTGGTGGGGGAGGGCTGAGTAAGAAGTGGAGACTCTGAAGTGTCAAGAAATGAAATCCAGAACGCTGAGAAGGGACTAGCTTTTGGCAAGAGGAGGCTCCAGTGTTATCCATATTAGCTATAAGATGTACAAAAAGGCAAAAGACCTATCAGGAGCCAAAGCGGTTTTTTTTTTTTTTTTTTTTTTTTAACATATAGGATCCAGAATTTGCGTTATTTTTTCTCAAATCTCCAAGCCCCTATTGTTTCTGATTCTATGCTAACAAATGATCTCCTCAGAAATTGTAAAACTTTGTAAGTCTTCTTTCATATGTTTTTACCTATTTTTCAAGCCATACTTAAAAGCTTACGGTCTTTCTGATTTCATAGCTGGAGGTAAGACTTCACCACTACTTTTGTTACTTTGGGCAAGCAACTCCGCCCCAGTTTCCACCATTAGTAAGACAGTCACCTGCTTCACAGGATTGTTGTTATAGATCATCTTAATTAAGATAATAAGATTATTTTATTATAATAAGATAAATAAGATAAATAATAAGATAAAAAAACGATAAGATCATCTCAAGTAAGATAATCAGCCTGCTTGTGATAGTGCCTAGCAAATAGTAAGTGCAATAAATGTTACAGACTATTACTATTTTTATTCCCTGGTAAAGCCACATTAACCTATGTAGGTTTCATTTTGCTGACTGAGCACCTAGAACATTCCTTCACCATTTGACAAATGATTACTTTCTCAAGGATATTTATTTAGGGGGTTCGTGAAAAATTCCCTCCCCACAGATGCTGATGTGTTAAAAAAAATAGGTATTATAAGGCAGGGTGTGTATAATGGTGGAGAAAGTAGATTGATAAGACTAGGTCTCAGCATCAGAGATAGTTCTAAAGACTTCAATGCAGGACAGAGGGTCAGAAGTGAGAGGCATTACTGGCAGATGCTAGAAAGAGGGTCTAAGAGATTGGAGGGAGGGAGATTAGCAGTGGAACTCCCAAAATGGACTGGGAGTGGAGAGAGATCAAGACAGGAAGGAAATTGACATTTCTTGAGGGCCACATGTATGCTGGTGTTTCTGATGTGTCATCTCATGTTACCTTTGTTCCTGGGCTATAATGTAACCTCATGCAGGGATGATTTCTGGTATTGCTTACCATCTGAACCCGAGTACACAGTTCCTGGGATATGGCAGACCCTCAATAAATATTTAAATGAATAAATCAAATTAATAAGTGCCCACCTGCATGCATGTCTATTCCTGCCTGTGAACTAAAAAAGATGTTTTTTTTTTTTAATTTTTTTTTTTTAACGTTTATTTATTTTTGAGACAGAGAGAGACAGAGCATGAACGGGGAGGGGCAGAGAGAGAGGGAGACACAAAATCGGAAGCAGGCTCCAGGCTCTGAGCCACCAGCCCAGAGCCCGACGCGGGGCTCGAACTCACGGACTGCGAGATCGTGACCTGAGCTGAAGATGGACGCTTAACCGACTGAGCCACCCAGGCGCCCCTAAAAAAAATGTTTTAAAGCTCTTTTCATCTATCAGATATGATTAAAATACAGTTGATGGAAATTGAATATATTCAAATATAAAACTAATAGTTTATAAACTTAATATAATATGTATACATTTTGATGTTCTAAAATCCATCCTATCACAATATAGTTCAAAGGAAATGAAATGTGTCAATTTCCTCATCTGTCAATCAGAATTTTTTTTTAAAATTTTGTGTTTATTTTTGACAATGAGAGAGAAAGACACAGTATAAGCAGGGGAGGGGCAGGGAGAGAGGGAGACACAGATTCTGAAGCAGGGTCCAGGCTCGAGCTGTCAGCACAGAGCCCAACGTGGGGCTTGAACTCACAAACCGTGAGATCATGACCTAAGCAGAAGTCAGATGTTTAACCGACTGAGCCACCCAGGTGACCCATGTCAATTATAATTTTAACAACTCCAACATCTTAGTTTTTATTTTCATCTGTAGAGTTATCTCTAGAAACTTCTCTTGGGATGAAGAATTATGTACAGGAAGTTAAGCAGGTCCTTAAGTTTTTCAGTTCGTTCTCTATTATTCTCAGTAAGAGTTACATTTTTAAATGTATTTAAAATTGCATTAAAAGTTGATCCCATTTTAAAGAAGTTAATTTTCCTTTATTTATCCTTTTATCTGTATGTGTATGTAAACCTATATCAAAAAATATGTATGATAACATAGATGAATAGATATGTATACATGTAAGGCTACATGTATAACTACATATTCACTTATGTATAAAAAAAGTTTTATGAATGGTAGTTGTGAAAATTTTAAGATAGTTACTTTTTGGGGTCGGATGGTAGTATTTTCCTTTTGTCTTTAGACTTTTCTGTGTCTTTGGGATTTTTAATAATGTAATTTCATGGACTCCTAACCTAAAGGCCTACCTTGCATTAATTCTTTCACACAGTAAAGTGTCCAGAAGACAGCTGTTCTCCCTTGAATATCCTTCCCAGGTTTAACCAATTCATCTTAATACAGAAGGAGCAATTAATGGGTCTAGTAGTACCCTTCTTGCTTAGAAACGTCAATAACTTGAAA
Organism: Panthera leo; assembly: GCF_018350215.1. Taxonomy (NCBI): domain Eukaryota; kingdom Metazoa; phylum Chordata; class Mammalia; order Carnivora; family Felidae; genus Panthera; species Panthera leo. Next base: position 51,173,283 of record NC_056695.1, on the reverse strand, counting down.
ATGGCCTGAACTTAACATGTGTTTAATGTTTGCTTTCATCCGGGAATTATAATGAAGAATAGAACTGAATCCCACTGAATCTTCAAAATCACATTGAAAAAAAATTTCATACAGCCAACTCCTGGGAGAAAATCAGAAATTACAAATTTATTTTTTTAACAAAGTAAAGTGTAATGTAAGAATGTTTATACAGCAAGACCTTAAATGACCTTTGAAGGGTCAATAAATTAAAAGCTTTATTTGTTTTATGTGAGTGAGTTTTCAAAAAATTCCACGTAGCTCTGGACATCTCTTGGGAAGCTTTTGGAATTATGTATTTGATATAATTCTCTGCAAACACCCAGTAGACTACATTAATCCTAAAATCAAGATATGTGTCATTTATCTGTGTTCTCACAATCACTGAAATACCACAAGTAAAATATGATTCTGTGTGTGTATGTGTTTGTGTGTGCATGTATGAGAGAGACAGACTAGTTAATTAGGGTAACATCATTTGGTTTTATTTAATACATAGATGGGTGGCTGAATGAATAATTTTACATTGTCCCTCATTTTAGTTGAGAGAATGAATTATATGTGTTCGTATTCTGATCTCAATCATAAGGGACTCCATTTTGTCTCCAATTTTTTTAACTTCTTTGAGAAATAATCAAAAAATATAATTGTATATATTTAAAGTGTACAAGGTGATGATTTGTTATACATATACGTTGTAGAATGTTTACCAAGATCAAGGTCATTAACACATTCCTCACCTCACATAGTTGACATAGTTGTTGTGTATGTGTGTGTGTGTGTGTGTGTGTGTGTGTAGTAAGAATGCCTAAGATCTACTCTCAGCAACTTTTCAAGTATACAACACTGCATTATTAACTATAATCATCATGCTGTACATTAGCATGGATATATATTCATACATATTTATCTTATCCTCAGAACTTACTCTTCTTATAACTGAATTTTTCTACCCTTTGACTTACATCACCTCATATCTCACTTCCCCCAGCCCCTGGCAATTACCATTATCTTCTGTGTCTATGAAATTGGCTTTTTTTTTTTTTTAACATTTTATATGCAAGTGATACCATACAGTACTTTTCTTCCTCTGCTGGCTTATTTCACTTGTATAAGGACTTCCAGATTCATCTATGTTGTTGCAAATGGCAAAATTTTCTTCCTTTTTTGGCTGAATAATATCCCCTTATATGTATCTATACTCATTTTTCTTTATCCATTCATCTGTTGAAGGACCTTTGTTTCCATGTCTTGGGTATCATGAATAATGTTGCAGTAAACATGGGTGTGCAGACGTCTCTTCAAGATACTGATTTCAGTTCCTCCAGATATATACTTAAGAGTGGGATTGCTGAACTTGAATAAACATTGTCAATGATTTCTGTGTTTAGTGTCAGCATCCTTGCATGCTCAATGCCTATGGCCATTCATTCATTAAGGGCTGCAGAATCATGGGGTGCCTGGATGGCTCAGTCACTTAAGCATCCAACTCTTGATTTCAGCTCAGGTTATATTTCACAGTTCATGAGTTTGAGTCCTGTATCAGGCTCCACACTGACAGTGCAGGGCCTGCTTGGGATTCTCTCTCTCTCTCTCTCTCTCTCCCTCTCTCCCTGACCCTCCCACATGTACTCTCTCTCTCTCACTCAAAATAAATAAACTTTAAAAAGGTTATGGGGGGAGGTTGCAAAATTGTGATATTCACTCATTTTGTTTCATTTGTTATCTGAAATAATTTAATAAGGAATTGCTTTCACTCATCTATTTGTTAACCCAATGGTATAGTTCATATTGGAAAAGTCAAAATAAATGTTGATTATTTCCTTATAACTACTATTTTAATCTGATCAATTGGTTTTACTTCATCCTCAGAAAGTAACCAATTAGGTTTCTTTATCAAATGAAAAGTATCATTACAAACTCAAGAATTTAGAAATATTACATTTCTATCTATTGCAATTCTTATCCCTAATGAAGCTCAAATTATGCTATCTTTGGTCAGTTGAAGCAGCTTCACATTCTTTTTGACACGTCCTAGTAACAGTCTTTCATAGCTGTCTTGCTGTTGATATATTAACATGTCCAAGTTCCTCTGTACATTTCAGCCCCAGACCTGGAATCAGCCAAAGAAGCCCTGTTAATGGGAATGGTATTTCAGAATCACCTGCACACTAGGAATGGGCACTGCTACAGGGTTAGTCGTTATTTTAGTACCGTTTCCCATTATTCCCTTGATTTTCTCTTTCAAGGAATCCTAAAATCTGTATGATAATTGTGCTTTCAGTATTTGCTTCTCTTAAATGGTTTTCATGTCTTTGTTTCTTTTGATTTAAAATTTTTTCCTTTTAATATTCTATTTCCTTCAGGGCTCTGACCTCTTAGACATTCTACAAGACTCTTGTAACCACCCACCCACCACTGGGGTGAGCAAAAGCCCTTACGGTTCAGTCCCTGGGCTCACGTTGGCCCTCCATGAAGTTTGCTAGTCAGGAGTTCTCTTGTTCAATGACCCCTTTAGGCACTCTGCTGCTTCTGTCTGTTCTCACACACACTGATGGCATTGGTCTCCTGGCTGCTGGGGCTTTCCCCCCATCTTCTTGTGTTTTGGAGTGTGTGGGATACCTTGTCATTTTGTTGTGTTTTCCATGCTATCCATGTGATTTAGTTTGACTGTGTGGTTTTGCTATTTGTTTTCATTCAGGATGTGAAAATCCAGAATCTATGCTATCGTTGGGACTGTCATCTTCTTAGAACCGCCCCCCCCTTTGTAAGGACACTTTTGTTTAAAGAACGGTACACATTTTCCTCATTGTGGCTTTGTGTAACCCATTCTTTACAGAGAAAGAACTTTTTCCCCCTTTACTCCTATTTAGATTCAGAAAAAATACTCCGACTCATTAATCTGCTGCAATTTATTTTGGTTACTCTTATCATTTATAGTACCAAAGATTTAAAGTTAGCATTGTAATAATTGTTTTGGAAAACATTCCAATGAGAAGCTATTACTAGTCCCATATCTCCTCCAGATTTGACCAGCAAGTTGTCACTTCCTTTTTAGTCTCTTCATTCCCCACACATTATGATATGTGAAACTGACAAATGCTAATATGATGTCACAAAGTAACTTGTTACTTGGAAAACAAATGACCCATGAACTAGAGCTCTCAAATTAAAAAAAAAAATTTTTTTTTGGATTCTTAGGAAAATAAAGCAAACAACAAAAATAAGTCAACAATATGATTTAATCTCATCTTACTCTGGGAAAATGTTCTGGGTTTAAATTCCTTTGGGAAAATGTTCATTTTATGTTTTGTTCATTTATTTTTTCATTCATTCTGAGGTTTCGACTTTAAAAATATACAGTAAAAGTTAGTGATCTAAATACTGATTGAGAAACATTCTAGATCCTTGATTATCAGAGGATAACAATTTTTAATAGGCCAAATGGGTTTATTCTGTACATTAGAAATAATTTTAACAGGAAACATTGAAATAAATACATTCAATCAAGTGATTATGACTCCTGTTTTACACAACTAAGGATAATGATGAAGAGTTGGACAGTCCCTTCTTTCCCATTGCTCACAGTCTAGTGATATAAAAGTGGGCTTTTCTGTAAATCTAGTCTGTTAATAGTATGACTCTCAGTGAGTCTTTGGCTCTTAGTTTCTTAATCTGTAAAATGAGGATAAGGTATATAATTCCTGCCTAGCAGCATCTTAGAGAGAACAGTCTGACAAGACAACAAATGTGCAAATGCTTAGCATACAACCTGTAGAGAGCAGGGCGTCTCTTACTTGTTAAAACTCTTCATGTGGATTCTGGAGTGGCTGAAACCACTTGGGGTTTCCACATGCAGTTACCTAACAAAGGGAAAAAATGTCTGGATTCAATAAAATAGAAATTTGAGGACTACCAGCACAGAGAAACTGTTGGAAGCTTTAGGACGAAATGAAATCCACTTGTCCAAGAGAAAAGACAGAGAAAACAAGACGACTGGGTCATGGAATGCAACATTTAGATGTCAGATGGAGAAAAGTCAGGAAAGATGACAAAAGGAGAGAGGGGGAGAAAAACAACAATAAGACGTCACCTAGGGGGAAAATACTTCAAGGAGAAGCAAGTGGTAAACCATGTCATAAGCAGCTAAGAGGTCTACTAAAATGAAGACAGATCATTGACCATTAGCTTTGGTGGGATATAACTCACTGTTAACCTTGATAAAGCCATTTCATTTGAGGAGTGAGTCAGAAAGTCTGGAAAAAGTTAAAGAGGTAATGGGAGGAGAGGTATGAAGATGAATTGAAAAAAGTAGAGATAAAGAGATCATTTTTTAAAGCTTATTTATTTATTTTGAAAGAGAGAGAGTTGGCACAAGCAGGGGAGGAGCAGAAAGAGAGGGAGGGAGAGAATCCCAAGCAGGCTTCACACCCAGCCTGATGTGGGTCTGAATCTCACCACCAGAAAACTGCTACCTGAGCCAAAATCAAGTGTCAGATGCTTGTCAGCCACTTAACAGACTGAGCCACCCAGGCACCACAGCAATATAGAGATTATTAAAGCAGTCAAAGTCAAACTGCATTGACAGAATTAGTCAAAGGTATTCAGATCCTGTCATGACACATTGACATACAGTCACATAACCACTAAAATAGTTGCCTTCTTATTTTTGTCATTAGGTGACTCAGGTCTGGAAAGAGTTCACTTGAAGTTATTAGTTCATTTAGGAACTAAAGGTAAAATTACCTGATAGAATTGGCTATTTGGAAAGAAATTATGATGTTGAGTCACCAGGAATGATTATAAAATATCATTAATTTATGTCACAAGACAAAACATTGCATTTTCATATAATAGGCATAATTAATCTGAAGCAGAAGCTTAATTAATATATGGAAGATGTGTTTAACTGTCTCATGCTTGCCAGGAAGCTATTGTGTTAGGTTATTTGCTAAACTTTGGTAAACAACTAAAAATAATTTCCATTCAATATACGTACCAGTGCATTTTTAATTTACTTTTTAACTGCTTTACTGAGATAGAATCCATACACAATAAATTCCAGGTTAAGTAAAAAACCTGAAGTGTTGAGCTGTTTGTATGCCCACACAGCCATCACATACTAAGGATAAGGAAAATACCCATTTTCCTACTTCAGGATCCTATAACAAAGTACCATAGAGTAGAATGCCTGGATCACATTCCCATCAGTGTAGGAGAGTCCCATTTTCTCCACATCTTCTCCAAAACTTTTAATTTTTACCCATTCTAATGAATTTGTAGTAATAATTTGCTATGGTTCTAATTTGTATTTTTCTAATGATTAATGATATTGTGGGTCTTTTCATATGCTTATTTGCCATCCTGTATCTTGTTTGGTGAGTTGTCTATTCAAATCTTTGGCCCATTTTTCAAAATAGATTGTTTCTTTTCTTATTATTGAGTTTAAGAGTTCAATATATATTTCAGATACTAAATGCATCAATCATCTGGGAAGCCATATCAAAATGCCACAGACTGGGTGATTTAAACAGCATTTATTTTCTCACAGTTTTGGAGACTGGAAGTCCAAATTTGAGGAGATGACAGCATTGGTTTCTCTTGAGGTCTTTCTCTTTGGCTTGCAGATGGCCGGCCACCTTCTTACTGTGTCCCCACAGCCTGTTCTCAGTGCATGCATATCCCTGATGTCTTCTTCTTATAAGGACACCAGTCATATTGGATTAGGGCCTCACACTATGACCTCATGTAACTAACGTTCATTACCTCTTACAAGCCCTGTCTACAAATGCAGTCACACTGGGTAGGTAGGGCTTTAACATGAATTTTGGGGAGACACAACTAATAACAGTAGGCCTTTATAAGATATATAGTTTGTAATTATTTTTTCAGTATGTGGTTTCCTTTCCATTACCCTAATTGTGTCTTTCAGAGACAAGAAGTTAAAAATTTTGATAACGTCCAATTTATCAACATTTTATGTATATTGCTTTTGGTAGCATATCTAAGAAATCTTTGCCAAACTCAAATTCATAAAGATTTTATTCTATACCTTCTTCTAGAAGTTTTAGCAAATTAGGTTATTCCTTTAAGTTCACGATGCATTTTGAGTTAAATTTTGTATATGTTATAAAATGTGGATACAAATTCTTTTTTTATGGATATCCAATTGTTCTAGCAATATTTGTGAAAAAGATTATTCTTTCTTCAGTGCACTGCCTTTGTCACCTTTTTTGAAAATAAATTGTCCTTATGATTATGGTTCTATTTCTGGTCTCTATTTTTTTTAAGTTTATTTATTTATTTTGTGATAGAGAGAGTGTACAAGTGGGAAGGGGCTGAGAGAATTCCAAGCAGGCTCTGCATTGTCAGCACAGAGCCCAACACAGAGTTCAATCTCACGAACCGTGAGAAGATGACCTGAGCAGAAATCAAGAATCAGATGCTTGACCGACTGAGCCACCTGGGCACCCCTGGTCTCTATTTTATCCCATTTATCAAATTGCTTATCTTTATACCAAAACTATTTTGTTTACCATAGCTTTATACTAAGACTGAAATTAGGCAACGTGGATTTTTCTAACTTTATTTTTTATTCTCAAGGTTGTTTGTTCATTTCTAGATTTTTGCATTTCCATACAGATTTTAACATTAGCTTATAAATCTCAACAAGGGAGTCTTCTGAGATTTTTATTGGGATTTCATTTAACCAAGAGGTCAATTTGGAAAGAATTGGCATTTTAAGAACATTGAGTCTTTTTCTCTGTGAACACTGAAACTCTTTAGTTGTTTAGGTCTTTAATTTCTCTTAACAATATTTTCTAGTTTTCCATGTATGGGATTTGCACGTCTTTGCCATATTTATCCCAAGATATTTCATGTTTTGATGTTATTGAAAATAGTGTTACTTATTTAATTTCAATTCCTAATTGTTCATTGCTAGCAAATAAAAATGCAATTGTTTTGTATATTGACTTTATATCCTGCAATCTGCTAAAATACTTGCCAGTTCTAGCAAGTTATTGTATATTCTACTGGGTTTTCTAGATAGATGATGATGTTGTTTATGAATACTGGATGAATTAGTCCATTTCATCCATGAAGTACATCTTCCTTTTCAATTAGATGTCTTTCACTTCTTTTTCTTGACTACTTCACTTGCTGGAATCTTCAATGTTGAATACAAGAGGTGAGAGTAGATGTCTTTGTCTCATTCCTGATCTTAAAGGGATAACACCCAGTCTTTCCTCATTAAATACAATGTTAGCTGCAGATATTTCATATGATCCCTTCATAAAGTTGAGAAAATTCCTTTCTGTTCTTTGTTTGCTAAGAGTTTTTATCATGAATGGATGTTGGGTTTTGTCAAATGCTCTTTCTGCATCCATTGAGATGATCATACACTTTTCTTTTTTTCTTGATCAATATAGTAAATTATATTGATTGCTTTTCAAATGTTAGACCAACCATGCATTCTTGGAATAAATCCTTCTTGGACATGAAATATATATCCTTTCAATATATCTGGTTTTGATATGATAAAAATTTGTTTGAATATTTGCATCTATGTTCATTGTGGGTTATCCATCTATCGTTTTTTGTGTTTTTTTTTTTTTTTTTTTTTTTCTTATAATGTCTCTCCTTAATTTTGGTATCAGGGTAATCCTGGCTTCGTGAAGTGAACTGAGACAATCCTCTTTTAATGTTTTGTTTTGTATGAGTTTGTGTAGAATTGATATTATTTCTTCTTTAACTATGTGGTAGTATTGACCAGTGTAGCCATCTGGGCATAGTATCTCCTTTGAGGAAATGTTTTTAACCACAAAATCAATCCCTTTCATAGCTATAGGGCCATTCAGTTTGCCTATTTATTCTTGAGTTGGCTTTGTAATAGGTGTTTTCAAGGAATTTAACCATTTCATCAAGTTGTTAAATATATAGCTGTAAAGATTTCATGACATTCCCTTATTATCCTGATAATGTCTTTAGAGTCCATAATGACTCTTCCTATCATCTTTGATATTGCTAATTTACACACACTCTCTCTCTCTGAATAAATGTGTATCAATTTCATTGATCTCAAAATATCAGCTTTAAGCTTCATTTATTTTCTCTATTGATTTTCTGTTTCTATTTCATTGATTTCCACTGTGATCTTTATGCTACTTTGGAGTTCCTTTCCTTAGATAGTCTTTGTTCCCTAGTTTATTAAAGTGGAAGCTGACATTAATTTCTTTTTTTTTAAATATGAGCATCCAATACCCCCAAATCTCCTTCTAAGTACTGCCTTACCAACATTTTACACTTTTGATATGTTGTGTTTTCATTTTTATTCAGTTCAAAATATTTTCTATTTTCCTTTTGATTTCTTCTTTGCTCCATTAGTAGGAATGGACATTTATTTCTGGCCCTATGTGAGCACCAGACCCTATTAGTTTTAACCCATCAGATGGTTCTTTTCCCAATCTTGGGTAGGTTCCTCACATGCATGAGCCAGGCAGTGCTCTACTGAGTACTAAAAAGGGACCTTCTTCAGATCTCTGGAGTTCTTTCTCTTTGCAACTCTCTCCTCTTGGTTACATTGTCTTACTAACTTTAAGAACTTGGTCTCCTGGGATCCTGGTCTCATCCCCTCAATTAAGGGAGTCTGTCTAGCTCCCTCTGGGTTCCCTTTTTGTATCATGGACTGGAAAGTCAAGGCAGTAAGCTAGAGAAACAGTAGAGTTCTTCTCATTTGTTTCCCATTTCTCAAGGTCACTCTTTTATTAGCTGATGTCCTGTGTCTTGAAAAACAAATTGCTTCTTGTATCTTCCTTTCCCACCCCTCACCCCCATTTTTTGGTTGATTCAGTGAGAAGCTAGATCTGGTCCCTGTTATTCCATTTTGTTATCCCATCTAGTCCCAATACATAATTTTGATCCTGAATTTCTTTCCTAATCCATTTATTTTAAGAAGTAAGCCACTCTTCTAGATTACACTACACCTAACTAAAACATCATTCAGCCCAGTTTTCTGATACGATGTTAAAATGTTATGTTAACATTTCTGACTAAAACCCGACTTACCAAATATTTTTCAGTGAAATTCTATCACCTCTGCAAGGAAGAAATATCTTTCATTTTTCTCAAATTCACTTACTTTTATTGAGAATTTATGAGGTATTTGTGTCTTTATCTTCAAGGAGAAGATAAAATTCAAAAAGAATATTGATACAAATGAAAAACATACAAAGGAATAAAAAGATGACAATGTCTTTGAATTGATGCTAGAAGTAATGTATACTACAATAATTATAACTAAAAATTTAGAATTCGAATAGTTTTTCTTTGTGCCCATTTTTCATAAAAAATTTAAACCACAGAATGTTGAAAGGAAGAAATGTTCATAGGAAGAAGTGCATCTATCCTCAGAAGATTGATTCACTTGTGCATGTCTGTGCCTTCCCTTAAACATGGGGTGCCAGAGGGGATTTCACTGTTCATCAATCTACTCTACAATTTCAAAGTCAAAGCGTCCATCATATACTTTAATTTTAGAAACATAAATTCCAGATGTAAGAACTTTAATGAATATATTAGACTTTGTTTATAACACATTTATATTGAATATTGAGAATCTGTCCTTGGTGGCCATCTTAAAATTGGTTTTCCTTCAGAAATTTTAGTCAGAAACAGAGAAGACTATATATATAAATCAACACACTAACACACAAACTGTGGAATATTATATATGCCATATTGCTATTGGGACTAATCCTTAGGGGGAGCTCAAGACAAACCTGTAATTTTTCTTCTGGCATGTCACTATTATGAACATTGCAGGTGGTAAAAAAAAAAAAAAAAGAAAGAAAAGAAAGAAAGAAAGAAAAAAGAAAAAAAAGGACAGTGGAATTATTTAGCACAGTATCTTGAGGACATCTTCCTCTAACATTTTATCATATCAGAAAAAGATGTACTAAAAATGTTCTATGTTGTGAAATGATAAATGCTTTATAAGAACACTCAGGAGTGACCTTCCTTTTTCTATTTCTTTTCTGACGTCTTCTCCTGTCAGTAACTACTCTAACAATGCTGTCGACAGGCAGTAATTAAATCCTTCTCTTTTCTCCATGACACAATGCTCATTTCCTACTCCCAGCTTTCAAGGTCTAACCCATTTAGAATATTCATTCTATATATAACGTTAAAAAATAGTACAATAGCAGCTATGTTAGATAGCTCCATTTTCAACGTCCAACTGAAAAGAAAAAAGAATAAAAAATGATCCTAAATGAACTAAGAGGCAATAAGCCTCTGCCTGGGGAGTTCTATTCCCAAATGATACCTTATACATAAGTTGCAAATTCCTCTATTTCCAATGTTCAGTTCAAATGACAAAATAAATGATGTAGGGGAAATGGAAGCCTCAATTTTATATTAGAGACTGATTCCAATGCAGAACTATAATGCTAAAACTTTTCTGCTTAAAATCCAGATTTGGCACACTTCTCAGTCACTATTCACCACAAAGACAAGGAAAGCCCAATTGAAGTAAGCAATTTAAGAGTCCACCATACTCTGTGATTGAATCTGTCTCAACTACTGACATCAGGGGACTCTCTGTGAAAGGTTGGAGCAAATGGGCTCCACATTCTCCAAATACCTGCAAAGTTGGGAAACCTTGATTTTCCACTACCAGTGGGATGTAGAAGGATATGAAATACCTTTTACTCCCACTGAAACAATAAACAATTCCTGCATAAACAAGTTTATATATTCTGAATGAGATATATAGACAGAAATATTCATAGTAAGTCTGAAATATTGTCTGTGCTGTGGTATATAAGCACTGCCAATTTTATATTTATTACAAAAACTAAAAGTATTTGCACCTGAGGAACATGCCCATACTCCTAAATCTGTGTGGGTGTATGTGTAGGAGAAGTGACTTGGGGTATCATGAAAAGAGACGTTTGAACAGAGGTCTCCTGGCTTCTCCCTGGTCTTTTTGCTTGAGGATCACTGCTGCTAGCTGACCAGACCTCTCCAATGAAAGTTTGTGATTCTGCTTTGGCAAAGTTTCATTGACTCATTCTGTTTTAGTGCATATTTCCATATAAATGTAAACATTTCACTCAAAAAAATTACATATTTTCATCAAAGAGACGTGGACACAAAGAAACCTGAAACCTAAAAGCAGTGAACTCAAAGGGATGAGGCCTCCCACAGTAACAAGGGAGCAGAGGGAGGAAGCTTTCACACCTGACACTCATGGCAGAAACTGTGGTGAAGGCAGAGGTCAGGCCTAGAACAAGCCTTCTGCAAAATGAAAATCTTGTCTTGTGTGAGGAGAAACCGGGCAAACTTCTGGCAAAGCTGTGGTCTAGTGTGTCAGGCTTTGATCCGGAAAAAGTCCAAACTCAAGGATAATGTTCTTCTGCCAAGTAATGCATTTACACACAAGTTTTGCAGAGTTGTCAGAGGTTGGGGATGGCTGGAAAGAGAAAAATCTCTCCGGTTTCAGAGTATCACAATTCCGATATCTGAATATATCAGTTTCTTGTCTTTTTAAAAAAATGCTTATTTATTTTCAGACAGAGAGAGAGAGAGAGAGAGAGTGGGTGGGGGAGGGACAGAGAGGGAGGGAGAGTGAGAGAATCCCAAGCAGGCTCCACACTATCAGCTCTGAGCCCGACATGGGGCTGGTGGGGCTGAAAATCATGAACTGTGAGATCATGACAAATCAAGAGTCAAACACTTAACCGACTGAGCCACCCAGGCACCCCTCAGTCTCTTGTCTTAACATCTCACTGTCAGTGACTCTCATAGAATCCAGCTCCTCCAGTCCAGTCTGTTGTCTTGCCATCTCAGTGTCAAGACCTTCCAGTCTCACAGCCCCTCAGCCTTGAAAATCCCATAGCTTATGGTATAGAAATCTCAGAGTCTGCAAAAAAACTTGGTCCCAAGATCTCTAGATCTCCCATGAGATCTACATCTACATCTACATCTACATCTACATCTACATCTACATCTACATCTACAACCATCCAGGTTGTAGGTCTATCTAGCAGGTTCAAGGTCACACAGTTTTGAGGTCCGGCAGTATTGTCATCTTTAGTTCCAGTGCCCTCCTGGAAGGGGAGGCTGAATTCACTTTCAAAATGTTTTGGAAACTGTTGTAACTAAAGCCTGATCCAATTCAACATATAATATAATATAGCATTCAGCCCCTTTGGCAGCTTGGCAAATTGGGGCCTGGGCTAAAAAACAAAAAGTCTTAGACAACTGGTACTTAAATTTCAAGCATATTTGGCACAAAAGCAGGAAGATCCATGAACCTGAAGGTAAGTCAATAGAATTCAAAATTGTAGCATAGAAAGAGAAGTAATGAACTTGGGGTAGGCAAAGATTTATTAAACAGGACACAAAAAGCACTAATCATAAAAAATAGATGTTAGATGTCATTAAAATTAAATACTTGTGCTCTTCAAAATACACTGTTAAAAAAATGAGAAGTCAAGCCACAAAATGAGAGAAAATATTTGCAAACATTTAGCTGACAAAAGACTCCTATTTAAATATACACAGCAATTTATATAAAGAAGAGCAACTCAACAATAATGGGCAAAAGTCTCAGAAAGAAACTTTACAAAAAGTAGATACACAAATGACCAATAAGTACATCATAAAATACTCAACATTAGTCATCAACAAAACCAATAAGGTGACACCACTGCATACCCATGAAAAAGAATAAAAAACTGACAAGACCAAATACTGATAAAAATTTAAAGCAAATGGAACCATCATACATTGATGATGGTAATTAATTAAGTGGTCCAACCAATTTGGAAAATAGGCAATTTTTCATAAAGTTAAATATATTCCTACTCAATGTCCTAGCATTTCCACTGTAAGTTATTTACCCAAGAGAAGTAAAAACATGTGTCGACAAGATTTGTTTACCGACGTTCATAGTAACTTTATTTGTTTTCCAGACAGGAAATCACCCAAACATTCATCAACATGTGAGTGTATACACAAATTGTGGAATATTCATATAACAGAAGGTTCCTCAGAAATAAAGATGAACAGACTACTGGCACACACATAAATAAATATCTAAACATTATACCAAGAGAAATAAGTCAGGCATAAAAATGTAAGTACAATGCTATTTCAATTATTTGAAAGTCTAAAACTTTAAATCACGATAGAAATAAAATCAGTGGTTTAGGGATGGAGGGTTGACTGTAAATGTATGAAGAAACTTTCTCTGGTGATGGAAATGGTTTGTACCTATACTGGAGCAGTGTTAACCTGGTATATACATTTGTCAAAGCTTATTGAACTGTTCACTTAAAATATTTGCACTATATTGTATGTTAAGTACATTCAATAAAGGTGATTGAAAAAAGAAAAAGAAAAACCATTTTAAGAACAAGTGTGAAAAATATTCTAAAGCTATTATAATTTATATTCTTAATATAATTTTTTTCTTTTCAAATTTGTATTTAAATTCCAGTTAGTTAACATACAGTGCAGTATTGGTTTCAGAAATAGAATTCAGTGATTCATCACTTACACCTAACACCCAGGGCTCGTCACAAGTACCTTTCTTAATACCTACCACCCATCTAGTCCATTCCCAACCAACTCCCTCCATCAACCCTCACTTTGTTCTCTATCTTTCAGAGTTTCTTACGGTTTGTTTCCCTCTCTCTTTTTCTCTCCCTCGAATATGTTCATCTGTTTTGGTTCTTAAATTTCACATGTGTGTGAAATCATACAGTATTTGTTTTTCTTTCTCTGAATGACTTATTTCACTTAACATAATACACTTTAGGTCCATCCACGTCATTGCAAATGGCAAGATCGCATTCTTTTGATGGCTGAGTAATATTTTATTGCATATATACACTACCTCTTCTTTATCCATTCATCAGTCAGTGGTCATTTGGGTTTTCTCCATAGTTTGGCTATTGTTGATAATGCTACTGTGAACATTGGGACATGTACCCCTTCAAAACTGTATTTTTCTATCCTTTAGGGAAATACCTAGAAGTATAATTGCTGAATCATAGCATAGTTCTATTTTTAACCTTTTGAGGAACCTCCATGCTGTTCTCCAGGGTGGCTGCACCAGTTTGCAGTCTACCAACAGTGCAAGAGGGTTCCCCTTTCTCCACATCCTCACCAACACTTGTTGTTTCTTGTGTTGTTAATTTTAGCCATTCTGACAAGTGTGAGTTGGTATCTCATTGGGGTTTCAATTTATATGTCCCTGATGATGAGCGATGTTGAGCATCTTTTCATGTGTCTGTTAGCCATCTGGATGTCTTCTTCAGAAAAGTGTCTGTTCATGTCTTCTGCCCATTTCTTCACTGGCTTATTTGTTCTTTGGGTGTTGAGTTTGATAAGTTCTTTACAGATTTGTGGTACTAACCCTTTATCAGATATGTCATTTGCAAATAACTTCTCCTATTCCATAGGCTGCCTTTTAGTTTTGTTGATTGTTTCCTTCACTGTGCAGAAGATTTTTATCTTGAGGAGGTCCCAGTAGTTCATGTTTACTTTTGTTTCCCTGGCCTTCAGCGACATGTCTAGTAAGAAGTTGCTCCAGCTGAGGTCAAAGAGGTTGCTGCTTGCATTGTCCTCTAAGATTTTGATGGTTCCCTGTTTCACATTTAGGTCTTTCATCCATTTTGAATTTATTTTTGTGTATGGTATAAGAAAGTGGTCCAGATTCATTCTTCTGCATGTCGCTGTCCAGTTTTCCCAACCTCATTTGTGGAAGAGAATTTTTTTCCAATGGATATTCTTTCCTGTTTGGCCAAAGATTAGTTGACCTTATGGTTATGAAATATTAACTGTAACTGCCACTTATTGAATGTTCACTACTAGTAGGACCAGGATAAGAATTTTATACACACAATTTCATTCAAAACATCACAGTAAAACTATAAGTTTACATTAGCTTGAAAAAGCTAAATGTGATCATTTTTAGTCAGTCAGGTGAAAAATATCATAAGACACATTTAGAGAATTTGAGAATTTTCCTCTGCAAAACACACAATTCAGATAATGGTGTTTTGTATGCCTCATGGACTATTCCCTTCACATCGACTGCCAAGTAATCTTTATGTTAACTAATTTATGTCCTGAAACATATATTTCACCAACTCAGTTTCTGTCAGCAAAAACACTCCCATCATACCTTATTTTCCATTTTGTTTGATATCAAATCACCTAGCCTCCACAGCTGAGTGGGTCAGCATTCCTGTGTGACTTTATTGTCAAGGTCTCTTCTAATAGGACAATAAAGATAAATCAATGGATACCATCTGTGAGGAAAGAAACTATCAGCACAAGATTAAATCTTGTTTTGTCTTCTATCATTTTATAGCAGTGACTAAGAATAGTGTTGGATCAGTTTTGTTTCCTTGGTTTTCATTCTTCACTCCAGTCTTCTGGAGAGCAGAGAGGAATTATATGTCCTTCAAGTCCTGCAAAGTCCTAAAAAGTCTCAATTTGTTCCTTAAACCAAGGTACCTTTAAACAGTTGAATTTTAGATCACGTATGTAGCCTTGAAATGTTATCAACTGCCACTGTTCCTTTTCTAGATTTTAAATATTATATTCTGTGGTGGTACTTTAATATTTAGAGATATAAACCTGAATACCATTGTTTTAAAAGGAACTATTACAAAGCTATGTCTATGTGCCTGTCTGTTTCATCTCTCTGAGAAATGTAATTGATTGTTAGGATGTTTTTATCCCCATAATGTCTTCAGTGTAGCATTATAAATTCAATGTCATCTCTCACAGGAGATGTCAAATTATATTGTGCTACTATCTCCAAAATCATTAAAAAAAATATTTAAAATGTATAAATCCTGTATTTGCATCAAAACAATGTATGATGCCTGATGATTCAGAGATATGTAATACCCCTCTTTTTTATATTGGGTATTACGAATGGAGCCTGTACCTTCATTCACATCCATATATTTGTGGTTTTTAACAGCTTATAAAATCCAAAATGATTGCATATTATATTTTCATAGGTAGGCAGTAAATGATCCTCAAGCTTAGTGTTGTTTTTAAGTAATGTCCTCCTAGCTAGGATTTCTGCAATAATTTCTCCACCCATTTCATCATGAATTTCTTGTATTCCAAAAAGCAAAATATATAGTAAATATATATAAGCCATTCATGCCAGACAATGAAGGTGTCCACCTAATATCCACTTAACTCTTCTTTTTTACTAACATAACAAATTGTGTTCAGGGAAGCAATGTACTAGAGATAATAATCTCTCAGCAGTTAAGGATAGTCATGTGTTCTCTCTCTAGATGATGAGATGTTAGAGATAGCTTTCTTTGATGAACAAAAAAGAAAGTCTTCCTGCCAGGAATATGGGATATAATGGGCAGTCTTCTTGTGACGATGAGAGGAAAAGATGTGTGTAAGATATGGAAGCGGTAAGGCAACTGAGCTTTTGATGGTATACAGGGGCAGATGCAACCAACCCAGACTGCAAGGTTTCTAATTTCATGTTAAGCAGGAAAAACGAAGCCACGTTTGGTTAGCTACTCTTTTTGTGCTTTTGTTACATGCTCTGGACACAATTGTGACATTGTGTTCTTATTAACTGGTCAGGAAAACTGTAACTCTTCACTAAAATCTGCTAGCCCCTACCTTTGTAATCACTCCACCGATGTCTCTACCTTGAGACTCAATCTTGCATGATTTCTGAGTCAAAAGTACATACAACGGTAAGTAAATCAGGCATTTCAACACCATCGCCTAGAAGGCTCTGCAATAAACCTTGCCCAGAGCTTAAGACGTAGCACCTGAGCATTCCTAGAGTCTGAAATACTGGCTTAGTCTTACGAACTTCTTTCCTCCCCCTGCATGGTAGTTTCCTCCAGTACTAAACTCTTCCTTGAGATAGTCTCAATCTATCTGTATAAGAACCTGATTTTCTGCCTATTTCTTGCTAGTGTCCGACTAGAGGAATGGATCCTTCTAGCAAATGAAGGCATGAGGACATTTTCCAGCCAGTGACTGGAACTGTGGTGTGAATGAGCAAATCACATTTTCTAATGCTATCATTAACTTGTCTGGCTCCAAGTACCTCTATTCTCCTAGAACTTCTTGCTGATCATCTCACCTACAGGAGTAATCTTACTAGTCTCATACATCTCAAAAATTTGTTATTGCTGGGCCAGCGCTAAGCTGGCTCTACTGATTAAATACTGTGTACTATGTTTTGGACTGTGCAAATGTCTTATTCTGAGTCAAATTTTGTAGCCATTCATTTGCTCTAATGTCAGGCAGTCTGAGTTACCAAGATCCCATTGAGTTTCATGCCCAAAATCTCTCCTATTGTAACTGATCTGAGAAACTTGCATCACCCATGAATTTATCATGCAATTTGAAATCAGAATTTCTTTAAAAACAAAACTTTGTTGTGGACATGGTTTGAAATTGGAAAGTCTATCAGAATTGACTGTCATTTAAGACTTGACATTAAAATAACATAAAATGACAGCTTCTTCTTGTTTTTGGACTTTAAAAATCTTAACACTTTCGGGGCGCCTGGGTGGCTTGGTCAGTTAAGCATCCAACTTCGGCTCAGGTCATGATCTCACGGTCTGTGAGTTTGAGCCCCGCGTCGGGCTCTGTGCTGACAGCTCAGAGCCTGGAGCCTGTTTCAGATTCTGTGTCTCCCTCTCTCTCTGTCCCTCCCCTGTTCATGCTCTGTCTCTGTCTCAAAAATAAATAAACGTTAAAAAAAAATTTAAAAATCTTAACACTTTCAGGAATTAATGAGATATTGAACTTCAGACGCAGAGGTTTACACCTGGGTGAACTACTCACATCTAACAGCTTGTTGCTGTAGGCCAAAAAGATTCCTCAATGATTCAGAAGGCTCCACCGCTCTGTAGAGTTCAGTAGGCTCTCTGTGTATCTTTGTCAGCTGGGAACGACAGGGCTTGGAGACTGACTTTTAACTAGCCACATTACAGTTGTTAAGGTTTCAACAAAAGTGAATTGTTGCTTTGTACATTTTGGTGAAAGCAACATGAATGTGGCCGCGTGTGTGCGTGTGTGCGTGTGTGCGTGTGTGTTGATCGAATATATATAGAAATTGAATATATGTATGTATGTATCATTTCTGTGATAGAAATTGAATGTATGTGCATGTATATACATGTATATGCTCAATTTCTGTGACAGCCATGGAGTAATTAACAATATTTACATTTTGAAATTCTATACTGTAATTCTAGTGAGAATGAAGACACTATACTTAAAGGCCATTTTGAAGCAGTATATGGAATATCTGTGCTATGCTATTCAACATACTTTTGTCTCTTCAACAAAATAAATTAACAGAAACTCCAAAAAAGGAAAGATCATTAAACCACTAGAGTTGTAAAGAAAGTGAATTCTATAGACTTCACCTAATTTATTCTTGATAAGAAAGTATAATTTATAAATATCAGTTCTGCTTTATTCATGTGTTGAATTTCATGATATTACTCATTTAGCTACATGTAAGTAAGTAACTGACAAATCTATTTTTTAATTTTTTTTAATGTTTATTTTTGAGAGAGAGAGACAGAGACAAAGCATGAGCATGAGCCAGGAAGGGGTGGAGAGACAGAGATACAGAATCCGAAGCAGTTTCCAGGCCGTGAGCTGTCAGCACAGAGCCTGACACGGGGCTCGAACTCACAAGCTGTGAGATCATGACCTGAGGTGAAGTCAGACACCTAACCGACTGAGCCACCCTCACGCTCCCTGACAAATCTATTTTGAACATCATAGTCAAAGCATTCTATTTGTAGAGGGACTGATAGAGATACATACTTACTTTTATCAGATAACATGAATGTTACTGCTTTTTTTTATTATTATATTTTTGAGCCTAAGTACAAGACACCATAGAACTAAGGTCAATGCTTAGGTCTGGCAACCATTATTTATCTCCCTTCATTGTGGCCAATGTCTATGTGGCTTTTGATTTATCTTCCTATCTTAAAAATTGTTATAAATTGTATTCTAAAAAAGTTTTAAGACATTTCCTTTTGTGAAGGACATAAGGAGAGAATCAAATAAACACTTGTGCATGTATAGTCAAAATATCCAGATGAAATGTGAATACTGAATAATTTGAATTTCAGTGTGAATACTGAAATAATAACAACTAGAAAATGTCATGTAACCAGTTTGCCTACTACCTAAAATGGGTTATTTATTCTGACATTATTTATAAGCGGGCTGAAGACTGGATCCTCTAAGTCAATCAGCCAGTTAAATAACATTGTTGCAACCATATCAGGGACAGTGAGAAATTACAGGGGAAGAATACAGCATAAGTCTTTCTCTATGACTGACCTTGTTCCAGTAGCCGTTGCAAGTAATTTTGAAAATACAAGTGACATGGCAAAATGAAATGACCGAGTTATAGCAATCAATAATATATATGAGAAACAAGTGCTTACCACAGTGGTACAGAAAAACTTATATAATCATTTTACATTATAAAAATAAGGTTCAGGCAGACCAGGTTTAGTTTTTAGAAACTGGCGTTACTATTATTGGCATCATTCGGATATAGCTGAGAAGGCATATTAAAATGACTTTGGAACATGACATCCAAGTAAGGTTTTCACCTTCATGTTGCTGTTTCAGTCAATGTCAAGATGGCTGCCTCCAAGTCATTGTGCAATGAGCTACCACTGTTAGTAACAACACATGACTATCCAAATACTGCATGAATTTCCTCACCCTTATACTAAGTATTTCCCATCTATTGCTTCTTCCCCCTAATGAAATAACTTCAACTTAATTTGAGCATATTCTATAATATGTCTAACTATAAAATTGTGTATTTATTTACGTGATATATATATGTAAAAAGTCATGTATACATCCACACACAATACCCAACAATATTCATACAAATATTAGGGAAAAGTAGATTCTTTAAAATACATTTTTAAAAGCTAGGAAAGGGGCACCTGGGTGCCTCACTTGGTTAAGTGTCCAACTCTTGATTTCAACTTAGGTCATGATCTCATCATTTGTGAAATCGAGCCCCGCCTCAGGTTCTATACTGACAGCAGGAAGCCTGCTTGGGATTCAATCTCTCCTCTCTCTCTGCCCCTCCCCCTCTCATGTTCGGTCTCACCCACTCTCTCAAAATAAATAAATAAACTTTAAAAATATAAATAAACAAATAAAATAAAAGCCAGGAAAAAGAGGCAGAGGCAATACAAGTAGAGAAACATCCATTCACTTTAAACAAAGTAAGGCAGAAAACAGATCATATATTTCACTGAATCTAAAAATCATTAATTTAAGATTAACAATGATTTTTTTGTACCACCTTGAGAGGTAAAAAACACTTCCAATTACACTATGACACATTATTGATTTGAAGACTTATTTTGACTTCAGCAATAGTAGAACATGAAAAAAGTTCATCTTAAAATCAATGAAATGTATATTAATCGTTTTTGCCCTTCTTCTGTTTTGAGTGGTATCTTTTAAAAATAATTCATCCTTAAGATTTATATTTTAGATTAACATTAAAGGTAAGTTTTACCTCCAAGGTTACTGAAATGATAAATGAAAATGTTAGCATGGTGAAAAGCTTTCCTTTTTCCATGAGCTGTCTTTGAAGTCTAAAATATATTTAGTTCCCATTCATAAGGAAAAGATCTCCCCTACAAATAAACAAATTATAGATTTGACACAAATGACTGTTCATTATTCAGTGTCTGGAATCTCATGGGCTCTGCTATCTGAGTTAATAATTAATGCAAAATTGGGAACATATTTGCTATTTTTTATTTCTTCTAGACTAATGTTTGAAGTACAAATCTACATTATTAGACTAATTTCCTTCTTTATTTTAGAACCCTTACACAAACAAATTCATTATTCAGTCTTCAAAACAAATGCATTTACCTTGCTTAAATTAATAGGACTCTTGGGAAGTTGAATATTCCTTCCAAATTCTTGAGTTCTTTTTTCTATTATCTATTACATAATGAAATAATGCAACATGTATCTCACTATGGTATAGACAAATTTTAGGCTCATGTATTCCTTTTCTAATCAATACTAAATATTAACCCTTTAAGAGATAAATTGGTCAAAGCCAATATAAGGTTCACACTAATTTCATTAATAGCATGACAGCTTTGAATTTATTGATAGAGTTAGTTATGAGCCTAATTTTTAAATCATAGGATGGATCTTGGGTTATTAATTCTTCTTTAAACTATATCTAATAGATTTCTAGCAGAGTGAGAGTGGGTTAAAAAAGGTAAAAACCCAATTCTAGCTAGTGCAAAACTAGAATAAGTTCACGTGCATGTTTTTTCTTTAAAATTTATAATTTAGAATATGAAATAGCTATCTGATAAATTGGATCGCTGTCTGTTCACTATAGATAGCTAACAGTAAGACAAGCTTCCTCCTCTGAGCTGATGACATAGTATTCTCATGATGCCGATAGCTTGATTTAGACAGCTGCTATTTGAGGTACACAGTATAAAGGGCATAAAACTAGCAGCTGTTCTGACCTTGACATCTTATCTGTTGGATGTTGCATGGCAAGAGAACAACGTATTTGAGCTGTATTGTAGTGGCTTCCATGGAAACCATTTACCTGAGTTAATATGTAATACTTTATTCAGGGATTTTATAGTAAAATAATTCAAAGACTTCCATTTAAAAATTAATTTTTGAATTAAAAAAATCAGCAATCAATATTACTATGTGTCGTTTTATTCAATGTCACATTTGGTCTCTGTGCCTCAATTTCCTCAATCAAAGGGACAATCATACACCAACTTGGCCCACTTCTTAGGGTGGTTATAGCAAATGAGATTATGTTTGGGAAAGTACCTTACACTTCTGCAATAAGGCAATGTGTAAGATACAACATGATTAAACTGCATAAAATAAGGAGCTGCAATTTTTCAAGGTTAATGAACTGACTGGGGTGAACTCAGCTAGCCTCCAAGAAACTACATCCCAATCAGTCCATTTCCTGTTTATGATTTAGTGCCACCTGGTGGTAGTTCTGTCTTTTAGCTTAAATATTGATGGGAGCAATTCTGGGAAACTCTTGGAAACTCTTAAGATTACAGAAGGGATCTCATAAAGTTTCCGGTTGTCAAAGTCGGCTCCATACTGAGGCTATGGGGGACAGATTATAGTGGGCATGAAGACTCAACTTACACCTCTTCATTTACTACTGCTGTTTTCCTATCTCATTCTACTCTTCCCTTCTACCCAGACCCCTCCAGAAGATAAGACTTTTAGCCCTATCTGTGTTGGCGGACATAAAGAAAATGAATGGAAGACAGGTTCCATTCCAATATCAACAATTGAGTATATATAAATCAGAATAGACAGGTTTTTTCCCCTGTTGATGTTTTTTAAACTACCAAGTAACACAGATGAAGTATTATAATCACTGTCCAAAAATAACTAAAAACTTCCATCATGACACATAATAGCTAGTAAGAGTTGTGGAGTTCTCATAATATACAAGAATTTTAAAATGTGTCTTAACTGTTCAAAGCTGTGATATGTTTATTTATTCTGATAATTATAAAAATAAAGTTGAAATGAGGCATCATACAAAAATAACTTTTTTTCAGTAAAAGCTTCTTTTGGTGTGTGTGAAAATACTTACCACTTCATAAGAGTTTCATAACACATAATCCTAATGTATGTCTCATTTTCGTTATTCTTCCCACATGTAAGTAATAATTTTTTAAAAAGTAGAACTCCATTTCATGCACATACACTTTGAATTTTGTTAGCTCTCTGTTAAACAAAATTTTTGTTTATTCTCCCATTGATCCTTATTTAATCTCCATTGTGTTTTGAACACTTAGTCCATGACATGGATTTATCATGTATCCCTCCCACACACTGTGAAAGTGTTGAAGACTTATCACACCACTTGCCAGCAAAGTAAGGCACATCGGCAGGCCAGGGAAAATGTGCAGAATATCTTATTTGAAGTGCTGCTCTTCAAGGCATAGCAATGGACTGGAGAGACTTGCCATTGTCTCTCTCCTTTGGGAGACTCATTGGTGTAGTTGTGAACCAAACATGGAAAAGAAAGAGTGGGCAGCTGTATCAGGCAAAGAACCCTCAAACTCCTCCTTGTTAATACATTCGGATGGAAGACACAGTTAACGTATCCTTCCTGTGACTGTCCACAATGCCACCTCATCTTCCCTCTCCTTAGTGCCCAAATATCCAAGCCCCAGTCAAATTGTAACAGGAGAATTCAAATGGACCCCAAGGAGGTGGGAGGAGGGGGGGGCGGTGCCTGGGTGATTCACTCATTAAGTGTCAGAGTCTTGATTTCGTCTCACAGTTTGTGGGATTGAGCTCTGTGCCTGATAGCACAGAGCCTGCTTGGGGTCTCTCTCTCCCTCTTTCTCTCTACCCCTCCCCTGCTTGCACACACTCTCTCAAAATAAATAAATATTTAAAAACAAAACAAAACAAAACAAAAACCCAAATGGACCCCCAAGGAAATAAGACAGCTTGGTTATGTCAGTTATCAATATTTAAGAATAAATGACAGATCCAGGTAGAAAGAGTCACACTTAAAAATGAACAAAAGAAAAATAAGGCCTGTATGCAGTAATTATGAAAGGAAATAAAGAAAGGCAAGCATAAATAGTATGCTATGTTTCATTGATAAAAAGTATATGTTCAAAGAAGATTTTTTTCTTCAGATAATAAAACATTGAATAACGTCACCTTCTTAAAGGAAATTAAAGAAAACATCAACTCTGTGAGATGAGAGATAATAATAAAATGATAAAGAAATGGACTGGAATAAAAGGGAAATTACCATGAAATAAGTTAAGGAGAAAAATGGCATTGATGATCTTAAAACTGCACTGCAAGCAGGAAAGAAAAGTAACAGTATAAGAGCCTCTGAATGGAGGACAGATGAAAATATCACACAGTTCAAAGAATGTGATTTAATAGATGATAATCCAAATTACACATAATAATGGAAATCCATCTGCGAGATAATGGTCATGCTTGAATATGGAACAAGAACATGTGCAACAGACGAAAATTCAAAAGTAAGGTAAACCATTGAATGAGGACCTGAAACCACAGATTAACAGGGCTTATCCCATGGAGAAAAATGTATTAAAGACAAGTAGTGCTCAGAAATACCTGGATGATATTGATCTCTCAAAATAAAGAAAGAATTCTCCAAATATCTAGACCAGGAAGAGAATACCTACAAGTGAAGAGATTAGTCTATCTTTAAATCATGAGCAATAAGAGCTGTGAGATGAAAATGGAACAATTTGTAAGGAATATGTTTATAACTGGGTTCCGTACAGTCTTACTGATGCAAAGACAACAGAGAGGTTGTCCATTATGTAAACATTCAGTAATATAGAATCCATATATTTCCTGATAAATCTACTTGAATATATAATTTAGTGCAATGAAAAGTAAAAATGTAAACTTCATGAAAGTTCAGCTCTATATATATGATATTTTTTAAATTCTCTAACATTTATTTATTTTTGAGAGAGAGAGAGCATGAATGGGGGAGGGTCAGATGGAGAGGGAGACACAGAATCTGAAGCAGGCTCCAGGCTCTGAGCTGTCAGCACAGAGCCCAAACGTGGGACTCGAAACCACGAACCGCGAGGTCATGACCTGAGGCGAAGTCAGATGCTTAACCCACTGAGCCACCCAGGTGCCCCAGCTCTGTATATATTTGAACACAGAATTAAAGCTAAATGGTTATGATTACAAACTTTATATATATATATATATATATATATATATATATATATATATATATATAGACACACACACATATATATGAACATATATATAATTCCCATCTTTTTCTCTATAAGACTTGTTTTACATATATATGTGTGTTTGTGTGTATAAAATATTTATCTCTCTATAAAACTTGTGAAGAAGAAAATTTGCATAAGATAACAGCATGATGGAGACCAAAATCCTATCATATAGGGTGACAAATCCCCAAGAAGGAAGTAGCTGAAAAATGGTAAGATTAAATATTCTAATATCTTCATATCCCATTAAGGAAGAGATTCATTAGATAACGTTGCCATTTAGAAAGAATATAAATCAAAAATATTATTTAAAGTTATTTAAAGCTATAATATATACTTTCCAAGTGACAAAGCAGAAAATAAACAAATCAAGCTCTTTCTAAGAACTAGGATAAGGAAATAATAAAAGGTGGATAATGAAAATAACATTAAATAAACTGTAATACAAAAAAATTGTTTAATAATAACCGTTCTAATAAAAGATGCCACTGATTAATATAAAAAGATGTCAGCTGTGAAGATGGAACACACAGCTATACGCATTTGGCCAATGTTCTACTTTAAAAATAAATGAAAGCAAATCAAAACAACACACACAAGGAAGTCCTAGTCATATATATTCCAAGTAAATGGAAACAAAAAGAAATTAAGTTGCAGAAGATCAAAAGCAAAGAAAATTATATATGATAACTGATAAAAGGTCAAATTCACCATGGAGATATACGTACCATAGGCCTTTATGCTTCAAAAAATATTGTATAAAATATATAAAGCAAAATCTTTGGAAACATAAGGGGAGATAAGCACAGTGATAGTTGATTACTTATATTTACTTTTCTCAGTCTTTGACAGACCTTTGACAGACCTAGTCTTTGACAGACCTAGTAGACAAAATATAAATAAGGATGAGACTACTTCTCTGTATATATTAAATAGAATATGTTTTCTTTTCGGTAATCATTTTATGAAATTAATGTTTTATAAGGCAATAAGTATAGCTCAATCTGTTTAGAAAACTAGAAATTTATGTGGAACACTCATTTTAAATAAAATACAGTTAGGCTAGAAATACATGACAACATAGGAAAAATTAAAACCCATATATAATTAAGATTTCAAAAATCTCTTAGAGCTCTACTTCCAGCCTGGTAAAATAAGCCAACCCGCTTATTGATAATAATTGTAAAACTCTGAACAAAACATGAAAAAACCAAAACAACAGAACGCCCACTATCTAATGATTCTGAAGAGGAAGTCAGAGCAAGTAGATATGGAAGAGGAATCTAAACTTGGAGAAGAGGCAGACACAAAGGTGATTTTTTTAAATTATTTGTAATTTTGCACTGATGGTGGACCACAACCGAGGAGGCTAAAACCGGTGGAAAGACCACTATCTTTCTGGCTGGAGGAAAGAGGAAACAGGGAAAGAACCACAGCAATCACCACCAACCTCCAGCTTGGCAGAGGGGAAATCCTGGAGAGAAGAGGACTGGAGGAAGGGCTCCTCTAATTCTGTGTGTGAAGACCACACTTGATTTATGATGACCCCTAAAGCCCATATGCATGAGACAAGTAAGAATTTAAAATGAGACCAGAGAGCAAAGCTGTATATTTTCTCCCTAAGTTGCTCGGGCTCGGATATAGAGTAAGCAGTTAGCTAGGCTGTCAGGGATTGCAGCCAATATGACTTGGTGAACAAATGAACAGGAGAGGTATGGGAGAGAGTGAAGTCTGACTGTCATCATTCCTGGGGTTTGTTTTGTGTGATCAGGTGGACAGTGTTATGGAGGTGGCAGAAAGATTTCCTTTGGGGGAGTGTTAGGTTTGAAATACCTGTGAGATGACCCAGGGGAGCACTTCAAATACTGAAAAAGATCACTAGAAGCATATTTGGGAGTCACTAGAATTTATGATACAATAGGAAACTATAGGACATCAAAAATTACCCAGGAAGAGTAACTTGTATCAGTGAGCATCCTTACTGAGGATAGAAAGGATTGCTGGTGTGTGCCCATCCATGCATGCGCGTATTCACTCCTGCGTTCACCCGAGCACTTGTGCCCCACGTGTTCTAAGCACTGCGCTAGGTACTAAATATTCAGCTGTAAACTCTTAGCCAAATGTAATTTACCCCTCCCAAATAAGTTTTAGAGATATTTCATTAACAGAATTCTCTACAGCAGAACTGCTCAATTCCTGTACCTTTCTTTCCTTGCTGCGAAGCAAACTAATAAAAACTTAGCGGCTTAAAATAAGACTACACCTTTACCACCTCATAATCTCTGTGGGTCAGAAGTACAGCTACATCTCAGCTGGTTCCTTTGCTCAGGCAGGGTCTTATAAGGCTACCACCAAGATGTAGCCAGGTTACTTTCTTACTCTGAGGGCTGCATGGGGAAGAATTCACTTCCAAGTCACTAGGGTTGTTGGCGGGATTCATTTCCTTGCAGAAAAAGTACTGGGGGGTGGCGGGGTGGGGAGGTCTGCCTTCTTTCTGGCTCTCAGCTGGAGGACACCCTCAGCTTCTAGAGGCTCTGGAAAGTTCCCAGAGGCTGCCTGCTGTTTCTTGCCAAGTGCCTTTCCCAACATGGCTATTTATTTCTTTAAACCAGAATCACTCTAGAGGATTACAAGGTAGTAGAGTTTTCTATAACGTAACATAATCATGGAAGTAACATCCTATCATTTTTGCCATATTCTATTGGTTAGAAGCAAGCCAGACGTGCTACACTTAACTGGAGGAGATAGAGGGCATGGACAGCAGGAGACAGAGATCGTGGGGGTGGCTTAGAGTCCATCCACTATAGTTTCAGTAGATGGCATCATGCATATCCACGTGTCCAGGAAGTAAATGCAGACAGCATTATGTCCCCACATTTTTAACTGGAAATACTGGTATTCCAAAAATGCTAGCAAAGGAGGAAGTAACCTCCATGTACAAATACACTTGAATTCCTATTAATTTTCATTTGCCTCTCTTCCCTACTTCCTATTACTCTACACACACAGAAACCTTATTTCTATGGCTTATTAAAGGTCAAATCATACAAGTCAAGGATCATTATTTAAAAAAAATTGTTTCCCCAGATGTTCAGTAGAATAATTGCGGGTTACCACTAGAACTGAGTTTCTTCCGGTCTTTTTTACGTTATTATTATATTAAGAGTAATAACTCCAGTTTCACGGACTTGTGTTCCCACGTTGTCACACTTTTTCATGAACAATATTTCATTACAAATTAGTGAGTCTTATATCCTCAGAGGCCCTATTTTTCCTTGAGTCTTCCCACAGTTTCTCTCTAGAACTTGGGAAGATATCCTGGACCAGTTCAAGGAAGAGGTACCATGCTGTTCTCCACTTATCCAGAAACAGTGATCCCTCTTCTCCCTCCCTCCAGTAAATCAATTCGTGTAAAAAGATACCACTAGGCCTGTGGCTCAACATGCTCAACAGAGCCACTCAGAGAATTGAAATCCTACTTTCGGCCGATTCCCAGAGCAATGCTATATTACCTTTGACACCTTCAACGTTTCAATCGTGACCATTTGTTCTGTGGAGTGTCCATATTATGAAAACGGAGTCGACTGGAATGGAAACCAAGCCAGGAAGAGGCTGGAGGAATGTGGTATCTATAAGAAACGGCCCCAGATCCAGAGAGCAGAAGATGTATGGCAAAGGTAGTTCTGTAGTGGAGCTGATATTAGCCTGGGATGTGGAGTTGGGGTGGCAGTAGGAGAACTCCGGTAAATCTCTCCTTTCTCAGGGCGCCTGGGTGCCTGGTCAGTTAAGCATCTGACTCTCGATTTTGGCTCAGGTCATCATCCCACCACTCGTGAGATCCAGCCTCCCATTATGATAGGGGAAAATTGAATAAAATAGGTAGAGGGGGAAAGCATTAGGACCTGAGGTCCCCAGGGGGGGAAAGACACATATTTTGGAACAATGCTGGAAGTGTCTGACCACAGCAAAGGCTCCACTTAAGCATGTAGCAGATATCACCTACTCCCCCTCGGGTTTCCCTCAGGAATTTGACAAAAGACCTGACTAAAAATGAGTAGTAGACCGTAAAATGTATGACCCACAAGGAATGGTGTGGCCATAGACCACCCCTCATACAATGGAAATGAGCCAATCAGGAACGGACAACCCGGCACCTAGAACTATCCAGCCAATAAGGGTACAACCTGAGAAGGAACAAGGGGGAGGGGGGGGGCAGGAGGTGACCTGATAAAACAAGGACCCTTGCCTATTGCTGTGGGCATTCACTTTCAAATATCCCCTCTCTGTGAAGAAAGCTTTCCTACCATTGTTACTTTCTAATCTCGTAAACTTTTGCCTGTCGCTCATTTTACTTTGTGTCTACCCCTTCCTTCTTGGAAGCAGCGAGACAACAAATCCCAGGTATTGAGGTAAAAAATCCTGCAACAGGATTGGGTTTTGGGGTCTGCACTGACAGCGTGAAGCCTACTTGGGATTCTCTCTCTCTCTCTCTCTCTCTCTCTCTCTGTCCCTCCCTTGCTTGTGCAAGCCCTCTCTCACTCAAAATAAATAAGTAAATAAATATTTTCTAAAAATCTCTTTGGGGCACCTGGGTGGCTCAATACGTTAAGCGCCTGACTTTGCTCAGGTCATGATCTCGCAGTTCATGGGTTTGAGCCCCACATCGGGCTCTGTGCTGGCACCTCGGAGCCTGGTCCCTGCTTCGGATTCTGTGTCTCCCTTTCTCTGCCTCTCACCCACTCATGCTCTCTCTCTCTCTCTCTCAAAAATAAATAACCATTAAAAATTAAAAAAAAACTCTTTGGCAGTTTCCAAATTATGTTCTATGTAGTTCTAGAGTTTACGAAATTTCTTCTAGGTTACTTCCAGGGAAAATCTGGGACTGGTTGAGACCACCCCATCTTCGAAGAAGTCAAAGCAGCACAAGACAATGTAAGGTTTACACTGTTTGTTAGATGATGTTAACACCAAAGTTGCAAAGGACAAAATTAAACTGTATTCAGGGTAATGCAATAGGAGAGAGAAACTGAACCCAACTCCACTGAAACAAAACTCTGGACGGTTTTTAACCACGGAAGTGGGCTGGCGGAAAACTACTGAAGGACAACCACTCCAGAGGTTGATCAATGGGAGGGGGTTGAGCACAACTGAGTTATTCCTGAGTTTGCAAATAAATGTTTTCCTCTGCATTTAGACCATTTGTGTTCACCACTGAGAGTGGGAGAGAGGGATGTTATCTCCTTTCTTTTTAATTTTTTTTTAACGTTTATTTACTTTTGAGACAGAGAGAGACAGAGCATGAATGGGGGAATGTCAGAGAGAGAGAGGGAGACACAGAATCTGAAATAGGCTCCAGGCTCTGCGCTGTCAGCACAGAGCCCGCCGACGCGGGGCTCGAACTCAGGAACTGTGAGATCACGACCTGAGCCGACGACCTGAGCCAAAGTCGGAAGCTTAACTGACTGAGCCACCCAGGCGCCCCCTCCTTTCATGTTTACATTTCAAAGAGATGGCTTCCAGAGACTTAAGAAAGACATTTCTGGGCTGTAAAACTGGCTAGAGGCTTTTAAAAAGATTTACATCTCAAAGGGACAGAAAAAGAATTTACAATTACAAGTTCACTAAAGTAAATGCTCCAAGAAGAAAAAAAAAAAAGAGAGGTCGAGGCATAGAGCAGAAAAAGCCTGTCTAAAGTTTAGTCAAGCTGAAGGAAATGTTAAAGCTGTCTTGGTCAAAGGTATATTGGCCAGGACCTTCAGAAAATCAAGGATCCAAATCAGAGAAACATCTTCCCACATGTTCCTACAAGGACACTCGTAAAATAAAGCAAAGCAGCTTAACTTTTAGTAGGCTCTTCCCCTAAATCATTATGCAGAACACTGACAGATAATGTGGTTTGGAACAATAGGCATTCTACCTTCCCTTTAGCCTGAATAAAACTTTGCACACTCCAGCAAAGAGGAGAGGAACTGATCAGAAGCAAATGCCTGAGAGCTGCCCAAATGAACAGCAATAGATTCATAGGATGGAGAAGAGAAAGTGAGAGCAAGACACATGATTTGGCTCATTAGCAAACATACACTAATCTGGCCAATTGCATTAATAATCACTCTACCAGAAGGAAGGCATGCAATGGGGTAGAAAGACAGTAATGAAGGAGTCTTTAAGAACTTGCTTTATAGAGGCCATGGTTTTATTTAATAGAACATTTCTGCAGCTAAAAACAAATATTAGGAATCCTGTAAGTCCTGTAGAACTTTTTCAGTTCAAACATGTTATGCGATTTATAACCATATCTAAATCTGTATCTGTATCTATTTCCTTCCATTGTGTTTGAACTGTATTCTGTTCAGTATTACTTAGAAGCTATGACTCAGGTTTTAGACTCCATGATTCACTGGAGTTTGAGATGTTTCTGATTTTGTAGGAAAGGAAACTGACCAAAATCCTTCCATAGTCTCACCAATCTGAAGATTAGGGAAATGTAGGAAACTGTTTTGACCCTTGAGAATCACAGAGATGTGTAGCAGCTGATACTGTCTTTCAAGAAAATTGCACTGAAGTTCTGAATTAATATTTTTTTTCAATGAATTTCTTTTCTATCCGATTTTCCTCAGTGAACCACTTGGCCATTCAAGTCACGACTGAATACTAGCTGAGCATCTGGGCACAGTTTCCAGGATCCAGAGCGGCTGAATGAGATTGAGTTGTAATCAGGTTGGATGTGTGAGTCACCAATTTGAGGTCTGTAATACTGACAGCAAAAGACCTTGGTTGCAACAAAACTGGAGACCGGCATTGCATTAACAATCGACTTTTGGATAATTTTCTGGGTAAATTTAGCATGCTTTAACACACAGTTTTCCAATGACCTTTAGATTGAATATGGTGTAAAAGAAGAGATCAAAGTGCTCAACTGCAGTTCGGGGATAAATGCCAAAAGGTATTTTTGCCAAGACTTTCAGGCATATTGTTTGGATTGTGTGTTATTTTAATTTGGTTAAGTATATTCTGAATAATCATAGGATATGAAGTGAAGACCATAGGTTCTGAAGACAAACTGCCTGGATTCTGATAGCAGCTTCTTCTCTCCTAACGTGGTCTAGGGCAAACTACTGAACCTCCCTGTGCTTCATTTTCCTCTAATATAAAATGGGAGTGCAGAGCTGTGTAAGAGAATGAAGCACAATTAGCAATGTGTTGAATAGAGAAGAAATGCTAAATCAGTATTTATTATTATTTACAGTCTGTAATTACACAAACTCCATAAATCCATGACCAAGATGATTGTTTGATCTCATTTTAAAATGCTT
This sequence comes from Panthera leo, assembly GCF_018350215.1. Taxonomy (NCBI): domain Eukaryota; kingdom Metazoa; phylum Chordata; class Mammalia; order Carnivora; family Felidae; genus Panthera; species Panthera leo. The sequence continues at coordinate 51,141,074 of NC_056695.1, read as the reverse complement.
GACTTCAGTCTGTACAAAATGAGTTTTTACACTTACTTATGTTTTTTAAGTGTGTCCATATTGTTTATATTCTGTTTGACATTAACAAACCATTTTAGCTGTATTTACCAGTCACTGAATTATCATGGCCAATTGCCAAGCTATAATATAGATACACAATTCTGTGTGTGTGTGTGTGTGTGTGTGTATGTGTAGTTGAGATATTCCTCCATCCTGCTAGGAGAGCCAGGGCTCCAGAGGATTTTCTAACCTAGAAGGGACTTGGCAATCAACTGGTTGTTCATCACGTCACTTTCTCGGTAAAGCCCATAAATCAGCGGCAGTGGTCTCATCCATGGCCATAGGTTGTGGAAACAGGACTACAGCCTACTCTGTATCACGTAACAGGTATTTTTGTGTTGGAAAGATGGGTTCGAGCCCTCAAATAATGGGATTGATTCCAAAACGAAATAATGTTAGTTTGCAAAAAGGATTCTTGATGATCTCCAGAGGTCCTCCAGCTCATAAGATTTTTACAGTTAAAAGCCTGCCTCCTGCCCTCATAATGCTCTCTTCTGCATGTAATTCTGCTTAGCACTATTTATTTATTTATTTATTTATATAAAATTTATTGTCAAGTTAGCTAACATACACTATATATAAGTGTGCTCTTGGCTTCAGGAGTAGGTTCCCGTGATTCATCACTTACATACAGCACCCAGTGCTCATCCCAACAAGTGCCCTCCTCAATGCGCATCACTCATTTTCCCCACTTCCCCACCCCCATCAACCCTCAGTTTGTTCTCTGTATTTAAGAGTCACTTATGGTTTGCTTCCCTCTTTGGTTATAACTATTTTTTTTTCCTTCTCTTCCCCCATGGTCTTCTGTTAAGTTTCTCAAATTCCACATATGAGTGAAAACATATGATATCTGTCTTTCTATGACTCACTTATTTCACTTAGCATAATACCCTCCAGTTCGATTCACGTTGTTGCAAATGGCAAGATTGCATTCTTTTTCATTGCCGAGTAGTATTCCATTGTGTGTGTGTGGTGTGTGTGTGTGTGTATACACCACATCTTTTTTATCCATTCATCAGTTGATGGACATTTGGGCTCTTTCCATAATTCCATAATTTGGTTATTGTTGATAGTACTGCTATAGACACTGGGGTATATGTACCCCTATGAATTAGCACTTCTGTATCCTTTGGATAAATTCCTTGTAAGTGCTACTGCTGGGCCATAGGGTAATTCTATTTTTAATATTATGAGGAAACTCCACCCTGTTTTCCAGAGTGGCTGTACCAGTTTGCATTCCCAACAGTGCAAGAGGGTTCCCCTTTTTCCTCATCTTCACCGACATCTATTTCCTGAGTTGTTAATTTTAGCCACTCTGACTGGTGTAAGGTGGTATCTCAGTGTGGTTTTGATTTGTATTTCCCTGATGATGAGACATGTTGAGCATCTTTTCATGTGTCTATTAGCCATCTAGATGTCTTCTTCGGAAAAATGTCTATTCATGTCTTCTGCCCTTTTCTTCACTGGATTCTTTGTTTTTGTGGGTGTTCAGTTTAGTAAGTTCTTTATAGATTTTGGATACTAACCCTTTATCCGATATGTCATTTGCAAATATCTTCTCCCGTTCTGTCGGTTGCCTTTTAGTTTTGTTGATTGTTTCCTTTGCTGTGCAGATGCTTTTGATCTTGATGAGGTCCCAATAGTTCATTTTTGCTTTTATTTCCCCTGACTTCAGAGACGTGTCAAGTAAGAAGTTGCTGTGGCCAAGGTCAAGGAGGTTGCTGCCTGCTTTCTCCTCTGGGGTTTTGATGATTTCCTGTCTCACATTTAGGTCCTTTACTCTTTTTGAATTTATTTTTTGTGTATGGTGTAAGAAAGTGGTCCAGTTCCATTCTTCTGCATGTTGCTGTCCAGTTCTCCCAGCACCATTTGCTAAAGAGACTGTCTTGTTTCCATTGGATACTCTTTCCTGCTTTGTCAAAGATTAGTTGGCCATACATTTGTGGGTCCAATTCTGGGTTCTCTATTCTATTTCACTGGTCTGTTTTTGTGTTAATACCATACTGTCTTGTTGATTACAGCTTTGTAGTACAAGCTAAAGTCTGAGATTGTGATGCCTCTAGCTTTGGTTTTCTTTTTCAACATTTGGCTATTCAGGGTCGTTTGTGGTTCCATACCAATTTTAGGATCATTTGTTCTAGCACTGAGAAGAATACTGGTGCTATTTTGACTGGGATTGCAGTGAATGTGTAGAATGCTTTGAGTAGTATCAACACTTTAACAATATTCTTCCAATCCATGATCATGTAATGTTTTTCCATTTCTTTGTGTCTTCTTCAATTTCTTTCATAAGCTTTCTACAGTTTTCAGCATACAGATCTTTTCCCTCTTTGGTTAGGATTATTCCTAGGTTTTCCATTGTTCTTGGTGCAATTGTAAATAGGATCAATATCTCCTTCTGTTGATTCATAATTGGTGTATATAAATACAATCAATTTCTGTACATTTATTTTACATCCTGCAACTTTGCTGAATTCATGGATAAGTTCTAGAAGTTTTTTGGTGGAGTCCTTTGGGCTTTCCACGTAGACTACCATGTCATCTGCAAAGAGTGAAAGTTTGATGACTTCTTTGCCCATTTGGATGCCTTTTACTTCATTTTGTTGCCTGATTGCTGAGGCTAGGACTTCCAACGGTGTTCAACAACAGTGGTGAGAGTGGACATCCCTGTCATGTTCCTGATCTCAGGGAGAAAGCTCTCAGTTTTTCCCCATTGAGGATGATATTAGCTGTGGGCCTTTCTTACCATTCTGATCTGAATTGCCTAAATTCAAGTTTATCCTTGAAAAATATAATTTTTAATCCTTATTGAAATTTTCACAACTTTCAAGAATTTATCTGTTGACATAAAATAATTCTGCATTGATGAAATAAAATCACAGTTTGGGGTTCATATTGTGACTATTTACTTTTCTGGTAAGAGTGTTTTTGAATTCAAATACATGTCTTGAACACGTGAATTAATCTATGAAATGTTTGAAAGACAGAAGATTGAACAGAGTTGATTTGTTTAAATATTAATAAATAAAACAGGTTGAATCACTGGGTTGCTTCCTGCTTCTCACTGAGTTGTTTCACAATTTAGCTTCATGATTTTATTTGAAGTAATTTTCTAGAACACCAGGAACAACCATATTTATATAAGCAAAACAATATCCCAAGCTAATTGGAAAATTAAACCTTCTCACCATTCTATAACAGTCTAAACTGCCTTCTACTTTTCTCTCTAATGCTACTACTACCCTTTGTGTTTTATAATTGTTTTAACCTGATTCTTTAATTCATTAGTGTAAAATTTAGTCTAACCTTGTTTTCCTCATTCTTTTATTCTGCAACCCTCTCTATACCAACCCACAATTTGGCAACAACTGTAAAAGTTAATAGGTGACCTCCTTCAGGTCATTAATAGAACATTAAGTAGGAATGGGTCCTACTAATAACAAATAAAATGCTGGACTGCTACCTGAAATCAACATTTTAACACAGTAACAGCACTCAGCAATGCTTGGGTTGGCTATTGTGTTCTCAATTTTTCCTGCTTTTGATGGGAATGGTCCTGAAACATGGGCTCCTGCCCTTATAACAGTATCACATGGCTCTGTCCTTTTGGCCATCCTAATCGACTCTAGGGTGGATACTTGACCCTAACTGGGCTGGTAATACTCCCTTTCTGAGAAACTAGAAACTGAGAGTGAAGGGACCCACACACATTGAGTCATCTCAATGTCAGAGCCGTGGAGAGAAAGAACTCCCACACTGCTACCTACCCATTGAACAAACTACAACAAATATTACGATTTTTGTCATCTATTTTCTAACACTGGTTAAGCACTAACATGTCAGGAGACATGCTAGGTGATCACTGAGCATTAGGTCATGTAATCCTTTCAAAAGACTATGAGGTAGGTACACTTTTAACAATATATGTATGTGTATTACACATAATTTACACAATATATGTATAGGTATGCGAGTTACCCATAAGGTTTTTTGTGGTTAAATGGTCACATGTCTGACAGCTAGTAAGTGTAAGAAACATTGTACAAATCCAGAACTTACTTCTTCACCATTGAATTATGTGTTTTCCTTCATCAAATGCTTATTAAATGACTTCAAAGTGGCAGGTAGAAAGAATCAGAACATGAACACCTGTATGCTTGAAAATATTTTCTAAAATTCCAAATTTTCACTCAAAGCCACCCCGTTCTGAAAGGTTAACATGTAGATATTTAAGAAAAACATTAATTTACTTATCTAAATCTCGATTTCCCTATAATTTGTCTGGAATCTAGAAATTTTTTTAAATGTACATGTTCTTTAATATATCCCTACTTTATACTTAGGGACAGCTACTTTCCTAAATTCTAAATCACAGGGTAGATTCCAAAAGAACACAAACTAATCTAAAAAGTGAATTTTAGATGAATGGTGGGAAATTAGACATGGATATAGATAACAATATCTTTCAGGGAAAAGCAAGGCATTGCTGCAGCCCACCTCAGACTGAAAAGTAATAAAGAAAGTGCTGTCTTGTGAGCCGTGATAGTCCATACGCTAACTGTAGTTCAAATAGCTTACATGAGTTATTTGAAAATACGTGCAATTAGCTGCAAAGTTAACGCATGTCTTAAGGCCAACGGAAAGCTAAAATTGAAGCTTAGAGTTGTTTCCTCAGCACACGGAGACCTGAATGCAAAGAATGAAAGGGACGCAAAATGCTTTAGTATTTGGTCACTGACGTTCCCCAGCAATTAGAGCAAAATTGCTGGTGATGGACGCTCATAAGTGCAAATGATATCTGGTTACTGGGATAATTTTCAGAGCTATTTATATTATCATTCCAACTTCAGCAATGGTTCCTAATACTTGAAACATTTAGACAAGAAAATCATATGCTTTCTGAAAAGTATTAGAAAGTAATAGCAGAAGGAAATTAATGAGCTTTGAGCATTTGCTCATTCAGCAATTGCCAAGTAATTAGAAAGCCAACAAAGCAAGGCATGAAGCAGTTGCAGAGTTTCTGTATGCGTACCTTCTTAACACACATTGTGCGTTAAATTGGGTCTGACACACCAGCCATGCATCTGGTTCAAAGAATCCACAGTGAGAATGTAATGTAATTCAGTTAAGCTCATTTTTATAAAAAGTAAGCTTACCATATACAGAATTTGTATATGCAAAGGTCAAAGTACAATACTGGGATTAGTACTTTATTCCAATGGAAAAAAAAATCATGCTACAGATATAACTATCCCCATTTGGCAGATTGGAGTCTTGAAATAAAACAAGATTACATGCTTTATCTCAGGATTACTGACTCAATATTCTAAATAATTAGGAAAGAACACAAATTTTTAATATTTCACATTGATTATTCCTTTTGGCTCACTCTATGTGTTTGGAACATGAATTTAAACAAAGGTTATGAATTTTTTAAAAACTTCTTTTTATGTTTATTTTTATTTTTGAGAGAGAGAGAGAGTATGAACAGGGAGGGGCAGAGAGACAAGGAGACAGAATCTGAAGCAGGATCCAGGCTCTGAGCTGTCAGCACAGAGCCTGATGCAGGGCTTGAACTCATGAACTACAAGATCATGTCCTGAGCTGAAGTTGGACCCTCAGCCAACTGAGCCACCCAGGTGCCCCCAAAAAATTAATGAAAAAAAAAATGAAAAAGAAGCAGAAAAAAAGGTAAGAAAATGTAGTGAAGGAAGAAGGAAGTCATAGGAAAAGAAAATAAGAAGTTAAAAGGTAATAAATAACATTATTTAAAGTCCTTTACTAATAAAGTAAAAAAACAATCTTTGCTTAGAGAGCAAGTAAATGATCAATACATAATATTATGCTCTCAGTAAGCATCGCCTGTTGGTAATAGAATTAAATGAGCTTAAAGACCAACCAACACCAAACCTTATATTTGCTATCACATCATATTTGACATTAAGTCTACTGATTTTATATAAAAAAATTAAGCCAAGAAGTAAAGATGGAAGATTCTGAATACAGATAAAACATCCCATCATTACACTGACCAAGGAAGTTCAACACTATGACAAAGCACTTTATTTAAGAGAAAAAAAAGTAAAGGACCTCATTGTGATCCAGCCATATTATTAAAGCATTCAAGGGGGAAGATACAAAGAAAGATACATGGTTTTCCCCATTTCTCTGCACATCTTAGAATTAAATTACTGCAGAGTATGGATGAATTTCTATCCCAGTAGCTCTTAGCAAGGTGGAGGGTAGGGGTCAACATCCTTGCTCAACTAGAATATTTGGAAACATCTTAGGGTCACATTGGTTGCCACAATGACAGGAGCTTACTAACTGAACTTAGAGTCAGAAGACCAGCCATCGCATTCACTCATATGGGGCATTCCTATACGATGAAGAATCATCTCATCCAAAACTCCCTAGCACCCCCATTAAGAGATGTTGTAGGGGTAAAATTTCTCTATCCCACTTACATAAGAGTCTACTAGATATTTATAACCTAGTGCGATGACACTGTTCAGACAGTAAGTTCCCTATCTGCTTCTCTCACCTCAATCAACTCAGGACTGGATCTAGACTAGTACCTTATGTAGGTAGTGCTCAGGAGAAGTTTGCTAATGACACTGTGCAAAAAAAAAAAATTGATGAAGAGAGAGAAGTCAGCTTGATGTTGAGGTGGGTCTCTGAGTATTGTTATTGTTAAGTGGGGTCACTATGGATTAATAATTCCTTGCTCAGATTTTCAAATTTAGTGACTTGATCATATTAATTCGCTTAGGGATGGTAAGAATTTGTAGCACTGAACCAACTGAAGCAAATTCATGAAACTGAAAATTCTCATTCTCCCTTTGGGTGAGTTCCAAATGAGCATATGAGAAGCAAGACCACCTTGTAGGGTGTGCAGGTTATACACAGGATTGGTAGGACTCCATTCACCTAGATTAATGTGCAAATTATGTCCTTAGAATTGGGCAGCCCACTCACATGTAGCAGCTCTGAAATATTGCCTGGTGGGCATAGAATTGAATGAAGTTAATGTTCTTATGAAAAATTACAATCAACTTATGAGACCCTGGTTGCCACTCATCACCCTATGTAAATTTGTGTATAGTCCACAGAAATCATTAAATTTGCTCCTTCTAGATCACAGTGGAAGTCAAATACCATTTCTCCCCCTAGACTGCAGGAAAAAATAACTTATAATTATTATTGAAGCTAAGTGCCAGGGATAATGTTTTGTGATTAATCTTCAGAGTAATCCTATAAGGTAGTTATTGCTGTCACTTTACAGACGAGGAAATGGAAGCATAAAAAGACTAATTGAAATATCCAACATAAAGGGAAGCGAAAAAAGGTACAGGAATTATGCTTGGCACAGGGTTATTGCTAAATAAGGACGTAACCATAACTGCAGAGAGCTAATCTCAACATTTTATATCGCCCCAGTATCGATTCCATCTTGAAGAGTAACCTGTCACGTTTTTTAAACTTTATTCATAAGTTTATCTTTAAATTCACGGCCAATTCCTTGTTTGGAGTTTATAAGTCTCCACATATGAACAACAGTAAAACCTAGTGAATCCTATAAATCAGAGGAATGCTTGATTTTTTTTGTCTGTAACCCTGGTAAATAGCACCAAGCAAAAAGGGTAGGACTTTTTAAAATGACACACGTTGGCAAGGGAGGCAGCTCCACCTGTCTAGTCATCCTAAATAGGAAGGGAAGACAGAATTATCAAATAAAGGGATCTTTTTGACTTCTCTTCAAGCTTGACCTTAAGATGTTTCCAGACCTTTAGGAAGAACTGAACTTAATTTAGCAATTGTGATTTTCATTTGTCTTCTCACATAGTGACTGTTTTCTTGCCCATAAACATCTTGGTTTCTAAGGAAAAGGGCAAGAACATGTGGAAAAAGAAATAAAAATAAAAGTACTGAAATGACAAATTAAATATTCAGAAATAAACATTGAAAATGATCAATGGCTATTTCCCTGAGTTAATACATAAAATACATGAAATATTAAAGAAAGAAAATATGAGTAAGTCATTTTCTGGAAAAATTAAAAAGTTCTCTTTGTAAAAAATTGTTCCGTTGACTGATCAGGGAAGATAGATTTTAAAATTCATTAGAGTTGCCTGCCTTAGGGAAGCTTCTATGTACAAATCAAATTGGATGTCAAGCTGGGCTCCTGGGGGATGCAATTAAAATTATAGGATCAGGGAGCATAACTATGTAAGGCCTTGGTGTGTGTTCCTTGGAGAGTGTGATGGGGGCTTAGCCTCAACTTGTATATAAATTGAAATCATTATGAGGTCTGTGGTCTTTAAAATACATGTGAAACTGTATATAATAAGTTGTGATGTTTGGTGGAATATTAACCCAGATGCAAAATGGACAGCTCAACAATCAAGTCATAACAGTTCATTTGACATCAACTATGTAACTAGCGTTATGTTAGAGAATTGGAATAGGACACCATCTCCTACCTCAGAGAGTCTAACGCCTGAGGGAAGAGGCAAGTAGACAGCATTGTTACTTAACTCTGTCTCCCTTGCCTCTACTAGTTCAACAAAATATGAGCATCTAAACCAAATTAAGCCAAAGACACCACCTCACTGCTGGACATAGCTGATTGGTTCAATAGTGGGTTCCTGACCCAAGCTGGGCCTATAGAGTTCTTCTGCATAAGTTAGCATTGTATGACCAAAGATAATTCATGTCTTTTGGGAGGCTGAATCTGTGCTATAAGAAATTCAAAACTTTGAGAGTTGGGATGCCAAATATTTACCTAAATTGAAAAAAATGCCCTGATGGTGGGATTCTTTCCAAGGTATTCTGTTCTCTACACACAGTGAGGGTCAGAGATCATGATTTTCCAGGTGTGTTTGAGGTCTCAGTTAGGTCTTGTCCTATCACCTCAGTGCTTTCTAGTCCTCCCATCACTTGGATATGGCTGGCTTCCATTGCATCACCTCTAGTCATGAAGTCTAAAGAACACAATTTGCAGTACATCAGCGGAATCTGTACCTGCCCTAGCCCACAGTCACCTCTCCTCCCTTCCAGACTTTAAAGGAAGACTATTTAAGGGAAGTTTCTTTGTACTAGATGCCAAGCTGTGTACCTGCAGGACTGCAATTAAAGACACACACTAGGCCCACTATCTATAGGAAGTTGAGTGCATCACAATTGTGATGTGATGGTTGAGGGAGATGGGGAACATGAATCCACACCATCCGACATAAACTTTCCTCTGCTCGTATTAAAAGTCTTGCCCCAGTGCCCAATAACTACTAGTGCTATTCTAGTCATCTGATTTTCAAGAACTGAGAGCTGGAAAAACTACCTTACACTTCCAGAAAGATGATAGCTCCTTGGAGTATGAGGGGCTAGGAGACTGTGGGGAGGCAGATCTTCAATCTAAATTATTCCAAGTACTGGGAGTTCTGTGGGGAGAATACTTGACTGGGAGTCAGAGGATCTAGGTTCTAATTTTGGATATAGCATTTACTAGAGGTGCAGTAAGTGTTCTGACTCATAAAATGAGGCAATCACATCAGCCATTGCTTCTTTCTGTAACTGTACAAGGAGGATCAGTTATATCAGTAGATGTCAGAGTGAAAAGCAACTGACTAACAGAATTCAAGAGATATCAGTATTCATATCTTCAATAGACAGAAAGGTGGACATTGGCAAAAGAGACAAGTGAGGTCGATAAGCATAAAGGAGAGATGAGGTACTCATTCAGCCATGTGATAAATATATATATATTTTAAGATTTTTTAATGTTTATTTATTTTGAGGGAGAGGGATAGAGGGAGAGGGAGAGAGGGAGAGAGAGAGAGAGAGCAGGAGAATGAACTGGGGAGGGGCAGAGAGAGAGAGAGAGAGAGAATCCCAAGCAGTCTTCATGCTGTCAGTGCAGAGCCTGATGCAGGGCTGGAACTCATGAACTGTGAGATCATGGCCTGAGCTGAAATCAAGAGTTGGACACTTAACTGATTGAGCCACCCAGGCACTCCAAAAAATATACATATCGAGTGACAGTAATAACCAGGGAGTCTGGCAGCGTTCCGTACCAGGATCCAGTTGCTCCTAAAGCCTATCATTACTAGCCTTCCCAAAACTTGGTAATTTAGTGAGATACTCTACCATCACTCCAAAATTTTTCTTATTTTTCCTTTTTCTTAAATTAATATGTTTTGTCACTTGTAATCAAAGATAGGTAAATAATGCAGAGAAGACATAAAAGAGAGAAGATGGCAAAGCTCTGCTCAGAAGTACAATTTATGTGGCCACAAAGAGCTTTCAGAAAGCAAAGCTTCAGGATTGAAATTCCTAATGCTTCCCGCATCCTGGGAAAGACAAGACTCTGGAAGGGAGCATAGGAGGAATCAGGGCACCAACTCAGAAAGATAGAACCATGTCACGGAGCGCTGATAGCCCCAAGACTTTAGTAGTGAAGGGTTTTAGCAGTGGAACATGTCCAAGTGAAATGTTACAAGAACTTCTACCCCATCTAAGATAGATACAGGTGATATTTCTTTAATATATATTCAATTGCAAGTTCACATTGTTAATATTTATTTTTATTAAGATATATAAGCAATGAAGATAATGAGCCTGTTTGAAGGAAAATACATTTTATATTGAGGATTATGGTCACAGTTTTAGGCATGAATCAGCCTTTGTGTTTGTGAAAATTAAAGTTTCAACCATTCCTCACAACATAGGACAAAAATACACACCACGTCCAGCCTCTTCTACTTAGAGTGCATCACATGGACAGTATCAGAACTGTTCTCTTATCCTAGCTGGCTTACGTACTTCCTACAATGTGACATGAGTCTCAAGGGGAATGGTAAACTTTACAATAAAATTGACTCAATTTATGTAAAATTTCCTCAATATTTTATGAAGGAAATGAATGATTTCACAATTTAAAATTCTGATCAAGAATATGTCAATCAATACGCTTTAAAAGAACACAATAAAATTCAAAGTCAATTCAGGCTCACATTTTATGACAATGTTCATGAATGTTCTTTGGTTCTGGCTGATGAAATTTGAGCAATTTGGAATGAAATTATTTATCCTCATATGACTGATAACCTCATAACTTAGTTCACTATGATCAACGTGATCTTAGTTCACTATGATAAAATCTGAGCTCCTCTAAGAAGTCTTTGAAACATGATTACAGTACAACGTGATCCAACTCTAAGTGGAGAGAGTAACTACTAATTTAAATAATTTTCAAGGGCACCAGTTAAGGTTCTTCCTTAAAGTATCTCATGTCAATACTTTTTTTTCTTGTCTTTTCTCCTTACTTCCTCCTTCCTTCCTTCCTTCCCTCTGTCCTTCCTTCCTTCCTTCTTTCCTTCTTCCTTCTCTTTTTCTGAAAAAGGGTTCTTTTCCCTCCCTACTTAATGGTAAAATTTCAAAGAGGATAAAATTTCTGTGCATGAAAATAGAAGTACACTGCCCAATAAAACTCTGTGTTTATTAGCCAATACTTACTGAGCACTTGCTATATGATCAATTTGAACTGGATGCTCTAGGGCCATGTCATCCAATATCTTAGCTGCTAGCTACATAGGGCTAGTTCAGTTAATTAAAAATAAATAAAATCAAAATACAGCCCCTCAGCTGCCCTAGCCACATTTCAAGCATTCAATAGTCACATGTGGCTAGAAGCTATAGTATTGGACCATGTAGATATAAACATTTGCAACATCAGGGAAGGTTCTACTGAACTGCACTGCCCTAAGGAGATACTAAAAAGCATGAGTCTCAGTTCCTGCTCTTAACGATTTGTTTGGCTGGGAGAATAAGTCTCACATACATAAAGCAATAGGTCAGTAGTGCATATATGTAGACAGTTACATGTTAAGACATGATGGAATTCACTCTAGGTGCTCTGGGAAATATGCCACAATTTCATAGGTTAGCACTTACAAAAGGAAAACAAGCAAGGAATAACTGAATGAACAGAAATGCTCTTCCTTCTAAGACACAGACAGGGGGGAAGTTGGTCCTACTTAATGATTAAATGCCTCTGAGCATAAAACTCAATATTTCAACAGGGCCTATGTGGAGCTAAGAAGGCAGACGCCATAAAGGTGTATAGGTCAGTAGCAGGAAGATGCTTATGCCTAGCAGGCATTAGGTGGCAACACTGGAAAGAGTTAGGGACAGTGGCCGAACACAGTGTTGCTTCATGTCCTCAAGTACAAACTGCATTGTGGGAAATGCCACCCTGCAAATTAAGGCAAAGCTAAGAAAATGTTTCCTTACGTCTTTATGGGGTTAAAGCCTATTCAGAAATCACCATCTCTGAGAATCAACACTTAACCTTAGGAGATGTATGCATGCATGTATGCATGTATGTTTTGTGTCTAATTCAATCCGTGTCTGTGGAAGAACTAAAAGGCTAAAGAAGTATTTCTAACTCACATGGATTCAGAGTTTTGGAAAGATACTAAATTTGAAGAGCCCATACCTTCCCTGGAATTTTATGCGGGGAAAAGCCTATCTTGCTGGGGACTCCACGGCACTATTTTAGGTGATATTATTCAGACATGGAAAAATACACGGTTGGGGCAGTGGGAGTGGATAAGAACTCAAAATTAAGCACAAGGGCTAGCTAGGATTTGGGATTTGTTTCTTCTTTGTTATTTTGGGATATTAAATAGCCCAAGTGGGGATTATAATGTAATCTCCTGGTCCGTCTGGAGCCAGTTTACCCAATGAACAAAAGCCAAACATAATTATAAGCAATTTTACTTATAAATTTGGAACAAATACACATGAGTGCCTCATGTCTTGAAGTTAAATGGGACCCAAAATTATTTTCTGAAACAACCTTAGCACCTGAAGATCCTGATTCTTTGACCTTGACATAATTTTAGCTTCTAAGTAGCTTGCTGAGTTACTGCTAGACTGCCAAGTTAAGGCTCAATGCAACTGTTAATGGACTGTATAATTTGGTGCATTTTAAGAATAATTACGATTGTCCCAGGGAAATTGTTCTAACATTACATTTGTGTCGACTGTTACATGTGAGTGGATATATGTTCAATAATGTAAATGTTTTCTGCTCGTTAGTGGGCAAGTTTCATCTCTGTTTGTCCTCCCTTCTCTAAAAGCAACTACCTCTCCTAGGTGTCAGGCTTTCCCACAATCCATGCCATGGTAGGATATTGTGTGCTCACAGCAAGTGCTCGGCCACATCCTTATCCTAAGCCACTTTTATTCAGCTATTTAGCAGTTGAAAGTTTCTGTACGGGTTGAAATCCCAGGATTAAATAATAATTGAGAGAAAAATCAACAGGTATGTAGAAAGCACGGGTCTCTGAACCACTGAGAATATTTATAACATTCCCTACCATATTTGCATCGTGCTTTATAATTTTAGAACTCTTTGATTTGTGCTATGTGACTGCACTGTCCCAGGTACAAGGTTGGGGGTAACGCATTAAAATGCAAAGAGCATGGACTGCCCCATCTGCTCTTGGAATTGTGTCCGTGGAATCAGGCACAATTAGGGTGGAATCCAAAACTTGGAAATTAGTAGAATTGCTACTTACTAAAGCTAAGTTTTCTCTCCTGTTTTAAAAATAAAAAGTCAATACTGACCCCCACATGTAGAGCCGCAAAGGCCAAATGAGATGCTGTAGGTTAAAACAGCTGGTACACAGTGGGAACTACACTGATACATTCTGTCTCACAGTTAATTCAGAGAATTAACTTCATTTGTTAGTGTCATAAAATAGAAAAGATCTAATTCATATTTTTTTCTTTTTCAATTCTTTTTTAATTTTATGTTGATTATAAAACTAACCCCAAGCCTTTTCTGTTCAATTCATGCACTGTGGTAGTTAGTCTAGCATTGTGTGAAAACAGGCAGAGTTCAGAATATTTATTTTTGATTGGCAGTGATAATTAGAAGTAGACTCATATCTTTGTGAATAACCATGCATTTGCCAGCTTGCAAAAGAGACTTAGAGTCTTGGGAGGTAGTGAGGTAGGGCTGCGGTGCTGGTGGTCCCTGGCCACCAACCAGAGGACTCTTTTGGTGCACCTGTCCCTACTCAATGACTGGCCCTACACTCTCATGGCATTGGCTGGGGTAGTTGAGCCAGGTGGCATTTAAGATAAAATTCTTGCATTATTTTTCAGGGAAGATATTAGTTCCCTGAGTATCATTAAATAAAAAAGGTTTACATGTATAAAATCAAATTCATCAAATTCTCCCTCAAATTCTCCCTCCCTGTTTTGAGGACCTATTTGGGGAAGTTTTCTCCTCAGTTTGGGAAAGTCCTCACATTTGAGACATGCTCCAAGCTTTGGGAAAGTTGCACAATGTGGTAATGGAGAAAGGCAATCCTGACCTGGCTGGTCAGGTGCATGAAATGAAAACATCTGGTCAGTGCAATGAGACATGAGCAGTGCCTCGTCACTTTCCATTTGCCTTTTTTTTCATGAGAAGATATTGAATTCATCAAGGTGTGAAGCCCTGTGTTCCCACCCTCACCACTTCACCCAGTCATTTATGAAGCCATTGGCTACTACTTCTCCGAAGTCCCAGGCTTTGATCCTACCCATTCTGTTCCATTTGCACTGCCCTGGTTCATGCCCTCATCTCTGATGGAGCCTCATAGCAGCTCCCCCTTTTCTCCTTTGGATCCAGGCTCAGTGACCCCTTGAGCAATCTTCAAATAGATTCGATTCAGTCATTTTCCCCACGCCATCCCACCCCTTCTCAGAGGCTTGTGCTGACCCCCATTACATAAGGAATTGAATAAAAGTTCTTGACCTTTAGATGTCCCACAACATCTTCAGTGTTAACGTCTGACTTCCTTTTCCATGGCTCTCCTACCTCATGCTCTAGCCAACCTGGGTAGTTTCTCCCCCAACGTGTCCCTTTCCTGCCTCGACATCTTGCGGGTGATTCTTTTTTGTCAGTCCCACAGGTAGCAAAGCTGTCTGTCTTTCCAGAATCATCTTAAGCTTCAACCTTATTAGAAAGCTTTTTTAATTGCCCAGATTCAATAAGATCTCTTCTTCATCTGAACCTCGAATCCCTCCCTCCATGCTAGAGCACTTGCTTTACAGCATTTTATAAAGCTGTAAAGCCACGCAACTGTATAAATTGCATGTTATAGGGATTTGTTTTGTATATAAATCCCTAAAGGTTCTTTACTGCTTACGACTGAAAATCATTTGTCTATGTCCTATTGCTTCTTAGTACAATGCCCTGCACATGGTACTAAGCTCCATAAATATTTACAAGCTAACACAAGCTCCATAAATATTTTTGTACCAGAAATATGAGATACCCTGCTGGTTCAAAGCAAATACAAACTAGATTTTCTTGTTGTCTAATCTTCATATTGCTGTTGCTTTTGTCTGTTAGCATTAGTGTGCATGCGTGTAGAGGACATACTTTTGATGTTCATTCTGAGATCACTACATACCAACGATCTGTTACACAGAATGGGATAACTGCATAACTGTGCACTACCTTATGTTGGCAGCAGAAATTGCCAAACAAGAAATTCAAATGAGATTCAGTTTCCCATATAGGAAGGTGGTATGACTGATATATTGGCTGAGTGAGAACAAGAGCCAAAATATATAGATTTTGATTAATTTGCTGATCTATCAAATGGGATTCATTTTGGTGGTAGGTTTTTTTTCTTTTGCATATTTTTCACAGATTGTAAGTGCAAGTGTTCTGAAATGGTAAATACAAAGGTAAAGTAACATTGCTATTACTTTCTAGCAACAGTTATAGACTTACACAGTCTCCTTCAAGATTAAAATTACATGTTTACCCAGTAGGCTTAAAAATATCAGCCATAGTAATGAAAGATGGAAAAATTTCCTGGTTTACATGGTATGAGAATCCATGTTCTTGAACTGTTTTCAGGATCCTCTAACAAATCCATAAACTACCCATACACAGGCATCAACCAAATAGAATACTGACATTAATAAAGTCAGGAATACTATTATTTGAAAACCTACTGAGTTCTGGAACTTTTTTTTTTTTTAATGGTTATTTAGTTTTGAGACAGAGAGAGATGGAGAATGAATGGGGGAGGGTCAGAGAGAGAGGGAGACACAGAATCTGAAACAGGCTCCAGGCTCTGAGCTGTCAGCACAGAGCCCAACGCGGGGCTCGAACCCACAGACCTGAGCCGAAGTCGGATGCTTAACCGACTGAGCCACCCAGGTGCCCTAAGTTCTGGAACTTTTTAAAAACAATATTGATAACATTATATCTTTTATTTTTTTATAATCACTCCAGGAATCAGGCAATATTAACGCTACTTATGGATGAGGCAAGGAAGGCTTAGCAAAAACATATAACATGCCTATGTGAGATAAGTGTTATGTCAGACAACTAATATGATTGGAATCCAGATTTGTCTGATTCTAAACCATAATCACTCCATAGCCTTCCAAACTTAGAAGCAAAAATCTCAAGACCTTGGAGATGATGCTCCAGTAACAAGGAACTGCTTGAATTCTCAGCACATGTCATGCTGCGTCTTACCCCCAGTCTTTGACATGAGGCTCCCTCATTCTGGACTATCAGTCCCTCTCCTCTCCCACACCACATTAACCAGAACCAATGGCCCCAATCTTTGCCATCCTTTAAAATTCAGTTCAAACCATCTCTACCCCCTGGATCCCCTACTCCAGTCTGGATAAAATGGGTACCCTACACGCAGCCTCTGTCCCTGGGCACACTTCTATCATGTCACTTACTGTAGAGAATTGCATTTATTTCCTTACGTTTCACTCTCCTCCATAAAGCCATGAACAACTCGAGTGTAACCATATTTCCTTGCGTTTCTTACACTAGCCCCTCATAGGGTATATGGTATATGCTTGTATATAAATGTAAGTTGAATTGAACTAATTAATGATATAAACTAACCTTAATATACTTTGCTCTTAGGGTAGATGATATTAATTTACACAGTCAATAAAATAAATAGATGCCAAGATTTTACATTTTACTGAACAACATGAATAAAAAGAGGTAATGGCCATAACACTCCATGTTAGGTTTTTGGCACGAGGAGCTTTATAAGGTTAAACACAATTGAATATGAAAATGCTATATTGTCGTTAACACCAAGGACAGGAGAAAAAATTTTTTTTATGTGATTAAGAATTTGCTATGTTTGCAATTTACCAGAGATTATCAAGATGTTTCCATTTTCAGAGAAAAGTATCCCCCAAATATCTGTTCATTTGGAAATTTCATTTGTGGGATTAAATGAATTTTGAATCACCTGATGTAATAATAAAGGAATGTACATATTAGTAAAAGTTTAGATCTGAATCTCATTTTCATACAATTTAAAAAATTGTATAACTATATCTTATATAACTATATAACTTGTATAACATTTTGTATAACTATATCTTGTTTAAAACACTGTTTTTAAAATACATCTGTCCTTTGTTGTCTTTTAATACAGCTTAGGTAACCTAAAAATTAATATATCCTTTGAGAAGTGAATTAAGGGAAAATAAGGGAAGTGGCTATAATCTCTATTTTATGGACCACTGGATCAAAAAAAAATCCACTTAAATACAGGTAGACAGTTTAAAGTATAGAACAAGAAACTATTATGGAATCAAAAGGTAAAAGTATTTCCTGCTTGAATTATTAATAGGGGAAAAATACCAAAAATGTCAGATTTAAAATACTAACAGTGCCAAAAGATTTGGTCTTCATTTGTTTTAGGGCCTAAATTCATACTTCTTATTTGTACTGGGACTTTAACCTTGATATTACAAAGTTATTCTTAAATTGCGATCCTTGAACTGTGCTATTTAAGCTAAATATTTATGAGATGATAGTACCTATGCATTTTATTTCTCACATCAATTAAAACTTTGTTTCTGCTGTATAATAAAGTCCCACTTGGCCAGCTATCAGACTTCTGCCAGGCACATATGAGTATGGTTCCAAACAGAGAAACTAAAATAATAGCCTTGGGTTAACAGGAAATAACCCACAACTAGCACTTTGCCCCATGGGAAAGGAGAACTCAGATTAGAGCCTATTGATTTGCAAAGACATTACATAACCATTTGGATGAATTTTGCGCTGTCTTCCAAATTTAGCAATGAGTTGCTTCCAATAACTGGAAAAAAAAAAGTCAAACATGCAGATGCGCTCTTGCGTGCTTGTGTACACGTAATATATAATCAATATATAATATTTAAGCAATATATAACATAAAACATATTTAAATCTGTTTTTGGAATTTATTCATATGTAACTTGGCTAATATATGCATACATATAAAGTGCAAACTCTAAAAGTCTAGGAAGGAAACTTCTTCCTTTTACATCTTATCCATAACTCATCTTCCTTCAATATCCCTGGCTAAGTCCTGAAAATCCTCTGAAATTTTCTCTGAAAAGCACAGTCCATGTTACTCCCTCGTTAGCCCCAGGAATTTATTCTTTATACAATTAGAAGGTTCATATGACAGCATCCGCTCCAGTGATACTTAGTATTTATTTCTGTACATGAGGATATCTTAGTTCCAAGTTCTTTTCTGTATTTCATGTTTCTATTACAATACCATACTAAGATTATAAATGATAACACTATAATACTTTTTTGGTACTTCTTAATAATTTTTGTGATGCTAGAATTATTAAATGACAAAAGAAGAAAGCAGAGACTTTATAATGTACTTTATATTCTAGTAGCATAGCTGATACTGTGTATAAATATCATGTAATCTTTTGCCCGGCTGGATCATATTTGGATGAATAAGATGCCTTCTGAAGTCCCCATCAAAATCTCTATGGATAAACTAAATTCATTTTCAAGGCAAGTCTTTTAAATACATGAACAACGTAATGCAGTATCGATTTAGAAATATTTATCATAAAATGATAAAATATAAAAAGCAGTTTAAACATTTTTATTCTGTCTTATACAAGCCTTTTAAATTCATGCTCTAAAATGTCATGTTTTGATCATATTGATTTTCATAAAAGAACTTGGTACTTTTTTTAAAGCCTAAAATAGATTGTTCTCAACAGGAAATTTTTCTCATTCTAAACATATTATAAAATCAGGGATTTTCATATCCTCTATCTCCTAGTCAAAATTCCATGTATCTTGAACTTAAAAACTCCCAGAAGTACAATGCCCACCTTAGACCATTGTCACTTAACTTTTACTGAGGGCCACAATCTGTGTGGTCAGGGAAGACATCTCTGAGAGGGGGACATCTGAACTGAGAACTGAATAAATAAGAAACAGCCAGTCATACAGAGATTTTTGAAAAGATTATGCCAGAGGAAAAAAAAAGACAGTAATGACAAAGGTCCTGTGGCAGGTAAAACATAATATGTTCATGGAACTGAAAAGCCAGCCACAGTGACTGAAGCTTAGTGGACATATGTAGCCTACAGTGAAGCTGGAGAGGTAAGTAAGGGAGAGATAATGCAGATTCCTTGTGGCATTTTCAGCTTCCTGAATTAAATCCATGACGAATGATGCTGAAGCCTTTGGTAAGTTCAGGCTCACAAGACTGATAGGGCAGTGTACTGTGTCCTGTGCTGAGGATTGAAAATTTCCTGGCATAAACTGTGGAGTGGAACGGGTCGTTTCATTACACTCACAAGAGATATCTGATAATGCCCCCACCAATTTTTTTTTATGTCAGTCTAAAAATGTAAATGAATTGATACATCAAAATCCATGCTACAAACCTTCTTGTTTCCAAGGCTATATCCTCTAAACGACATATCGCTTCTAGTTATTCTTTTAAACAGACATTGATTGCAGTAAAACTTTATTTCTGGTTGAGGCACAGGTTAGCAAGTATTTCTCTGGGATAGCTGAAATAAATTTGTAGCAGGTTGTACTGAGTTGTACTCCCTATCTGCAAATACTAGTCTGCAAAGGTTGCAACAGAGTCTAATTTGATTTTTTTTTTTATTATTTTAAAGAAGAAATCAATTCCTTTAGCCCAATATATGACAGGATGTCATTTTGATTAGTGTCCCCACAGCTATGTTCAGGCTGCTTAATTTCAGTAAAGAATGGTCAGAATATATCTTCAGCGAGGAGATTTGACAGAGCTCATAATGCTGTCATAGCAAAAGTAGCATTATTTTAAGGAGACTCTGTTACCCTCTGACAACAATATTACATTTCAGTGTCCTACCAAGACAGGCTGTTGGAAAATTGGGTGGATATGCAATCAGGTTCAGGAGAATGGAGGCAAAAATGAGTCAGAAGGGCTGGCTTTGAAGGCAGGCTTTGTATCCTTTTAACTACGTACATGGGAACTAAGTATTGTATCAGCTTTGGTTTTCTGACCACAAAAATAATGATACCGTACTTTAAATTTTGGTGAACCATAAAAAACTGCATGATTCTATGCAAAATAAATTTGAAAACAAGAATAAACATATAATTTTCCAGGGAAGTTTGAATTTACAAAAGGAGATTCTTAAGGAAGGAATCGTTAAGGTTTAAGTAGACTGATTCCTACAGAAGATCAATTTTACAGTGATTCCACCAAAATCACAAGGTGCAGATAGTTTCAAATAGAAATTTTATCAAATCTTCAAAGAGCCAATAAATTGCAATGTTATTTAAATTGCTTCAAAGAACACTGAAAGGAAAAATCTTCCAATTAATTAACATTAATTAATCCCCAAATGTGATGTTAAACACGAAGAAGAGACTAAGGACCAAAGTCATTTACAGCTATCAATAAAAAAAAAATCCTAAGTATAATACTAGGAAACAGGGTATAGTAGCATGTTAGAAGAATAATACATATTGAAACAGTGAGATTAATTCTAAAATGCAAGGATGGCTCAATATTAAGTAATCTATTAAATTAATCATATTGTAGATGAAAAAGAAAAAAAATCTCTTCATCATCTCAATAGATGTTATAAAGTCATTTGATGAAGTTTAATACAGATTCTTGATAAAAACTGTTAATACACTAAGAATATATAGACTCTTGCTCAACATGATCACTCTCTCAATCCAAAGGCCAAATTTCTTTAAAAATTTTTTTTTAAATATTTATTTATTTTTGAGAGAGAGACAGACACAGAGTGCAAGTGGGGGAGGGGCAGAGACAGAGCAGGGCACAGAATCCAAAGCAGGCTCTAGGCTCTGAGCTGTCAGCACACAGCCCAATGGGGGGCTTGAACCCAGGAACCATGACATCATGACCTGACCTGAAGTCGGATAGTTAGCCAAGTGACCCACCCAGGTGCCCCCAAAGGCCAACATTCTTAATGGAAAATATCAGAGACATTTCCACTAAAATCATTATCAAAATAAGACCATCCTCTATCAAAAATATTATTCATTGTTCTAGAATTACAAAATAATAAAATTAGACAAAACAAAAACACTATACATAAGGAAATCATAAAGGAGAAATTAAAACTCTCAATGTATATAGACTGTAATACTTGAAAGAAACACACACACACATAAGATGAATATGATACTTCATATGAAATAAGATACTTCAGTAAGGGGTGGTATATAGAAGATACAAAAACAGTTACTATGGAAATATCAGAAACAGTAAACAGAAATTAAGCAAACAATCCCATTTACAACTGTATCAAAAAGAATAAAAGACCTAGGAATAAATTTAATCAAGCAGATGAAAGACCTGTATTCTGAAAACTCTAAGACATTAATGAAAGAAATTGAAGATTGTATAAATGGAAAGATACTCCATGCTCATGGAATCCATATTGTTAAAATTTCCATACGACCCAATATACATATTCAATGCAGTCTTCGTCAAAATACCAATAACATTTTTCATAGAACTAGAACAAATAATTCTAAAATTTGTATGGAATCACAAAAGACCCCAAATGGCCAAAGAAATCTTGAGAAAGAAGAACAAAGCTGAAGGTATCCTGCTCCCAGACTTCAAACTATTCTACAAAACTGTGGTGGTTAAAACAGTATGGTACTGGCACAAAACAAAACACATAGATCAATGGAACAGAAGAACAAGCCCAGAAATAGACCCATGTTTATCTGGTCAATTAATCTATGACAAAAGAGGCAAAAATATACAGTGGTGAAAAGACAGTCTCTTCAATAAATGGTGTTGAGAAAACTGAACAGCCACATACAGAAGAATAAAACTGAGCCACTTTTATACCATCTAAAGACCCAAACCTAAGACCTAAAACTATAAAACTCCTAAAAGAAAACATAAGCAGTAAACTCTTGTACATCAGTAGAACATTTTTTTTGGATCTGTCTCCTCAGGCAAAGGAAACAAAAGAAAAAATAAAGAGTGAGGACTACATCAAACCAAAAATCTTTTGCACAGTGAAGGAAACCACCAGCAACCTCCTGAATAGTAGATTTTTGCAAATTATATCTCTGAAAAGGGATTAATATACAAAATACATAAAGAACTCCCTACAACTCAATACCAAACAAACAAACAAAAAACAATTTTGATTAAAAATATCCACAGAGGGGGGCACCTGGGTGGCTCAGTCGGTTAAGCGTTGAACGTCGGCTCAGGTCATGATCTCACGGTTTGTGAGTTCGAGCCCTGCGTCAGGCTCTGTGCTGACAGCTCGGAGCCTGGAGCCTGGAGCCTGCTTCAGATTCTGTGTCTCCTTCTCTCTCTGCCTCTTCCCCACTTGTGCTCTGTCTCTCTCTATCAAAAATAAATCAATGTAAAAAAAATTTTTAAATATCCACAGAGGACCTGAATAAACATTTTTCTAAGGGAGACATACAGATGGACAACGGACAAGCGAAATGCTGTGCAAAATCACTAATCATCAGAAAAATGCAAATCAAAACCACACTGAAATACCACCTCACACTGTCAGCCTGCCTAGTATCAAAAGGACGAAGGATAGCAAAAGTTGGCAAGGATATGAAGAAGAGACAACCCCTGTACACTGTTGGTGAGATGTAAATTGGTGCAGGCACTATGAAAAAAACAGTACAGAGCTTCCTCAAAAAATTAAAATTGGAACAATCATGTGATGCAGCAAAGCCACTTTTGGATATTTATCTGAAGAAAATAAAAGCACTAATTTGAAAAGATATATGCAGCCTATGTTCATTGCAGCATTATTTACAATTGCCAAGCTTACATATGTCATTGCTACTATTAAGTTGAAGTTTTAAGGGATTTTACACTGCCATAAAGCGAGCTTCTTCCTAAGCAGTGTGCTGATAATAGGTTATAGGTATGCCAATTATTAATTCCCCTGGCTCTCAGAAAGGTCAGGTGGAGACCTAGCTATAGGCAGATGTCTGCCAGTAACTGATCTGGACAAATAGCCTCCAGGCTCAAGCATTGTCTTATATTTATCCCAGGGTGCTACAGAAATACTCGTTTTTTACATGTGTGCCATAACAAAAAAAAGATTGGCAAGCCTTATACAAAAGCAGCATAGTAGAGCAGTTAAAAGCAGACTGATGCCAGAATATTTGGCTTCAAACACAGCTCTGCCCTTAACTAGATATGCGGCCTGAGGTAAGTGATTTAATCTCTCAGTGCCTCAGTGTAAAATGGGGATAGTAAAATTGTTTACTTCATCTGATTATAGGGGAATTACGTGGGTTATTCTATATGAAGCATTTAGCACAGTGCCTGGCAGAGAGTGCTCACTATTATTTTCCACTCAAATTTCACTAATGTCACAAATCTTGATGTTTCTGGAAACTTTTACTTCCAGCTAACAAAAATACAAACTAGATAACCTTTTTTGGAAATAAATTTGGCAATATATATTAAAGACTTTTAGAATATTGTATTTTTAACCCATTTATAATTTCTTCCTTGGTAATTTATCCTAAAAAGGAATCAGAAATACATACAAGAAATTTGATACAAGCTGGATTACAGCGTTAATTGTAAAAGGAAAAGTTGGAAATATGTATAAATAAACTAATGTTTAAAACTATTCATGACAGAATATTATATAAGCATTCAAAAATCATTTTTCAAAGGGTATTTAACTAGAGGCAATACTCAAGACATAAAGTAACATAAGGTTAACTGTAAAAAGACAGACAAAATTGTAAGCACATAAAATTCTAAGTAAGTAGAAATAGGTATATGTGCATAGAAAAAAATAAAAGGACTAAAATGGAAATACTTACAGAAAAAAGTATGATTTTATTATATGATCAGAATGATTTTGATAATGATATAAAAACTCACTAGTATAAACCAGAAGATCTAATTGGAAAAAGAATCATATGCAATAGCAACAGAAAAAAGAAAAATGTCTCGAAAAATTTAAAAATATTGAAGACTTAATATGAATAACTTTAAATCATTTCTGAATGATACAAAAGAACACTTAGATAAACTGCAATCAATACAATAAAATGAGATCCCAATAAAAACATAACGTGATCTCACGAAGTTTAATGAAGAGGGTTTTTTTTTTAACCAAATTCTAAATTTGTAGTGGAAGATAAACATGAATAGATAAAAAAGTCTGAAAAAGGAAGGACAATAAGATAAACTAGTCATAGCCTATATTAAAACATACAGTGCACTCTCCACGTTTAACACAATGTGATACAAAAACAGAAAAATTCATACTATAAATCAAAATATATTCAGGAGTTCAGTACCTTATAAAAATAGCATTTCAGATCAAGGGGGAAATAATGCTTTATTTGATAAATCATGTTAGCACAATTGGATAGCCTTCTAAAAATAAAAATTGAATCCATACTTCACATTATATACCAGAACAAATTCCAAATGGATTGATTAATCACTTAAATTTCCACTAAAAAATATGAAGCCATATTTTTACTATGAATTGACTAATTTATATCCTTGGGGTGGTAGCTAAATTTCAAAATAAGACTCCAAGTTCAGATGCCATAAAAGAGAAGATTTACAGATTTGATACACAAGAGCAAAAAGTTTCTGCATGGCAAAGCATAAAAGGCAAAAGACGAATGACAAATAGGTTAAAAATTTGTAGTCCATATCCAGAGAGTAGCTCGTCTCTCTTAACATAAAAAGAATTCAGAAATTACATCATAGAAGTCTAACAGACAAGTAGAAAAACAGAATTAGGAGATGGACAGAGATTTCATAAGAAAGAAAGTACTCAAGATGTAAGTTAGCATAAGGTTAACTGTAAAAAGACAGATAAAATTATAAATACATAAAATATAAAAAGTGTTCAACCTCATCAAAAAAGAAATGCGAAAAAGAAAAATAAATCACGGTACTATTTTTCACCTGCTGGATAGGCAAGAATTCAAAAGTTTGCTGACACACTTTTATGAAAAATTCATGGGCTCTAGATGCTTTAAGACATTATTGACAGGGCTATAAAGTGTAGTATATGAAAGAAAATTTCATATGTATATATGAAAACACAAATGTATATTCCCTTTGACCTCATAGTTCTATATATGTAGAAATATATCTTACAAATAGGCGCACACGTATTTAAAGTGACTTAAGTACACTGATATTCATTGCCCTGTTGTCAGTAATAGCAAAAGATAGAAAAAAAATCTCAATATCCATCAATCTTGAACTGCTCAAATTAGATCATGGTGAAATAATTAAAAAAATTCTTTGCAGCTGAGCCTCGGATGAGACTTCAGCACCAACTAGTTCCTTGACTATGGCCTTGCAGAGGACCCAGCCACCCCAAGCTTGGACTCCCGACCTATAGAAAACTATGAAATGATAACAAATGTGGATAGTTTAACCATACTACTGTTAGGCAGCAATAGAAACGAATATAGATGGGGAGCTTTATGAACCCAAAACTACAGTCATTCCCCTCTAACTATTTTCTAGTATCTCACGCGCAAATGACTTCCCAGCTTCCCTGATTTTACCCTTGAGGGGACCTGGATCAGAGGTTCAGGCCAGACAGGTGTGGGTTAGGCACTAGGTCCCAAGTCAAGAGCTGGGAGAAGCAAGAACATCTTTCCAACAGTCCACTTTCTTTCCTATTTAAAAGAAAATTATATATTCTTACACCCTTGATAGGCTGCCTCCTACCCTGGGTAAAGTCTACTCCTCTCTACACAGCCACTGGCTACAAGAAGCCTCCAGTCCCAGCCGTCACTCCAGCTTTCTTCATGTTCTCTCTCTAGTTCCTTTGGAAGTGATAAGGGGCAAAGGAACAAGCAGAGGAATTAGTTGACCATTTTTGGCTAAACTGGAACTGGAAAGCCCCTCCCACATCAGTTGTTGTCCTTGGCCTGGAAATACGTTCATCTCATTATTATTCTTGAATGATAGTTGCACTGTTTATAAAAATTTAGGTTGATAGTTATTTTTTCCTCAGTATTTTGAAGATATTAACATACCTTCTCTCAGCTTCTATTGTTGCTGTTGAGAAATCAGCCATGTGGCAATTATCATTCTTTTGTAGCTTAAGTGGCCCCCTGCTACATCCACCCCTGTGCCCCACTACAGCTCCTTTTAAGGTCTTCTGTCTTTGATGTGTAACAGTTGCACTATGACATGTCTATTGTGGATTTCCTTTTATTATGATGATTGACAGTTATTAGTTTGTCTTAAATCTGAAGAATGAGATTTTGCATGGATTCTAGAAAATTCTGACCCACTAACTTTTCAAATATTGCTTCTTTTTTTTTTTTTTTTTTTTTTTTTTTCAACGTTTTTTATTTATTTTTGGGACAGAGAGAGACAGAGCATGAACGGGGGAGGGTCAGAGAGAGAGGGAGACACAGAATCGGAAACAGGCTCCAGGCTCCGAGCCATCAGCCCAGAGCCCGACGCGGGGCTCGAACTCACGGACCGCGAGATCGTGACCTGGCTGAAGTCGGAAGCTTAACCGACTGCGCCACCCAGGCGCCCCAAATATTGCTTCTTTGACATATCCTTTTCTCTCCTTCTGAAACTACAATTAAAGGTATGCTAGACCTTATTATTTCTTTTCTTTTTATCTTTTCATATTCTCCATGTGCATATGTCACTGTCCTGCTTTCCAAGTAGTCTCTTCACATGTATCTCTAGTGCACTTTTTCTTCATTTCAGATTAATTTGCTAGGCAACTCTTCTACTGAAACTTGAATAGCAACTATTAATTTGTTTTCCTTTTTAGATTAATTTATTATTAAAGTTTCCTGGTTATTTTAACAGTCTTTTTTTATGTATCATACTTTCCATTTCTGGTTTGATTTTTTTTCACATTTATTTATTTTTGATAGACAGGGAGAGACAGAGCACAAGCAGGGGAGGGGCAGAGAGAGAGGGAGACACACAATCTAAAGCAGGCTCCAGGCTCTGAGCTGTCAGCACAGAGTGTCATGTGGGACTCAAACCCATGAACCGTGAGATCATGACCTGAGCCAAAGTCGGATGCTTAACCCACTGAGCCACGCGGGTGCCCCAGGTTTGATTTTT